>NC_142361.1:8540341-9217008 GCF_059441175.1 Urocampus carinirostris
GGGAAGAACATGCAAACTCTGTACAGGGAGGCAGCGACAGCTGGAATTGAACCATATAACTCCGCACCGTGGGGCTGTGCGCCAACCATCCAGCCGCACATGCTGCCCCAATTCACAACATGTACTTTATTGAGATCTCGGAATATCGATCCAATATCTATTATCCAGCAGTCATTGTTCTTCTTTGTCTCTCTGCCTCTCTCTCTTAAAGTACTGCGCTAGATTTTTAAGAACGTACTGCTGCTGTGGTTTATGGCCCAATTTACAACCTGTCAAAATATCAACTGGCCTAAGTATTTTCCATAAACTCTTTAAAACAATCTGTAAATGATTTTAATTATATGTTTTTTTTTCAATACAAAATACAGGCTAAATTTGTTATCACCTTTACTCCCCCCAAGTCCTCTGAAATAAAATATGGAATTTCGAGCTTTGTGCTTAATCTTGCAAATCAACCTAACTGGTCAGGATCAGGTCAGGACGGGCTGGACCTTTTAGGCCCGATTTTACCCCTGTCAAGGGGCAAAATTGTTTGAGTTTGAAATCTTGGGACTATTTTACTTTCTATATTGTACCATTAGTATGTAGTTTGAACATTTATCACCTGTGTAGTAATTTCAAATGCATTAGATATTTATCATGATCTACAAATGAGATTACAACATGTACAAGTCAAGCAAAGGAAGAAAATATTGCTACCATAATTTATTGTCTATAAACTGCAGCTTTGTCTGCTAAATTTCAACCCTGCGGCTTATGCAAAGATGCGGCTAATGTAGGCATTTCTTCTAACGGCCACTACTAGCGCTCTCTAAAAGAAAAAACAAAAGCGAGACAGGTGGCGTCAAGGAAGACACAACTCACAATCGCCAATAAACACCAAATGGAAAGTTCAACACATTGTAACGTGCATTTTACATGAATACATTTAGCATAAACTGACCCTCATCATGAAAAATGCAAAAAAGGAAAGGATATGATGAAGTTTCCAAGTTGGCCGAAAAAGTAGTTAACAGAGCTGCTGCACGTAACCTTAACATTGATAAATCGATGTCGAGATGCTGGAAACTGTATTGAGAAGAACTGAAGCAATGCAGAAATTAAAAAAAAAAAAAAGTTCGAGGAGTAATAAATGCTGGTGGACCGAACTGCAAATTTTTTTCGAGATCTAAAACTTTGAAAACTTTCTTTTTATCGTCCATCATTGTAAATATTTTCTTTTTCAACGTAGGCACAAGCGGCTTATATTCAGGTGCGGGTTTATGTATGTACAACATGTTTTTTCCTTTGAAAATATTTTGGGTGCGACTTAAAGTCGGGTGAGGCTTATAGTCCGCAAACTACAGTAATTGAAGTCTGCGGTGTACATTTTCTAAAAGGTATACTGTATTTTCTGCACAAAGTTATAATGTGTATCCCCGGAAAATAGTCCTTTGACATATATTTTTCATATATAAGTACAGTAAGAGCTACTGTATTTATATAGTAAAAGGTACCAGGAAAAGTAACTACTTCTATTACTTTAAAAATATGCTGTATGTCAAAGAATATCAAAAGGTTTTGAGCAGTATTTCAGTCAGTTGAATACAGAAGAAAAGTTAGAGAACCTAGTAATATTTATTGCATTTCACAAGCAACAAATGTATCCTTGTGCAACAAAAAGATACAGTAAACAATGTAAAAATAGGCAACTGCACTTAAATATTTTGTTCACAACAAAAGTCAATAGTAAAACAATATAAGGTGACTATCCAAACCCTCTCACTCCCTCACCTCTGTCCCTCTGTCTCTATCCTTCACCTATCTACACTAAACTAGGATCCTCAACGAGTTTCCCCAAATGAGATGTTAGGTAATGTGAATTACATAGCCCTGTTACTCGTGATATTAACGGTAGGACATTCTTCACAGTGTGACATCACGTACGGACCGTCTGTTTTAAGTTATTGTAGATGGCTGCCGAGTTCGGTTGAATGAGAGCCGTGTTCACGTTCGCGTGTTGCTGTTGAACGAATATGCCAAAAGGCTGACAAGAGGATGTCTTGCTTATCTTCCTGAAGCACAAGAAGACTGCACACTCTGACATAGCCTTAAAATCGAAGAACATGCTGATTTGTACTAGTCATGTCACATTTATCTGTATAGCCCTTAACCACGAAATGTCTCAAAGGACTGCACAGGCCACATTTTCACCATCCCCTGAACTGAAACCGGCATGCAGGTAGCCCTTTACTATAAAAACACCCTGTATTTTGCAGTTCTCTCTCTTCTGTTGACACACTTTTCGTTGACTATTTTGTTTACTCTTTTTCAGCGGGATGCAAACTCTTAACTGGTATGTTGGTACGGCCAGGCCCAGGGTCAGGTCAGACAGATGCCTCTATACATGCCACACATAGTATTTTTTTTTGTTTTTTATTAAAGTTCACTAGGTCGGACGGGGAATGCCACCTGTGTACGAGAAAAAGTAACACACTGCTATTAACCATTAATATGCCAAATGGCGTCGTAACGGCTGAAAAATAATGAGTTAAATTACCCTGTCACTGAAAAAAAAACCGCAGTTGCGTCTATTGATATCTTTTATGAAGACTTTCTGTTTTCTCCATATTTTAACATTCATTTGTGGCACCGTAAAAATAGTGTGAATAATGGGATAAAACAACGTCTTCATGTGTAATTCTGTATCACTGGTTGTCTAGTAGTTAAGTGTCGGCACTCTCACTGCTGTGACCCGGGTTCAATTCAGTCAATGTTTTGCGACATTGGCCAAAGATGTTTTCCAAACACTCAGTCATTGCACAGATAAGGCTATCGAAATTTCATTGAATTAACGCACCTGTGTAAATACTGTATTCATTTCCAATCTTATTCACCATATTTTCCAGTATTTAAGGCGCACTTTCAAATTTCTGGCAATTTGTGCCTTAAACTTTGGAAAATACGACACTCACTTTTAATTACAGTGCCTTAATTCGCTTTCTAACACGAAAAGGTTAAGCGATCCAATTAAGATGTACTTTTGTATAATGACAATAAAAAAAGCATCTCAAGTTAGTTAATAATTTATTCTAACATATGACTTCATAATATAGGAAAACAGTTCTATTAAACATTACCTTGTGTGTTCATAGAAAAGCTTTTGTTTACCCACTGGTCAATGTCCCTTTGTCACACAGAAGACCCGTTTTAAAAGTAAACAAGACTATGGAACGCAAGGTCGGTGTGTGCTCCTGGCAGAAAAAAATATGAATGCACTGCTCGCCTCTCAGAAAGTACAGTATTGCCTGAAAGGCTGGCTGCTGGACGTCAGTGCAGGAGATACGGGCAGCGCTGTATCACTCCAGGGTGACTCACTGTTATGGAGCAGACCGGAAATGCGACATACTTCAATAGGAAATTTAAAGTGGCAGCCATTAAAACTACTTCACAAGCCAGAGTGCACGCATCAAAATTCTCTCAGGTATTGTTCAGGGGGCCAGATCAAATGTTAAGGGAGGCTGTGTTCTGCCGTCGGGCTGTAGTTTGGAACCAGTGTTCAAGGGGGAACTCCAACTTAAAACCAACCTTTATTCCGTTTGTCATGAACAAGTTCCCTTTCCTTTATCTCAGGTTCAAACCGCTGAGACTGTTCTGCCCCCAGGAAAAACTACTGTAAAGTTATTTGTTTTCCACATTATTTTAAAGAAGAATTTCAGACAGGAAGTGATGTCACATTGGGAACAATATTAGTTCAGTATTTAACCGTTCCAATACGACACATGGCACCATCACTATCAACAGCCATTTGCTTCCCTTGTTGTTTCATCCCCATTGTCTGTAAGTTTTAAATAATTATTTTGTTGATAGATATTTTATTTGTATTTCATTGAATTTCCTAATTGCTTTGTGGATTTTGTCGAACGCCTGTGGTATGGTGTCAGACTCACTGTATTTTTATTGAATGTTTCAATTTTACTCTGTTTTGGAATAAATTGGCTCTTATGTGCTAAACTTAAGCAGCTGCTAAATTGTGTACCACACACATACACTACGTTAAAGACAGTTACCGTGCAGGCCCACATTTCAAAAACAGTCTGAGTTTTTGTGTGAAGACTCAGCTATCAAACTCCTACATCTGCAGCTCCAGCTAGTTGCGGTTCCCCAACTGAGACTGTATATTCAAGATCATAAAACTGAGCTCCATCAGTGTTACGTATATATGTCAGGAGGCAGGCTATTACGACCACCCCCTCCAGAAAGGGGGCCTTGCTTAATTAAACTTTACAGTTGGCGATCATGCTCCCTGGAGGAGCGACAATTAAAAGTTATTGCAATGCAGAAACCAGAGGGCATTGTGTGGAGTGCAGATCTTTTATTGCACGTTTTTTTTATTTACCACCAAAACAACATTGTTACTTAAGCATTTAGCTTGAGCTTGACTGTAGATGAAAAAATGCTGCCGAAGCCAGAAAAAGGTTAGCTGAAACCCACTCATTTTCATCTTTTAAACTTTAAAAAATTGCGGTCTATTCTAAACAATCTCATTAAAGTCTGCTATCAAAATTCCAATTCAGAGGCAAATGCAGTCGATAAACACTGTCTATAATTCAGTGTCGATAACGCCCCTTTAGAAGAGTCATTTATAATGTTACTGGCTCTGTTGCGGTATATCGCAAGCCGGCAATGTCCTCCGGACTGGGCAGTGAGACAAGTGATTTTGCGGGCTATGTTGATTATGCTCTATGGGTTTCTCTCTGTTTTTTTCCGCAATATAAAATATGTCCCTTTACAAAGGTTGGGAACCGGAGCTGCAAAAAGACCACACTGCTCCCCTTTCTGACAGATGAAGTAATTATGTGCCCTTCCTTTGAAGCCAAATCAATAGGCCAAGTCGGGCTTTAGCTGCTGGAATACATCACAGCCTGATGAGCAGAGCAAGATGGCTTTCGCTTCTCACTAGAATCATCGAAATTTGAAAAGATGCTTAAGGGGGCATGTTATCATTATTTCCAAAACCTTTTTGGTCGTTAGCGGGGAGAGATTTTTCTAAGACATGCACAAGCACAGAGGATATTCCTTTGTACAGTACTTGATGTACTCAATAACTTCCTGGACCAAGTGCTTCACAGCAAGAAGGACCTCACACCACTTCAGCATCCATATCTACACTCACCTGCTGGTGAGCAGATGGCGAGCCATAACCGACGACAGACGGGTGGGCCGTGCGAGCAACTCTAAAGGACGTAAATGGTGGGAAAGAAAACACTTCCTTTTTACCCCCTCCTTCAAAAGACGTGATCAGGATTCTTGGCGCGCGTGCGGGAAGTCGAGGCTCAGCGGAATTGGGAAGGTTAAAACACTTTCTGTCCTGCATTTATTTCAACCAACGGGGCAAGCGACATGACTGGATACCCAGTCCTCCGCGAGGGTCGTGCGGTTCAAATGAAACATCTTGGCGGAGTATTTTCCTTGTTTCGTTTTTTCTTTTCAATCATGATGCAACAAATATCACCTGCCAAAAATGAATAAATTACCTGAAAAGAAAAAGGGATGGCATATAAGAGCCCCATCCCCAGAATAACTTCGGACGCTCCTTCTATCAATCATATAAACAAATCATCATATCCTACATTAACATAACAATCATTTGTTAGTCAATTTAGAAACGATCACATTGTTTGACTCTCAATACACACAGGAACCCCTCGCTAATTTGTGTTTCGGTTATCACTAGTTCACTGCTTCGCAGATTATAAAATGAATTGAATTGTCTTTACAGTCATTGATATCCACGTATTGAGAAAAAGCTATCACAGGGGCAGTTTAGGAAAAGCTTTGCGTGTTGGGTGGCCGTGATTGTGTGTAAGCGCAAATGTGATAGGCTGGCGTATACTGTCAGTCAAACAGCAGGACAAGCACACAAGTGGCCACCAAACCAAAACAAACTGTCGAGCATTGCGCCAGATAGCATTAAGCAGCATGTTACATTGAAAAGATATTATTCAAAAAAATCTGACTTTGAGGAAAGTCAGAAGAGTGCAAACAAATGGTCATCACCAGCGGGTGCTCCGTTGATTATTATCAAGTTTGGGAAGTGAATAAGGTAATGTCAGTTGAGGAGGCTGCAGGTCTGGCCTCCTGCTACGGCTAGCCTAAACTCTCTTGACCCCTGCCGAGCCTGTTTCTCACCAACGCCAGATCCATTACCCATAGAACTCAAGACCTGGAGGTACAACTTGGGGGAAACCGCTACATTCGGGACAGTTGTAAGATAATCATCATGAAGAACTGGCTTAACTTGAAGATACACGTTGCTAGCACGCAGCTAACCAGCTGTTCTCTAATTCGCTTTCTAACACGAAAAGGTTAAGCGATCCAATTAACATGTATTTTTGTATAATGACAATAAAAACAACTCATTTAGCAGCAATGCTGTGCTCTGATTATTATTTGTTGTAGGTCGATAATTGTTATTTTGTTACAGTTTTATACTCTCATTAGGTAAAGACCTTATCTCAAGGCAAGTTTCCCCCTTGGGGAATTTATTTGAGGGTGTGAGGCTACTTTGTGGATTTTTACTTTTTGCTAGGGTTTCTGGTCCCAATTATTTACGATAACGAATGGATTCATGTATTTCACAGTTTCAGAGTATTAAGTAACTTGGCAAAGTTCAGCTCAAAATTGCAGATTAATTTTCTTGCAACTAATTTCTGGCATAAACAACAAAATCAGGGTAATCAAAACTGGGCTGTTTTTGTCCGCATTTTCACTTGACTTAACGAAGTCAGTATTATAAAAACTCATCAACATGAGGCCATTAACATAATTTGTAGTTATGAAGTCTTTACAATATTGCCTTTACCAAACTTTTTTAGCATAAAGAAGTTAGCATTTAGCCGTTAGCATAACTTTTTAGTATGTACCCACTAGCATAACTCATTTACATGCAACCATTAGCATAATTTGTGAATATGAAGTTGTTACAATATAGCCATTCCCAAATTTTTTGGGCATGAAGAAGTTAGCATTGCCCACAGTGTTTATAGCTTGCTTGCGCTAATACTTGGGCTGGCTGTGCCAGCCCAGCCCATTGCGGACAGTGTTCACAGCTAGCTTGCGCTAATACTTGGGCTGGCTGTGCCAGCCCAACTCGTCACCAATAGTTTCTAGAGCTAGCATGAGTAAGCATAGCTTCAACCTCTCATCGCTAATACTTGGGCTGGTGTAGCACCTTGCTAGTGGCGCACATAGCTGTTAGCATCCTCTCGCTAGCATCCACTCTTCGGAATTCACCATTTACCCATGGTTAAAGGTAATGTGGGTCGGGCCCCCTCAAGCCACCCTGGACAGTCCCTGCTTAGTCCCTACTAACCTCTGAAAAAGCCCTCGTTTCCATGACTACTCATAGAAATGAATGGGCCCATGTATTCCGGATGGGAGATTCTCAAAACCCATTACTCCGGATGGGGACTTTTTTTGTTCTCCGGGGCCTCGCAAGGGGCCCCGGTGACTCGTATCGCTTATCCGTATCGTCGCAGGGAAGTCCTGATCGACCCGGAATTTTTGGTATAAGAATCGTTGGGCTACTCCAAAAGCTCTGGGAGGAGAGGCCCGTCAAAATTCGGCGGAAGAAGATAGATATAATAATAATATTATTGAATAAGATCTTACAGCACTTGGCAATGTAGTTGTGCCTTGCTGCAGCAATCACAACTAATAATATTTTATAAGAATGAATGGGACATTTTGGAGGAGCACTCACAGTTAACATCAGTGTTTTGCTTTAATCACGCATCTGTGAGCACATTCTTGCTCTCCAAACAGCGTCTCGTCCCATTTTGATAAAAACTTATGTTTGCATTCTGTTTGAGCAACATTTGGGAACTTTTACTGTCAGTTTGTTTTCTCAGCCATGTTTGTGATAGCGAGTCAGCATTTATCAAAGGAAAATCTTTTATCGGAAAGACCTAATTAGATTTCAAACCCAGGACATACCTTTTTTTTGGGGGGGGAATTGGGGATGTGTGTGTGTGTGTGGGGGCGGGGGGTGTAATCAGATGTCTAAGCTTTTTCTTCCAATGTTTAAAAGTTTTGAATGTGTGTATGGTGAACGCTCCACCGATTTAGCAAAGGACCCGACCGGGTGCTTTGATGAGTTTTGGACAAGCGTCTTACTTCAGGGTGAGAATCGTAACGACCAAAATATGTGACTAAACCAGCCCTTCTCAGACTATCAGAACAAAACAATTTTCCCTCAGGGATTTCGGATCTGGTGACAGGATTGTCATACACGTATGAGAAAGCTTTGGGGGGAAGTGTGCAGCAAAGGGCTGCAGACGAAATTGCTAGGGCCGAGGTTCGGGTCACCTCTTGAGAGAGGGAGGATACTTTACACCAAAAATAACGGCATGATAAGGGTGCTGTATCTCAGTCAGATCATCCTTTTTTAAATGGTAACCAAGAAAATAATTACACCCTGTTCCATGCGAGGGAACAAACCCCAACAAAAAAACACTTAAAGAGGGATGCCCAACGCCAGGCTCTATTCGCCCAAGAAAAACCACAGGAAGTGGTGCCAAGACGCCCCACGCAGGTAAGGGATCTGTGAACCGTGAGTTCAATAATGAATTCATCAATTTGTTATTTGAAAGTAAATTACCTAACCTCACACAGACCAACCAAACTTTGGTGGATTGTTATCAACAAAACCTACTTATACTCTAGTTCTAGTTATTTAAAAAAATAAAAAGGTTACAAAGATAATGACCCAAACGTTAAGATAGTTTAAAATAAAATAATCCATTTTTGCAGTAGAACAAAAGTTATGCGGCATTACACATAACAAATAAAGTGAAGAGTACTGATATTTGTTCGGACTAGGATTCAGGCAATTCTGTTTTTAATATTGGACACCTGCAAGTAAGATTGCATACTATGTCAGTGTGGTATTTTGACTATTATAGATTGAACTTTTAGTGAACTTAACAAACTTAACAAATCCACATATGAACCACTGTTTCTTTACGGCTCGTCCACATGGAAACGGTTTTGATGCTATGCAAATGTGTTCTACCTGAGGCTAGTAACCTTGACTGCACAAACCACCCAATCTCAAGGATTTAACAATAAATATGCTGTCACACTGGAGTCCTCCTCTTTGAAACATGAAACACAATTTTCAGTTGGTTTCTAGATAAATACAGAACGTAACAGAAGCGGAAATTTGCATTTAAAGGTTTCTGTTATAAACCTCATGCCTGGTATTCACTGCATTTACATTTTGAATGCCTTGGAAATACTCAAACCCGGGAGCTTAACTAAAAAAGAGAAATTGCAATAGTATCGTATTTCTTATTTAATTAGCTGGGTCCACTCGTAATTACAAAATTTTTTTACAAAATACAGACTTTGAGCCAAGGATTTATTTTAATCCACAGCTTACTCTGAGACCTTGTCTAGTGTGTTGCAGGAAAGTGCCCAGTTTTATCTTTGCAAGAAAGCATGTCATTCTTCAGTATCTTTTGGAGGGACATATATTCATCGATCCATCCATCCATTATCTGCACCGCTTATCCTCAGTAGGGTCGTGGGGGTGCTGGAGCCCATCCCAGCTAATTTCGGGCAGTGGGCAGGGGACACCCTGAACTGGTTGCCAGCCAGTCACAGAGCACATAAGAACAGACAATTCGGACCTAGGGACAATTTGAACCGGCCAATTCACCTGGCATGCATGTTTTTCTTTTTAATATAGGAGGAAACCGGAGTGCCCGGGGGAAACCCACGCAAGCCCAGGGAGGACATATATTTAATTACTTGTTTTAAAATTTGCCTTTCCATTTGCTGATAGTTCTTGCTCCATTTTACTATTTTTTTTCCAGAAATAAAGGGTAAAATATAGTATAATATAAAAACAAGTTAAAAAAATAGAATATTCAATTAAGTTATTTCCCCAAATGATTTGCCCACTGACCGGAGATAGTTGGGATGGGCTCCAGCCCCCCCGCGACCCTAAAAAGGATAAGCGGTACAGCTGATGAGATGAGAGATGAGAATTAACTATATTATAGCCATGGAGACCACAAAGAATCAGAAAACCTAATACTGCCAATTTAGGAATCATGAAAATTAAACTTTGAAAAAAAGAAAGAAAAAAAGAAAACAAAACATAGAACTGATGCCGATTTATTTCTTAAAAATTCCCAAAGCTTTGCCTCTCTGTCCCTGACTGAAAAATAAAATGTAATAATAAAGGACATTTTGGGGGTAACACGTCAAAAAACGTATTCTCCGGGCTTACATTCTTCAAACATAAGGACATGCAAACAAAGATAACTTCACATGACAATGACTGAGGCTGAGGTCGAAATAACAATAATAATAATAATAATAATTTCCTTGTATTGTCATTCTGTGTAACAATGTACACAGAACGAAATGTCGATTGCACCTGACCCGATGCAGCCGCAGCCAAGAGAGGGCGCCGCCGACCACTTTTTAAGTCTTAGGAATGACTCGGCCGGGGCGCGAACCCGAACCTCCCAGTCTCAAAGCGGGCGCCTTACCATCTAGGCTACTGAAGACACCTTTTGATCACTTGACCTCAATCTCAAAGAAGGCTTACCATCCGAGCGAGAATTACACGTCGGCCATCTCAAGCGAAAGAAAATGGTCGTATTCACTGGCTTCCCTCTTTCAACCTCACACAAATGCAGGTCAGGATGCTGACGGGAGGTACTGACGTTGAGGTTCGCTCGCCTAAGGTGGCAGAAACTGTATGAACTATACTTCTTTATCCTTTATGAACAACTGTGTGTTGGCCGAAGGAAAGGCCTATATGAGAGATACCAAATTTATTGATACGGTGTTTAAAATTATTGGGGTTCCAGGCATGAAGGATTAACTCTAAAAACAGTTCATGGCTTCAGATTTTAGAAAGTGAATTAGAGATAATTGCTAAAAATGCACAAATAATCAATTCGATCTAACTTTCTGTGTTGTTTTATCTGAAAATGATTCGGGTAGTGTTAACCTAAAATTATCAGTTATATGGGGTTGTATTGAATAACTCAACCAGTTTTTGGGTTGTTTTGCAGTACATTAAACCTGAATGTTTTCTTTTATTCGAGTTTGATACAGCCTGATTGTTGAGCCATTTATAGGTTGTTTTACACAAAATGAGCACATTTTTGGGATTGCTTCAATGTATTATTGTATTAAATTGGGTCTAATTTACCCTTCTAGCTAAAATTCTAGTTTACCATAAGCTTTATTCTGTTTTTAATACTGGACACCAAAAAAGGAGATTGCAGATGATTCCAGTTAGTTCTTTTGACTTATTGCGCACTGGCTTCCATTATTTTGACTATTATGAACCATTTACAATGTAAAATCACAGGCATGTGTTCTTAGCCTTCTACCCAATGATGTAAATTTTACATCATTGTTACTATACTACATATCATGGCGGGGGTTAGGCTCCGAAATAACTTGTGTAAGTTGAAAACTGTAAAGTAAAAACCTTTATTTTTCTACTTTAGATATATAATTAAAAACATCATACACTGAAAACAGACAACAAACCCCTGTGACAGGCCCAAGCATTTGTTAACAAATAAAATGAACACTTTTTAAGAGCTGTAACCTATTTCAGATAAGTTGACGCATTTTAAATCAATTCAAACCAATGAACACATTGGGTCTAATTGACCCAAAAACTTGAATAAGGATAAGCTCAAAGAGTTGTCCACTATTCAAAAAGTTTTTACCACACATTGCTGAATTTCCAAGTCCACCCTGGGGCTTTTACAAAGAAAAAAATATTTCACACTAAACATTTAACCAAATCGAAGGAATAAGCCGTTGCCCTCAGGGCCCTGCTGGCTGCTTTGTACAAGAACAGGTTGACTATTTAGCCTCGTTTTGACATCTAATGAGCCACTTCATCTGGAATAAGGTGAGACACTGGAGAGAAAAAGTCAAATAAAGCCAATGGGGGAAATAATAAATTTCACAACAGAGCTTGTGAGGAGAGGATCAGGAAGGCATGCCTCCCTTCAGCAAAGAGACATCCCTTCAATTGCTTTGTGAGGTGCATGCTGCCTTTGGAGCCCCATGAGTTTTTTATAGGGATGAGTCAGAACGTCGACAATTTTCTCAGCGTTACACATTAAATAAGGGGGGGAGTAGGAGAGGAAGGCAGAAAGAAACTGGGCCAACAACATCAAGTAATGGACTGGTGCCAACTTTGCTACTACCCCAATTTAGGCCAGGAACCGTTGACTACTATTAGCCGTATACATCATTGTCACTATGTTTCTGTTCTTTGATTACCACACCCTAGGGTGGGCCTGCTTTTTGTAATTCTAAGAACAGATTTTGAATTTGGCATTGTGAGGGTGTTTTTACTTGCCTTTCCTATTTAGTTTGAAATTAATTTGTTTTCTCTCCTTGTATATAAATTTATCGCATGTGATTAGAATCTTTGATTGCCACCCACTTTCAGGCGAATCTGCTATTGTAACTTAGGAGAAAGAAAAAGAAAGGCCTCAGGGGAGGGACTGTGGAACAGGTTGGAATTTTCTTATCTGAAGGCTTCTTCCAAGTTTAAAATCTGTTTATATCTTCCGTCCTTATTTTGTTTGTCTACTTCATCCTAAGCATCTAATTTTCTTTAGCTTTATAGCTTGCTATTTCTCGCTTTATCTTAGTTTCCAAGATTCGTTTGTGAAAATACAGATTACTGTTGATGTTTAACTATTATTTGATGCAACTCACCTTACGTAAAATGTTTTACTAGCTTAATGTTTCTTTGATTTAATATGTTTTTTTATGATACTGTCGGGCGCTACCAACAAATAGTGACAGACTGACTCAAAAGGCCATGCATACCACACACAGCAATAAAAAAACGGAAAACTTGCAAAGTAGGACAGCACTTGGTAACAAGAGATTAGTTTGACGGTTGAGAACGTCTGAAGTACCAACGTGCCAATGCCCGTCAGAGGGCACCAGAGGACTGAGTAGTTGATAAGAAGCACCTGGTGCTCAGTAAAACTCCAGCATTTAAGACTGCATGGACAGATTTAGTGTCGGATCGTTGAGGTTTACTGCTCTTCCACATCGCTCTCAAACGCCTTGCATTTTTTGGACTGTGCTTTTGTTACTGGTTATACAATTTCCTTCCTTTATTGAGCGCCTTTTGTTACTTGCCTTGTCCCAATTAAAGACTGTCAACTAGACGCCTGTGTCTGCATTTGGAACCTCTCTGCCCAATATAACAATGACCTCCACCTGAAATCCATTTCAGTCTTGGTGTAACACTGAAGCAAAAAAAGCACTTCCATGTGCCGTAGCACTGAACAGATGACTTACAGTAGGGTTAAATTGAAAAGACACACAAGGAACAACTCCGTGGAGTCCTTGACAGATGGTTACCATAGTGACGCCAATGACATCCACTTAACCAGCTTGTCCAGTGTGTTTCACACTGAGTAACCCAAACCGCCAAAAATATGCATGCAAAATAAATCGAAAGGTTTTTTTCAAGGCCGGTTTACCGTTCATGCGGGTGGAGTGACCAAAAGCGGCGGATAATGGAGCGGCAATCAGCTTGTGTGAGGCCTGTCGCGGGTTCAAACAGATGATTCAGTCAACGTGATGGAGCGAGTAGGCGCACGGCTACGGCGCTTACAAATTGACTTCACCATGGTCTTGGCAAAAAAAGATGTTATTCCGATTTAAAAGGTGCCGCAGCAGCAGGACCAAACCCACAGAAGAAAGCTGAGGTGTATGTTTAGAGCAGGTGTGTGCACAGAGATTTTGAGGGGGAAATGTGCTCTGAGCATTAAAAAATAAGAATTAGACGCATTTTTTTCCAATATTGTAAAGTGAATGCCAGTTGAACAGTTTACAGTTGGACAAACATCTTAAACAGACTCTAACATTAAAACTTTGGGCTTGCTTTAGGAAAAATCAGTGATGGTTTCTGATACTTTTTACTGTCTCTCTAAAGGGAGGTGGGCCACATATTCACAATCTACATTGAAATTCACGAGGAGAGTGAGAAATTACCTTTCATAGAAGAAATGCTATTATCCTTTAAACAATGCTGCATGTACAGAAGTGACAAGTTCATTCATTTGTATGTAAAATGACAAATACAAATTTATTGCATTATACCATCTTGAATCAAAGTGGCATGACATACAATTATTTTGGAGTCATACTAAATCAAACTGTCGTCGTATTGTTTTACACTACCTATTGCACTGGCTTTATTGAATAGATGTCTGCAGAGAAAAAAGAAAATCACAGGCATGTGTTCTTAGCCTTCTACAATGAAATCACTCAAGCAAAAATATTGACATAAAAAGTCGTAAAATAAGGAGAATTCTTTTTTTTGAGTGAGTCAGGTCGTGCTGGTGGATAATTTGGCTCAGTTAGCTCAATTTAGGCATTATATTTCTTACATTAAAAATGTATATAAATTGTAGGACATTTAAAGTTGGGTCAGAATTCTATTTTGCTACCTCAAAGAAGTCATGAAACTGTCAGAACATGTGAGTCGAATACACCTTAATTCAATTATTCACAGTGAGAGAAAAGATCTTTTAGCAACCGGCGTGGTGTTTAGTGTGTGAAGCAGAGGTTGCCTTGACAACCGCCTCAAGGAGACCAGAGCCGGGAGGGGAGTGGTCTCAGCTTATAAGAGGTTCAGCATAACAAGCAAATAAACACAAGAGTTCTCCTTAAACAGCAAAGAGCTAAGAGGGGCCCGACTTTCAAGAGGTCTGGCTTACAAGAAAAAAATAGTTCAGAAGTGGCCAGCCAGCCTGGTTCCAATGAACAAGCAGCAAAGGACCAGTTTCCAACAAAGCAGGCAACCCGAGAACCTTGCTGAGCCGGCATCAAAGCCTGACTGAGCCCACGGCCAGGTTGGTAGTATCCAGCAACCCAGTAGTATCCAGAACCACAGCTTCAACGGCAAACAGTGATCTTGGTCCAAACTGGGCCTACAGAGTTGAAGTCCGCCACTCTGCAGCCAAGGACAACAGAACTGCATGCCAACATCATAGTACCAAGACCAAAGTACATCTCAGGGTGTCAGGTCTAGATTGGTGTCAATTTAGGTTGGAAATTACATTCAAGCCCGGTTGCTTCAAATCTTTTCTACAGTAAACCTGAATCCAATGTTGTTTTCCTATCCAAATGGTGCCATCTAAGAGCCCAACTTCTTTCTTTTCTTTATTTTTTTAACCTTGTTTGTGTTCTAGTTAAATTTCCTCTGCAGATGTTTAGTTAGAAAAACTCAATAAATGTGTGTCTTGATTAATGTATGTTGAACTGTCAAAAAGAAGAAGTTGGGTGTTGTCAACTCTTCAGATTAACCAAAAACTTTATTTTATCATCCATTTTTCTGATATGATTATTTAAATACAAATGTGGTGCTCCAAAAAAAGACAAGGAAAAATAATAAACTTGGGTCTTTAATTTTATTGGTCAATCGATTACTTGTTAAAATAATTGATTGACCACCCAAGAATTGCTACACACACACACACACACACACACACACAATAAATATATACAGGGGCTTGCGAAACTATTTGGTCCCCTTGAACTTTGTGACCTTTTGCCACATTTCAGACTTCAAACATAAAGATATAAAACTGTAATTTCTTGTGAAGCATCAACAATAAGTGGGACACAATCAAAAAGCACTTTATTGGATATTTTAAACTTTTTTAACAAATAAAAAACTAAAAAGTGGGTGTGCAAAATTATATATATATATATATATATATATATATAATTTGGGTTTTGGGATAATTATGACAGAAAAATATGGCGTCACACTTATCGGCCCAACAGAAGAAGAGAGCTGATTACTAGTCACTTGTAGCCAAGAGCTTATATTTAATCAGTCAACACTAATTTTTTGAAAATATCCTGAGCATTTATGTTCTTTGTTATAATTTGATTTTCTATAGAGTTAATAGCACAATTTGGTCATGTCTCCTCTCTCGCTATCTGTAAAGTAGACTGTAAACCTAATAGGGCTTTTCTACTGCGCTCAAGCACACTTGCTGCTAAAGACTGAATTTCAGACAGTTTGTGAGCACATCCAAATCTTAATCGTAACACAATGTGTTTATTTTCTGTACAAGACATAAACAAAGTGTACTCTACACATTTTCACGTTTTGTACTCCCTTGGCAAATCATGTCTGGAATACATTTGCTTCAGGCGGTCATTCTGTTTGTTCGCTCAATGTAGTTTCTCTTTTAAGTATCATTTTAAATCTATTATGGCTAAAGTGTACTGCTAAGACAATGCCACTTCATAAGAATGAGTGAAATAAATTTCTTAGCCAACCTATCTGTTCCAGTCAGTTTTGGAGCACTTTTATGATGCATTCACACAGAAAGAAAAACACCCATAATCATGTGCATAAGCACTTTTTGCGAACTACATATCTTTAGTATTGTCGTACAATAAATATCTTGACTAAGCATTTAATGACTGATTGATAAAGTCAAGCTGTAGTCTTGTATAATGTTATTGTAATTATAAACAAAGATCAAGCCAGATTGCTGCCGGACTACTAAAACGCGGTCTTGCGAGTTGCCTAGTGTCAGAGCATCTGCCAAACTCCTGCTAGACTCTGTTCCACCCCAGTCCAGTAGATGGCCGTAATACGAATTGGCTGTAGACCTCAGTGACATATTGGCCTACGTCACATGTAAACAACTCGAATCTCAACCTGTGGTGTGGCAATTGGAGAGTCCGTGCAACTTTGAAAATGCCCGCTACAGATGTGTTATTACCGATTGCCTGGAACCTCATAACCTTTTCCGTGTCTCCAATCAACCGAGAAGAAATGCGCGATATTGAAAACGGCTATGTAGCACTGATTCATCTTTACAAGGTACGTCCACTCATTAAAAAAAAATGACCCGTTCGGTCAAATACAGTAAGGGTTAACGTACAACGCACGTTCACATAATACCCTATGTTTGTGGAGACATAAATGACAACCTACTTATTAGTATCTTAATGCCATTTTATGACATATAGTAGGCATCTTTAATGTGTGACACGATGAAAAGTAAACAAACACAAGAACAGTCCACCTGACCCATAAGCTGACATAATATCGTTACCAAATCTTCTCTGTAGCACCCAAACACCTTTGTTCATAAGTAATTTAATTCAAAAGAGTTGTCATTAGATATATATAAAAAGATCATTTCTTTCATGATGCATACGTCACAGTAAAAGCTGCCTTTTTCTTTTCTATGCCCACGTTTATGTCTAAATTGATTATCTTATCTGTTGTGTTCCAGAGTGGTCGTCCCATAAGCATGGACAGGTTGGACAGAAATGTTCCCATCCTGTGCTTATGACTCGATGTGGAGTCAGAACTTATTCAGGACTTAAGGTTGAGCAAGAAGGCCATGTGGGCCCTGCAGGAGCTGCTGAAGAGAGAACAGGACCATGGCTAGAGGTCCTGATCTACGTGTACTGGCTGGCCCACGGTCTGTCCTACCGTGTGGTGTCACGGGTCTTCAGTGTTCCCAGGTCCACCGTACACAGAATTGTCCTTACTTATTATGGAATAAATTGCCCAAAAGCCATGTTTCAGGCCGGGAGGTCAGACCCACATTTGCATCCTGTGCTTTTCTGCATTACTATTCAATAAACGTCTTTATTTTGAGTAACACCTTGGTGGTTTATTTCACAATGATGTGAGATACTGTGTGTGAACTATGCGACTGTTGGACAGAAAACAACTACAAATCACTCTGGGTTAAATAATAGTTTACTTTCAGAAAAACAAACTCACATTGGGCTGAAATACATAATAGTAAATAAATAATGCGTCACAAAATGTAACAAAAATATCCCAATACTTCCATAAAACTGGAAAACACAAACTGAGACTTAATTGAATTCTTAATAAAATAAAATATTTTCCTTTTATAAAACAAAGGAAAACATTGCAGAGATGTCACTGTTCTGGAAATTTGTCCACGAGCTTCCCAAAATGGATCAGGAACCACTCAGTTTTGGCCTCAGTTTCCTCGTGCCTTTTCTTCACTCTGGCAGACTCCTCTTTCAAGATGTCAAGGAGCGTATCGTGCTTCCTTTTTTTTCTGGGTGATTTCGGGTTTGGGGCCGGATTGGAAGATGCCAACGACGTGCCCGGTGGTGTGGTAGCTTAATGGTGGCCAGCTTTTCCATGGGACGTTCTACATTGGCCCTTAGGTTGGGTGGAAAAAACAAGAATTACTTAATGCTGGTGTATTGTTCAAAAACAACTGTGTATAGGATGCTGAACAAGTTGATGTGAGACAGGAAATTATAGGATGTGTTCTGGATAATTATTTGATAGTGAATAGATACACAAACCTGACATGTCATTCTTATGGCTGTAAGAGCCTTCTATTGGCCAGCACCACATATGCTTTAGAATTGTCTCGACATATGAACAACATTTTGAGAAGGTAATTAGTTTATTTAATTTGTGTTTACAGAGAAGGCAGTGGACTATGTGATATTTATTAGTTTCATCTGTATTTCCACGTGAAATCCGGAGACATTACTCATGATGCATAATAAAAAACAAATGATTCTGATCTCACATGAAAGAATCATATTGTAAATAAAACACGACGCCCGAAATTGTGTGCAGTAAACAAGTGCATATATCCAGAACGTTATTGTGACTATGCTGCTTTAGCGAATGGCCATGTAGATGTAAAAGCACGACTCGTTTAAGATAAAAACAGGGATAGGCTGAACCGTGATTTTCTGCAGTTATCCAACTCTACGGTTTGGAGTGTGAAGAGTTGTTTGCGGCTCCCTCAGTAAATCTGTGCAGTTTAAAGTAGCAATTTTGCAATGCTCATGTTTTAACGCGAAAATACGATTTTCTATTGCATTTAGGGCCAACTGAGATATCTCAATATATTTCGTTGCAAATACACGCATAGTTGTGGAAAACTACTTACATTTGTGCGGTTCCTTTCCAGCCATGTTTGTTGATATTGAGAATTCGTAAAGCCTTCTGGGTAGTCACTTCGCTCCATGTGAGGTACCGACCTCCCTAGATCTGAAGTGGTTATGTCATGGGTTGAGGGTACTTCTCCCTCGGTCTTGAGAGTATTGGGACACATCCCATTTTCACGTGAATGCGCAAAACCGAGTGACTAGGACAAATAGCGAGTGAAAGTGAGAAGAATGGGACGCAGCCTAATTCTTGTCCATTCCACTCAGCACAAGTGGATTCAATTCATAATTATTTCAAAGTAAACAAAAAATGTGAAGTTATTTTACTCACTATTACTTCAATTGCTTTATGTATAACTGGATAACAGATTGGTAATTTAAAGGAACACAGTGTAATATTTGATTACTACATGTCACTTTATTATTTAGTGCAAACGAGAACAAGTGCTACAAAGTACAAGCAATAAACAAACTACAGGAACTCGCAGCAACCAAACCACACCAGTTTCTCCTCAATTTTTTGCAAGGTTTTTGGGGGTACCCTTAAGCAGGTATTCGGTATGATGTTAATTTAACACTCTAAGAGTATCATATTTTAGGGCGCACCGCACACTTTAAAGAAAATCTGAGAATTTTAGGTGTGCCTTATGGACGTGAAAATATGATAAACTTTTACCATTACCTCAGTGAACATAAGGTGCTTAGCTACGAGTGATAAATTAACTCCGGTTATATTGCCGTGCATTCAAATAAAAAATGTTTTTCAAATGAATGACATTTTTTCAAAACTATAAGTTGCTAAATAATACACAATATCCCTTTGAAACACATCATGCAGCATGGCATTTCCTAGTCCCAATTAAAAAAAGAGAAACCCATAAACTAGATTAAACCATCGCCCGGGGTTACCGCAGATAAAAGCATAAAAACATCCAAATTCAAGGAGTCTTGCTATTACACAGAATTTTCAATTCTCATGCCTAGGTCCATTTCACTTATGCTGATTTTTAAGTTCTCTCTTGTCAACATAATTTCTCTACAATCCTGCGTTTTATATATACAGAACACTTTGGATAGCTCATTTCACAGAGTACACCTTGGAGCTGAGGATAACTTTAAATTATAAAAACGTCTTTTTTCGCCAAGACCGTCCAAAGATTATTATAGAGAAAAGTTAAAGACATCCTTGGAGTAGGGCCAAATGAAATCATCAAGAAGGCTTTTGTCCTGGCTACTGGGCGTCTCAAAGGCCAGATGCTGCCACTTTGTCTTTTCCTTGTCGACATTTAACTTGCTTTTTAGCTCTTCAATGTCAAGTGGATTTAGGGCAGCCGGTTCCCAGCTGGAGACGCGTACGACTCCTGCAGAGGCGGGCCGACACAAACAGGTGGCGTCAGCTGGCGTCTATTGTTGGCTTTTTCTGCAGACGCAGCCAAGAACCACTGCAGTGACTTTACCATTAAAAACGGGCTGTCTAGATAGTCATTAATTGCAGCTGTACTATTTTAGTAATCCTTAAGTCACAGTCTATTGGAACCATTATTCAAACAATTGAATATATATATATATATATATATATATATATAATTTTAGAATGAAATTGATTCAATTATGTGGGAAAAGATTATTGGGTTAAAATGAAAAGTACAGCTTTTACTGAACACTGAGGACAGGCTAATAAATAATAAATTAAAATCAAGTGAACATTTTTCATCCCTGTAAATCCAGAAGCAGTCAAACAAATATGTTTTTTAATACATTTCATGGTCAACTGCAAGGTCTGTAACAAAAGTACTCAACTTTCCTCAAAAACAACTGAAATTTGTTCTTTGGACTGCCTGCATTTAATTTCAAATATGATTGTCAGGCACAACGCTCAAGCTATTTTTACAGCAAAACATACGCATCTAAAATGTACAATCCGTGTCATCGAAAGAGTTTTGGCTTAAATGTTGCTTGAACCTTACCAAGGCGATTCAGACTAAATTTGTTCAACTGTCCGAAGTTCTTTTTAGTGCATAACCGATCTACTGCCCAATGTCTGCTTTGTTAGATAAAGTTAGATAAAACGAGGTAAAAGTGGTTGTAGTAGCGAGGGGATGCAAATCTCGGCATAACGCCGGCTCGGCAGCTTTTATACCCGTGGTCCACACGAGAAAATGACGCGGAAATGACGCGATGAGGAAGCGGAACAGTCGCCAGCGTCTGTTTTGCGGGCATACCACCGATGAACAGCGGGTTGGCCAAATTTGTTCCTTTTCCATCGCGGGCAACCACGGGCAAAAGAAAAACGCAAAATTTTACCCGCGATACAGACGCAAACGGCTGTGTGACCGGGCCCTTACCGCTCAATCCATAGACGCTATTGCGCATGCGCAGCTCACAGCAGAAATCACTTTTATGAAGAGGTGCCTCCTTCTGGTGGAAAAACACATCTAGTGCCGATAATCGACTATGAAATTAATTGTCAACTATATCGATTATCGTCAACAACACAACTGATCTTTGCAGCCCAACTAGATGGTGACGTAAATTGATAAACTTGAGGAAGCACATGTTTTGGAAGTTTGTCTGCTTCCAGAAAAGGTCAAGTGATACACTTAGGATACACCATACTATTTACAAAAATGTTTTCATCATAAACTGCATACTGAATTACCCAAAGAAATTATGGCACAGCATGATTAAATTAAAAATATTAATATTAACAAGTTATGTTGATTTGTATAGCCCTTAATCACAAGGAGTCTCTAAGGGCCACACAGATTATTGAAAACTACAGACTATTACACGATCCACACTATTACACTATTGCACCATAAATAATCAAGGAACATTCGATTGGCAAAACAAAAATGAGCATTGCTCAATTTTTATTTATTCTGATTTTTGTATTTTTCATGGAAAATGCGTAATCTGTAGTTTGCTGTAAACTGATGAAGAAAAAAAATACATATAAATGCACATTAAAAATTAAGTGTCTAAACTAAGATGAAACTCAAATTAAAAATAACATACAAAAAACTAAACATGAATGATCTATAAAAACTACGTTATAAATCCTGATTTGTGTGTTCGTGTATGTGGTGCGTGTGTTTGTATGTGACCAATAGGCTACGAAACAGTTGAACCGATCTTCATGAAAATGTACAGAGTTGTACTGGGCCTCCGCATGTGTCTTTAGCCAACAGAATTAATAAACATCTGCTTATGTGTGTTCTGCTTTCATGGGGTCTCTAACGCCCTCTGGCAACAAAATTAGGTGCTGCAGCACCCTATCACCGACCACTCCAAGCAGCCGAACCCAATCTTTACTGCTCGACAATGCCGGGGCATCGTGCTTGTACAAAATACATCAATATTTGAATATTAAAAAGATAAAATAGAATGATTTTTTTAATATTCTTATCAAAATGAATCCTGCAATAAAACAGCTTTATGATCATTCTTCTAATTGTCGTTAACTATGTTCAGTAAAATTAGGTGTATTTCTGAACATATCCTATATATTTTTTACTTCAATGATGTGAGACGCCTGAACCTTTTCTTATTGTCCTCTGTGCAGTAAAACTGATAGAACTATAGTGTAAGAACAATAGTGTAATATTTTTATTTTCAAAAATAGGCAGATGCATCAGTCTGCACGTGTTAGCATGCTCTGTTTAGTTTTGCTTGGCCATGTGTCTCGGGAAGGAAATTAGCAGGTGAAACGAAAAAGAGATTCTTCTGGTTCTGCACTACATATTAATGCAAATATTGTTTACGAATTGACAGGCAAAACGCTAAACTCAACTTGTGGACGACAAAGTTGCAGCATGACCTGCTGCTTATTTCATAATCCTGCTTTCCTTATCAAAACCGCCAGCTGCTTGTTGAGGAGCCAGAAATTATTTGCAGAGGCCATCAAATTAGATGTTTTTTTTCTTTTTGGTGCAAGCCAGATCTGGAGCTTGTCAAATGAAAAATGAAGCAGAGAAGGAGAGCAACACCAAAAACTTTCATCTGAATGAACAGCAGACGGTCCATGAATTCCAAGTAGGCTTTGCGTTGTCTGAGGTCAATGAGTGCCATACTGTGCTGCTAAACTTGCAGATGCAAATACACACACACACACACACACACACACACACACACACACACACACACACACACACACACACACACACACACACACACACACACACACACACACACACACACATAAAAACAACACACACAGAAACACACTTATAAAACCCTTTAACGCATAAAACAAACACACACAAAAACACATGACTCACGTACCAAAATAAACACACATGACTTTGCCCACAAAAATAGGAAAAACGGACAAAAAACGTATGCACAAAGAAAAATATGGAAAAAACTCAAAAATACGATGAACGAAATTAACCAAGGACAGGTACACAAAGAATAAAAATGCCAGAAGAAGATACAAACAAAATGTTTACAAATACAGTACCTCTACTTAGAAATGTCTCTACAAATGTTTCAGGTTACAAAATACCCGAATGAGAAAATATTGCCTTCAGACCCAAAAGCCTTTCAGCATATGTAGTCAAAAACACAATAGAGTGCGCGCTGCCATTCGCCGCTACCAGAGTTCTGCCTGACAAACCGGTGCTATGCCTGGACCCCGGCATGCTCTGTGTGTCCCCTTCCTGCTCTGTAAACACCTGGCAAACCGGTGCATATGTGTGAATCCTGGCATGCTCTTTGTGTCCCCAGTTAGAGTTAAGAGATAAATTAATATTTGAAATTTTTTCTTTATTCATGGTTTTTCTTCATTATGTGCCTCTCCTTGGGTGTTTTGAATTTTAACATGTATTTGTTTCATGTTCTGAGGCATTAGCGCATTTACACTCAAAAAGTCTCTCTACTTACAAATCTTTCAGGTCACAAAGCTACTTCCAGAATGTATGTGAAATCCGAAGCACACATTCAAATAACAGACGTGCGAAAAAAAAACGTAAAAACAGGCGTTGTGAAACAAAAAGAGAAACAAAAACAAAGACAGATAAAAACACCAACAAAAATTGCATACAAAAAAGTAAACACTAATAGAGATAACCATAACTAAATCAGAAAAACACACATGGATCCAGTTATTACTTGTTTTTCGCAGGGGTTACATTCCATAAAGGACCCATGATGTTTAAAATCCACTAAGTAGAAATCTTTACTTACCTTATTTAGGTATCTATTTAATTAATACATTGAAGCCAGAGAATGAAGCCCATTTAAAAGCTCACTTATTTGTTTACCAAATACAAGTACTGTCATTTTTATTTTTTTGAAAAACATATAATTTCTGTATAATAAAATTATAATTTTAAAAATAAGCATTCTTCTTTATTGCACTATTGATTCTAAACAAGGTTAAAATTGATGTCAGGACAATACCCCCTCCTTTTTTTTTTAACCATAGATATTTTAACGCCATCGGATGATCGTTACTAAAAACAAATGTGGCGTAAAAATGCTTTTATCTTCCATCATAACGCAACACACTTTTTAGCGTGAATCAAGTTACCTTTGAAGATTAATGGATCACTATCGCCAATAAATTTGTTTTTTAGCCAAATTCTGAAAGCCACAAGTCATCTACTGCATATTATATAATAATAATAATAATAATAATTTCCTTGTATTGTCATTCTGTGTAACAATGTACACAGAACGAAATGTCGATTGCACCTGACCCGTTGTAGCGAGCCGATGCAGCCGCAGCCAACAGAGGGCGCCGCCGACCACTTTTAAGTCTTAGGAATGACTCGGCCGGGGCGCGAACCACCGACCTCCCAGTCTCAAAGCGGGCGCCTTACCATCTAGGCTACTGAGCTGGTATGATGTGATACTACAAATTTCGGAACAAAATAGTCTTTTTCCCCAGTATCAGAATTGTCACACGCTGAGTATCGTCAATGCGGAGGTCCGGCTTATACCTGGATTGACGCTTCACACTGAAAAACAACAGCTAACACCTGATAAAGGTACAGTACTTAAGTTAGATCAAGAAGCATTACCTGCTACTGGTAACAATAGAAAGCAGTACTGTTCTGTTTCATGAGGGGGAGCAAAACCCTAACAGAAAATAAACAGAGCCGCCGGGTTGTATTCGCCCAAGACACACTGCAGAAAGTTGTATCCCTATGACCCAAGTTGTGAACCGTTCCTAAATGAATTACTACCACTTAGTGTCTTTTTTGGGACACAAAGGGATTACAAATGTTGCTACTTGTCAATTCGGATTGATAAGCCAACATAACATCTTTTGTTTCACTCATTGTATGAAGCAAATTCCCAATTATAGACGAGTGAGTAAAGAAAAATCTTGATAATGCCAAAATGTAATTGTGTGGGAGGCTTGGAGTAGTATAAAAGGGAAATAAATCAGCATATGCAGCATGTGCGAGGCTTCTTAAGAACACCTGTCTGTCTTCCTTTGTTACACGTAATGTTTTAGTAATGTGCTTTGTTCGTGCACTTGATACCTGCTCGAGAAAGTGTACTATCAATACAAACACAAGGGTGTGATCGTGCTTAAATGGTGTGGAGCTATGTAGTGGCTAATGGTGCCGTCATGGGAATTATGACTCTCCTTTCAAAGGACCCAAAAGCAGCCGAAAACATGAAGGGCCACAACAAATGGTGCTAAAACACTCGAAAAACTCCCAAAATGACTTAAAAATAATTCGAAAAACAACGATCATGATTGTTTCTCCGTATGAGCATCCGATAACAGCAGTTGGAACTATCAGCCAAATTAACCGTGACACCCGAGTAAAATAATAGAAAGAGACATACGAAGACACACACACACACACACACACACACACACACAAAATTGAGCATTTTTAAAGATGTCAAGCACTCGAAGGTATCCTCTTTCAAAATTAAAATATACTTGTCGTAAACACAGTAAGTAGTTTTGCTGATTTTCAGTAACAATTGACAGTAATAAACTCTTCACATACCAGTTTGTCCTTGTCCTTCGATTTGCCGCCTCCTCCACCGGCCGAAGTCCGGGACGAGGTGACATCGCGTGGGATGACCGAGATCTGGTGCAGTGGCATGTTCATCCCAGCTCACGAGTTGAGGGAACGCTCAAGCGCTCGTCTGCTGGTTCCACGCTTCAACTATGCTCATGATGCTTTGCCACTGGAGGGCCCTGCAGAAGACAAACTCGCATAAATGGACTAAACAAAACTATGATGCAGCGTGTGGTTTACATAACGAGGAAATCCATTTGAACCAGATAAATTGTGGAAATTCCTATCTATTACTAGCATCAAAAGGTTATTTTACAGATCACGCCATGCCAACAAAAACACAGATGTGGTAGGATTACTCATTACACCCCAAGTAAAGATCTTTTAGAAGATTTTCAACATGTTTTAGACCATTGTTTTTCAACTGGTGGGTCAGGACTAAAAAGTAGGACGTGGCTTTTGCCCTGGCAAAATAAAGCTAAGAAGAAGAAGCGACAATGCGCTGTTCAATCTCCCCTTCATGTTCAGTCGACCGGCGTCATACCCAATTGTGTTTGAGAGGCAACAAATCTCATTTTATTGTTATTTTGTTTTTTTGATTTCCTTTTTCTATCCCTAGAAAGTTAGTGATAAGGGGAAGCAAAAGTGGAAAAAAACAACAACAATTGAGTCAAAGAAGGAAATAATTACAAAATACGAAAATATTGTACGAGTGTCTGCCATGAAAGGAAAAAGTAGCAAAAAACTAAAAATTTGACCATGGCCAACCCAAATGCCTGAACACCCAAACAAGTTAAGCACCTCGGCACCTAAGTTGTTCATGCTTTCGTCCCTCCAGATATATATGCATCTATCTTATATATATATATATATATATATATATATATATATATATAAAAATATATTATACATACATATACATACATATACACACACATATATATATAATAAAGTACTAATAATCCTAAACAAATGTTTTTCTAAGCCACTGTTGTCCACATTGTGCCTTTGTGTCTACCACAAAAATACTTCTACAAAAATACTACAAAATTACAACAAAATTACTAAAAATCAGTTTAAGTGCCCAAAAACATGGACCAAATATTTTTAAGATTTAAATCTGAGAAGAAAAAAAATGAATACTACAGAAACGCTATAAAATACATGTACAGTATTAGCTCGATATTATGCATAAAATGTAAAAAGCTAGGTAGATAGCTTGCTAAAAATGTACGAAGATAGCTAGCTACAAAGATAAAAAGTAGCCAGTTAGCTAGCCAATTTTGTTGTTGTTGTTGTGCTCTGTAAAGCCCTTTGAGACTTTTTGTGATAAAGGGCTATACAAATAATTATAACTTGACTTGACTTGACTTAATACTATTATACAAAAATAAGAGTTCAGAAATACTAGTGCAGTAATGTCACAAAATACTAATACAGAAATACTACAAAATACTTAATACTATGTCAGAAAGACTAGTATACAAAAATACGAGTTCAGAAGTAGTACTACAGTAATATCACAAAAGTTCTACTAGAGATAAACTACAAAAATATTATTTGAGAAATACTACACAGATACAACTTCAGTTATGCTAGAGTACCACTAAAATGCTAAAGAAATATTACAAAAGTAAATATCCAATTAAGTGTTTAAAACAGGGACCTAGTATATTGTTTTTATTCAAAGTGTTTCAAAACCATTTGATGAAACAAATGTATTTAAAAAACAAATATAACATTAAATATAATATAATACATTGTGTATATTCATGCATAAATGCAAATCAAACCAATTGGATAGAACTCAGGGCTCAGGTCCCTGGACACAATTTCTAACCGAACTCCCAAAATTTACCAAACCGAAGTCTAGACTTTGATTTAGTTTGAGACAGTGTCTCCTTCAGAAAAAAAAATCACACTGGAACAAATTCCAATATATTCATGGTAAAAATAAAAGGGAATCCATTAAAAAGGAGACAACAATTACTTTAGAACAAACAGGACTGATTTTGCCAGGCTATGTAATCAAAACAGTTTCATAATACATCAATGCGAGGTAATTTGTCACCAAATAGAGTCAGTGAAGATGAAAGATTTTGGGAGAAAGCCCAAAAGTCACAAAGAGAAAAAGCCATAAATCAACAAAAATGAATAGAAAAAGTATGAGAGGCCGTTTGAGAAGTGAATCATACTGGCTCACACATAGATCATCATACCCTAGTACATGCACATATACATTTACAGACAATGTCATACACATGCACAAACAACATTATATTTTCTCACACATATTACTTTACTCTTATATACACACACTACTTGTACCGTCTTACCACTAAAGAGAGTACACATATCACTCACTATACCTTCATATACACTACTATGCTGTCACACATACTAATATACTCTCCCATATATACTATTCTCTTTCACAAATACTACTGTACTCTCATTTACACTGCTATACTGTTTCACATATACTATTATACTCTTATACACACACAGATTCAGATTCAGATTCAGATTCAGATCTACTTTATTGTCATTCTAGTACACGTGTATACAGAACGAAATGTCGATGCATCTGGCCCCCACAGTTTCCTTGAATATATAGGTATAAATAATGTTGTATTGTATTTTGGCTACGTATAGTATTTTACCATAGTGCCGATAGTGCAAGAAGAGTAGCTAACCAGTTGTGCAAAATGGGCAGTCAGGTTAACAAGTCAGGTACACAGTAACATTAACACTGTAACAATAACGCTGTAATTACAATAGTGCAGAGAGCAACACTACTATGTTGTTACATATAAACTAGTATACTTTTATATACACACTACTATACGCTTTTACAAATACTATTATATTTCTGTACTCTCATTCACACTATTATAGTGTCTCACCCATACTACTCTCCTCTTGCACATATCACTATACTCTCATACACTATTATGCTGTCACACATATACTACTATACTTTCATACAGACAACTATACGCTCGCAAACATACTACTATTCTCTCATACTACTATAATCTCATACACACACCACTACTATCCTCTCATACACTCACTACTATACTCTCACACATACTAGAATAATCTCATACATGGACAATTATAATGTGCAGTATTAAACAGGAAGTTAGTTTGGTCTAATTAACAGGAAGACTCTTTAAATACCCATTTAATGATTGATTTACCCACAGTCTCTGTGCATCTCAATGGTTAGTACCCAAAGTAAAACAACACTAAAAAGTGTGGGTTGTCATAGATAGATAGATAGATACTTTATTCATCCCCGAAGGGAAATTCACATTTCCAGCAGCATCCCTTCGCTGAGAACAATACAATAATAAAACAAAAAGAATACAATATACAAATACCCAGCGTGACGTGCAAATGCCCACTGTAGCGTGTTATATAGAATAACTAAATAGTGCTACACAGAATACATATTGCAATAAGATTCGGTAATATGCAATGTAGGTGGTGTGGTTTACTGTGGGCTTTTACTCTGCCGGGTAGAGTTAAAGAGCCTCATGGCATGAGGAAGAAAAGATCTCTTCAGTCTGTCCGTAGTACAAGACAGTGACAGCAGTCTGTCGCTGAAACTGCTCTTCTGTCTGGAAATAATGCTGTGTAGTGGATGCGATGGATTGTCCATGATTGACCGCAGCTTTTCCAGTGCCCGTCTCTCAGCTACTGTAGTTAGGCTGTCCAGCTCTTTGCCCACAACAGAGCTCGCTTTCCTAGCCAGTTTATTGAGACGAGAGGCATCCTTCTTCTTGACGCTGCCTCCCCAACACGCTGTCGCATAGAAGAGGGCGCTTGCCACTACTGTCTCATAGAATAGTTTCAGGAGCTTTTTGCAGATTTTGAAGGAGGCCAGCCTTCTGAGGAAGTAAAGTCGGCTTTGCCCTTTCCTACATAGAGCTTCGGCAGTAGCTCAGGAGGTAGAGCGATCGTTTTAGGATTAAGGGATCCCAGTTCGAATCCCGGCTTGTCTGTGTTACATGCTGAAGTGTCCTTGGGTAAGACACTGAAACCCCAATACCCCCAATAAGCAGGTTAGCGCCTTACATGGCTGCACAGATAACGGCCGCTATTGGGAAATGTGAAGCACAATGTAAAGCGCTTTGGGAAGTCATTGACTTGAAAAGCGCTATATAAATGCAGATCATTTCAGATCATTTCATTTCATTCTGTGTTGGCAGTCCAGTCCAGTTTGTTGTCCAGCTGCACACCCAGGTATTTGTAGGTCTGGACAAATTCTACACATTCTCCTTTGATGGTTACAGGAACCGGGTGAGTTCTGGTTCTCCTGAAGTCCACCACCATCTCCCTGATCTTGGTGGTGTTCAGGTGCAGGTGGTTTGCGTCTCTCCATCGGACAAAGTCCTGAATCAATTTCCTGTACTCCTCCTCCTGCCCATTTCTGATACAACCCACGATCGCAGTGTCGTCGGCAAACTTTTGCACATGGACTCAGAGTTGTACTTAAAGTCCGATGTATATAAAGTGAATAGGAACGGAGAGAGCACGATTGTCATGATTTGTCAAATGCCCTCACCTACTCTCACTCTTTCAGCCCCAGCTGCCACTCGTTCCCTAAATAGTCCTCCTCCTATTTATGCCCGTCATTCTCGTTCACTCCTGTTCAGTCAGTCAGCAAACCTCAGCGTATGCAAGGCAAGCACTTTTGACTCCCGCTCTAAAAGGAAACTCACTAGAGTATTCAGAGAGAGAGCGGTAATCCCAGGAGACATATTCCCACATAAACTAGGATTTAATTGTCACGTACGACATACATGAAAAATAATTACTGAGCCTCATTTGTGACTGTCTCGACTACTTTTGTGGGCTAAAGAATATATTATTAGTAAACTGAGACGATGTCACCTCGCTCCCGTTTTGATCCCGACCTGTTCCGATCCCGGATCCGTTCTCCTGTCCCGGCTACCCGTATCCTGCCTGATTACGACCCGTTTCCTGTATCGATCTCCGATCCACGCTCTATTCTCCTGTCCCAGCTACCCGTAACCTGCCTGATTCAGTCCCCTGTGTCCTATATCGATGCCCGACCACGCTTTGTTCTCCCGTCCCGGCTACCCAACTTGTTCCGATCCACTATTATGCTTCGTTCTCCAGCCCTGCCTGTCTGCCTCGCCATAAGTCATCGGCTGCGGGGGCTTCCTGTTTCACTTATCCAGCGAGCACCACATCGCTGTCTTTTCTCCTGTCCCTGACTCCCCCAATCCCTTAATAAAGCATTGTGTGAAACGTTACACATTTGGGTCCACAGCTTGTTCCGGTTGTGACAGTGGGTATTATTACACTGGGTGTAAAAAAAAAAGAAAACAACCTACAGTAGTAGCAATTTTAATGGTGTGCAAAAAGGATAGTAGTGCGTGAGAGGGTATAATAGTGTGAGTTGGACTATAGTAGTGTATTTGTATATGTGTGTGTGTGTGTGTGTGTGTGTGTGTGTGTGTGTGTGTGTGTGCATAGTAGTATGGTGATAGAGGTGTGAGTGTGGAAGTGTAGTAGTATGTGCAGGGTTGGGTAGGGTTACTTTAACTTGATTACTTTCAATTACTTTTGGATTACTCCAATACCAAATATGCTAATAAGAGACAAAATAAGCTAAATATGAATACAATTATGACTCACAACACGTGGTAAGCTTTCTCTCCTGGCTTTGATCTACGGCAAAACGAACATAAAATGCGACAGAAACAAAATGAAAATAAATCCAAACAGCTTGCCAACATCATTTTTGCCATTCCATGTATTCTGTTACTCCCCAAGCCTGCACAAAATTTAGTAATTTTATTCATATTTAGTTTCTTTTGTCTTTTATTAGCATATTTGGTATTGGAGTAATCCAAAAGTAATTGAAAGTAATCCAGTTAAAGTAACCCTACCCAACCCTGAGTATGTGTATGAAAGTATATTAGTATGTGTATGAAAGCATAGTAGGGTTTGTGTGTAAGTGTAGTAGTGTGTGTGTTGGAGTAAAGTATGTGTGATAGTGCATAGTAGTGTGATTATGAGCGTATCATAGTATGTGTTGGAGAGTATAGTAGTATGTATAAGAATATAGTAGTGTTTGTGCATGGGTTTGACGATTTTTGTAGGAGAGTATAATGGTGCACGTGTAAGTATGATGTTAAGAGCAAATCCGAGACACTTCTCAAACAGCTTCTCATAAAAAAGTGTCACAGACATAGTCCAATGAGTTGTGGTTTAGAATGTAATTTTTCTCATCTCACTAAGGAGGAATTTTTGCTGGAATACTGATGAATACTTGAAACAAAATATACTTGAGTTTGTCATGCTGTTGGCCATTTTGACTGGCCCAGCAAAATAGATTTCTTTTTTACCAGTTCACAGTGCTACAAATCAACATTGAATTGATTGAAATAGATCGTGGCTAGGCCATTTTGATTGATTGCCAAACACAGAATACTATATTGTTTTTTAAGCTGGCTTTTGAATATTATAACAGTCTTTTTTGCGTTCATGAGAATAGTGAGTTTCCAGTTTGTGAACACTCCAGTGACTGTATGAGTCATCAAATAAATGTGTGACAACTTCTGTTTAGTAGTGCATGCTCCAAGCAAGCGAAAAGACAGTCTCACTTCCATTGTTTAAAAAAAACTCTATATAGTACCATAATTGGTGAAGCCAGGAGTAATACCTGTTTCACCAAGGAAACACTCACCAATGCCTCATTTGTAAAATAAAAAGCTTTCAATAGGAGAAGAAACAAGTTTTCTCAGTAAACAATTTTTTTTATCAAAACCACTGATCCTAATAATTTAATTTGCCAAGTAAACTGTCATACCACCTAGCACTAATACAGTAATCCCCGGCTGTATCGCGGGTTACTTTTCACGGTTTCGTTTTTCATCGTGCATTGTATTCTGCATTCTGATTGGCTTAACAATTACCCCGCCCCTTGTCTGCCTGCGCATCAATAACATTGCGGTCTAAGCTGTTCAAGTATCCCTAAGCTACCTTGATCGCAGGGGCAACACTTTCTGTGGTGTGCCTTGGGCAAGTACAGCCCATCACTTTCCAAGTTGTTGTTTTTTTCTCCCCCACATGAAGCAGTTCCTCATGATCTGACTGAGATAAAGCACCTTCATCATCTGGTTACTGACGTTTTTCGGTGTAAACATAAAATACAGTATATTATTTTTAATTCGCAGATTTGCCTGGTAATGGAACGGGATTAACCGTGAAAATAGAGGAAATACTTGATACCCAAATCTGAGAATCTATCAAAAATAAATACTGAACAATTAGATGTAGAGCCGGTGTCTTTTGTGTCAAATAGAACACTAGTTTGATTGTCAGCTCCTCTGAGTTAAATGTTGAAGTGGGGAAAGTCACTGAAACCCTAATGCCTCCGATACACAGGTAGTCGCCATGCATGGCTCTGCCATCGGTGTGTGAATGGGTAAAGTGTGAGGTGCATTGTAAAGCGCTTTGGTGGTCCTCAATGACTGGCAAAAGGCTACAAAAATGCAGTCCATTTACATGCAGCCCGATAATTAGGTTCACAGATCCACATGGGTAGAACAGCTACATCAAGCCTACATTATGCTCTGGACCAACTGCGACCGGGCCTAAAAGGTAGAGGAAAAATGCTTTCAATCAACAACCAATTTTGACTTCTCGACATGCTACGATCGTGCGGAACCCATCTCGTTCATAAGTAGGGCAGCGTCTGTACTTTTATCTATTAACGGTGCAGTATAATTTTTGGAACTTTTCAACTCGCTGATGCAATTTTTGGAACTTTTCTACTCGCTGATGCCTACTTCTGGCTTAAGTCATTATTGCAGCCTCTTTCAACCTCCGTATGTGATCAAACATTGCTGGTCACCATGGCGATCAGGTTCCCTCGGGCGACTGCTTTCCTGCATTTGAAAGGAATAAGCTCGGTTGAAGAACTGCATATTATGTTTTATCCATATCTCGCCGTTCTCACCAGACAGCTTCACTACGCTTACTCACTATATGGGGCAGCCTACACACTCTCATTTGCAGGATACAGGAAGCAATACTAAGAAAATGGGCTTCCTCGATGTGTGGAAAAAGTTTTGATTAAAACCTTTCCTGCCATCTAACAGTGATTTATCATACTGAATACAATCCCAGAGACTTGATTCTTCCTAATGAAACCAAACCCTTTATAATAAATCGTATTTTTACTTTTGGGCACTCTGGGACAATGCTTCAGAAAACTGATTTTTATGTTATGGCATGGAATGAGGTAATGGAGAGAATGTGGTACTTTTTAGGGACCAAACAAACAACGCACCCCACCTTGTAACAAATTCTTGAGCCTGTAAATAGGGTTTGTTTTTTGGTTTCAATGTATAATAGAGTATTTCATAAATAAAGGTTTTTATTTCACTATCCCTGGACATTTTTGGATTGCACCCCCTGCGGAAAACGAGGGATTACTGCAACTCCACTTATTAAATGACAGACTTATGATCCAAACATAAAATTCTGAAGGTAAAACCATTAGAATTGGGACAGGTAAAGGTACACTACATAAATCTGGTTATAATTGGCTGGAAAAAGAATTACAATGAACTTCGCCTTTTTGAAGGAGGTCTATGCCGTTTTGAATCCTCGTCCTGTCGATGGCAGCCTCCGACTGCCCTGGCATTACGCTCAACTGCGCTTGGTCTTATTCCTGCTGCTGTCAGATCAGACCTGAGATTTGTCTGCCGGCGGAATTTGCCGTTTGTGGTGTGCACAAGAGCGTGCGTCTGTCTGCCCATCCTGAGCTACAGTAGTAAACCTGCACTTCATACCTCTGCAGGCATCTTCCAGGCAGGTTACAAAAAAGGAAAATAACGGGCCATAAACGCTCTAAAAGGAAACTTACTAGAGTATTCAGAGAGAGAGCGGTAGTCCCGGGAGACATATTCCCACATAAACGTGCTAGGATTTAATTGTCACGTACGACATGCATGAAAAATAATTACTGAGCCTCATTTGGGACTGTCTCGACTACGTTGTGGGCTAAAGAATCGGAATATATTACCATAAACTGAGACTAGAACAAGGGCCAGGGGATCATTGTGTTTAAAGAAGTGTTTTAGCTAAAGAACATCCATCCAACCATCCATTTTCTGTGTCGCTTATTCTCACCAGGGTCGCAAGGGTGCTGGAGCCCATCCCAGCAATCTTCAGGCAGTGGGCAGGGGACACCCTGGACTAGTTGCCAGCCAGTCAGAGGACATAGCACAAGAACATTGATTTTTTTTTTTTTTTTTTTTTATGTAGAGTTGGAAGCACAAAACAACAAAGGTCAATTCAGTCTAGATAGTTTGCTGGCTGAGTAAGACAAAATTGCAAAGAAGGTAAGAGAAGTCTACAATGCGTGCACTACGCTTAGTGTTTCTTTCATAATGGCTTGCTTGTTCGAAAATTCTTCTTCAATTAGTGAGTATCGGCATTTCTAATTTTTGTTCTACAGGGAAGCATTGAAAACAATGTTTTTTTTGTTTTTGACTATTTTTGACTGTTTTTGGAAGCCAATTGATATTACCTTGAATACATTTAGAATTCAACCCCAAAATGCTTATGAAATGATTCAGGGGGGATTTAAAACAAGGGAAACTTTATGCTAAAACTATGAGTTAAAAAAAAGAAAGCATACAAAAAAAAGTATGAATTAAATTGTGAAATATTTTCTGCTGAAATAAAAATGTAGTCACGTTTTGCACGGAGGCCAGAACGGAGGCAGGTGTGCTCAACAAAGGAATTGTTTATTAACAACAAGGAACAACAAACAAAAACAAACCAAGTCTTAACAAGTGGAGTTACAGTAATCCCTCATTTTCCTAGCAAATAATCCAAACCATAACCAAAAAAAAAAATAAAAAAAAACGATATGGCAACCAAACACAGAATGACCCGACCATCAAAAAGACACAGGCAAGCTAGCATATTCCTGCCCGGCAAGCCAAAATAAAGCCCCTCGAATAATTCTGTTCATGGTCTTGGCGACGAGGAAAAAGTCCCATGGCCTCTATCTTCTTTACCAGCCGCTTCGTGTTCCCTGTCCCGGCGAAGGACTGTCTCCTACAGCTTACAGGGTTTCTAATTGTTTTGTTTTTTTTTTCTTTGGTCCGTCACGCCCTTCATGGCAAGGAAATGTGAGGATCTGGCATGCCGCCTTACCCCAGAGGGCGCCAACCGGGTGTGCGCCAAGACACACCAGAGCCCAAGCTCCACGCACCTGCCACTAATTTTCTCATGACTTGATATTGCCTGCTCTGACGGCACAATGTGTCGGATCATTGCATTTCCATTTATGGTTTGTCTTTGTTACTGGTTGGGATATTGCCAGGTTTGATTATGTTTGGACATGTTATTTGTTTGATGTTACTTTGTTCCCGGTTTTGTAATTAAATACCATCCTTGATTTGAGCAGTCCTGCCTCAGTTCCTATTTTCCTTCATTAGGGTCCACCCGCAAAAAATAACAGTAACATTGCTAACCCAAGGCAAACTCAAGTAACGTTACTGAGAACATTCAGAGTGCAAAAAGTCATCTCTTTCTCATAGGCTTGACACCTTAATGTGAGTTTCAATTCCTTCAAGAGATGTTAGGAGGAATAAATTATCATAATTTAGTCCCTTCAAATACAGACAGCAGCACAAACAATATTATTATGACTTTCTTTGCAATGCCTGAAATGTCACCATGCATTTTTTTAATAAACCTGCACAGCGTTCTTCTTGATTCTATGCTAATGAGGCCCACTTAGGCTGTAATTAAGCCGCATTCCTGTTGGGGACGAGACATTCTGTAAGCAGACGAATTCTAGAGAACGACGAGTCACTCTCTCTGTTTTAGCGTCAGCATCTCCATTTTCACATAGGAAAGGAAGCCTGTTTTTCCATCATTAAAGTTTAATTTTGACCTGTGAATGCATTTCAAAGTCGGTCACTTAAAGTTCAACACCACGGGATACATTGTTCCTAGGCCGGTATAAAAATAAAACCCATGCCATCGATTTTACACGACCTCCTCAAACCGAGCCGTCAATCTGCTTCAGATCATGACCGCAACCGACATTTTATAAACATAAATACGTTTCGACATGGATGCCTGTCATGCACAGTCATACGCATTCTCATCACAGCTCAGCTTTCAAATGTTGCTTAGCAACCAAAAGATTCGAGGAACAGGTAGGCTTAAATGACAATGACAAAGGCAGTGAAATGATGCATTACAATTAACATTCTTTGTAACTAAGTGAGTGAGGATAGAGTCAACATCTGGGTGTGTGAGAGATAAAACGTTTACAGCAAACAAGTTATATCATGCCCTAAACCAAAGTTAATGCAAGGCAAATTAACTTATTTCAACTATTTCTGTGACTCTTGTCACTGGAGCAAGTATACTGGACTGTCTCAGAAAATTAGAATATTGTGATAAAGTTCTTTATTTTCTGTAATGCAATTAAAAAAACAAAAATGTCATACATTCTGGATTCATTACACATCAACTGAACTATTTCAAGCCTTTTATTATTTGAATATTGCTGATTTTGGCTTACAGCTGAAAAAAACTCAAAAATCCTATCTCAAAATATTAGAATACTTCCTCAGACCAAGTAAAAAAATAATTTTATAACAGCAAAACTAAATCAAACATTTGAAAATGTCCATTGATGCACTCAGTACTTGGTTGGGAATCCTTTTGCACGGATTACTGCATCTATCCGGCGTGGCATGGAGGCAATCAGCCTGTGGCATTGCTGAGGTGTTATTGATGCCCAGGATGCTTCGATAGCGGCCTTCAGCTCATTTGCATTTGTAGGTCTGGTGTCTTTCATCTTCTTCTTAACTATACCCCACAAATTCTCGATGGGGTTCAGGTCAGGGGAATTAGCAGGCCAATCAAGGACAGTGATGCCATGGTCAGTGCACCAGTTACTGGTGGTTTTGGCACTGTGGGCAGGTGCCAGATCATGCTGGAAAATGAAATACTCATCTCCATAGAGCTTTTCAGCAGATGGAAGCATGTAGTGCTCTAAAATCTCTTGGTACACAGTTGCATTTACTCTGGACTTGATGAAACACAGTGGACCAACACCAGCAGCTGACATGGCTCCCCAAACCATTGCTGACTGTGGGAACTTCACACTGGATTTCAAGCAACTTGGATTTTGCTCCTCTCCAGCCTTTCTCCAGACTCTGGCGCCTTGACTTCCAAATGAAATGCAAAACTTGCTTTCGTCTGAAAAGAGGACTTTGGACCACTCTGCAACTGTCCAGTGCTTCTTCTCCATAGCCCAAGTCAGACGCTTCTTCCGTTGTCTTGAGTTCAGAAGTGGCTTGACCATGGGAATACGGCTATTGTAGCCCATTTCCTGGACACGTCTGTGAACTGTGGCTTTTGATACCTGGACTCCAGCTTCAGCCCACTGTCTTTGAAGCTCCCCAAAATTCTGGAAGCGGCTCTTCTTCACAATTTTGTTAAGGCTGCGGTCATCTCTCTTGGTTGTGCAGCGTTTCCGGCCACATTTTTCCCTTCCAACAGACTTTTTGTGGATATGCTTTGAAACTGCACTCTGTGAACAGCCTGCTCTTTGAGAAATTTCTTTTTGTGTCTTACCCTCCTGATGGAGGGTATCAATGATGGTCCTCTGGACAGCAGTCAGATCAGCAGTCTTCCCCATACTTGTGATTTAGTTTACTGAACCAAGCTGAGTGTTTTTAAGGCTCAGGAAACCCTCGCAAGGTGTTTCGAGTTAATTAGATGATTCAGGTGATTAGTTGAATAGCCTACTTGTATACTTTTTCATGATATACTAATATTTTGAGATAGGATTTTTGAGTTTTCTTAAGCTGTAAGCCAAATTCAGCAATATTCAAAAAATAAAAGGCTTGAAATAGTTCAGTTGATGTGTAATGAATCCAGAATGTATGACATTTTTGTTTTTTTAATTGCATTACAGAAAATAAAGAACTTTATCACAATATTCTAATTTTCTGAGAGTGTCCAGTATATGTTTATTAGTTGTTGAATTACCGTGAATTGCCAACGACAGAGTGCACCTACGTAAAAGCCACATGCACAAAACTCAACTTTGTTTTTGTACAAGCCGCACTGGATTCTAGGCAGCAGGCTTACACAGCCATAAAGAACTATTTTACGTCAATTTCTTACATTTTTGGGGGCGGAGGGCAGCTAGTATAGAAAAGTAACGCATTGTGCTGTGATTAAGACGCTCGTTTGTTGACTGAAAAATGCATGTTTAAACACTAGTTAATGAACAATTTTTGCTTATTTTTTAACGAATACAATTTGTTTAACAGTGAGAGGTGCTATAGTACACACTGTCCTGTAAAATTCAACCAAAATACCAATCCAAGTTGTACCCTAAGTAATTTGAATGCTGTTGTTGAACCGTTTGAAGAATCTTGGAACACACATGAATAAAAGGTTTTTATTCTCGCCTGATTTTTGATTTATTTATTTGGGTTTTTTTTTGCAATCACGTGTCTGCAGATGGGTGTAGCATGGGCGTGTCATCTGGAAAACAGAAGGGACAGTAGCACGAAGCCTTACCCAATGATCACAATCTAAAAAAAACTAAGATTTTTTTATGGTTAGAACAATTTTATTGACACTATTAACGGCAAATAAACAATGTGAGGTTTGAACATTTTTTTCGACACTTTTTTAACAGTAATTAAGCATATTCACAATTTCGTTATATCGGACAATATGACGTTGAAACAATTTTTTCCGCCATTTTCAACAGCAATTAAACACACAATTTCATTATATCATATTCTAACAATATGAGGTTTGAACAATTTTTATCAACACTTTTAACAGCATTTTACAAATTTTTACTAAGGGCATGTTTAGGAGTTTCCAAAAGTGGACTTTTGGAGACTCCAAAAAAGACCAGTGACTGGTGACATCATACAGACACGGCCTCTGTCATCATAGCAAACTAGCTGTTGTCATATGCAACTTTTGGTGTTTGGACATGACAGTTAAATGTATTTTTACAATTATTAAGAGCTTTTTTTTTTGTTTGTTTCAGTAACTATTTTGGGTGTTTCACATCTGTTTATAAAGCGATTCCACATTTGATCAGAAGAACATGGTCCACCATAGAGTTTTTAGCACTTTTTAGGCAAATTATTCAATATAGAAAATAGATAAAAGTCAACAATACAAAAAATTTCTTACAACTAACTACTATCTTAATTCCGATCAAAATACCTGAGAAACTTAACCAATCATAGTCCTGCTTTTATCTTACTTTTATTTCATCTGTGTTGTGGCCACTCAGCACATTAAGCCAGACAAAAGGAGGCAGGGGTAGGGTGGTGGAGGATAGGGGTTTCACACGCGTGCTGGTTATTTTTTATTTATTTGAGGATGAAAATGGTAAAAAAATAAGAAAAGGACCGTTTCAAATACAGTCCAAATGGAAACTCAAACCCCCAAAAAGATGAAAAAAAAGGAAGCGTTTATTCAAGCGCATCTAAGAGAGACACATGTGCATGCGGCATACGGGCAGTATGACAGATGTTGCAATGATCATTTAAGCCAGAAGATGGGGACGGCAAGTCGAAAAAAAATGACGTTACGAACACCAACTTAATTTCCCTTCGGGGATGAATAAAGTATCTATCTATCTATCTATCTATCTATCTTTAATGAGAACACTGCATTTCCAGAATCCATATTAGTTTTCACTGCAAAGGTCCGAGGATGATAAACAACACCTTCAATGGTTTTACTTGCCCCTCCATATTTTCTATTTTCATGCTTTTGAAATTGACAAAGCAAAACCTTGCATGTAGATTCTCTTTAGCTGCAAATTGCGAAGTGCAAGTTTGATTAGTCACAATCCAGATCAATTCCCCGAGTATTGGCGCAACGTTGGGAGCACGTCGTGAACATAAGCCGCATTGTTTGAAGCCTTCAACATGAATAAATATGAGGAGAAAGAAATGAGTACACCGTTCATCTCTTACAGCAGTTGCACAGGTTTAGGACATTATCAAATGTTACACTTGAGTCAAAGAACCTGCAGTTTCCTCTCAGTGATATAAAAAAAAACCACACAAAAAAAAACCACTTTGATCGCAAAATCCAGAATGCGAAACTAAACTGCTGCTTTTAGATCTTGTGACATTGTTTATGGTTGGGAAGCACAAATCCACTAAATTTTATGGCATGTTAGCTCCAGTGTTCATTTTACCTCTGAAAAGTGATGGGTCCCGGGGACTCGCATGCTCAAATATCTATGGGTCCCAACAGAGATCTATGGGTTCCCAAAATTTAGTGTTATCGAGGTTGAAATTGTAAATCAGTGACAAATATATAATATTCAGATTCAGATATACTTTATTGTCATTCTAGTACACGTGCATACAGAACGAAATGTCGATACATCTGACCCGCACAGTTTCCTTGAATGTACAGATATAAATAAAATATTGTATTGAGTTGGAGTATTGAAGTACTAATAATATGCTAAATAATTATGGCTATGTATAGTATTTTACAGTAGTGCAAAGAGTGCAAGAGGAGCAGCTAACCAGATGTGCAAAATGGGCAGTCAGGTAAACAGCAACAATAACACTGTAGTAATAGTAATATATAAATATATATATTCATTCAGTTTTAACCATCACAATTTATTGGTAATATAAATCAGTTATCACTTCAAGATTTTTCAGTTCACAACAATATTGTACATCATAAAAAATAAAATTGCTGAAATATTATATTAGGCCCAATCCCATTTCTCTCACTCGGCCCTGAGGACCCTCCAGTGAGGTCCCTCGAAGAGGAGTGCCCTCCGCGAGTGAAGTGCAAAGCGGAGATGGCTTGGACAAGACTTGCAAGGTTCCACCCCTGTCCAGGAGATGGCGGTAATATTAATTGGCTGTAGACCTCAGTGACGTATTGGTCTACGTCACATGTAAACAACTCGAGTCTCAACTTGTAGTGTGTCAGTTGGAGAGTTCGTGCAATGTTAAAAATGCCCGCTACTGCTGTGTTATTACCGATTGCCTGAAAGCTCATCATCTTTTCCGTGTCTCCAATAAACGGAGGAGAAATGTGCTATACTGAAGACAGCTTCGGCGCTATGTAGTGCTGATTCATCTTTACAAGGTACGTACACTCATTAAAAAAATGACCCGTTCGGTCAAATACAGTAAAAGTTAACATACAATGCACGTTCACATAATACCTTATGTTTGTGTAGACATAAATGGCAATCTACTTATTAGTATCTTAATGCCATTTTATGACATATAGTAGGGGTCTTTAGTGTGTGACATGATGAAAAGTAAACAAACACAAGAACAGTCCACCTGACCCTTAAGCTGACATAATATCGTCACCAAACTTCCCTGTACGACCCAAAAACCTTGGTTCATAAGGAATTTAATTCAAAAGAGTTGTCATTGGATATAAAAAAGCTCATTTCAACATGTTTTCATGATGCTTACATCATCTATGCCCACATTTATGTCTAAATTGTCTGTTATCTATTGTGTTCCAGAGTGGCTGTCCCATAAGCGTGGACAGGTTGGACAGGAATGTTCCCATCCTGTGCTTATGGTTCGATGTGAAGTCAAAACTCATTCAGGACTTAAGGTTGAGCAAGAAGGTCATGTGGGCCCTGCAGGAGCTGCTAAAGAGGGAACAGGGCCATGGCTGGAGGGCCTATACTGGCTGGCCCACGGTCTGTCCTACCGTGTGGTGTCACGGGTCTTCAGGGTTCCCAGGTCCACGATACACAGAATTGTCCACAGTTAATATGGAATAAATTGCCCAAAAGCCATGTTTTAGGCTTTGGAAGTCAGACCCACATTTGCATTCCGTGCTTTTCTGCATTACTATTCAATAAACATCTTTATTTTGAGTAACACCTTGGTGGTTTATTTCATAATGATGTGAGATACTGTGTGTGAACTATGTGACTGTTGGACAGAAAACAACTACAAATCACTCCAGTTTAAATAATAGTTTACTTTCAGAAAAACAAAATCACATTGGGCCGAAATACATAATAGTAAATAAATAATATGTCACAAATTGTAACAAAAATATACCAATACTTCCATAAAGCTGGAAAACACAAACTGGAACTTCATTGAGTTCTTAATAAAATAAAATATTTTCCTTTTATAAAACAAAGGGAAACATTGCAGGGATGTCACTGTTCTGGAAATTTGTCCACGAGCTTCCCAAAAAGGACGGGAACCGCTCAGTTTTGGCCACAGTTTCCTCGAGCCTTTTCCTCACTCCGGCAGACTCCGCTTTCAAAAAGTCAAGGAGTGTATCGTGCTTCCTTTTTTTTCTGGGTGATTTGGGGTTTGGCGCCGGATTAGAAGATGCCAACGTCGTGCCCGTCGGTGTGGATGGCGTGGTAGCTGTGATGGTGGCCAGCTCTTCCACGGGACGTTCTACATTGGCCTTTAGGTTGGGTGGAAAAAACAAGAATTACTTAATGCTTGTGTATTGCACAAAAACAACTGTGTATAGGATGCTCAACAAGTTGATGTGAGAAATTATAGGATGTGTTCTGGATAATTATTTGATAGTGAATAGATACACAAAATTGACATGTTATTCTTATGGCTGTAAGAGCCTTCTATTGGCCAGCATCACATATGCTTTAGAATTGTCTCCACATTTGGACAACATTTTGAAAAGGTAATTAGTTTACTTAATATGTGTTTACAGAGAAGGCAGTGGACTGTGTGATAGTAATTTGTTTCAACTGTATTTCCACGTGAAATTCGGAGACATTACTCATAATGCATGATGAAAACTAATGCATTCTGATCTCACATGAAATAATCATATTGTAAATAAAACACGACACCCGAAATTGTGTGCAGTAAACAAGCGCGTATGTCCAGAACGTTATTCTGACTATGCTCCTTTAGCGACTGGCCATGTACATGTAAAAGCACGACTCGTTTAAGATACAAACAGGGATGGGCTGAACCGTGATTTTCTGCAGTTATCCTACTTTAGAGTTTGTAGCGTGAAGATTATTTTTTGGCAGCTCCCTTGGTAGATTTGTGCACTTCGTAAAGTAGCGATTTTGCAATGTTCATGTTTTAACGCGAAAATACGATTTTCTATTGCATTTACGTCCAACTAAGATATCTCAATACATTTTGTTGCAAATACATGCGTGGTTGTGGAAAACTACTTACATTTGTGCGGTTCCTTTCCGGGCATGTTTGTTGATATTGAGAATTCGCAAAGCCTTCTGGGTAGTCACTTCGCCGCCAAGTGAGGTAGGGAGCCCCCTCGGTCTTGAAGTGGTTACGACATGGTTTGAGGTCACTTCTGCCTCGGACTTGAGAGTATCGGGACACACTCCATTTTCACGTGAACGCGCAAACCGAGTGACTAGGGCACATAGCGAGTGAAAGTGCGAAGAATGGGACTCGGCCTTAATCTAAGATGCACCTTCATAAGCTGGTGTTGTGTAGCCTCCATTATCATCCTCCTCATAGCATAACCAGGAATAAAATTTAGTCCATTTTGGCAGGAAAGTCCTTTTCTTGCTAGTATTCTTTTGTTTATTTTATTTTGTCGAATCGTTCGCTTCAACACACATGTTTTCCTTGCCTCTGCGATCTTCCGAAGAATTTCTCCGCCGTTTTTTCGTGCCGGAATTACTGCCGTTGTTATCACTTTCTGCATTATGTTTCGACTTATTACTGACACTGAAAAAATAACCAATTGTGTTGATTTTCACCTAATACTCTCAAAAAAATGTAATCGGGTAATAACGATGATTTTGTGTCAAAAAAGTTGCGTCCCGGGGACGCACGTTAATTTGACACTATGCGTCCCCAGCAAAAATGATGCGTCTAGGACGGAGGGACGCGGGCAAACGAGAACACTGTAGCTCTATATCAAATTCCTTTAGAAATGCTTTAATTTCCATTTGTATGGAAATTCCGCACACGCAAGCTTCAATGTTGAAGTAAAAGAATGATTCATGTCATATTCTCTCACAAATAAGTTTACAGGGCAAAGGTTTGGGCTACACAACATTCTCACAACCTCAAACAAGACACACAAAAAAGGTTTGAAAACACAAACTGCAGGAAAGCAATTCACTGTTTGTCGGGTTAAGGGATACAAAAGTTTCTTCCAAACTTATGTAACAAAATCACTAAAACCCAGTGGCGGGCCGTGAATTAAACGCCCAGGCCTTCAGTAGTGCTACGTTTGAATCAATACAACCCTCGATAACTACTTTATGGCTACAAAAATCTACTGCAGCTACAACTGTGACGGCATTAATAATAACATCATAATATTGCACTTTTATATAGGAATATAGCCACATTATTTACCAAAAAATACATTCTTGTAGCATAGGTTATTTTCTATGGCCATAGAAGCTAATGTGGAAAGTTGAGCCTGTCTTGTTGTATTTTTAAGTTTTTATTCAATTTCGGGACTGAAAAGGTCAGTTCAACAGGAGTGGACACGGGGATTTTTTCTTCACATTTTTGTTACGATACTTCCATTACCGCACACTAGCTCATCATGGTTAAAATAAAAAAGCTGACATTTTGTCACGCCTTCTAGAGGGCCATGGTGCCCTCAACTCAAAATCTTATTGTCTAAACCAACAGTGTTTTTGACACTTATTTTATGCCGGCAGAAATGATTGTCAAGGCCTCAGGTAATGGCTGAAATGTGATTGCTTATATGCTTAATTATAAAAACACACATCTAGAAGCAGCCGGCAATGGGAAAAGCAATGAAAGGAAGCTGACAGACAATTTGGATTTATTTAATAAGTAAAACCTGCAGACCCTGATGGCTGTCCACTGCTAAAAGCATTTCATTCAGCTGGCTGATCTTTTTTTTTAAAACTTCATTTTGGACTTTGGAGGTGGTGGTAATCACTGTCCGAGTTTCTTGTTTGTATTGCAACTTCAAGAAAAAAGAAAAACCCGGCCACTTTTATATGAGAGACGAAATAAATAGAGTGCTTCAGTCACAGAAGAAAAATAAATTGTCACAGTTGTGGCATGCAATAAAAGCACACTTGAGGTCTTAAGTTGTAGACAGCCCTCAAATTCGAACCTCCAGCAGCAACAGCAAACTCCAGTCCTTTTGAAGTGACAATAAATACACAAGTGATTTGTTACCACATTTACTTAAAATTTGCAAAACTATCCAGAACCTTTATTTTATTGGGGGTTTGCTTTCATTTGTCCCGAAGGAGGCTAAATTATATGATATAATGCTAAAATTGAATAATTTTGAAATACGAAAGCCACACCTCGTCTCCCATAACTGCACGAGAAACCAAACTCAACCAACCACAATATCTTCTAGTGTCCAATAACAAAGTGTAGGTAAAAAGCAAAAAATTAAAAAGTGAAAGGGCAATGAGACTCAGCACACTATTCCCAATGATGCACTTTGTAAAACCAGTGAGAGATATTGGGGAAAGGGAGCACGGGATGTTAATAATGGTCCGCGCTAAGCCGCCAACAGGCCTTGATTATTTAGACAGGAGGCACCCCCTTTTTGCCCTTTAGAGAGGGTATGCGGTCAAACGGAACCTCCAGCGATGGACGGTAATTGGGTTAACAATGCAAACTCCACTCTCCTCCCCGCGGCTGGGTTAACGGGGTCGGCTAAGAAGCTGCCACGACAAAAAACACACACAACGTCGGCATACACAGAAGCCCAAGAGGCAATTTGAAGTCAGCAGTGCAGGTAAACAGACACTTTTGTCTGGGAGGAGTCCAAATGCCTGACATTGTTCGATAGAAACGACTAAAAGAAACTCGGCGGAGTGCATAGCTAAACGATGCGTTTGTTTGCACGTCTGTCTGCTAAGAGCAAAGGTTCCTCAAGTATTCAAAGCATTTTGTACTTAAGAAGATACAGACCACTTGCAAAGTCCTAAGTATGGTATAAAAGTAAATACAGTGGTACCTTTTTATACGAGCAAACCAAAAAACGTGAATTTCGATATATACATTTTCCCAAAAAACGTGAATTTCGATATATACATTTTTCAACTCATTTTACCTCGCCATACGAAGGAAAATCCACTACATGGGCAGTCTTCCTGAAATTGAGCAGTAAATAAGTTTGAGTGTATTAATTTATTTTACGTGTCCTACTGTCTACTTATGTGTCTTAGTATAGTGTGTCCTAGCATAATTTTTTTGTTAATCTTCTAGACACGGAGGGCTGAGAGAAACGCAATTTCAAATCTCTATGCAGCAGAATTGACAAAATAGCTGACTTTGACTTAAAGTTACAGTAACTTGAATCTTAAGTGTACAGTAAGGGATACGTATCATCAACAGTCTCTTGATCACATACCCATCAACCTCACCCAATTACTCCCTTTATTAACGATTCAAAATCCTTGTTATCAAGCAATAACAAACCTTTCAAACACAACGTGGCACCTATTTACCGTATTTTCCGCACTATAAGGCGCACCTAAAAGCCTTTATTTTTTTCAAAAGCTGACCATGTGCCTTATAATACAGTGCGCCTTATATATGGATCAATATTAAGTCGCAAAGTCTTGCAACTAATGCAAGCAGCCGCCGACTACATTTCCCCCCGAACGCGAAGTAGTCCGCGGTGTATGCTGGGATTTATATACTGGCGATTCATTGGCTAACCAATGTGTCAATCATCATTTGAATCGATCACTATTGGCTAAAATTATTCGGAGGTAAAGGGGGCGGATCCTTTTTAACATTTACAGGCTCGCATGGGCTAAAGGGGCAAAAAAAAGCCTGCAATTGGCCGAAAAAGATGTGTCAATCATCAGTTGAATCGATCACTATTGGCTAAAGTTATTCGGAGGTAAAGGGGGCGGATCCTTTTTATCATTTACAGGCTCGCATAGGCTAAAGGGGCAAAACAAAGCCTGCAATTGGCCGAAAAAGATGAATATGAATAGCATGTTAGGTCGAACTACGGCATAGAGGAAACAGTATTTTACGATTCTGTACTGTATTTGTAAATATTTAACTCTCCTGGATTTACTACACTCACGGATATAAGAGGACCATGGTTGCACATTATTATTGAACACAACGACTTCGGTGAGCTACTCCGGCTATATATTTTCCCAGTATCTTGTTTCAGACTGAACTCGGTTTCTGTGATAAGCGGTGCAGATAATGGATGGAATGGAGTGTCTATTTTTAAATTAAACTCAATTCCAAGTGTTTATTGTCATATGTACAATAAAGTTGCGAGCGAAAAAGAAAGTAGAAACTAAGGAATGGTTGGCATTTCTTGAATCCCAAGACTTTAACCTTCAGAATGATATTTGGAACTTTGAGTGACATCGTACAGACACTGTTTCCGTACATGTGTGAGACACGTATTTGCTTCTTTGCAAGCTTTCGGAATGTTAAGGGGGTAATGAATTTGACTTAACTATCTGACTGTTTTGTCGACGTTCCCATTGTAGCGCCTTATAATCCGGTGCGCCTTATGTATGTCAAATATAGGACCAAAAACTATTTTTTCTGGGCGCGCCCTATAACCCAGTGCGCCTTATAGTGCGGAAAATACGGTACTCACAGCAGGACAGACTATGTAGAATATCTTGACAATATTAGTAAACTACGATGATGTTGTCTGGTACGAGTGACAGAGGCCATCCAGATTAGATGAAATAGATTTTATTAAAATTGTAATACGGCATACAAAATTTGAAATAATAAAAAGGCAACATAAAAAAAATGAAAAAAAAAACTAAGTCTTAAATTACGTTGGCCTGAGATGAGGCAATTTGTGCAGATCAAAATCGCACTCTGCAGCTATCTAGTGGTATAATAGAACAAAGAAAATTGTTGAAGCAAATTGAACTCTTTCATTGCCAGGTTTTGACATTATGACACCACTATGGAACTTGCAACAAAACACACAAGCGTAAATGCACAAAAATATTAAAATGCAACTTTATTGACGCACAGGTGAAGAAGTGGAGAGACTGTTTAACCTAACAGAATACACTACGTAAATCGTTGTTTCTGGCAATGAGTAACAATAGTGTGATGATATAAGCTCTAATGTGTTTTGGTATGTCATCTGTACCATTGGTGGTCTAATGGTTATGTTCGCCACTACTAGGGTTTGATTACCGCTGCATACAACATTATGCTATTTTGGTCAGTGACACTTATTGACTGATTGATCTATCTTTGAATGGAGATATAGAGTCAGTGTATAAAGAGCCCACGTTTTTTTTTTTTACAAAGGGACAAAGTAGCACTAAATGCAATCTCAATTTCATGCGCCTTATAGTCCGGTACGCTTTGTGTATGAAAAAAAAAAAGAAAAAGAAAAAAAGACAATTTTAGGGGATGCGTCTTGTAATCCGACGCGCCTTATAGTGCAGAAAATACAGGGGTTTTTTTCATCTCCATTCATCCCTAATGTTGTAAATTAAGGAGATTAGTTAAACAAACTGTAAAGTTCAGACGAAAAGCTGCAACTTTTTTCAACCATGCAGCTTATGCAATGATGCAGCTTATTTATGGATTTTTTCTAACTATCGCCAGGGACGCCGGAGTAGTAAAGGAAAGAGTGAGACACGTGGCAGATATGTGTTGAGGAAGACGCAAGTTTAATGTAACTTAACGCTTTGTGCGTGAAATAATCTAGCATTAACAGACCGTCATCATGTAAAAGGTGTCAATCGAAAGGGGAGCGCTAACTACCATTTTGGGAATAGTTTTATGAGTCTGTTTAGTTGTAAATGGAAATAATGTGGCAAAACAAAAAATATTACAAGAAGGAACGTGTGCGGCACAGTTCTTAGGTCATGAGATTGAACCTTCCTGTGTGGAATTTGCATGTTCTCCCCGTGCTTGCGTGGGTTTGCTCCGGGCACTTCGGTGTCCTCCCACATTCCTAAAACATTCATGTCAGGTTAATCTGCCGGTCAAAATTGTCCCTAGGGGTGAATGAGCGAGACAATTGTCCGTTTCTATGTGCCCTGCGACTGGCTCGCAACCAGTTCAGGGTGTCCCCTGCCCACTGTAGCTGGGATGGGCTCCAGCAGCCCCCCGACCCTACTGAGAATAAGCGGTGCAGATAATGGAAGATAATGGATGTTGCTAAAGGCATCAGCTAATAATGGCTTTAGTTAGTGTTGCCATTTGCTACATACCTCTTTAACCGTAACTCTCTACATCAATAGTAATAAATAGTAGTTTTGACATTTATAGCCATCAGTGGAACTTAATCAAGTGCAACTGCTAATTTTTCTGTCATACGTACATACTACATGCTAAATCTCTAAACAGAGCCAATGCCTTTAACTTATTCAAAGCCATAAAGTATAAATACGACTTCAGAATCACTGTCCTTGAGTGCGAAAATGTAAAAATCCGTTTTTCTTGCTTTATCTTTCAAATAGTATTATAAAGAATTTGCCGCAGCTCATCAATAAGTATCAAGCCTCGTGGAATGATTACAGTACGATAAATCAGCATTAGTTGGTAGGAGTGGCTTTCATCAGATCTTTGTCTACATAAAGGAAGCCCATCTTCCTAGTGTTGCTTTCGATATCTGACGAATGGGTGTGCGTGTGTAAGGCGGCTCCATATGGTGAGTAGGTGTAAGCAACGTGGTGAGAGTTGCTAAGGGATGGACAAATCGGCAGTTAAATGACAAAGCTTTTTTCTATGGGAAAAAAGATGACAAAGTTTCATCGTCATCATCTGGTTAGAAAAAGATGACCATCCTTGCACGTCTGCGAAACACGGTCGTCAGAGGCGCCACGGTGACAAGAATTATATAATCAGTCACCGGAAACACCCACCTTTGGTGGGGACTTCTCAGACTCAGTGAAATACAGCCAGATTCATCAAGCAACTTTTGTCCCTCTAAAAAAGGATGAAAGTAGCAGCCGATTGTCACTCTCAGAAAGTCGTGAAAGAGGGCACGTCGTTGCTAGCTAAAGACCTTTTTCCGAGTTGTTACGGTTACAGTCATTCAACATGCAAAATAAGTGTACCGTAATTTCCGCACTATAAGGCGCACCTAAAAGTCTTAATTTTTTTCAAAAGCTGACCATGCGCCTTATAATACAGTGCGCCTTATATATGGCTCAACATTAAATCGCAAGGTCTCGCAACTTACGCAACAGCCGCCGACTCGATTTTCCCCCGAACGTGGAGTAGTCCGCGGTGTATGCTGGGATTTATATTCCGGCGTTTCATTGGCTAACCAATGTGTCAATCATCAGTTGAATCGATCACTATTGGCCAAAGTTATTCGGAGCCTCGGATAGGCTAGAGGGCCGAAACAAACTCTGCAATTGGCCGAAAAAGATGTGTCAATCATCCGTTAAATCGATCACTATTGGCTGAAGTTATTCGGAGCCTCGGATAGGCTAGAGGGCCAAAACAAACCCTGCAATTGGCCGAAAAAGATGACTGAATAGCAAGCTTGCTACACTACGCCATAAAGAAACATGTTTCATTAGTCTGTATTTGTAAACATTTTACTCTCCTGAATTTACTACTCTCACGGTTGTAAGAAGACCATGATTGCGTATCATTATTGAACGTGAGAACTTAGGTGAGCTATGCGGCTTTATATTTTCCCGGTATCTTATTTTAGAATGATCTTGATGTTGCTGTGATGAGTTGAGTGAATTAAACTCAATTCAAGTGTTTATTGTCATATGCACAGTAAAGTTGCGAGCGAAAAAGAAAATAGAAACTAAGGAATGGTTGGCATTTCTTGAATCCCAAGGCTTTAACCTTCCGAGTGATATTTGAAATGATGCATTTGAGTGACATCGTACGGACACTGCATCCGCACGTGTCTACGACACGTATTTGCTTCTTTGCAAGCTTTGGGAATGTTAAGGGGGAGATCAGTTTGACTGAATCATCTGACTGTTTTGTCGACGTTCCCATTGTAGCGCCTTATAATCCGGTGCGCCATATCTATGGAAGATATAGGACCAAAATCTATTTTTTGGGGGTGCAGCCTATAACCCGGTGCGCCCTATAGTGCGGAAAATACGGTACTTTCCTTTTTGCAATTTGCAATGTAACAACAGAAATATTCTGTGGTAATTGAACATAATTCTATGAATTCCAGGTGGTGCATCCAGCAGCTACACGCAACCCATGAGCGAGAAAGGTATTCCCTCCAATTCACAGCAGCAATTTTTCACGCTGCTTACTTTTCATCACTTAACAGCAGGAATTTTTTTCACTGCATATTTTTTTCTTAGGTGAACTACGACTTGCTGGAATCCCGCAAATGTGCCCTTCAGGGCAAGCTTTGGGCGCTGAAAAGTTCTTGCAAAGTTAATGCATCATTTCAGTGTTCTTGCATCAAAATTTCTCTCTGTTGTTTAAACATTGGAGGTTATCACAAATGCAAAAAAAAATTCAAAAAAGGAAAAGAAAGAAAATATGCATTTAACCGAAAGTTCGGCTTGAAATACATTCTTCACTAAAGGCTGTTTTTTTCTCAGAAGTTTTCTTGGATAGAAGTATTTTCAAGAAACCTAGCAATATTGAGATGTTGTTGCCTAAATAATGGTAAAAGGTAAAATCATACTTGACTCAGCAAATGACAGATGATAGTTCAAGCTCACTTTTGATATGTCCTAGGCCTATGGAGCTACAAAACAAAATCTTCTGTAGGCCTTAAAAATGAGTAAATATGGCAAATTTTGATATAAAATTTAGCTTTACCAATTTGAGAGAAACATCGGGCATTAAATGGGTTAAACATCTCATCTCATCTCATCTGCTGCACCGCTTATCCTCAGTAGGGTCGCGGGGGTGCTGGAGCCCATCCCAGTAGTCATCGGGCAGTGGGCAGGGGACACCCTGAACTGGTTGCCAGCCAATCGCAGGGCACACGGGGACAGACAACTCACTCGCTCAGTCACACCTAGGGACAATTTGGACCGGCCAATTCACCTGAAATACATATCTTTGGAATGTGGGAGGAAACCGGAGTGCCCGAAGGAAACCCACGCAAGCACGGGGAGAACATACAAACTCCACACAGTAAGGCTGGATTTGAACCCACGCAAGAGATTCCCACAACCTCAGAACTGTGCAGCACACACGCTAATCACTGTGCCGCCGTGCTGCCCATGATTAAGAAAAAGCATTTCAATAATTGATCATTAGTTCACCAAAGATAAAAGATATCCTTCTAAGCTCAACTCGTTTGATGCATGCACAATGCACCATTTATCACTCTTTTTCCAGTTTCCTTTTGCCGATGTTATAGAACCGTGCAATGGTTTAATTATGTCATCTAGCGGCACTGCAGCCAGCAGACATGGCTAGGCGTATTCTGCTGAACCAGCATCTGCACTGTTAACTGATGGCAAGCATTCAAAGCATGCCCAAATCATCATACAGTATAATTTCTTTGAATTGGACACTGTGTTGCAGTTTTTGCTCACTTGTACATGACATCACCCAATGAGATCCATGTGCCACACAGTCAACTAGACTGGGGTCATGTAACAGCAGCGATATGCTCAAATATTGTAAAACCGAACCAAATTCAAAAGGATATCGTTAAATTTATTACATAGACGGCTGTAAAATTGCTGTAAAACCAAATCACCCATACATGTCTGCTTCACGACCCCCCCGAAAAAATATCCAAACTTTTGTAGCATGTTTTCAATAGTGTTACAGAATCAAGGGGAAGAAAGGGTTCAGAAAGGGTTTTTGCATGATTAAAATGCAAAAATATTCATTATTGCGCTAATACTAAACACCAAAGAAATCCAAGGAAGTCATACTTGACGTTAGGAGGGCACCCAGCCTCACTGATAACAATGGAGACTACTGTGTGGAGAGAGTCCACTCCTTCAAACTCATGGGCGTGCACACCTCTGACGACATCTCCTGGTCTGCCAACACCAGGGCTGTGGTGGCAGCGACTCGATTTCCTGAGGGTCTTCAGGAAGATAAACCTGGAACAGAAGTTGCTGGTGTCCTTCTACAAAGCCTCAGTGACATTGCTGGAAGCATGGCAGGGGACAGGAAAAACAACATAGCCCAAAAGATCACAGGCCGTTCTCTGCCCCGTCTAGAAAACAGTGTCGGCTTGCGATACTGTAGCAGAACCACTAACATTATAAAAGACGATTCTCACCCCAGCCACCACCTCTTTGACCCTTTTCCCTCTGGTAGGCGCAACAGGTCCCTTTAAAACTAGGGCAAACAGGCTCAGAGATAACTTCTTCCCCAGGGCCATCAAAACCCTAAACTCAAAAAAAATGTGAAAACAAGTATTGCGACAATTTGGGGTTAATTTCCCTTTCTGTTGCTGCCAAATGAAAATGTGAAAAAATTATAGATACCGTTGTTTTCACAGTTTTGCACTAAACTGTGAAAACAATTTTTTATGTATACTATCTACATTTATTTACATATATGTATATACAGTGAAGGAAATACATATTTAAACACCCTGCTATTTTGCTATTTCTCCCACTTAAAAATCATGGAGGGGTCTGAAATTTTCATCGTTGGTGCATGTCCACTGTGAGAGATAAACTGAAAATAAAAATCCAGAAATCACAATGCATGATTTTTTTAAATGATTTATTCGTGTGATATTGCTGCACATTAGTATTTGAACACCTGAGAAAATGAATGTTGATATTCTGTACAGTGGCCTTTGTTTGTTCTTGTAGTCTTTCACCAGATTTGCACACACTGCAGGAGGGATCTTGGTTAACTCCTTCACACAGATCATCTCTAGATCAGTCAAGTTTCTGGGCTGTCGCTGAGAAACCAGGGTTGGGTAGGGTTACTTTCACTTGATTACTTTCAATTACTTTTGGATTACTCCAATACCAAATATGCTAATAAAAGACAAAATAAACTAAATATGAATAAAATTACTGCATTGTGTCCAGGCTTGGGGAGTAACGGGACACATGGAACGGCAAAAATGATGTTGGCAAGCTGTTTGGATTTATTTTCATTTTGTTTATGTCGCATTTTATGTTAGTTTTGCCTGAGAACAAAGAGATCAAAGCCAGGTGCGAAAGGTTACCACGTGTTGAGTCATAATTTTATTCATATTTAGTTTCTTTTGTCTTTTATTACCATATTTGGTATTGGAGTAATCCAAAATTAATTGAAAGTAATCAAGTTAAAGTAACCCTACCCAACCCTGTGAGAAACACAGAGTTTGAGCTCCTTCCAAATATTCTTGATTGGGTCCAGGTCTGGAGACTGGCTGGGCCATGTTAGAACCTTGATATGCTTCTTACAGAGCCACTCCTTGGTTTACCTGGCTGTGTGCTTCGGGTCGTTGTCGTGTTGGAAGACCCAGCAACGACCCATCTTCAATACTCTGACTGAGGGAAGGAGGTTGTTCCCCAAAATCTCACAATACACATATCACCCTCTATTTAATGCAGTGCATTTGTCTTGTCCCATGTGCAGGAAAAAAAACCCAAAGCATGATGCTATGACCCCCATGGGTCAGAGTAGGGATGGTGTTCTTCGGATTGCACTCTTCATTCTTCTTCCTCCAAACACGCTTTGTGGAATTATGACGAAAGGACATTGCACTTTCCAGTCTTGTAGAGGTGTACAAGTTTGTCTTTGGGGTTTTTGGTCTTCGCCATGTTACAAGTTCAAGTCTTACTGATATTGTATGGGGTGGACAGGTGTCTTTGGGGACAGGTGCATCTGATTCAGGATGATACATGGAGTGCAGGTGGACTTCTAATGGGCGAACTTACAGGTCTTTCAGGGTCGGAATTCTAGATGATACACAGGTGTTCAAATACTTATTTGCAACTGTATCACACAAAAAAAAATTGTTTAAAAATCATGCATTGTGATTTCTGGATTTTTCTTTTTAGTGTATCTCTGTCACAGTGAACATGCACCTAAAATGAAAATTTCAGACACCTCCATGAATTCAAAGTGGGAGAAATAGCACTTCAAATACTTATTTTCTTCACTGTATATTTCATTTTATATATATATATATATATATATATATATATATATATATATACAGTGAAGAAAATGTACACACATTTTGAATTACAGTGGGGGTTTTTTAAATGCTGCTGCTACATGTTATTGCATGTATTTTCATTGCACTAGTGGTACAATATTATTCATTGCATTGGCCACTTTTTAAGCATTATGTTGTATTTAATATTATTACTGTTTTTGCCTATTTATGTGTCTTTTATCCTTTTTCCCTTAAAAGTCTCTAGATTACATGTTTTTCTATGGAGTGCCATGTCTAGTCTCGTTGCATCCAATTTTTCACAACGATCAATGACAATTAAGACAATTCTAATTTTGTTTATAATATGGTTTATCTAAAGCAGGGGTCACTACTTTTTGTCACTGATTGGTACGATGGGCTACCATTTTGATATACATTTCTAAAAGAGCTAATGTCATTTTATTACCACGTTGCAATTATTAGAAGCCAGCCACTAAAATATAATATTTAAAAATACATTTTACTAGAGGCAGCACGGCGGCGCAGTGGTTAGCGCATGTGCGGCACAGTTCATGTCTTGGGAACCTCCTGCGTGGGTTCAAATCCAGCTCCAGACTTCCTGTGCGGAGTTTGTATGTTCTCCCCGTGCTTGCGTGAGTTTCCTCCGGGCACTCCGGTTTCCTCCCACATTCCAAAAACATGCATTTCAGGTGAATTGGCCGGTCCAAATTGTCCCTAGGTGCGAATGAGCGAGTGAGTTGTCTGTCCCCGTGTGCCCTGCGATTGGCTGGCAACCAGTTCAGGGTGTCCCCTGCCCACTGCCCGTTGATTGTTGGGATGGGCTCCAGGACCCCCGCGACCCTACTGAGGATAAGCGGTTGCAGCTAATGAGATGAGATAATGAGACATTTTACTAGAAAATCGTAATGGCACATCTCTGGTGATCAGAACCTATCTGCGGGTTACTCAGGTGTTCTCAGGGGGCTATCTGGTGCCTGTTGGCACCACGTTGGAGACCCCTGATCTCAAGCAATAATGAGCAATTTCCAAGCCAATAACTACTTATTTGCTACTGATTGGTGCAAATGACTACTAGTTTATATGCATTTTGAGAAATAACAACTGTTATCATGCTGTTATTACTAAGTTGATGTTATTAATAGGCTCAGTCAAAAATATAATTGAAAAGGGGTACTTATAAGTTACATATATAATTGATAGGCAATATATCAGAATATGTATTAAATACCCCACGTATGTGAAGACACTGATCATATGATTATTTACAAATTATAAAACAAATACTACTGGTTTAAAACATGTTCGATCATCCTTCCATTGTTTACTTTATTTTAAATTTCCTCGAAAATCCCAGTGACCTTTAAGTAGAGAGATACTTTTCGAACAGGTCTGAAGGCTACCCAGGTTTTGTTTACCACATTGATGACCCCTTATTGAAAGCTCATAACTTCTGTCACAACAAACAATGCTAGCTTTGTTAGCCTGTCAATTTGTATTACCATCAGCGGAAGAACTTGGTATGGTTTGGTTAATGAACACTGTCTTCACTCTACATTTACATTTAGTCCCACACTCATTTTAATGATCTGTAGCAAGATGTCAAAGAGTTATGAAAATGTTGATTTATTTTGTGGTATTAACATTAGTTTAGAATACTATAGCGTACTTCACCAAGAATCGATAGTGTCTGATTTTTTACTCCCATCGAGATTAAAACACAGTGACTCAAATGAGAAACTTCAAGAAGATGTCACTCGCCCTCCCCTACTTTCCTTTATCGACCATCTCCATTTCCTGTCTATTTGCTAAATGCAATCAATTAACATTTGAGAAATTACACAGAAGAATGGAGCAACGTAGGCGGATGGATCTGACGTCATGAAGCTGAGCCAGCCAGACACTTCTGATGCCAGTATTTTAAAAATAGGTTTGGGAATAGTGACGGATTCTGAAATACTCTTGAAAAATAATCCAGCCATCCATTTATTCAGTTTACATGCAACGGATGGAGGGGGGAGGAGCAGTCCCTGTAGAGATGCCAGGATCATGCTATCTCCAGCTCAAATCAAGCTCACCAAACAGGATCCCGGGACGTTCCAAAGTCAGTGTCAAGACATGGCCTCAATCCTATTACCCCGTGAGAGTAAGGTGGTCCAGAGCTAGCCACGCTCTTTGGCATTACGGACCAGTTGGAAACAATCGTAGTAGGTAATGAACTAATAAATGTTTTTGCTGTGATGTGTGATGGAACATAAATTCCTACAGGGAGCAGTGCGAGATAAAGAAAAGCACAAAGGAGCTGGGGAGGTAATTGTGTGGAGAACGAGTAAGAATAAAGGAGTGAAACGCAATACTCGCTTGCCCCTAAATTTATCTCATTTGCAAGGTAAATATCACAGTTTATTGATGCTACTAGTTTCAATTTTACAGTTTTAAAATGAGTTACTTTATTAAAAGAATACAAAATAAATATGTAACCAATATATTGTGTCACAACAAACAAAACAAAGTGATGACCTGATAAGCAAGAAGAGCTTTCTAGATTACCATAGTTATTGTTCCCTTGCCAACACCAAATAAATTGAAGGGGGAGGAACAAGATAAAAAAAAATAAAAATGAAAAGGTGAAAGAGGAAGACAGGGGGCTAAGCCATGGTCTCTCTCGCGTCTGTGTTGTCCCTGGGGCCTCCCAATTATGGGAAATGCTCTAAACATCTAGGTAGCGAGGCGTCCCAGACACATTGCAGAGGAAAACTTATCAGGATCTTTTGGTCCTGACCCGCAGTTCGTGACCTTTAGGCTCACATCACCACATAACGGTACAGGATTTGGAAGACAGCAGACGCTGTTCTAATCCACTGCGCCAACTCATGCTCCATCTTGCTCTCACTCCTGAACAAGACTTCAAGACACTTGAACTCTTCCATTTGGGCAAGGATCTCATCCCCGACCCGGAAAGGCCATGTCATCCTTTTCCGACTGAGACACATGGACTCTGATTTGGTGGTGCTGATCTTTATCCAAGGTTCTTCACACATCACCACAAACAACTCTAGTGGGAGTTAAAGTTCTGGGTTTGAGGAAGCCAACTAAACCACATCAGTTGCAAAAAGCAGAGCTAATGAAGCCGTTAAAATTGACAACCTTTATGCCTCGGATGTGCCCAGAAACTCTGTCCATAAAGGTTATGAACACAAACATCTTAACTGGAATCTAATAGGACTTACTGCCTGGAATACGGACCCATCGCTGGCACCAATCATAAAGGGATTGCACAGCCTGGATAGGACTGTCGGGTACACCATACTCGCTGAGTATCCCCCCAAAGGCCTCTGTGTGTTTTTTGTTGTTTTTCGTTTTTCTTTTAGAATTTAAATAGTTTAAACTTATTAAAAATGTATATTTATTTTGAAAGACGCAAAACAATGTTATCACAGAACAAAAACACACCAAACCTGTTGTTACTCCAAGTATTCAGCAGATGGCAGTAATGCAACATTAAAAAAAAAACAATAAATAATCAACATTGACAATACATAATGAGCATTACTTGATTTATTGATTTCTGTTTACATGTTCTTAGGTTTCATAGAAAATGTCTTAATATGTTCTAAACTGGTGTAGGAAACTAAGGAAAATTCATATTTTTTGGTAGCACTGATTTTGGTCCTTGAAGGCAAATAACTTTGCTAACACAATGCATACAGCTGCTGACTGGCTCAATATATTATATCAAAGGTTTGTACACCTTTTTCCTGGACAAAATCAAGCACTTTTTAAGCACTTTCAATTACATTTTGGGGGAAATTTTCCAGTACTTTCAAAGAAAGAAATCCAGGACAGATTTATGTTTTATTGTTTTGCATTTTCAGGGATTTTTGTGGTAGTTCAACTTTAAATTTGTCCAGTGTCCAAAAGATAATTTGTAAAATACCAATCAATTTTATTTTTTTGTAGATCTCAAGATTTCAAGTGTTTTTCAGGCATCGCTTGCATGATATACTAAATTACCAACTACTAAATAACTTGGTTGTTTTATTATTATCTATAGAGACGGTCTTTTTGTGAGCCAACCAAAAGACCTGGGTTTCTAAATAGAGCAGTCCTCCTTGGTGCGACCAGTTGGGGGCAGTTACGCTTCACATGACAACATAATATTGACTTTTCCAACAGAGCAGGCATCTTGGCATAATTTTTGCGCACTTTTTAAAAATGTTTCTTTATTTAATGCGTGGTTTAGAGTCAGACTGGCAATGGCAACCATTTCAAGTATTGTTAAGCATTCCACCCAAAATTCAAGCATTTTCCTGACATTGAAAACAAAAGCGTAAAAAAAAAACTGATTGATGGCATTAACACTCATTTCAATGGAAAACCGTGCTTTAGGATTGCAAGTGTTTAAACTTAGCATTATTTCTTATTAATACAATTTTGAAGGATAAAACACATCTGTGCGGGGATGAAAAACCCTTTTTTGCATATTTATGAGCAAGTTAGACTGGAGGACTCAGAGGCGCACAATAGAGGCTGTCAAACTCCCCCACCATAATGTATTGTAATCTAGGTGGGGAGTCACGTTTGGCCATCACAAAGTATTGTGAGTAACAATGGCATCCGCCGCCTCGGCTTCTAATAGAGGCTTTCGTGTACCCGGGATTCCATTCTTCTCGCCTCGCAATTACTTCTCTCCTTAATGCTGCTTTAAAGACACAAAGCATGGAGTTCATTTGCAAGCTAAGAACAGTCCCTGCGGACGCCATTGCTTTTCAGGTTTCCTCCTTGCAATAGTCTTTTCCAAATTATAATTATAATATAATGCCCAATAATATTTATGTGTTCAGTCTTTGCCAGCTGACGACCTTAAATACACAGGGTTTGTATATCTTTTTCATAGCCAAATTGAGGCACTTTAAAATTTCCTAAATTCACCAGTACCATGAAAATAAATTCAGTGTGAATCATGCATTTTCCAGATCCACAAATATGTCCGCGATTTACACGCGTGTTTTTACAGTCTGCAAATATATTCATATCTTAAAAGAATGTTTTTCAGGTTCATAAATACATCAGTTATTTATGTATGCGACTATCTTGCGTGTGTATTCATCAAGACATATAATATATTTGTTCCACGTTTAGTCATTGTTTTCATTTTCTGATTTCTAGTCATCGTTAATTAAAACGGCTGCCTCCTGGCATCTTGGTCAGAGGCACCTGTTCTCTTGAGCGCAACTCATAGGGGGCGATGACGATTCACATTACATAAAAACTTGTGCCAGCTGCCGTTAATCAAAAGTGAAGAAAAATACAATACCAAAGCGAAGTCACCGAAGCTAGCGGACTTGGTCTTTTTTTTCTTCATTTAATGAGTGTTTTACTGAGTCAGCCTGCTGAGAACCATGACAAAAATTTCAAGCATTCACAAGCACTTTAGACAAAATTCCAGCAATTTTCAAACCTGGAAAACACATTAAAATTCAAAGATATCAGGCAGCTGCACGATCCTAAACACTATGTAAAAAAACAAAACAAAAAAAAAGCCATTGCAATACATAACCTTTGTCAGAACAGGCTGAAATCTTGATGCAATTTTGAGAGTAATAAACAAAATTGAGGTATAAACAATTAAAATAACAGGCCGTATATAAGTGTAATGCATTGAAAACATATTTTTGATTGCTTAGTTTTGAACTGAAATCCAAATAATTGCCATTAAACGATCTTCCGAAGACACTTTGCAACAGTCAACAACATTGCTCACTAGTTGCTAATGCTACAAATGCAAAATGTTGCAGTTAAAGTCATAGGAGCATATTCTTTCAAAGATCCAAACCGCCGCAAAAAACAAAAACAGTTTAAAAAGGCTTCTGCAGGGATTGCTCAGACTCTAATAATGCTCAACTCATTAAAGTGCAACAAGGTGAAAGAAACATTATCCAACTCATTCGCTCCCAAAGACAGCTGGAGATGTCAAAGATCCATTTTGGGTGCGGTGCCATACACGACTGTACACGTCAAGCATCATTCAAGTTAGGCTGTCATTGATGGATATAGAGGCCAAAGATCCATGTTAGCTAGACTGCCATTGACAGCTATAGATGTAGGAGATTCATTTTAGCTAAGCGGCCATTGACGGCCAGAGATGTCAAAGACCCTATTTTAGCTAGGCTGCCATTGACGGGTGGAAACATCAAAGACCCATTTTGACTGGGTGGCCATAAACAGCTATGGATGGTTCGAGCTAGGTTGCCTTTAATGGCTATGGAAATCAAAGATCCATTTTAGCTAAACTGCCATCGGCAGCTAATGACGTCAAAAATCAATTTTAGCTCGGCTGCCATCCCCCAATAAAGACATCAAGGATCTGTTTGAGCTAGTCTGCCATCGATGGCTAGAGATGACAAACATCCAGTTAAACTAGGCTGCCATTGATGGTTGTAGTTGTCAAAGATCCATTTTCACTGGGTTGCCATAAACCGCTATAGACGTCAAGATAGGTTGCCATTGGAGGCTAAAATTTCGTTTTAGTCAGGCTATTGATTGCGATACACAAAGTTTTATTTTAGCTAGGCTACCACTGGGATGAAGATGTCAAAGATCCCTTTTAACTAGGCTGTCTTTGAGGGCAATAGATGTCAAAAGATCCATTTTAGTTAGGCTGGCATTGAATGAGTTAAAAAAGTAACTCTTTCTTTTTAAGACGACAGGGTAGCACATTCACTTCCAGCAACAGCAACCTTTTATATTATATAGCAGGAAAGCGAGATCAGCGTGCAGGCTTGTTGGCGCCTCCGGAGGAAAAGGGCAAAGTGAAAGCGGCCAGATCGAAGCCAATCTTTACGCGGTAATCCCATGCTAAAATGTGAGATTAGTGATAAGGAAAAATAAAGTAACAAGATCGAGGACCTGCGCCAAGGCTGATCTTGTTTTGTTATGTGTGAGAACACCTATAAACTGGAACACTACTCATAGCCAAGGATGAGAGCCGCAGGGTACACTGTGATGTTGAAACAATGTGATACAAAAGACTGAGCAATGATCGATATATCTAACAGGAAAACATTCAATGATAACCTCTAACATAAGGGTGGGAAAACTTATTGTGTGGATTTCCTAGAAAATTACTATGCCCCATCAGTAGTGAGCTATTTTTAGAACCTGTCTGCTGGCTACATAGGTGATCTTATCTAAATCCCCTACAGTACACTATACAGCAACATGTAGTTGGACAAACAATACACACCCTTTAAGTAACTTTTCTAAATACTGTAATCCTTTACTATATTGTATTCAACCTATTACCTTGCTGCTTTATGGATATCACTATGCATTGTGTTCTGCATTCTGATTGGCCAAACAGTTGAGACACATTTTTACAGGTACAGTATACCATACACTCACATGCGGACCTGTTAAAGGGGTCCGTTCTTTGATTTTGATGTAGAATTGAGTAATAATGTTATAACAATTGAAAAAAAGTATGGTTTGTACGTCTCGGATTTTGCCCATGACAGTTTATTTTTGGAACGTAATCCCTGCGACAATCGAGGGTTCACTGCATATAAATTGCTTTCAAGATGAGTGTTTTCATGATTGTGTATGCTAAATCTGCGGCGATACACAACCAGCGCATCTTAAGCTTTTTCAATTACATTTTCTTCTTTTCGACCTCAGTTCATTTTCTCGCTGCTACCAAGTAATTGCTCTACAATCCTTATTCAAGTCAAGACCAGTAAGAGCGGCTGATTATTAATTGGAATATTGATACTCTATGCATAATCGTTCTGGTGAACAAGTATTGCGATCGATTGCGGCATCAAGATATTGTCACACCCCTACTACTCATTACTGACTAGAGGAAAGGAGTCAGGCAGGGTTTGTTTTTTTTCAACAGATACAATTCTAACCTGTAAATGGATATGATAAATATTTAATGCATACACAAAAAGCTTTAAGCTTTAATTTAACATCTGCTGAACGAATGCCGCAGTTCTCTTCTCGAAGAAAGACGACATCGGCATACGACAAGTAAGGGCGGGTGGATTGATCCATATACTGATATAATCGATACTGATCCAGTCATTGGATCAAATTGATACTATTGTCTTTGGATATTACTTTGAAATAAGATCACTTTATTTGCACTGCTGACTTTTTGGGGGAAAATATCGTGTAATGGAAGGGATTTTAGTTGTCTTCTTAACATTGTTATTCAATAGAACTATTTTTAATACAACTATTAAAGGGACAGCATGTATTATTTGACCATTAGATGTTGCTTTACTGTGTAGTGTAACAGAACACTAATACTAAAAATTAGGGCTATAACCGCAACCACTTAGATCATCGATTTATGAGTCTTTGAGGACGGCAATTCATTGGAAATGGGAGCGCATGCTTGTAGTACCTTAGTCCAGCAGAAAGGGCTAAAGGCTGTATTTGATGCACCAGGCCATTTTAGAGCCAAATCCAAATTCATCTATAAAGCACTTTTTAGATACCAAAATTCAACTAAAAGTGCTGTATAAAACATTCAATGTACATTAAGATGCAGACATTGTGGTTAGAGGTAGACTAAGCCATATATTTGACCCTAAAACAGCCCTTTGAGACTCTTTGTGATTAAGGGCTATACCAATAAACATGACTTGATTTTTTTTTTTTAATTTACATATAGGAGCAATATAGAATTGCATATTCGATTAAAGTAAAGAGGAAAGCTTTTCAGAAATAGAAACTGTTTATAAAATCTAACATGTTCAAATTTGAAGATATGGTGAAACGTAACTCCCTAGTATTCGTATACAAAGCAAGTAAGCAACAAATATTTGTTATGTGCTGCTTTACAGAGCAGACACTCATAATCTCAGGGGAATCCACAACTTCAAGGTCCAATGTTCAAGCACAACACAGAAAAAGCTGTTTACAATTTAGATGAAGACCTTAAAAATGTCCTTTAATTATGTCAGTTTAAAAAGATCATAACTATAAATAATTATCTTACACATTTGCAGGTGTTAAGCATGTGTTTGTTTGTATTTTTTGGTTTATTGTAAAGCTGTTTGACAAACACTTGGATTTTTTATTGTTTTATATCATAGAATATTCTGTTGTTTTGTGCATGATTTTTCTAAAGAGGAAATTAAAAACCTGTTTTTTTTTAATAAAATCCGATTATTTGTCTAGTTGCAAATTGTTTTCGAATTTGCCAATATTTTTCACATTCGCGATTACAGATTTCATTTCAAAGCCTAAGTACTTAAAGCAAAGAAAGGTGTCATTTGTTTGCTGCAGTTACCAGTATTGTCTTTAAATGTATTGCGATCTTAAAACTTGAAGCACGATGGAGCAGTGGTTAGCGTGTGTGCAGCACAGTTCTAAGGTCATGAAATCGAAACCTCTTGTGTGGAGTTTGCATGTTCTCCCCGTGCTTGCGTGGGTTTCCTGCGGGCGCTCCGTTTTCCTCCCGCATTCCAAAAACATGCATGGTAGTTTAATTGGCCGGTCCAAATTGTCCCTAGGTGTGAATGAGCGAGCAAATTGTCTGTCTCTGTGTGTCCTGCGACTGGCTGGCAACTAGTTCAGGATGTCCCCTACCCACTGCCCGAGGATGGCTGGGATAGGCTCAAGCGCCCCCGCGACCCAACTGAGGATAAGTGGTGCAGATAACGGATGGATGGATAATAACAGCATATAATCCAAAGGGGGAATAATTGACAATATATTTGTCAATCGTGATTATTTGTAACAATTACCGCTCATCTTCTCACGAAATTCCTAATCGTGACAGCCCTCCACGTTTTCTTTCATCTACAATATTATGTGGCTATTTTAAAGCAGTTTTAGGGGATTGGATTCAATGCGAGTAAATGCAGCAATTTGTACAGAGTTACATTCAGAGTAACGCTCTACTTTTGGGTGTCAGTAATCTGGTGGTAACGTATCAGTAATTTATTTTTAAATGGAGAAATTGTTACCAATTACTTTTTTCAGTTACCCTCCTAACACTAGAACGACAAACTTTTAAAAGCTCTCAAAAGGTGAGAAACTCCATCAGTAGCACACATAACCAATGGCAACGGCAATGATGTAACACAGATGACAGTTTCACAATCACATCACTGACTATCATGCTGCAGGCCTCTCCATGATATCATCCCTTTTTTTTTTCATTCGAGACGGGAAGCAGTGGCCTGTTTCTGAAGCTCAAACTGTTTGATAAAGGGACTAGACCTAGGAACATGCGGCATACGACGGGATGAAATATGATCGCCGCAACCCGGCGCTGAAACGCGAGATGCGCTGAGACAATCCGCTGGAGGCCAAACCGCACGCTATTGATTTTGCTACAAACAGTGAGCTCGTTCTGTGCCAACTCCACAAAAACGGCCGTCATGCATGTCGATGGCGGAGGCTCTATTTCAACCAACTAGCTACAAAAGCACCGCAGGAAACAGTAAAGTTAAAAAACTCAAACAGCCAATTGACAGATAAACAAAATAAGACGAATTTTGTTTTTTAATCAAAATGTATGCTGTTCTCCTGCTGCAACAGAATAAACATACAAGAAGTAGTTAACAAAGCTGAGAAAATCATTGGCTACTATCTGCCCAGTTTGTAAATTGCCGGCTTGCGATACCGTAACAAAGCTAGCAAAATTATAAAGGACTGTTCTCACCCTGACCACCATTTCTTTGACCTGTTGCCTGCAGGTAAGTGCTACATGTCACTTAAAACAAGGATTGACCGACTCATAGACAGAGTCTTCCCAAGAGCCATCTTCACCCTTAACAAGTGCACAAGACTGTAAAATTATATTTTATTATATATATCTTTTCGGTTGTAGTGAAAATGGGTTTGCTGCTACATTTCATTGCACCATTGTTACAACTAGGACTAGTCTACCTTGTAAATATTTTTGCCCATTTATCCTGACAATAGTTTTGAATTGGCCAACAAATGAACAAATATATATATATATATATATATATATATATATATGTACATACATATACATTAGGTTTATAGTTTAGTATAGTGGTTCTCAACGGTCTGACTTCAGGTCTGACCATTTTATCCTAATTACAAGTCGAGACCCAAATCAAGAAAAAAAGTCCACTTCTCAAATTTACTGACTTGGAGGATTGTACAGTTTGAAGCATATATCGAATATAAGAATAAAATATGGAATACAGGTCATCTTTAATCACACTACCAAAAAAAAAGTTAATTTTCTTGTGTGTTCCACATGTTACAATGACAATAAATTCTATTTTATTCAGAATGACAAATTTATTGACATTGTACCTTGTGAAATGCACAACAAAATTAACATTTGTCTTTGGTATTGTGACTTAAAATAGTGAGATTAAATCGCAAGTTACCTATACCAGTGGTTCTCAACTGGCTGATATCAAGTTAATAGAGCTCAAGCTGTGCAATTTTTTTTTAGTTTTTAAGAAACTTTGTTTACTTAATTACATACCTAATTTTACTGTTTACCAGTTTTTTTCAAAGCCTAAAAAACTAAGAAAAAAAGACATTTGACATTACATTCACTTAAATGTTTGAAAATAATAAAACTTGAAGCAAAGGGACATTTATCTGTTTTGCTGCTGTGTTCACTTTAAGTGTGGTTTGAAATTAGAGAATTTCTTCTCATCTGTGCACCTCATTTTTGCACTGAATTACTGAAAAGTTGAGTCAAAGACCTTATGACCCGTCACCTAACCTGTGCATTGTTCCTTAAAATGTTTTAATCTAACAGTCTAAAATCGTGCACTGTGGGATTTGTTTCAATAAAAGGAACAAAATGTTAATGAGATTTCTTGATTATTTCTTGACTTGATTTCTTAACCATTACATTGCTCTTCTTTGTTAGGGTATTCCGTATTAATGTTAAGCTGATAGTATCATAATAGCATATAATGCAGGGTTTGTTTGTTTTTTCAACTGACAGACTGATCTGCATTGTTTGAACATCATTTATCATGCAAGGGTTTCCTGCGGGCACTTCATCCCACTTTCCAAAAACATGAATGTCAGGTTAATTGGCCGGTCCAAATTGATCCTAGGTGTGAATGAGCAAGTGGGTTGTCTGTCCCTGTGTGCCCTGTGACTGGCTGGCTACCCGAGGACAGCTGGGATAGGCTCCAGCACCCCGCCACCCTACTGAGGATAAGCGGTGCAGATAATGGATGGTTGGATGGGATTTAGAGATATTCACATAAAAACAGCAAAAAACATTTTCAAGTAATAATAGTCCCTTTAATGGGCAATTAGCTGCATTTTACTGATATCTAAAATGCTTCACTTCAGTGGCTTTGTCACAGATAATAGAATCCATGTCTTATTTATTTTTTTCGATGTATCTGTGTTTGGCCATATTCAACAAACTTAATCAACTGTATTTTGGCGAGGCAAAGGCCAACGGCCCACTAAAAAATGGTCTGCGACCCACTTTTGGGTCCACACCCACCAGTTGAGAAAAACTGGTTAAGTAGACACTCAAAATAAGGAGAGAAGATATCAAGAGCCCAAACTTAAGATAAGAAATTACAAACTGTTATCACTCCCCTTGAGTGTTTTTTATTGATTCCCCTGGGTCAAAAAAGCAGATGCGCACTAAAGGGTGAGGTCTTCAAAGAACAGCAACATGATTGGCTAACAATGACCATGATGTAAGCAGCGCATAATAGCCAAAATAACGAAATGGCATCTACGTGATCTCCTTTCCTGGAACCCAATATTAAAAATTGAATAAAATTAGTTCCCAACACAAAATAACATTTCATTAATTTTTAACCTGTTTCCCCCCTCCTTTTCTTTACTAGCTTTTTTTTCTACCTTTTCTATCCTTTTTTCATTTTCCAGTTTTCATCATCTTTTTGTCCCCCTTTTCCCCCCTTCTTTACTTGTGTCAAAATTTGGTCACTTTGATTCTCTGTCATTTGTTTTTTTTCCCTTTGTAGCACTCATTTTTGGTTGCATGACAATACAGCGGCATATAATGATTAATTAATACACACTGTCCCTTTAACTATCATATTAACGTGTGGTATGCTGGAAGCACGGCAGCAGACAGAAAAAACACAAAGGGTCATCAACACAGAACAGAAGATTATCAGTTGCTCTTTACCCAGTTGAGAGGACATTGCCAGCTGGCTATACCACAGCAAAGCCATCAACATTAAAAAGGACTCCTCCCACCCCAGCCACCCCCTTTTTGACCTGTAGCCCACTGGTAGGCGTTACGGGCCCCTAAAACAAGGACAAACAGGCCTGAGATACAATTTCTTCCACAAGGCCATCACAACCCTAAAACGAGCGCACGGAACTGAAAACATACATCTTGCGACTTATTCAGGGATTTTTTGTTGCTTATTGTTATTGCACTTCTTTTCCTTGTCAGTCTCTTAGAACTGTATTGTAAATATTTTTGCCTATGCATCCTTACACTATTTGATCTTATCGCTGTTTTAAGTCTTTGTTACATGTTTAGCCTTGAGTGCCATGTCTAATCTTGTTGCATACAATGTTTCACAACGTGGATATCGATGGCAATAAAGACAATTCAAATGAATTAAAGCGGGTGCCTCAAACCATTATTCCAAGGGCCACAATTGGCCCCCCAAACATTTGAGACCTCTGATATATTCCAAATCACCCTGCTTAACGCTCGCTATTCTCCAAGAGTTGTATGGAAAAACTGCAGTGCATCAAGCTGGGATTGGTGAAAATATTTTAGAAAATGTGGAGGTGACATTACAATAATAATCATTTAATAAACCAACTCACATTCGTATGCCCAAGATTATACAAAATGAATGTTTACATTGTGATTTGTAGTTAGTGCAATTGGGCTATGCAGGTGCTGCTGTTTCTAATTAAATGGCCACTAAGAGCTATCAAATAGAAACCGGCTTGAACGATATTAGACAAAACGTCGTTAACATCCACGATTCGAAAAATATACAACTAAATAGAACAATATAAATGATTTGCATACCTTAATCAGCAATAGAGATTCTCTATTAATATCCATGAGCGTCGCAACGTCCAGAACCGGTGTTATGCGCGCTCCCGCTACGGAAGGGGTTCATTTCTCGGCATAACACCGGCGGACAGACCGAGTGAGCCAACAACGTCCGTCTTCCTCGCCTCTTCCTCGGCGTCACTTGTCGTCACAAAGTCGGAGGAGGACGCTCGTCGTCCCGGGCAGTGATGATTCCGTTTGGCGTCAGTCCTCCCGAGTGCTGCGCCGTCGGAGAGCCGAACGTGAGTGCGCGTGCGGCGGCGCGTCACTCACTTCCGCGTTCACGTGGAGCAGACAAGGAGAGACGAGGGAGGCAGAAGGTCCCGCGAGGGAAAAATAAAGACATCAAATACCTGGACTAACAAAGATGTTATATAATGAAATTGTGAATATGCTTGATTGCTAATAAGATTTTCGAGAAGGGTTGTTCAAACCTCACATTGTGTTTGCTGTTAAAAACGCCATATTGGAATATAATATTGTGAATGTGCTTAATTGCTGTTGAGATTGTCATGATTGTTTTCTGTTATTAGTGTCAATAAATTTGTTCAAACCAAAAAAAAAACCAAAAAAAAATCAAATAAATAACAAAGAAATAAATGAAATTTAAAAAAATATCATAAATAATATTAAATAATATTAAATAATATTAAATAATATTAAATAATATCAAATAAAACCGGTGGATTGGTTCCAATTGCTTTCCTCAATAATGATTGCAATAATAAAACTTACAAACTCAACGCAATACTTATTTACTCACAGCAAGTCAGACTATGTCAGAGGTGTCTGTGGCGGGCTGGATCGGGCCGGCCGGCCAAGGGATTAAATATCTGTGCTGCAGTTGGAAATATGGCCACTTGATGTCACTAAAGTAAGGTGCCACTCGCAAAGCAACTCGAGCTGTGTTTTTTTTTTCTCTCTCTCTCTCTCTCTCTCTCTCTCTCTCTCTAACTCTGCCCTTATCTGTATCTCTCACTCTTCTCTTTGTCTCTTTTATTCTCTCTTTCTCTGTATCGTTCTGTCATTGTTTATTTTTCTCCCTCCCTTTTCCTATTCTGTCTCTTTTTCTCATCTGATCTTTTTTCTCTTATTTACTTCCTCTCTTTAATCTCTCTGTTTCTTTATTTCTCTCTCATTCTCTTGTCCTCTTCCTCATTCTCCTTTTCATTCTCTTTCCCTCCCTTTCTTTCTCTTACAATTTCTCTTCATCTGTCTTTCTTTCTCTCCCTAATATTAAATAATTAAAAAAATAAACAAATCTAAGAATAAATAACTGAATCCTCCCTTGTCATTATAGCATATTTCTGTCATTTGTCATCTGTCTGTCATCAAGCATTTTGCAGCAATCAGGGTGACTATTGCCTAAGGGTAAACATGTTTTTCAATCTATTACTTACATGTAGCAGATAAGAGATAAGAGCTGAAATAGGCAAAATGAGATAGATCGGTGCGAAAAAAAAAAAAGATATACAGTGTAGACAATTTAAAATGATCGAAAAACGTATAAGATACAGGGAGAGCGCATACATTGACAGGTGTGTGAATGCAAAAATGTCAACACTTCGGTAATAAGAACACCACGGTATGTATTTAAGGTCTGGGACCTGAGAGACCAGATTCAGGAGTTCTGTGTTCAGAAAGGTCATGACGTCTCAGAACTTTCAGATGAAGACTGGTTGGCAGACCTCGGATTCACTGTGGATGTGACTGCACTAATGAACGAACTTAATGTCAAACTGCAGAGCAAGGGCCTTTTTGTGCACGAGATGTAGAGTGCAGTGAAGGCTTTTATGAGAAAACTGCAGCTTCTCTCAAGCCAAGTGAAGGACAACATTCTGACCCACTTGCCAACACTTAAGGAAGCCAAAAGATCAGGCGATCACCTCCAAAAGTACTCAACCATGTTAGAAACATTGCATGCAGAGTTTTCAAGGCGATTTCAAGATTTCAAAACTCTTGAGAGTGAAATGCACATGGTCTCTTCTCCCTTCAACTGCAGTGTGGATGATGCGCCAAGTGAAGTTCAGATGGAACTCATAGATCTGCAGTCTGACACACTTCTGGCAGATCACTTCAAGTCAGTCTCACTGCTGGATTTTTACTCCTCCCTCAAAGAGGAAAACTTTCCACACCTGAGGAAGCATGCTCAGAGGATCCTAGTCCTCTTTGGATCTACCTATCATTTATTAAACTTCATAACTGAAAATGTCTCAGTTATGAAGTTTAATAAATCCAAACATAGATCCTCTATGACTGATGACCACCTCTCAGCTGTACTTCGCATAGCCACTTCAGACATTCCGCCAGATTTCAATGCCCTTGTTCAAGCCCAGAACAGACTGGATTATTCTCACTGAAGAGGTAACATAAGGTGGAGAACATTACAAGTTGTTGTTTGTGGAAATTAACAAGTTAAAAATAAATTGCACTGGTTCAATGATTGTTTTTCTTGTTTAACCAATACACCACAATTTCACATAGCCTAATATAAATATTTACAGAGTGCTATATTCTTCTGATTATCAGCATCAGCTATTCAAAATATTTAATTTGAGCATTTTACAATGAATGAAAGTTGGTGGCCCTCTGACACAATTCAGGTTTCTCATGCGGCCCCTGATAAAAATTAATTGCCCACCCCTAGACTCTAGGGGAAGTTTGGACATAACGGCCTTTCCACAATAAAAGGTCTTATAAAAGTATTTCACTGTTCTTGAATATATTTTAACACAAAATGATAAGATCAAAAAACAAAATTTAAAGGAGCTGTACTTAATTTGGAACTTTTTACTCGCTGCCGTCATCTCCTGGCTTGTGTCATCATTGCAGCCTCACTCAGTTCAAATAAGGCTCTTTGAATTCAGTTGGACATTGGGAAGTAGGGATTTGTCCACGACCTCCAAAGTTTCATTATTGCCATAGCCCATCCTCTTAGTATGAAAGGGATAATCAGACAGTATGATTGCGTTCTTGTGAAATCATACAGCAGTGGTCGGGAACCTATGGCTCTCAAGTTAAATATGGTTCTTTTCGTGAGTACATATGACTCAAGTGATAAAATAGAGCTTGCACAATTATTCAATGTACTGATGTATACAGAGCCATTTGTTGCCTGTGCGAAGCAGAGGTAATGCTAATTGATGGTAGGTTCGGTCCAGTATATCCATCGATCCATTATCTGCACCGCTTATCTAGGGTCGCGAGTGTGCTGGAGCCCACCCCAGCTGCCTTTGGGCAGTGGACACTCTGAACTGGTTGCCAGCCAGTCGCATGGCACAAAAGGACAGACAACTCACTCACTCATTCACACCTAGGGACAATTCAGACTGGCAAATTAACCTGACATGCATGTTTTTGGAATGTGGGAGGAAACCGGAGTGCCCGGAGGAAACTCACGCAAGCACAGGGAGAACATGCAAACTCCGCCTAGGAAGGCTGGTACCTGGATTTGAATCCATGACCTCAAAACTGTGCCGCGGACATGCTAACCAGTCAACCGCCCAGGTCCAGTATATATAGGACACAATTTTAACTACAGTTTACAGTCAAGGTGTCCCCCCAATAGACTCCGTTTTGACTGTAAATCCCTAAATAATCTTGTATATGGGAGCTCACTAAGTACAGTGGGACCTCGCTACTTCACGGTTCCACGTTCGTGGGTTCAGAGCTTCGCGGGTCTAAAAAATAATAATAATAAAATAAGATAAAATAAAAAAAAAAAAAAAAATATATATATATATATATACATATTTATATTTTTTTTTAAGCATTTTTGAAGGGGCGTCGCTACTTCGCAGATTTTCACCTTTCGCGGGTGGTTTTGGTCCCCATTAACCGCGATAACCGAGGGATTACTGTAATCTATGTTCATTGTTGAGACACTTTATAATGAAACGCCACACACAAGCTCTAGCAGAGCACCTAGAGCAGTTTTATTGGGTGAACGGTAGGAATAAGCGAAACTATGCACAGGACAAGGCGCGCGCACTCCTCTTCGCCCAACCCCGTCTGCACTGAAGGTAAATACGTTGGTATTTTCGTTTGCAGTATTTTGTGACATTTTTACAAAATAGCTTTGCTCACAGCTTGTTTAGGTTTTGAGTTTTTCTTTGCCCTCATGTAGGCTTTAGATCGGAGGAAGGTATAATAGTCTGTAGTCTGTCATGGTCTTTTCATCCCTTTGAAGCGTCTTGTGATTAACAGTTATACCAATATACACGACTTGACTAGAATAGAAACCACTATTTAGGACAAAAATGAAGGTCAAAATGTGCCTTAACTATCTTAAGTAATTGCGGGAGGGAGACAAGTTTAGAGTGGTATATTTGTTGATACAGGACACAGGCTCTGCCATTATTATTTCATAGATTTTTATCAAATCATCAAACATCACACAGTGGAATAAAATGTACTGAAGAATTAGCTTTTGTCTAGGGAGCATGTAAGGTGTTTTTGTTGAACTTTGTCTTGAGGTATATAGTGTGGCTCGCTCCCCCAAAAATCGAAATATTTTGCTCTTATGGCTTTGTCTCAAAAAGGTTCCCGACACTTGCCATACAGCATTGTTCAGTTGCACATTTGTGCCCAAAATATTTTGTAATAACGTTGGAGGAAGTGCAGTACTCATAACAGTCTTATTTGACCATCTCACAACCTGGAAATAACACGAAAGGTTAAAACCGTTTTCTCTGCTATACAGGTACTATACAAAGCTGTGCCTCTCGCCAGCAAGTAAAGGTACTCCAAAACTGTCAATGGGTAATAAAGGGTCCAAATAAGAATTTGTCGGAATCCTGACATGTCATTTGTTTTTAGTCGTCACCCAGTGTTTCATTTAGGCCAATCAATAAACTATTTGAAATATCCTACTATAGTCACTAACCAGCAATAGATAGTTAAGGGACACTTTAGAAATATTGCCGAAGCCTAAAATGCTATTACAGAGAATAGGGGTCATTGTTGTTTCATTAATAATATCCAAGCAAGCTTGATAGTAAGAGGTCCCGTTTCTCGAACATGACATGTTATTGTCAAGTCTCTAGTGGTCTCCTGGAATCGCAATTTGAAATAATCAAGATTTCTTGGAAAAAAGAAAGCATTTTCGTCCTCTGCAGGTTTGTTTTACATCCGGATTGTGAGATGGTCGAAATAAAAGCCGAGACGATTAGTTTCGTTTCGTTGCAGAATTATCCAGGCACAAATAAACTACAGGAAATTAGCCGTTTTTCAGAAGTGCACATTCAAAATGGAATGAAATATATTTTTATCAAATAATAATCAAATATTAATGCAAAGATCATGTTTATATTTCCTCCAGTCTCAACTTTAATCAAAATAATACAAGATACCAACCATTTCAGGGTATCCCCTGCCCACTGGCTGAAGACAACTGGGATTGGCTCCAGCACCCCGCAACCCTACTGAGGATAAGCTGTGCAGAAAATGAATGGATGGAATACAAGGTACATTCATTTTATCAAACATTATTCAAATTATTAAACACACAAAATGACAGGCAGGAAGAATACAATTCAGTCGGGCAAAATTCCTTTTACCTGTTCAATGTAACTCATCAAAATGCACTTTATCTAAAAAGAGTTATTTTGAAAAACTGAATTGATGAAATTGTCCCTTAACATATAAATATGAAACAATAGACTTCCAGAGACGCGCAGTAAGGTTCATGTCTGGCAATCAGATTTATAAATAAATGAACCTACATTTTATTCATGAGTTGCTTGGCAAAGCAAGAGAGCAATATATAAACTGTAGCATAGAGAATTTTTTTTTCCCAACTTTACCTTACAAATGAAGTGTGTGCACTGCTCCTTTTTAATAAAGGCCTCAATAGATAGGCAATCCTCCAATATGAAAAAAAGTCCTTGCACTGAGAATTACTGGATGGCTTGATTTGCATTTAGCTTGCAAATTTCATTACCAATTCTATTGTTTGGGAGTGAGGTGTGCGACAATTTCAAATCATTTGTCTCATAATTGCCCTCTACCATGAGGCAAGAGAATTGCCATGGCTCTCTCTGCATCTGCAGAGGCTCAGCACAGTAATTCATAATTGATTTAAAAACGTGAAATATGTGAAAAATTAGGGAGTTTAGAAAAACACATTTTGTAATTAAATTAGAAAAAACTAACACTCTACATTTAATATATATTTTATATTTCCAAGTGCCTGACCTGCTTCCCCTGACCGGACGTCACCTAATGTAGTGGAGCAGGTCCCATTGCAGCTTGCTTTCAATAACTCTTTGACGCTGTTTCTTCACTCTTCTGCTGCATATTAGGTTTTTTTTTTCGAATATACAAGCAAATGGCCCGGCATCACCGGGCATTAGACTTCAACAAGGTTGTTGTAGCCGTGGTTAGCCGAAATATGTGCATAACGAACATCAGTAGCCTAGATGGTAGTGTGCCCGCTTTGAGACTGGGAGGTCGCTGGTTCGCGCCTCGGCCGAGACATACCTAATTGGTATAATGGCGGCGCCCTCTGTTGGCTGCGGCTGCATCGACTCGCTACAACGGGTCAGGTGTATCGACATTTCGTTCTGTGTACATTGTTACAAAGAATGACAATACAAAGGAAATTATTATTATTATTATTAGCATCAATTAAGGTGTTGATTCCGCTAGGAGATGGGTGCAGCTGCTTGGCGTTGTCGGTGGCCATGAACTGCAGTACCCAATTTAGCCGCCAGAGGGCTTTAGACACCCCACAAAAGCCAATGTCAATTGATTTTTTGGGGGGTATTTATTAGGGATGGATCAACGGGAAACCTAGCAAGACACACTCGTGGAGGCCTACAGTACAAATGAGTGCATTTTCACAAAAAAATGGTGGGACGTTTTGGAGCCTATAAGTCACAGAGACGTCGTTTTGTTAGTGTCAAGTGTCTTGGGGACTACGAGTAGCAATCAAGCTAGTAAGTTTAGATGGCAATGTGCCCCATTAGAGATCTTCCTGGATTTAGGGGGCCCATTAGAGGTAATAATGAATCGCAGCAAGCTGCTCCAAAATCAATAAGGATTTGTAGTTGTTTTGTTGGGATCAATTAAGTTTGTTGCGGACTCCTTGTCACAATCAAGTTGGAAGGGTAGAAAAAAAATGGGCCCCATTAGGGAGCTTCCTGGATGTTTCTAGTAGGTCCTTAGAATGTCGCACTGGTTAATATGAAAAAAATAGCGGTAGGGGGCTAACTTATTCACCCGAAGAATTTACTATCTGGTTTCTTTGTTTATAACATGTGAAAGTTGTGCCTGCGTTATGCCTGATTACGAATGCAGAGAGCAGCGAGCTGTCCTTGGTGTGGGACAACAGAGCCTCTGTTCTCCCCTCTGAAGTGAGTTTACCAAAGTCTCACGCCGATGTGTGTCATTGGCATCAGAAGGACGCATGAAATCCAAGGATTAGGATCACACACACTGCAGAGAGGCAAGGTTGGGGGTTTTAATACCGAGGTAGGAAAAGTATGTGAACATTTTGGAATTTCTCACATATCTGCATAAAGTCACCATCAAATGTGATCTGATATTTTTCCAAATCACACAGGTTTAAAAAAGTCTCTAATTAAAACCACCCAGACATTTATAGATTTCCATGTATAAATGATAGCATGCAAACTATGAAAGAAGGGGGGAGGAATAAGTAACTAAACCTTTGGCATTGGGAGACTGAAAGAGCAATTGAAACCAATTTTACAGAACAATTTAAATGAGCTGTGTTCCCAATCACTGATGCGCGGCTTAGAGATGGCTTGAACAATATAAAATATACACCTCATGAGAATCTTCCCAATAAGAATTGTCCGATGTCCACCATTGCTCATTACAAAAAAGCTCTCTCAAAATTTGCAATTAAGAACTGTTGAATGGTATAAAGTTGGGAAAGGATAAAAAAAAAACAAAAAACATCTCAAATTCTGGCATTTCATCAATCAGCAGTCAGATAGGTATTCGATGAATAGAGTTTGCATACCCGTCATCCTTAGGCAATAGCTCCCTTTATTAGTAATTGCAATTCCCCTTATCAATGATAACCGTACATACACAATGAGACACCCATTTACTCACAGCAAGACAGACTATGTAGAATACAAAAATGATTTGTATAAACAAGTTTAACTTGAGTAGCGCAACCATATTAGCAATCTTCTACCAGTTAACGCGATGATCCGGATTGGAGCCGAAATGCGCAACACATTTTATGCTTGTACAAATATTGTTTTATGGCATACACAATTTGAAATGATCAAAATGTATAAAATACGGGGGTTATGTAAAAGTTACACACTTTGGCACTCTTGCTTCTCCCCCAAAGAGTGACCGTCCACCAAAGATAACACAGAGTTCAAGTGCAGAATTCTCAGAGGTTTAACAAATTCATAAAGTACTGTATCTAGAAAATACTTAAAGACATCACTGGCACGGACCAATATCCCCGTGCACTCATCAACTCTATGTAAAACGTTGTCGAAGAATGGTGCTCATGGGTGGACTCCACAGAGGATGTCATTTCAGTCTAAAATGTGCACAGAAAGGCACCTTGACAGTTAAGTTAAATTATTTGGGAGAAACACGGCCGCGTGGAAAGGACAACTAGAACAGCTCACCAACATCTACAGCTTAAAATATCCCAATGATAGTTGAGAAAATACATTAAAAGACACCAATGGTTGTATCGGAACTTCTGAAAGTAAAGAAAGAAACTTTATTGAAAATGTCAACCCTAGCCATACAATGAAAATGTTTGAGAAAATAAAAGAGAAAATAAATACAAAACGATTCTTATGGCAACCATTTTACTTACCTACAGACATTTAAACATCCCATCTCAAAAGTCTTTCCCTCATCATCATTTATATACAATTGTATATTGCATTTAAACCAACACAGACTGCATACTTGATTTTAAATATATCGTGAATAAATACTATAAACGGCACAAACATAAGTGGAGTTTGTGTGGTCATTTTTTGAGGGTTTCAGGAGGCAGAGGGAAGACTAACACCTCATAAGACAAACACTGACGTCAATAAAAAAAGAGCCCTCAGCCCAGACTATGAGTTTTAATTTGATATTTCTAAAGTGCATCCGGCCAATATTTGCCCGGTTAAACTCAATCGGCGTTTGCCTTTTTTAAAATGTAATGTCCCAACATGCAGCAGGTACTTTTATGCAGAAAACAGGCTACGTATGTGCACAGACTTCAATGATTCATTGAATTTGGGAGGGGAAAAACCCCACAAAAAAACACGTTCACATTGATCATCTGCTGCTTATCCACATTTTTCTTCTCTTTGGAGAGTTCACCTTGGCTGAGAGGGATAAAAACAAAGCACAGGTCGGTGAATAATATCCCTCCGTCTAGGCTCGGCAGTTTTTTTTTTCCTTACGAAGGATTTTTTAGATCTTGGGCAGCTTTGGAGCACTGACCAGCGGGTTGGCGTCCTGCAGCAAACGCCTCCCGGTTGCTTTGTAGTCGTATGAGCAGTCGTGCGTCTCTGCATAGCGGTGAGTGGCGCAGAAGTTACTGCCGCATCTGAAAGACGGATCATGCACAGTTACAGTGATACCTATATATGTGAATATATATATATGTGAATATATATATATATATATAATTAGTTCATGGATCGTACTCTTTTATAGAATTTCTTCTATAATGAGCGCATTTTCCCAATGCACTGTTTCCCATACATGGGAAGATTCTGCCCAGGGTTTAATTGGTCCCGCCAGAGTCTCATAAATTTGTATTATGGAAAATATACTGTATTTTCAAAAATATAATGCCAGCAGATTATAACTCGGACTCCCAAAAAGGTTTTTTCGTCAAATATTTCTCTCAGATTTGAAACCACTAGACCATCAGAGGCAAAGGTGACATACGAAAAGGCATTCAGTTATCTCATGATCACACTACTTTTACTCAAAGGTGCCCGACACTGATTTGCATAGTAAATTTTGATAGGTTCAGTCTTCCTACTTCTTTACCTGTGCATCAATAACCTTTCGGTTTAGTATGTATACTTACATAAAGGACCTTGTATAATATTTTGTTGACTGTTTTCCGTTTCAGTCTTTCAGAACGCACAGGGGAAAACGTGGAGAGTCTGTTTAAACAGTCATTCCACTTCTTTACCTGTGCATCAATAACCTCTCGGTTTAATATGTATATTTACATAAAGGACCTTGTGTAGTATTTTGTAGAAAGACTGTTTTCTGTTTTAGTCTTTCAAAATGTCATTGACGCACATGTGAAAAAGTGGTGAGTCCGTTTAACTATCAGAATGTCCTATCCAGGTCAGTTTTTTTCTGGTACCGTACTTAAAAATAGTGTGATCAAGAGATAAGCTCTGATGCCTTTTCATGTCATCTGTACCATTGGAGGCATAGGGTTAAAGTCTTAACTCCAACTCTGGTATGATTCCTATTTGGGTACAAGGCATAAAAAACACGCCGCTATCATTGCAAGCAATTAGAAAAAATCTACTCATATTTGGAAACCGCTTTGGTGGACACGGGACCAAACTGTAGCTGTTGCACGTTACAATAACCTCCTGTAAACCATTGAAGAAAAACAAGCATACTTTCATAGCAGCAATCACACAAGCAGCAAATCTGATATTCAATACTGTATTGTTACCAAACCAACGATATGAGTATGACAATTAATGCCCACGCACCCTCCTAAACTGTCCACCCACCAGGGCCACAAATTCTATGGGAAACACAGCGATGGCAGGAAACGCCTAGATTCTCTTTAAAATATCGGGCAAATTGTGGCTTAAAAAATTTGAATCTCAAATCTCGCACCTCGAGTAGCTTGTAAGTAAAGGTATCACATTTTACCTGTTTGTCACTGTCTCAAATCTATAAAAGGCACATTTTTGGTAGACAACGAACTGTAAAATGTCTAACTGAGGATTTATGTCATTTAAATGGGACGAATGATGAATGACAAATTGTTAGGCTTTGACTGATTAATCCTCCAAAATTCAATGTTCAACGCTGTACTAGGTACTTTATTTTCTACTGCCACTAATAAGCTATTTAAGATAGAAAGTCACTCTGCAGTAGTATTAGTTAGATTAGGCCCAAAACAAAAATCATAACATATATGGGCAGATGTAACAAGGGGGCTTCGTTTTTTAAAAATACGATGTGACCTTTCAGCTTAGAAGGACACAGGGAGATAACAATGCTAGATTTCCATTGAGATAAAGACGCATATTTTCACTAAAAGCTTATTTTTAGCTTGAACAAAAAAAGCTAGAACATTCAAAATGCAATGTGACACAATGCATGCTAACAATGTATTGTTTTATTATTAATCCACTCATCAAGCCAAGCACCACCTAAGTTGAAATCCTTCATTCTGTCCAAAAAGGAAGAAAACAGATCCTGTTATGAAAGATACACAAATGGTTTAGCTTTTGAAAGATTTTCATTTTTCAGGTATAAGTTAGCAGCAAAATGGCTGGAAATTATGTTAGCTCTCTCTAGGTGTAGCTCAAGTTATGTAAAATAAATACAAATTTCTCAACGTATGAGTACACAAATATGTGTGCATGATATATTTTTTTTTGCATATTTTTTAAAATTAATTTAGTTTTTGAATCACTATTATTCAAAGGTTTTTTTCCAGGTCGGCATCTTCTCATTTTGTATCCTTGAATGTCGCATTCTGTACTTGTGAAGTTATTGCTGATGCTGATGCCCCCTCTTTCCACTCGTGACCAATTGCTGTTCTTTTCCTATGCCAACAGATTACAAATCTGTTACTTGGTCCGTGTGTGATTCATTTCTCATTCGGGACATCCCAAAAGGTTGTTTTGGCTAATGTTTGAGCGACATATCCGATTGATTTTGTGTGTGTTGAGTGGGTGTGTATGCGCGTCTGTGATAGGCTGGTGTTGATGTCAGTCAAACAACCATTTGGGTGCACAAGTCAATGTGTCAACCAACCAAAAACTAACTGCAAAGCACGGCAACAGATAGTATTTTAGTGTCACGTTAAATTTTAAATAAATTAATTATATAGGGCTCAGAGGAAGTTCAGAAGAGCACAAAGAAATGCTAATCACTAAAGGGTGCTCTGTGGATTATTACTGCAGAATCACTGCCAGGCCATTTTAGGAATTATTTGTGAACAGCTACCGGATGCAAATGAATCAACGGCATGAAGGGGATTAACAGTTGAGAGAAAGACGAATGCTCGCGTTTTGCAGTTGCATCTGATGCGCCACACGGAAACATAGCAGTGAAGAAACCGGTTTGAACTTCAGCATGATGGCGCACTTTCTTACCTGCACTCGTAGCTGGTAGCCAGGCCAGTCTTCTTGCCGCAAAGGAAGCAGTGCTTCGAATTCTTTTTCTTGGTGCCGGAGGGGGCCTTGACAGGAGGTAGGTGGTATGAAGGAGTTCCTTTGCACAGAAGGGAAAAAAAAAGATAATTGAGCCACTTCTTGACAATGTTTTCTCCAAATAAAACACATGGAAAAGTTTTTGGGCATAGCTGAAATTAGATTGTGCCAGACAAACATGAATAGCTCATGTTAGATGATCAGGCATTTTAGGGATGTTTGCACACCCAAGTTCGAAAAGCTTCAAGGATTTTAAACTGAACAGCGCGCACACAAAAAAATACGTTGCCGCCATCGACAAATGTATTCTAAAGCAGAGACGTACAATCAATAGTGTGGATTCTACAGATTGTTTGTTTGTGCAAAATCTCATTTAAGTAAGTATTTGTGGTTACATTCAGTCTGAATCCAATAGTGTTGTCAAAATTGCTCACCGAGAAAAGAATTGAGGATAACGAGCAGCTCGCAGTAGGATATAAGTCGAAGGAAAGAGGAGCCATACGAAGAAAACTGCTCCTAGATTGCATTATTATTGTTGTTTGCACACATTAGTCTGTGATAAATCTGACATTAGTTGGATGAGATCTGTTCTGGTTGACGTTTGTGCCTATAAACTAGACTTGTTTGGCTGCCAGTCAGTGAAAATGTCTATATATAAGTGCTGACATAAGCCATGTCTGAAGCACACAAAGCAGCTCAAGCACTGCTCAATTTGACAAAAGCTTTTCCCCCCCAAATAATACAAGCTTTATCATTTTAATTTGAAGTGCAGGTTATAGCTTTGCTTTAAAAATTAAAGCTTTGGGCTGTAATTTAAAATTTGAATAGTTTAAGCTTGGATTTTTTTAGGTAGAAGCTTAATTGCAGACTTCCTGTTCTAAGGCGGGAACCAACTCCAAATGTTTATCTTTGTTTTTCAATATAATGCTTTATATCACCCTACTTTAGTAACCAACCATTATCTGCGTCGCTTATCCTCACTATGGTCGGAGGGTGCTGGAGCCCATGCCAACCATCTTCCGGCAGTGGGCAGGGGATAACCTGAACTGGTTACCAGCCCATCGCAAGGAACAGGAAAACATACATTTTACTCGCTTATTCACACATTATTTTGTTCCTCTGAAGCAAATTTTTGATGTGTTTGTTTTTGAATCATGAGTCTTTAATAAAGCAATTTATACATTCATACAACACTCTTATAGAACTTACACAATAAAAAACTATGTAGATTATCCTCGTTCAGTCTTATTTCCCCAAAAAGATTTCACACAAGCTGCTGGGGTTTGTAAACTCTAAAATAACGGCGATGATTTTCTTCCTTTGCACAAAAAGAGCTCAATTTTGAGACAACAGCTTAGAAACCTGCTATTGGCTACACGAGAAATATATTTAAGTGTTTCGAATGTTCTTTTTTTTTTATTTAAATGTTCTACTGTCTGGTCACATTAACTGGTGTTTTTGTGGGGAGAACATTAATGCCAAACACGAGAAAAGTAAAGAGAAAACCAGCAAAGTGGGGTGTGGGCTATGCGAAATATCATCACACACACCTGTTATAACATTATCCTTGTGAGAGTAAGAAGGCAACACAGAATATTTGATGGTCAGTGCTACTGGAGCATGGTGGAACTGGCCAAGCACGGCTTAAATATTTTTACTAATGAGAAATGTCTGAGCAGTGAACACTTACCAATTCTCCCAAATGGAGGCAAGACTCCCCCGCTGGACAGACATTTGTTGGCCTAGGGATACAAAACATCAAATAATTTCAGGAAAATTTTATGACCACATTGACTTTTTAAGTTATCCAAAAATGGCCAAAATTTGTTTCAATAGCGGGCAATACCAGCCCTAAATTCAAGCTCACAACCAAAATTATTTTACCACACACAAATCAGAATTAGCCCATACATTATGGATAATTAAAAGGTACATTGCTGAACAATTATTGCAATTCCCTTAATTTCATACATCTTTTAGAATTATGTTGAAAGTGGCTTAGAGCTCGGATTAAAATAAAAATAAAAATCAGTGGACATGCTTGTCCATGATGTTGAGGCACAGACTTCACAATGCACAATGTGGGCTTAAAATATCTTCCGATGCAAATTTAAATTAACTGTTAATCAATTGTTAGTGTAGAAAAATGCAATTTAGGGGGGGGAATGAATTATTTTGGTTGGCCAGATTTTATTTACATATTAATTTATTGTTTATGTTTTAGTTAAAAACATTTAAGGAATCACAATTACAAAGAAAAAGGAAAAAAAAACGCATTTTGATAATGGTCCAAAATCAATTAGACAAACTCCCAAGTTAACGAAGCTGTAAGGAATTTGGAACTTTGTTACTGTCTTGCCGCTATCTCTCGGGGTCATCATTGCAGCCTCAGTCAGCTCCTTTATGATACACGTGCTTCTAATAAACTTTTCCATCTTTCTTGGGGTTTGGATTGGCGTTTGGACTCTATTTGAAGCAGGCCTTTTCTTATATTTTATGCTACACTGACAAATCAGGGACAAGCATGACGTCGCTTTCCAGCATTACCCACAATTCCCATTCCTCAAACCTAATGTGTTTTGCCCCAAACAGTACTGCTAAAATTAAGATAAAAGCAGGTAGATGCAGTGGAAAATGAAGCATAAGAGCTCTTTAAACTTAGTCAGACATTATTAACACATAATTATTGGGGAACATATTTAAACTATTTAAGGACACCTACAACGATACACTCAACCTTTAGGCGAGTTTCCAACAAATTAAAAAAAGACAACTCTATTCTGCACTTACGGTATGTGAGGATGCGGTCACTCTGTGTCGGGCAACATCCTCTTGACGGAGGCCCAGCAGCCCGGAGCCAAGGACGCCCGGCCCTACAGGAGTGGCAGCAGGCATAGGGAGGCCTAGGCCGCCTCTCTTCGCTCCGCTTCTGTCCCCAACCTTTGCTGACAGAGACGCCAGGATTGCAGAGTTGCTCAAAGGGCCCAGTTGCTCTCTGCAAGCTTGGCTGGCCATTTTAGTTATGCCTCTGGCTTCTCTTTTGGAGTGGTGCTCGGCTCTCTTTCCAGGCGACTCAGTTTTCACGCCGCGCAGACGAGTTGCGTGACTGGACATCATTGACGGTAGCAGTGAGGGGATGCTCGGCTTCACCTGTGAGGTGGGGTGCGCTTGAAAGGGGAGGGATGAGTCAAAAGGCTGAAAACATGGGTTAGGGGAGCTGGGGGAGGATGACGGAGGATCTAAGTGGAAGGAAGTGCTGAGCTGTGTTTCATCAGTTCCGCTGGTCAAAGTGCCACCGGCTGTCCTGAGCGACCAAGCGCTGAGAGGGGAGAGCGGCATTTGATGCGGCGCCCCCAGTTCAAAGGCTCGACAAACCTCCTCCGACTTAGGGGAGAGATCCAGACTTAGAGGGTCGGCAATTTCGCCGAACGAAGAAGTGGTCTGTGAAGGCCCCACCAGCCCAGCGGCCTCGTCCAGTAAACTCAACCCGAATGCCTCACCTGCCTGTTTCAGTGGGTCAAAGGCGGCTTTGGGTGAACCTCTGGTGCACAGCGGTGGGAGCTGAGGGTACTTGCAATCCCGCATTAGCCGAGAGCCCCCGATGTCCAAACGGGAGACCTTGGGAGGGGCCCGGATTTTGTTGAAAGGCGGAAACCTCTCCCACGGCTCCTCCTCCGGAAGCATGAAGCAAGATGGCGAAGGAAAAGATGGAGGTGATCGTCTTGGGAAAGGTAACTGGGAGGAAGTGGTCACAGAGGTGTCGGTGGGAGGGGCATGCTCAGGGAGTTCTTGGTCTGCTATGGTAGGCAGATGTCCAGCACATTGACGAGACGGGTTAATCTGGGGCAGGGAACGTAACAGGCGCTGATGGAGTCGCGTAATGGTCGGCGTCGGCGGATGGAGACCGATAGGGGGGCGTGGTTTTGCCTTGCACATCTTCTTCGGCTCCAGAATAAAAAACAAAACAAATAAATAAAATTATGTCTCATTTGTAGTGATTCATTAATTGAGTTGAATTGTCTGTAATGTAACTGATAACACTGCAGTGAATATTGTTTATAACAAGATTAGAAATGGCAATCCAGAATAAACATGAAATAAGAAAACTTAAAAGATAAAAAAAGATTGGTTACATAGATAGGCAAATATTTTAGGGCTGCAACCGTGAATCGATCATATCGATTAAAATCGATGATTAAAAGCGTTGAGAACGAATTGGTTTGATTCGTTGTGTTGCGCGATTTATGCATCACTGAGCACGTCGCGGAGCCAGTCAGCGAGCATAACTGAGGGAGGTGGAGTGAGAACTAAGGCACTATTTTCAAAGGCTATGGTCATTTCAACCCATGGAATATGACAAACACGGAGGAAACAGTTCGACCGAAGTCTGCAAACTAATAAGTGCTTCACTTACAAGCTTTGGAATAGTATGGCACGGGAGCATCACGATGGTGAGGCAACAATTAAAACCAAAAACATGGAGTCACTGACAAGGATGAAGAGAGCTCAAAGAAGGATAAGTCACTTCATTATTTGTTTTATTTAGTTTGGTTTTTGCGTTTTTGAGAGTGGAAACGTAACCTTTGTCCCTGGTAGCTTGCTGATGTTAGCGTTTACTTTTTAGATGCTAAATCATCTTAAGAAGTGATTAATTGCGTTTTATATAAAAACACGCATACACTTTTAATTTTCTGGACAAGTACGAGTGATTAAGTGAGGAAAAGTAAGGTTAGTCTCTGGTCGCTCGCTTGATGTGCTAGCGTTTGCTTGTTACTGACTACGTTTGTGTGAGGGAAATACTTTTTATTTCAGGTAAATGAAAGAATCAAGTTTATTTGGGCACAGCACAAAAAAACAGTACACCACTAATTAACAAAAGTTAACAAAAAATTATTTGCTCCAAACATACAGAAAAAAAAATAATCAGCTGAACATTACAATAAACATGTGCCCAAAGGGAGTAGCCTTAAGCAGTGTTAAATTGTGCTTTTTAAAAAGGCTCAACTTGCACACAATGATGTTGATAAGTTTGAGATTAAGCATCAAGTTTTACTTTTCTGGTAAAGTCTGAGTGATTATTGTGTCATAATACTCATTCTATGTTCTTATCGCAATAGAAAACAGCAAACAATGACAAGCATCATGATGAGAAAGAGATATCATGCACGCCACAGCAACAGCTGGCATCACTGAGAGCATCCTCAATATGATGCTCATTGAGATGCTCAAATCTTTCGATTGAAATGCAAAGTTCTCAAAGACAGAAGAGTGAGTGAGATAGTGAACATAGGTGATAGTGGTTACTTTTGCTTGTTAATGTTAAAAATCATGTGACTGGGCTTTCACATTTGCATTTATTTCTTGTCATGTACCTTTAAACATCAAAAATACATATTTTTTGCAGGTGTATACCATTTATTTGTATGTACTTTTGTTTATTGTTAAAGTATTTGACATACACTTGGAATGTTAATGTTGATACGTGTCACCAAGTTCAGATTTGCAATAATTTCTTGTTCCAAAAGTTGTTGTCCTTTAAACAAATGGTTTTTTTACTGTTCATTATTGTAGAATATTTTCTTATTCATCCACAAAATTTCAATCTTTGAATTAAGAGCAAATTAACAATGTGTTTTTAATCCAATTAATTGAAAAAATAATCATGAGAATTAAAACGTGGTCTTTGAAAAGTAGCCCAAGTATTAAGTACATCAGAACAATAATTCTGTAAAAATATTAGCAGCAATATATTTAGGAAAGAGTTAGGTGCTTATGGAATAATCAGTAGAGCAGTTTGCCTTGTAGGCAAAATAATATGGGTACAGTGTACCCCTAAACATCATTATAGGAGGCAGGGTTCGAAATAATAGTAGCAAAGGGGAGAAAGACAAGGAATTGACAGTCGGTGACCACTAACAACTGTCCCCAGGCTGCTGGGAGGGTTTGTTTGCCATGGCAAGCATATGCCTATTAGATACCTCTAGCAGGCGTTACATTGGCTCGATCCCCTCGAGTTTGTACAACCAGCTCCATCATGAATATTATTTAGGTAGGTTAACATATTATGAGGGGATGTGCCTTTGCAGAAAATACAAAAAAGTATAATAATTGAAAAGTTACTAATTGCATCTTCGATGGTTTCACCTATATTTATAAATATATTGTATTGCATTGTCCAATTTACACAGTAAACATCAGCTTTACAGATGCCATCCCTGCTATGCAGACTTTGCACAGTGGAAATTTGTGTTACTTAATGTCAGTTGCAAAACTGGATGTCGCAATTCACAGAATACAGGCTAATTTTGGACCCAACATGCCATTTAATCATTGAAACAGACTATAGGAGCAAGGTAACCTATAGTGCGCCACTGATGGTTGCACACATTAAATCTCCATGCCTCTCCATGTGATGTAGAAAATCTGGATTATTATTAGGTTTTAAGCACCCAATATGATTACACTCCTGTCCCAATGATTTCTAAATTCAAGTCGCCATACCTTCTTGTTGATGTTCATGTCTTCCATCTTGGCTTTGAGAAGCTTCATTTTGTTCATGGTGATAGAGTTCTCCTTACTGAGCGCAGCAGCAGAACGCTCGCTGCTCCCTTCCTCCTCAGTGCACGTATTGTACCTAGACCCGCGTCTGGTAAAGAGTATTGCATATTTGCACATTTGTAAAATGTTTGAGAAAAAAAATGGCAGGGTTCCCCCAGAACAAGTCTATTCAAATTTGAGACTTTTAAGACCTTTTCAAGACCACATGTGATAAAATTTAAGACGCAACTATTCTGGAATACAGACGCGGGAGGCAGGCGCTGAGTAGTAACGGATCTCGGTTCCCGTCGCTACCTGGTCGCGACAGCAGGGACTTAATTGCCCTGCTTTGCCCGGTGACAGAGGTTCGCACCAGACTGCCACCGTTACCCCGCCGCGACAGATGACAGCGGAAAGGGTTTGGGCATTAGCTGGGCAGTCCCTCTGCTAATTCCATGTTACTGCCTGAACTAAGCTATACTTTAAAAGAATAACCAAAGACCCTTTTTTGTAATTGGGCACAGAATGTGTAGTTTTCCTTCCCACAATCATGCAGATACGTTTCAAAATATTCCATGTTCAATGGATCTCGAGTAATTAAATTTGAAAGTAGAAAGTTTGATCTCATATCCCCTAGAACTGTGACGTGACCGGATGACGAAGAGAACCAAAACAATAGAGCGCCCTGTTGAGAAACAGACGGCGATTGCAGTGATCAACAGAAAGCATAGTATTCATTGGAGTAATTAAGAAATCAGACACCACTTGTTCTCAGCCAATCGGAACACGAGGATGACCACAGCCAGTGGCTGCTGATTTAGGTCATCCATCTTTGTATCACATATAAGCCACACGCTTGTACAGTGGTACCTCTAATTATGAATTAATTTCATACTGGGAGTAGCTTTGTAACCTGAAACATTTTTAGAGCGTTTTGTATCAAAAACAGTTCGACGATGTGTCTTGGGCACTTGTAACGCTGATCAGAGGTATCCGGAACGATTGGCAAGGGTGAGGTTCGTCCTTTTTCCTCAGCCCAAAACTATTCTCGAGAAATCTTTGAAGTGGATAAAGGGACGCGGGCACCCTCATGTTTAACTCAAAGTGAAGATGATTGATGGGAACCGAAGTAAGTGTTTTATTTTTGTTTAATTCAAGTTTACGCTGCTGTTGGTCCGCTTAGAACACAGCACCCAATGGCATCACAGCAAGGCTCCTCCCTGCCACGTTAATTTGGTATATTACCATGAAATAGAAAACCTGGACACGCCTTAAGAACATCCATGATGGGTTCGTTCCGTCATAGTTTATAAACTTATAAAGTTATCTGCAGAGACAGCTTACTGAAAACTTTGCTTCTTTTGTAACACTGGATGCGTCAAAAAATAAGAGTGAGGTGACATATCTAAAACTCATTAAGATCTTTTAGAAGGGAAAACAATAAAGTATACATACACTGCTTTACATCTTCGATTACACCATCAGAGCTGAAAAATCGGAATCAGTTTCTACGTGAATGCATGTTTTTGGTCGGTCAGCCTCCCGTTTTTCCGCCCATCTGTCCCAGTTCGCCATTTTTAGCAGCCGTTTAGCCAGACGTGTTCCAGCTGGTTTCTGTGTGTCATTTTTGCCAATTCGCTCGCATTTGTTGTACCCTTGCTGCACTGGCCTGGGACACAATGCCTAGGTATTCTCCACAAAAAAACTACAAAACTTAAAGCACTCAAAGCTTTTTTGACTAATTAACATGTAAACCAATAGGGTGACTGGCTTGCTTGGATGCTTCACATGAAGTCAGAGCTCAGGAAGTCAAAGACGGGACAGATAAAATTCATTATCTCTGAAAATAATTGGAAAATACCAATGACATATATAAACACAAGTACCATTTTCTCACATTTTGTACCTTTTAGAATTTGGGTACAACTTTAAATCACTCAACCACAATGGGTAAAACCTACACTTTCCCAACAGCAGGTTAGAGACTGACTGGAGTAAAGCTCCCAAATGATGCTGCATTTTCAAAAACGCGGAAATCTGGATTCTTCGAGAGACATTTTGCATTTATCGGTCAGAGATAGGAAAAAAAATGTTTCACGACACAAGGTTCAATACTTTTGTTAGTTTATTTTTATACAGTTTTGAGCTCTATCACGCAAATAAGATAGGTAAAATTTAAAACATTTGAGAGTTGAATTCAATACTTGTAGACACCATTTAAGACATTTTCAAGTATTTAAGACCTGGGGGAACCCTGGATCGTCTTTTACGATCATTTGGATGCAAATGTTTTTCTCTAAATGCAGACCTGTACGCTTCAGACAGTGGTGAAAGGGAACCATCTCCTCTGTTGTCCATTACCCGAAAGAAGTTCAGCTGATCACCTTCACGGTACACCACAAACGTGACCTGCTTGTTGAGTGGACTCTTTTCCCAAATTTCCTCTTTCTTGGCATCCATCTTGCCCACCACATCTTTCAAATGATCATCCATATTTACTAGTGAAAGAGAGATATGAGTGTCAGCAGGGTGCATAAATGTGAAAACAGACTATTGTCCATCTGTTAAGTAGTCTTTTTCCTACCCCTTCGGGTGTTGATAGGACCTCCCCTCATAGCTAAGACCAGCTTTAAGGTACAGCCCTCCGCTATGCTGCAAAAAGGGCTGACTATTAATATTTCAGAAACATTCAAATTGAAGACAAGGAGCAAATGAGGCCAGGCTCGGGGTTAAGTATTTAAAAAAAATCCTGTTTTAAGATCGATAATAAACATTTCATAGACGTCAAGAGGAACTTTACACTTCATTTGCAAAAGCTTTTTTGTGACGAGACACGAATGAATTAGGTGACAAGCATATATGACAACACATGACATTGGACTATTGTGGCTGAGGACAGGGAGCAAGGCTGGATGACGCTACAGCAGATCTAGTTTGAAAAGAAAGGGAAGCAGGAAGCATTTACCCGTAATCGTGGAGAGAGTGTTCATCTTCCAGTTCTACGTTGTTCCATATGAGGTGTTGCTGGCTCACTGGGATGCCTTTATCCAAAGATAAACAGACACCACCTATTAGTATAATTTGATCCACAGGAGTGCCCTCTTTAGACAGATAAATGCTACTGCAAATTGCGACAAGCTTCATCTAGCTTATAATTGATCGCTCTTCTACTTGCATACATCTCTGCACAGCTCAATGTTATACAGCTTTTGCTGTGCGATTGTTTTTATTTCCTACCAACCTACATTTTCTTTCAAGCAGTTACAATTTGCGCCACAGGAATAAAATGAGACCCCCCCAAAAAATTGCTGAAAACGTAAATACAAAGGCGTTTTTTTTCTTTGGTTAAAAATGTGAGTACTACCATGCAGAGGTTGAGAATGAACAAAGGGTGCTTTTTGTATCAGCGCCTAAGGAACTTATGATCACCCTCCCCCTTCCCCAAAAGAAAAACCATACAGCAAATGTCAGAGCTTTGTATTAAACTATGCTCCTATTACTTCATAAGCATTAATTTACGATGGAAAAAAAAAAAAATCCTTCCGACAGCAGTCTGCTGTACATAACCTAGTTAGTGATGACCACGATTAATAAAAAAAAGATTCTGCCACTGTGTACAAACAAATGCAGTTATGCACACAAGTTTATACAAAAAAACAATTTTATTTTGGTTGGTGAAAATAAAGGTCTATGGCAGGGAGAAAGATTATATAGTTGTTCTTCATTAATAAACGTAATATAATATGCCTGCATAGCTTTTTTTTTTTAAAAGAAGAGCAAAACAATGATTTCACTTGCAACCGAGTAATTCGCTTTTAATTGGCCTGAGGATTATCATGCATTCTTAATCAGTACCTTCAAGTCTTTGGATTTTGGCCTTGACTGAAATGACGGCCTCGAAGGGCAACACACGCAGCTCAAAGCAGGTCCCTGTCAGAGTCTCAATGTACAGCTCCATGGGATCATACAGGGGGAGTTTATGGTGAAAAGCTCCAATGCGGTCGTCGTTGAAAAAGGGTGGCTCTTTCCTGTCGGTCATCTCGGGGAGTGCTCTGAAGGTTGGGTCTGGGCACAGGTAGCGAGGGCTTTAGGACGGTACCCAAAGCCGGAGTGTGGCCCTAGTAGAAGGAGAAAGGGGCAGGTTGTGCTTCCTCATCGGGGGACCGTCCCTCATCATGTGGGATGGCCACAACTGCAAGAATAAACAAACATTTTTAACAAGAGAGAAATAGTCATCTTTGTCAAATAATGCACATTGCAGTAATTAAAAGTAGAACGGTATGCACACCTGGGCCTCTACCTGGCAATATAACTAGATGAATGCAATTGAGCCCATTTAATTTATTCAGCCACAGTCACAGTGCATTAGAAAAGTGGACAGTGCCTCACTTTTTCCATGTTGTGTTATATTACAGCATTATTCCAAAATGAATTAAATTGTTTGTTTCCTTCAAAGTTATAGACACAAAACCCCCTATTGACATCTAAAAGGTTTTTAAGATTTTTGCAAATTAATTGCATATTATTTCAAAACTTCATTAAGAAAAGAACAGTATTGATTTGAACAAGAAGCAAAAATACATGCACTATCATTTAAACTTTTTTAATTACTCGTATGTCAAGGAATTTCTACTTTTTTTTCCATTACATGAGATACATCTAGGAGCATAAACCAGAAGCCAAAATAATTTACTGTAGACCACCAAGAAAAGACTTTCTCAAGACACAAATCTTGAGGTGCATAACAATTTCTGCTGCTTTGAAGATCCCAATGATCACTACTGGATTTCATCATCCACAAAGGGTAGTTCGGAACCCCCAACCTTACCTAAAGCTGCTCAGACATCTAAACTGGGGGAATGGGGGACAAGAACCTTAGTCAGGGAGTTGAACAAGACCCTGGTTGTCTCTATGCAAGATCTCCAGAACTCTTATGTGGAGGGAAGACAGCCTTCCAGAAGGGCAACAATCTCTACAGTAATCCACCAATCAGGCTTGTATCGTAGCATGGCAAGACTGAAACTATATTTTTTAGAAAGAGGTACATTGCAGCACAAGCGGAGTTTGACAAACGGCACCTTAAAGACTCTAAAACATCGAGGAACAAAATTATCTGGTCTGATGAGACAAAGGTTAGGTTTTATACTGCGGAGCTCTATGCTTAATTCTGATTTTTGGGTGAAACCTATTTTTTTTGGGTAAGATCGTTCACATTTCCAGCTAAATGCGACTTGTTTGTGATCTTCTGTAACTTCTATGCGTCTCCTGAGTGAACGCGATAAGTGTCTTGCATGCAGAGGAAAAGTGACGTCTTGCGCAATGTGCTCGTTGTTTCCTGAAGTACTCAAGGATGCTAACAGCGTAGGATATCTAGCAATTTGAAATGTATTGTGCTACCCTAGGATGAACAGGGTTTCCCAGGCCCCAAATAATAATTAAATCCAAAACCAAACTTTCCCTCCATCGAATGCTTTCCATGATTTCGGCCCCCATGTAGGGCTGCAACTAATGATTATTTTAGTAATCAATGAATCAGACCTTTAAAAAAAAAAAAGCAGTATATCATTATACGTTACGTAATGTCGGTATTTTTTTCAGTAATGGGGTTACTTTGGCCACAGAAAGCCATTGGCGGTGTGTTCCCGCACACCTGAAGCCGATTGCATCGGCAGTTTTCTGCTTTCCTCAAAGAGTTTGTTACATTTCGTCTGTTGTGATTATGTCACCATTCAAAATAGCCATCACCACTTAATTAGATAGACATTACCAATACAGTATTTACTAATGCGCCCAAATAAAGGGCTAAGTCGCAATTCTTACTCGTTGTCGTTAGGGAATGATACGGCTCATAACGAAACGGCTCTATGAGCCATCTATTGGAAGTGGGAGCCGGATGCCCACCAATCGAGAGCCAGTTACCTTCGAGAAGCTATTTTTCTCTTGTGATAGATCAAAATGCATTTTTTTAGGGATTAGATGAAGAGCCATTTGGGAGCAGCTCTTTTTAAGTGAGCCAAGCCGATTCTCTAAAAAGAGTCGTAATTCCTATCTTTACAAGAGATCACGAGAGTTAGATTTAATTTATCAAACTCACTTTATATTGTTTACTGCTGAATATTATTTTATTATATTGTTTACTGTTTATTTTCTTTGCAGTTGTAGTGTAGGATAAATGTGTTGCTGGTAAAGTGCAATAAATATGACAAGGTTCTATAACACAATTGTCTGTCTTTTCTTTATTGAACTGACTCGAATACCCCTCAAAAAATTTCAAATTCTTTGACATACAATTAATTTGTAAGTAATGGAAATAGTTACTTTCAACGGTAACTAGTTACTTTTACTGTAGAGTAAGTCAGTTACTTACTGTTTTTGGAAGAAGTAGTAACTATAACTGTTTTAAAGTAACGTGCCCAACACTGTGGACAACAAAACGCTCTAATATCAATAAACCCCCCCCCCCCCCAAAAAAAAACAAATGTTTGACAAATAACAATTACAAACATACATACAAATGTATGCTATACACCTGCAAATGTGTAAGATACTCTTTTCCTACCACCTTATCCAAAGATCATGTCATATTTTGACATTTCATCCAAAGTAAAAGCAGGTACAATAAATTAAACTTGTATGTGTAGCAAAATTGTTATCCGCCAATATATATACAAAATGTAAACCCACTTTTAAAACTTGTCAAGGAATTTGATTTTTGTTTTGGGTAAATCCTTGAATATGATCAACATTCCCAATGTGCAAATAATATAAAATATGCAGAAAAGTCTGCCCCTTGTGTTGAGATAAACAGGTCATTACTTCATTTCTTTTTACTTTATAAATTGTATTTACTTTCATAATTTTTCCTCTGTATTTCTTCGGCAATTTCTGTTTCCTTGTTAACTTTGTAGTGTGTGTCTGTATAAGGCCAATTTTGTTAATGATGATGCAATGTTCAATACAAAAAAAGTAAGATACTTTTATAAAAAATTGTCTCAAGGCGCCCTCTCTGGACCAATGAGGTTCTAGACCTTTGCAACGAGATCCAATGCACTAATTTGCATCGATTAACATGCTTAGTGTCGCATAAATTGCACAACATTGTGAATCAATGAGGTAATTAGTTGCCGACACTTTTAAATAATCGATTTTATTGATTCGTTGTTGCAGCCCTACCGCCATGGTTGTTTAGTTCAATGCTTCCTCCCGCCTCTTGATGACGCGCGGTCCCATGGATGCACCTTGACCGTTCACACAGAAGTCAGATTCCTAAAGATCTGATATGTATCGCATTAAGAACCACACATCTATAAATGTTGCCTGGGTCTTGGGTGAAAAATAAAATCTGATTTGTGCCGTTCTGACCAACTTTGACAGCTTAGATACAGGTTGTGTCCGTGCAGCAAAAATAAAATAAAACAAATAAAAATAAATAAAAATCAGATTTCACTTCAATGTGAACCTAGCCAAAGATTGAACTGGAGTGACTTTAGGACAACTCCGTAACTGTCCTAGAGTGGCCCAGTGAGTTTGAATGTGTCTGAAGAGATCTGAAAATGGCTCTCTACAGACAATTCGCTTCAACAAATTATCGGGGAAAGGCTGTGATTGGTTTTGCGGATGTGTTTATTTTTAAGTTTGAATTGATTTGCAAACATCTACATTTTTTTTTAAATTTCATTATTGCGTGTTGTAACTTTTTGAGAGGGAAAAAAGGGATTCAATCCTTTTTGGAATAAGGCTATAACATAAAATATAGGAATAATGAACTGTGAACTATTTCCAAATGTGCAAAATTAGTTCTTCGCAAAGAGTAAGGAACTTCTGTGAGTGTTGCTGTATTATCAGTCTACATACCAGAGAAATATAGTTTAGCGTAAGGGGGTATAAGAGAACCTGGGTTATGTCTACATGATTATCCTTAACATTTTAGAGTGTGTTAAAGTTACACTACCTGTTTTAGAGTAATGTGGTGGTATAGAATAGAATGTATGCAATTATCATTTTTTTATGATTAGTTTAGATATTTTAACAGTGTATTGTTTTTAAAATATTAATATTTATTTTATTGAACATATTGGGTTGACATCATATAACACCATTTTATCACACATACAACTTAGAGATTGGTTTAATCAGGTTTCTCTTCATGAAAAACATTGTTTTTAATAAAGTTTTTAAGAAATGATATGTCATAAAAAAGTAAGTACCGTATTTTCCGCACTATAAGGCGCACCGCATTATAAGGCGCTATAAGTGCATGCTGGTTTAAGATCAGGTAATTGTGCTATTTTGTAATTGTAATCCTGTGCAGTCCTTCGAGACATTTTTGTGATTAAGGGCTATATAAATAAATGTGACTTGACTTGACTACAGTAGAGGCTGTAGTTACGTTATGCAACCATTAGATGGTGCCGCGCTAAAGGGAATGTCAACAAAACAGTCAGATAGGTCAGCCAAACTTTATTAATAGATAACAAACAAGCTTTCCACAACTCCATTCACTCCCTAAATGAATAAACAGCTGTTTTATTATTTTCTCTGAGGTAAAGCATTTTCGTGACCCATCTTTAACATCTTTGAACAACAGCAAAGCATAACATTTTACTTTTCCTCCATTTAGTCAACATGCAAAAAAACGTCTGATACTGTTATGGTAAATTAAACGTTAGTCCAATCGCAATATAGTGACACTCGTAATGTGCAAAACAATAACAATAAAGCAATAACATAATAACTGTAAAATGTAAAACGTAAACACACACCAAGTAGGACCACCTCTGAATTCTTTAATGTTAAGTTCCCGTGCCAGCGCTGTTGCCTTCATTTCGAATAGTTATTGTACTGACACTTCTACTTGCTGCTCTTTGTTCAACAACCCACTGTTCAAGTGTGTGCTCTAACTGTGGCCATCTCACTTTATTGCCACGGACACTTTGTTTAGTCTTCCTTACTTGGCCATCGATTCATTAATGTTGAACTCTCTCGCTGCTGCTATATTTCCGTGTTCTACTGCGTGACTGATCGCCTTGAGTTTAAACTCTGCGTTGTAAGCGTGTCTCTTAATAGGAGCCATTTCAGGGTCTTTACACAAACGCACAAATAAAAGAGAATCGTTGTTTAATATTTCCCAGTATGAACAGCGCACTCCTTCTACGCAAAAAATGGAGTCGGTGGCTGCTTCTCTTAGTTGCGAGACCTTGCAATTCAATATTGATCCATATATAGTCAGCTTTTTTAAAGAAAATCAGATTTTATGTGCGCCTTATAGTGCGGAAAATACGGTACTGATAAGCGCTATTTTCCAGCAGCAAGTTTGAATTCTACTTTTACGCGCAAAAGTATATTTCGATGATGGTGAAAGTGCTGTTCCAGAAAAAAGGAAACATGCATTGGAGTCCTAGTCCAAAGAGTACTATGGCCTCATGAAACATTCAGAGACACATGCAAGTCTTCGGACAAATTCAAAGATCAGGTGTGTGGCCATAATGGAGTTATTTGAATAAAAACCTACCTGACTATACTCAGGAACATCCAGCAAATGATAAGCCCATGACATTTGTTCTCTACATCTTGAATTTGGGGAAAGAGTTCAAATGTATGCAGCATTCCCAAAATATTCATTTAATACCTATGGAAACAAGCAAAATTTAAAGTGTATCTTATGTCTGTATTATGTAGTGCAATTGTAAATGAGTACTACAAAGCACAGGGAAGGAATATAAACTACAGAGAATCAAAATGTCAGTTTTTTTTGTTGAACATAAAAGGAAAATGGTGAGAAATGAGTAAAAGATGAAAATGAAAAGGATTGTGACAAAATTGGGATTCCCATTTTCATGTTATCTTATTTTTTATAATCGTGAAATCAAATTTGAGCCTTATTGCCAAGTGCCCACCCCTGGTGTCCAAAGTTACTACTTTGGCAATAATACTAATCTTGCAGCAGGTTGTTATTTTGGTACTGAATTTGGAGTTCTGCCTGTGATTCAGTGCAGATTGGCTTCATGGTTTTTGCCGGACACAAGACCTGGTTGAATTATTATTTATTTGCTTGACACCTTTTTTCATTTTCAAAAACCACAGAGATTTTTACTTTATTAATGCACCTGATAGTAAGGGGGGCATATAAGCCACCAGGCTGTACTTGCCCAAGACACACCACAAGATGTGGGGCCCCTATCATCTGAGTGGTTAAGGAAACCAACCGAACAAACCAAACGACATAAATTCAAATAGAATAGGAAGATAAGAAGAGGTCAAATGTTACCCAATCTTACCCTTAACACAGTATATGTTGATACATTAGTTAATTATCCATTTCCATTTTTTTGCATACATATGCAAGCTGGGGAACAGGAACAGTTTTTGCTCAGAAGTGCCTATTTAAAATGCCAATTTGGGTTCTTTTGGAGGAAATAAGAAACGTTTCAATTTAGTTTTTTGGGAATACATAGACCAATATCCATATTGGAATGGGACACCTCTAATAACACCATACCTCTTACAATAATACACATATGCTTTTTGATTTAATATGGATAATTACAATGGAAACCATTCAAAATGGCTTTGCGTCATTTGATATTATGTACACATATCTCAAAGGAAAAAGTTCTGACACCTCTGCTCTAATCCGCAGTCAAAGAGTTTGTCATGGAACCCATTCAATTTTTTATATCAAAAGGACATTCATGTTTTCATAGGCTTTTTCACGATGTAGTATTGGGGAAAAATTATTAAACAACAGCTGGACGTGATCTAGTGCAGCAATTTAATTTTTTGGTTTGAACAAATTTATTGACACTAAGAACAGAAAACAATCATGACAATCTCAACAGCAATTAAGCACATTCACAATATTATATTCCAATATTACGTTTTTAACAGCAAACACAAAGTGAGGTTTGAACAAACCTTCTCGAAAATCAAACATATTCACAATTTCATTATATAACATCTTTGTTAGTGTCAATAGATCCGTCCAGGCCAAAGTCGATTGTCCTCGGTTTGAACAAATCCACCGACACCAACAGCAGCAAAACACATCCATCAAGCATATTCACATTTTTTTTTATATTTGACAATATGACGTGACGATATGACGTTTTAATGAATAAATAAAAACAAGCTCCACACAAAAAACAACAACACATCAATGTTGATTGCTTGTGTATGCACAAAGCCGCAACATGCCTTTGTGTCATCATCATTGTTGGTGGGGTGAACTGCAAAGATATGTGAACTGAATGAGGTCGAGAGTTTGAGTATTAGGACTTTACGGGAGCAATCAAAAGGCTGGGGGTGGTAACACGTGTACCTTCATATAACTACATTTTGTAACCAAAATGCATGGTTTTCAAACATAAGATTTTCCTGACTTATAGGGACAATTTGAATTATTTAGCACCTCCAGTTGGTAAAAAAACAAACAAAAACTGAGACGAATAATCATCAGACATATAACGATTGACGAATTTACTGTTCATTTTCCCCCCTCTGCATTATATGCTACTATGATAGTGTGAGCGTAATACAACATATACTGTACAAATTAATAATGAAGAGCAATTTCATGGTTAAGAAATCAAGTCAAGAAGTAAACAATAAATCATTATTAAAATAAAATTCAGTTCCTTTTATCAAAATTATTTAAAAAGCTGCAACCCCTGATTTATTTGCCTTTCTTACTTTTCCAAATAGCTTGGCGGATTTTTCCGGGAGCCTGGACTCCAATTGCAGCTTGAAATTGGTAGTGTTTGCTCCTTTCACTGGCGCCTTCTAGAGACAAAGTTTGTAGACTGCTTCTTCTGTATTTTTGGGCTTATGCTATCGCTCTGTGTAAACCCAAAATACTGAAGTGATGCGTGGTTTTAAAAGTAAAAATTGACCAGCCATGACGACCACCACACACACATTGCTGGTGTTGTCTGCTTTTGCGTGTGAGTTGCTGCATGTTGGTTGTGGAGAGGAAAAATAGAAGGCAATCACCAATGTGAAAAATATTCGCAAATACAAAAATTATTTATGATGAGATAAATATGTTGTATTCACGACAGGCTTACACGCAGGAACGGATACAACATGCAAGGTCCGCACAGCATCCTGAAGGATGGTAGAAGAAAAGAAAATTGTGGGCAGAAAAAGTAAATAAAACAAACAATATCCCAATAAAATGAGACATGGTCCCCATCGAACACAATTGGTACAGTGCCGATTGACTGAACAGAAAGAAGGGATTGAGGGCATTGTCACCCTTATATTTTCTAATTGACTCTCTATAATTTTCCTGTCATTTATATGGGCGGCATTAGCTCAGGAGGTAGAGCGCTGGTATTGGGATCAAGAGACCACAGGTTCGAATCCCGGCTCCTTCGTGTTATTTGTCGAAGTGTCCTTGGGCAATAGGGTGGTCCTTATTTTTCGACTTTTAAAATTTCATGCTCTGACCCCTTGAATATGTTCCAATATATACAAAACGTAATTAGGCAAAGTTTCATCAAAATCAAAGGATATTTAGAGGTCGCTCAAGGCCTCTGAAATTTTGGTATGAAAAATAAGGATTTTTCGCACATTATATCAGACCTAGTGTACAAAGTTACTTGTAACTTTTCTTGTGTTACAATTATAAGCAATGGACTGAAATTGGATGTTCTAAAACGCCGTACACATAGGGTTAAGATTTCCGTTTTTTCTCGAAAATTGCCAAAATTTTATCATTTTGGGAAATTTCAAAGTCGTTGAGCTACCTCTAAATATTATCCAAATTGTTCAAAATTGCACACAGTGTGTTTTTATCGATATATGAACATATGCGGGGGGTCAGAGCCCAATATTTAAAAAAAAAAAATTTCGACCCCTATTAAGGACCACCCTATTGGGCAAGACACTGAATCCCTAATGCCTCCAATAAGCAGCTGGGCGCCTTGCATGGCTGCTATTGGTGTGTGAGTGGGTGGTGAATGGGTAAGTTTGAAGTACACTGTTAAGCGCTTTGGGAGGTCTTAATTGACTTGAAAAGGGCTATATAAATGCAGAACATTTACCATTTATATGAAAGGTCAAAGGCCATCTTTTGGGTCCTGATCCAACAGTTGAGAAACACTGCTTTAAAGGTACTTTAAAATAAAATGCTAAGAAATGATGGGTTGTTTTGCTTTCTCTGCGGGAGGCCGATGGTTAATGAGGCCTTCGCTATAATGTACCTGAACGTTGTCCTCTCAAGTGAGCCACTGACAAGCTAACTGACAAAAAGGCAGCTGAAGTCAAACATTGCGTTCGAACAGAGCTTAGTTTGACACGGTCAAGTGTTCAATGGCAAGCAACATTCCGGCGGCCTCGTCACAAAGGAGGTATTCTAACTTTCCGCTTTAAAAAAAAACAAAAAAACTTGAGGTGAAAGCTTTGCCTACCGTGAACAAGAAGACGGTGAGCTCTCCGTCTAGCCGACGCTACTGTCCTTATTCGACGTTGCCATGTTAGCCGCCGATTCAAACAATGGCCACCGCTCCACACAGGACGGCGAGCTAGTTAGCCGGTGAGCTAGGCTACACCCGCGGGCGCTCCGTCCGCGCTCCCCCTGCGCTGTCGCTGTCGTGGGCGGCCTTACGTTTGCCGAAACAGAGCATTGCATCACGTTCAACGCCACAAACGGAACGAGCCCGGTTGGCGTCTGCGCTCGCCGGGTCGCCGTGCGAGCGACGCCGTCGTACCTGTCACTCACGCCGGGAGAGGGCGAGGCCAAACCTCAGAGTCGGAGTTTGATCGACAGCTCGTATAGCCAATTGTTTTAGAGGAAATGGGTTTAGAGGCGGTCCTTCTGTTTGATTGACACCTCACGTAACCGGTTACTGGCATGGATGATGAATGATGGGACACCGGTTTTACCAGTCTCTTTACAAAGGCGGGCTTTGTGTTTGATTGACACCAAAATGCAACAAACTTGTTTTTTATATTTGAGGAGTATATGACTGTCAATTTAAACGTTTCCCCGTATTTTATATGTCTTGTGTGTACGCCATGTAGCAGGGGTCAGGAACCTTTTTGACCCAAAGAGCCATAAAAGCAAAAAAATGTTTTAAAAAGAAATTGAGAGAGCTACATCATATATTTTCAGACAAAATTGAAAAAACTGCCAAACACGCTCTCTAGACAAAAGCTAATTCTTCAGCACATTTTATTTCACTGTGTGAAATTTGATGATTTAATGTATGAAATCAAATGTATGAAATCAAATGTATGAAATGATAATAATGCCAAATCCTGTGTCTCAAATCAATGTAAATATGCCATTTACAATTTGTCTTCCACCTTGAGTTAAGAGTGTTGAGGCAATTTTTCCATGAAATTTGTCCTTAATAACGGTTTCAAAACAATGCATGCAAAGTACTTTTGTACAAATGTCACAAATTACTGCAAACGATAAGCACATCGTCATATTCACTTTCGGTGTAGACTGAGAGAAGGAAGTGCCTTGCGCTGTGTGCAGGGATCCGCTTTTTTTTTTATCAGTTTAAATGGTTTCTTATCAAACTTCTGCATTAAGTTGCTTCGGCTTTATATGGACCAAAATCGGGAGGAAATCACTTGACTTTGGAACGCCACAGAGATGTGCAATAGTTACATTTTATTTCGGAGCCATACGTATTCATGAAAAGAGCCATTTACGGCTCCCGAGCCATAGGTTCCCTACCCCTGCCGTATAGGAATCTTTGTACTGAAAAAAAATAAATACATAAGAACGTTTTTTGTTAGCTTGATCTCATCTTGTCGATTTCGGCTCCAATCTGCTGCGTAGAATAAGCAACACTAAATTTACTGCAAGTGGGGAAATAACTGAGAGAGGTGCTGAAATAATTATTTCTGTTTTTTGGGGGGGTGAATAAACTTGTTTACAAAAGTTATCTTGGTTTTTATTGTACACACTACATCATGAATGTCGAACTCAGACTCTGTGTTCTGAGGCGGACCAGATCAGTCAACTCCAGATTTTTTGCTTGGTTTTTCAGTATCCTGCTTTATCTCACCTCATGTCATTAGCTGCACCGCTTATCCTCAGTAGGGTCGTGAGGGTGCTGGAGCCCATCCCAACAATCATCGGGCAGTGGGCAGAGACACCCTGAACTGGTTGCCAGCCAATCGCAGGGCACACATGGACAGATAACTCGCTCGCTCATTCACACCTAGGGACAATTTGGACCGGCCAATCCACCTGAAATGCATGTCTTTTGAATGTGGAAGGAAACCCACGCAAGCACGGGAAGAGCATGCAAATTTCGCACAGTAAGTCCGGTAGTTGGATTTGAACCCACACAAGAGGTTTCCAAGACCTTAGAATTGTGGCACACACGCGCTAACCACTGCCCCGCCGTGCTGCCCTCCTGCTTTATCATTCAGCCTATATTGGTAACCTACCCTAGATCTTATAATCACGAATGGCAACGGATCACGTCTAGACACATTTATTCACAATCAATGGAGAAAAAAAGATGTTCATGATTGGCATTGGTTATGTTACTGGTTTATTTTAACAGTTGAGTGAATGGAGTTTTACAACTTAACCAAATCACCACGCTATACAAACTGAACGCTGCTCTCAAGTGGCCAAAGAGAGCATTTCTTTGCATTTATTTAAAATAAATAAATCGTAATTTTTGACAGAAATTATCTAGAGATTGGCTTCTTGTTTGACATACTGAGACTTTTTTTGGTGGGCTAGATTAAATGATACAACACAGCCCACAGACAGCATGTTTGACATGCCTGTTCTACAAAATGTCTTGCTGCTAGCAATATGTGCTTTGTTGTGTTTTAAGGGTTCTCGCTGAATAAAAGAGGAATTGCCATTATTTATATGGGGGGTTTGACAGGTATTGGATTTTACTTTATGACATTAACACACAATACCTGTAGATGTTTGAATCTGTATCAATGTCCTGTTAGAATAGTATAATAACAATGTTTTTTTTTGTGTCAATAGCACGCAAACATGGATTCATATGATTAATGTAATGATTTATTTTTATTAAAATCTTGACCTGAATATGGGAACTTTGCTGTTAGATTTCACATCTATTCTAGAAATTATCTAAATATTCTTTAAACTTTTGCAAAAAACCCCAAGAACATTATAATTTTGTACTTTTGTACTGCCTTGAAAAGTGCGTGTTTGACTATTATTCTAACTAAAATAACTTCAGGGTGGGTTTTCTCAATGTTCTCTGGGTGATTAATGGTAGTCAAGTCAAGTCTTGTTTACTTGTATAGCCCATAATCACAAAGAGTCTCAAAGGGCTGCACAGACCACAGATTATTGCAAACTGTGAAGTCTATATATATATATATATATATATATATATATATATATATATTGTGTATTTCTCTGAACATTCCCCTAATATTCTCTGTCTATATATCTTTTGCTGTTTTAGTCTCATGACTACCCAATGATGTGTCAGTCTAATGTCTACCCAACGATGTGTCAGTCTAAAGTCCACCATACTTGTACTAAATAAAACTGGCTGCGGAGAGGAGGAGGAGGAGGACGATTGTGGAGCCGAGAACACATCCCCTGTGTTTCTCCCCGATTCTCCCCCGCTGCAGCGGAACGAAAATTTACATTGTCTCTGCCTGAATTTCCTTTTATATCTGATGACCGGCCACACGGGGTTTACCCACATTTGGACCCCACACAAACCACAGACTATTATGACACCATCCCCTGATCTAAAACCTACATGTGGGCAAACAATACACATATATTGATAACATAAAATATATGTTATTCATATGCTATAGAATAGAAGTCTGCATTTATATAGTGCTTTTTAAGTCAATAAAGACCTCCCAAAATGCTTTACCATGTGCTTCACACTTAGCCATTCACACACACACCAATAGGGAGTCAGCCATGCAAGGCAAGTTTAGATTTAAACATTTCTACTGAGGTTGCAGATTGAATCTCAGGGTGAAGAGCATTCCACAGCACCGGGGCCCGGATGGAGAACGCTCTCGAACCTGCGGATCTCTTCTTGGCTCTTGGGATCACTAGTACAGGGGTGGCGAACACATGGCTCTAGAGCCGCGTGCGGCTCTTTGCCTCATCATATTTTCTACATACTGTGGCTCTTTGCGGGCAGCACGGCAGCGCAGTGGTTAACGCGTGTGCGGCACAGTTCTGAGGTCATGAGATCGAACCTCCTGTGTGGAGTTTGCATGTTCTCCCCGTGCTTGCGTGGGTTTCCTCCGGGCACTCCGGTTTCCTCCCACATTCCAAAAACATGCATTTCAGGTTAATTGGCTGGTTCGAATTGTCCCTAGGTGTGAATGAGCGAGTTAATTGTCTGTCCCTGTGTGCCCTGCGACTGGCTGGCAACCAGTTCAGGGTGTCCCCTGCCCACTGCCCGAAGATAGCTGGGATGGTCTCCAGTACCCCCGCGACCCTACTGAGGATAAGTGGTGCAGATAATGGATAGATGGATGGTGGCTCTTTGCCTTGTTTCGTGTTTAGTTTTTTTGTGTGTGTATTGAGGGCGAACACTTTCCTTGAAATCAACACAAGAACAATACTTGTTGTATTGTAAGGAGAGGAGTGTGTTATGGTAAATAATATGTTTTCAAATGTGTGTGTTCGTCTGTCATGGCAGGTCAGTGCATGGTGTGGCTCTTTGACTCTCATTTAAAAATTTCGGCTCTTTGTGTCAAACTTGTTCCCCATCCCTGCACTAGTAGACCAGCATTTTCAGAGCGGAGGCTCTGGACCGGAACATAGGGAAATTATAATAGGAAATAGGAAGTAGGAAATTAAATCTGTAATAAATCTGAAAGATATGAAGGAGCAAGTCCATGCAGGGTTTTGTATTATACCAACATAATCTTTAAATCACATTTTAAGCTAACAGGGAGCCAATGCAGGTTAGCTAAAATCAGTGTAATGTGATTAAACTTTCTTGTCTTAGATAAAAGCCTCACTGCAGCATTTTGTACCAGCTGAAAGCTCTTGATTTTGGACCTCGGGAGACCGGAGAGTAGTGGATTACAGTAATCGAGACGGGAGGTAACAAACGCATGAATTATAATCCCTGCCTCCGACTGAGACGGCATAGGGCGAATTTTAGCAATGTTGCAAAGATGGAAAAAAGTCAGCAAATACAGCAACAATGGGTGCTTTGTGAGTAGCACCTTGTTTTGGCGACATCCAGTGGATATAAAAGAACTGCAAGTCAATAATGCAGAGTGCAAATTTTCCCTCTTGTGCTTTGCTCAGTATTATCTCAGCCACATAAAACGATGTGGCATGCCACTTTTGTTTGGCCCACATGCCTTGAGTTTGACACATGTGGGCTAAACAGTATGCCCTTTTATCATTATTTGACAGCATGGTAGATATTTTTAACTAACTACATAACAGTACTGTATAAACATTTTTTTTATTCGTTGAAGAAATGCTTGAGCCCGTATGAAGATATGCCCTTTCCTTTTAGGGTATAATAAAGTATTTAATTGCACAAAAATAAAGGATTTCACCTATAACCGGTTCCTTTCAGAACGTAACCCCAGTGATAAACGAGGGAATACTGGAAATATAACGGGGTAAAAGCTAAACGTTAATTTTCTTCAAACATAAGCCCATTAATCAGTGTCTCAATTCTAGAATGAATGCAACTATTCCTGCTCAACAACGATTCTTCACGCAGCATAATGACACCAATTTGGAAAAGCGCTCATTATTTGAAATGCCGAACAAACCTCACCCGCACCCGCCCCTCCAAAAAACAAGCACACATATTTTAGATCATATAAAATGTTTCTTTTTAGTTCAGAAAAATGACATTTCTTCTCATTGCAGCAAAAGTTAAGAAATTGATAACTATTTCATTCCTGATAAAAACATGGCCAAAAATTAAGACAACAGGTTTTGGAAAAACACTGATTTAACAAAAACATGACATGGCACGTGTAGACAGGAAATCTCAACATGGCACAGCCAAAAAACAATCTGCTGTTAAATTCTCCTGGCGCAGAGCCTAAGCACAACAGTATGCTCATAAAGTGCTATGTATAGTTATCAACAGTACTTGCTAAATGTTACATAAGAATGCAAATGTGACAAATGGATGAATCTGGGAATGCTCCATCAATCAAGGCAGCATAATGCTACAAATATGAATAAATACTTCCGACAGTATGCACAATCAATTCTGGGGTCAGCAATCAAAAATGACTAAGGAGTTCATCGAGTGTTGTACAAATCGGCTTCAATTACTCCCGAAGGCGTTCAGGGGGTCCTCAAATGTTGTGCTGGTTTCTTGGGAGGGAGGAGAAGTCTTTGCCTTCTGAGGTGGAGTCTTGTCCTTTGTTGTCGTTTTGATTGTGCTTGTCGCAAAAATGTCATCTATGAGAGAAATAAGGTTTTATTTTAAAAGGTTTCAAACAGGTAACTCACTAAAAACATGGCTCTGCGCCTCTAAAAAAACTTCCTATGACCCTGCAGAGTAAGTGTGGGAGAATCGTTCCAAATATCGATTTTATTTATACTAAGCAAATACTTCCATACTATTGATCCGGGATCGATAGTGTTGTATCATTTTAACTAGCACAAATATATTGCAGTTAGTGAATTTGAAAATTATACCTACATTTTAAATTTCAAATTTGATCAATTGTAATTACACTATTTGCCCTGTTGAGGTTTTTTTTGTGCAAAATATTGTGCAATGGAAGATGATTTAGTCGTCTTTTTGACATTGTAACATAGTATTTTTGTAATATTGCTGATTCTTTTGGGGGGGGTTGATTCTCTTGACTTTTATCCAAAAACAGTTGTAATAAAAGTATTTTTATTGGCTTTTATACTATTATAGGGACAGTGCGTATTGTTCGACCATTAGATTGCTCTGTACTGGTGGTGAAACAGAAAACTTTTTTTCTAAAAAGCACAAGGAAGAATACCAACTATGGAGACTCGAAGTGACCAAACTTCTCCATGTTTTGTCTTCATAATTTAAACCAATATTGCTTTTTCTTTACGAATGAAGTATTTTACCACTCGGAAGCGCTAAACAGTACATAGTGGTACATTAAAGCATTGTACTGTAGTTATTTAACCAAAAAGAAAATATTTTTAGTGCCTAATATTTTATGGTGTTTTTATTGTAAATTATAAGCTTATTCAAGAAGCGTACAATTATTTAATGGTCATGCCATTTCCAAGCAAAATGGATCCGTATCGGATTAGTAATAATCGATACTACCCTGTATTTACTTGGAACCAATCAAAACCAAAATTCCCAGTTACATCCACCCCTACTGCCAAGCCATGACATTAATTTTTTTACAAATGTAAGGGGTAGGCTATTTTGCCAACTCTCGTCGGCTAAAGACGACATTACAGTTGTTCTGGAATGTGGAAAGCAATCCCTTGCTGCATTGTGTTTAACTTTTCGCGTTTTCGCTACTTCGCAGATTTTCATCATGCTATGCATTCTGAATGGCTCAACAATTTCCCCACCCCTTTCCGACTGTGCAATAATGTTGAGGTATAAGTTTTACACGTACTTTAAATAGCCTGATGAACCTACATTAGGTGCAGGCAATTTTTCTCAAATTCCAGTTTCTTTAAAAGCCATATTGTCAACAATTGCTCCTGATTTGAATTTCCCTACAGGGATGAATAAAGTATCTATCTATCTATCTATCCTGACCCCAAAATGCACCAAATTTCAGATGCGTTCTATTGCCGGCAATGTTGGACTCTTCCACATGTTTCACATTTTTAGACCACAATTTTTTAGGGTTTGTACACCTTTTTCATGGGCAAGTTCAAGAACGTTCTAGGGACTTTCAAACTTTCAAAGGACCAATTTTTAATCTTGCGTGTGCATTTATCATGACAAGATTCCTAGATGTGTAATAAATAGCAAACATATTTGTGGATCTGAACAATTCATGTGGAAACATCTTTGAGACATGTCTCTCCCCACATAGGTGTTGGGTAAAAACCACAGTAATATGTAGCTTACATTTCCAATTGCGGGAAGTTCTTCCAATTACAATTTACCACCATAAACGGTACATTAATTTTTTGCACGGCTTATAATCAATGTCCAAAATTGATATGTAATCCTTGCACTAATACTCACTTCATCATTTCATAGTGCCCCATATAGGTGCAGCATGTAGCAAACAAGAAAAAAAACTTAGTTAAGCTAGTCATTGTCATGAATTACTTTTCATAGGACTGGAAAGAGCAGACTCTTGCATTGTGAAGCGTTGAATCTCCTTTTTTACATACTTTGCTGCATGCTGAGCATGAATTTGTTTGACGTTTTGGCAATTGTTTGAATTTTACATTTACTAGCCACTGTTCATTAAAACAGCAGCCTTCTAGCATCATGGTCTTTTCACCTGTATCTTGAACGAGACGTGTGGGAGGCGATGACAATTCAGATGACACCCCTATACAAACTAATGCCAGTTGTCATCAATCACGAGAGGAAAAAGAAATGCAATGGCACAGCGAAACCAACAAAGCAGGCGTATCGGGGGAATTTTTAAGCAAATTGTCATATTTTTCTTCATTTGATGTGTGGTCTTTAGAGTCAGACTGATGAAATTTAAGGAAACAATTCCAAGCATTTCCAACTCTTCAGGCTAAATTGAAGCACTTTTCAAACCTTGAAAACACAACATTAGAATTTCTAGTATTTTCAAGGCTTTCAAGCACCCGTACAAACCCTGAAAATAACAGCAAGATTATTTTGAAGATTATAATTTGACTTTACACGTTTTTTTTTGTAAAAATATGTTTATAAAGTACCTTACTTTTATTTATTAATCAAATGGTTGCACCTGTAAACAGGTTTGTTCTTTGGTTTCAATGTATGATAGAGTAGTAAATAAATAAAGGATTTTTCTTCACAGATTTTGACGATTGCGGGTCCTTTTTGGAACGCAACCCTCACGAAAAACGAGGGATTACTGTGTTCAAATTCTGCAAACAGGTGATCCACGGGTTTCCCATGATTGTTAAAAGAAGGAACATTTTGTAACATCTGCTTAGCATTTTCTTACCCATGTCGTCGTCAAAAATGGTCATGTTGGGCGCCTTAGGCTTAGTCTTGGGTTTTGGTGTGTAAGAGTCGGTCAGGTCAGAGAATATGTCAACGTTGTCATCAAATAGACTGACATCAATGGGCTTGTCCTTGGCCTTTTTTTGGGCTTTCGGCAAGACGGGAATGTTGTCCTGCAAAGACAAAAATGATACTCAGGTTCATACATACCTGATTCTTCATTCTTTTTAAAATGAAGAAAAAAATCCCATGAAACGGGTCATAGTTTGTGAGCTAGTATTTTTATATTTTATTTTGGGTGAAGATCTTGGGACATTGTATTCAGGAACTTGTTGATGTTTTATAAAAATCTTTCTAACTACTACTGGGGAAAACAACCTGCAAATAAGGGGGGAAGGTTTGACATTTCCAGGCAAAAATAATTGTAAAAATTGATAGCGTGTTTACCTGGATTGGATCAATACCAAAATAAAAAGTATCACCCAACCTTACTTGTAAAGTTTTGTTCTGCTCTAATCCCGTAATATATTCTTTTATCTTTTCCTATCCCTACTATCAATTGATTTTGTATTTTCTAAAATTGAATTATTTATAGTAAAATATATTTTGGACGTCCATAGCATCGAATTATAAGATCTCTTGATACTAATAAATCTGTTCCTGATCATGTTGTTCTTTTAGTGAAACAGTGTCCAAATATTTTTTTAAGAGAGGGTACAAAAAAAACCTGAAAAAGTTTAAACCAAAAAAAAAAACTGTACTTTTTAGCGCCTTCCATTGGTAAAAAAATAATAATAATATTGATTTAAATCATAAGCAAAAATACATGAACTATCACACACACAATTTTAAAAAGATTCATAGGTAAGGAAAATTTACATTTTTCATAAGTAAACTAGCACGTTTTTGTCACTTCGAGTCTCCGTATATGTATTATATCTTTTGCTTTTAAGCACTTGTTTTTCGGTTGTACTACACCATATTGCGACATCTTGCGTCAAATAATGCACACTGTCCATTTAAAGATACGATAAACACTAGTACTGTACTTCTTTTTTTAACTGCCATTTACCACAGTTTCAGTGTAACAAATTAACCATGTGGCAAAATGAAAAGCAAATTCACTGTATCCCTTGCGGTTGTGTGTAGACAAGTCGTGTAATTCAAAGGAATGAAGTCACCTCAAAAATATCCTGCTTTAGAAATGTATCGCTCGCTGTGACGTCCTTGCTACTTTTTGACGTAGCCACTGAGCTGCTCTTTACTCCAAATAAGTCTTCATCGTTTTCCAAAGAGGTTGACTTCCTTGAGGTGTTTGCAGCTGCTTTTGGTTTCACCGTTTGGAAAAGGTCATCGCTGTTGTCACTGAAAAGGGAGGGGGGGTTTTCCAAGTCTGTTTTCGGGACCGGCGCTGCCTGACGTACAGGCTTCTTGCTGGGGAGTTTGGGGGCTAGGGTGGTAGTGACAGAGGTGAAAATGCTGTCTGAAGCAAAAATGTCCTCCTCATCAAAAGGGGGCAACATTTTGTTCTGGTTGCCATTTTTACTCGAGTCTTGTTTCTTGGAATGGTTGGACGAAGGCAACGATGACAATGAAGGTTTGGTGGAGATTGGAGATGGAGGTTGTGTTGGTGAAAGCGTGGACAGAACTGAAACAGAGTTGGGTGAAGGACGATTCTGGCTTGAGTGGTCAGGCGAGGGCGAAGTTTGTGAATTTAAGCTGGAGGAGTCCACAGAAAGTTTCCCAACTAGAATGTCCTCTTGTTCTTCTGTTAATTGTTGAGACGCGCGCCTTGCCGCCCTGGACTGCGGTCTTCGATGTATTGAACCTTTGACGCGATGCTGTGTAAAAAGAGGCTCAGTTAATAAGATATTCATTTCCATTTGACACCCCTGAGACAGACAATCATAAGTCCTGTTATTTTCAGTTTAATGACTTTACCTAATAATAACCTTATGCTACAATTTATGGTGGGGTGCGTTGCTTGAGGTGTCCTTAAAATGGTGAAAGTTAAATATTTTCTCTATTAAGTATGTGTTAATAATGCCAACTGAGTTCAAAGAGCCCTTGTGCTTTAATTTCCATTGCGCCTACAGTGGCTTGCAAAACTATTTGGCCCCCTTGAACTTTGTGACCTTTTGTCACATTTCAGACTTCAAACATCAAGATATAAAACTAATTTCTTGTGATGGATCAACAATAAGTGGGACACAATCATGAAGTGGAACACACTTTATTGGATATTTAAAACTTTTTTAACAAAAAAAAAAAAAAAAAGTGGGTGTGCAAAATTATTACTTTCAGTGCAGCAAACTGTCCGGAAGTTCATTGAGCATCTCGGAAAGATTCAATGTTGATCTAAATGACTAACGATAATAAATGGAATCCACCTGTGTGTAATCAAGTCTCTATATAAAAGAACCTGCACTGTGATAGTCTCAGAGGTCTGTTTAAAGCACAGAGAGCATCATGAAGAACGAGGAACACACCAGGCAGGTCCGAGATACTGTTGTGGAGAAGTTTTAAAATGTATTTGGATAAAAAAAAGATTTCCCGAGCTTTAAACATCCGAAGGAGCACTGTGAAAGGAATAATATTGAAATGGAAGGAGTATCAGACCACTGCAAATCTACCAAGATCAGGCCGTCCCCCTAAACTCTCAGCTCATACAAGGAGAAAACTGATCGGAGATGCAGCCCAAGATCATTCTGGAGAAACTGCCAAGGTCTACAGCTGAGGTGGGAAAATCTGTCCATAGGCAACAATTGGTCGTATACTGCACAAATCTGGCTTTTATGGAAGAGTGGAAGAAAGAGGGAGTAGAAGGAAGCCTTTTTTTAAAGATATCCATAAAAAGTGTTTTTTAAAGTTTGCCACAAGCCACATGGGAGACAAACCAAACATGTGGAAGAAGGTGCTCTGGTCAGATGAGACCAAAATTGAACTTTTTGGCAACAACGCAAGACGTTATGTTTGGCGTAAAAGAAGCACAGCTCATCACCCTCAACACACCATCCCCACAGTCAAACATGGTGGTGGCAGCATCATGGTTTGGGCCTGCTATTTTTCAGCAGGGGACAGGGAAAATGGATAAAATTAATGGGAAGATGGATGGATGGAGCCAAATAATGGATCATTCTGGAAGAAAACCTGATGGAGTCCGCAAAAGACCTGAGACTGGGACGGAGATTTGTCTTCCAACAAGACAATGATCCAAAGCATAAAGCAAAAGCTACAATGGAATGGTTCACAAAAAACATATCAAGGTGTTAGAATGGCCAAGTCAAAGTCCAGACCTCAAGTCACATTTATTTGTATAGCCCTTAATCACAAAAATGTCTCAAAGGACTGCACAGGATTACAATTACAAAATTACACAATTACCTGATCTTAAACCAGCATGTCTTTCGATGTGCAAAAATTATAGAGACATACCCTGAGCGACTTGCAGCTGTAATCGCAGCAAAAAGGTGGCGCTACAAAGTATTTACTCAATGGGACTGAATAATTTTGCACACCCATTTTTTTTGTTTTTTATTTGTTAAAAAAGTTCAGAATATCCAATAAAAGGTGTTCCACTTCATGATTGTGTCCCACTTATTGTTGATCCTTCACAAGAAATTACAGTTTTATATCTTTATGTTTGAAGTCTGAAAAGTGGAAAAAGGTCACAAAGTTCAAGGGGGCCAAATAGTTTCGCAAGCCACTGTATCTGCATTCGTCTTTTATCAGGCCAGTTAACGGCTGAACAAACGGCTGAAAAAAAAAGAAAAAAGAAGAGCCTATTCGAGCGCGACTACTAAATGCCATGTAAATCATGTATTACTCTGCCGCTATGTCCTGGCTTTAAGTCACGATTGCAGCCTTACTTTTTTATACCGGGATCCCCACCTTTCAGATGTCGCATACAGTAGTAATCCCTTGCTGTATAGCAGTTCACTTATCGCAGATTTGCTACTTTGCAGATTTCTATTGTGTGTTCTGCATTCTGATTGGCTAATCAGTCACTCCACCCTTTCAATATGGCCCTCTAAAGATTTTGCATTGCCGACTGGAAAGTAAATGCAGTTTTCCATAACGTCTACATGATGTTGAAAAATTATAATGTGAAGTAAGGTAGATTGTATCCTTAATACAGTTGTGTAGTAAAGCCGCAGGATTATTTTTAAAATTAGAATTTGACAAAACAGAAGTTGTTTGTTAAAAAAAAAAAAAACTTGTACCTGAAAATTGGGTTTGTCCATTGATTTCAATGTATAAGCATATTCAATTAATAACTAAATAAATGAATAAAAGTTTCTACTTTGCGGGTTTTGACCATCATGGGACGTTTTATAAACGCAAGCCCTACGAAAATAGAGGGCTTACAGTATATACATTTCATAAGATTAAACAGGTATAACTGGTAGCAAATGCTACACTGCCCACCTTGTTTGCGCTCTGTAAAGTCGGAACTTGCAAAGGTGTGTCAAAGCTGATTCCCGGCTCACAGTCAATCCGGGCGCCGATTGGCGTTGTAGCAGGACTGGGTGTCATGCTGGTGCTAGAAATCCCAGAAGAGGAACTGGGATCCAGACTCGGGGTCCCTAGCATTGGAGGAGCCGAGCCAGGGAGAAACGCTGCTGGATTGATCTTTAGACTTACCTTGAAAATAGGAAAATAAAAGTATATTGATGTATTTGATATAAGTATATTGATTGGTAGAAACAGCAACATTTGTGTTTAAAATGTGCGCAAACAATACAAAAAAGAGGAATTAAAGGCTGGATTTAGAGTGATCTCATGGAAATTAGCCTGATTAGGTTGTCCCCGACCGTTAATGACATTTGTTGCGGGGGCATACATTAGGGTTTGGGAACCTTTTAGACTCAAAGAACAATCAAGTATTCTTTTCTTTTGAGAGCCACACTATTTATTTTAAAGACTAAATTCAACAAAACATCCAAACGTGATCTCCTGACAAAAGCTCATTCTTGAGCGCGTTCCATTTCACTGTGTCAAATAAGATTAGTAGATACAATTTATGAAATAAGAATAATACCAGATCCCGTGTTCCATATCATCAATCATACCACTTAAAATGTGTATTTCTCCCACAGTTGCGTAAAATCATCGAGGCTCATTTTGACCATCATTTTTGTCTTAAAGGATTCAAAACAAGGTGTCACAAAATACAGCAAACGAGTAGGATACAGATGTATTTATCCCTCCTGTTGTCCTCAGATCAAAATGACCTAAATTACATTTTTTTAACTTTACATTAATGACATTTGAGACCAGCTCAGTGGCCTTGGGGGTAGGGCGCCCACCCCGATACTGGGAGGTTGCTGCTTCAAGCTTAGGCCGGGTCATACACAAGACTTACAACATTGGTACTCATTGCCTCCCTGCTTGGCGCTCGGTATTAGGAGTTGGAATTGGGGGGTCTGGTCACCTAATGACTCCCAACACATCAGTTGGGTTGAGCGAGGGGGCTGGGAATCCCCTCCTCTGTATCAATCTCCCAGAAAGAGTCAGAAAAGACTCTAGCCAACTCCCACTAGGGGGATATGGCTCTGGTATGTATATAATATAACTTTACATTTTATGACTTGTTTTCGATTGGTCCTAACAGTAGAAAAAAATGAATGTTGTTTTTTTTATCGCGTGTAAGCTGTATAAAAATCACAATGTCTTTTAAAATGAGGACAACAAGAGGGTTAAAAAGGTGCGCTAAATGTGCAGTTATCTGACCACTCCCACCTCTCACCCAATCAAATTTTTATTAGTGCTTGGCTGGCATTTGTCTGTTTTTGTAAGTATTTACAGTTTGTTTTGTGGGATTTCATCATAACGGTCTCAACAGTGAGTATACATTGTTTAATGAGGTTCCATCTAAAGGATTCCTTAGAGGCAGGCAGTCAAATTGGGGTCAGGTGGTGTAACACTGTGACTCTAAACTGTAGTTGAAATGTTGCCCTGTATGTTTTGGACTGGACATTTTGCTAAAAACAATGCTTTGGCTTTGCATACAATAAATTTGGTAAGTCACAGAGAGGTTTGCTATGGCCCTTTTTAACTCAGAGCCGGATGTATTATGAAGAGAGCCATGTCCATCTTGCGAGCCATACGGTCTGACCCCGGGCTTACATGAGTGATGCAGGGTATTAAAACTGCATTTTAAATCCATTTTGAAAACGACACAAGGCATGTGACAGCTGAGAGTTTTGTGCAAATGAAGGAGCCCAAAATAAAAATACAAAATTATGAACATCTTGATAGCCAGAGTGCAGACATTTAGGCAATATGTAGATAAGGAAACAAGACAGAAAAAGGAAATGTTGTGCATCACAAAAATTATATAAAATAAAAACTTTTAATGAATAAAAAGGTTTTACTTGAAGTTTGCCAATTCTTGTTGATGGTTCTACAGGACTTGCTGGAGGTTTCTGCATCGGGGGATTACAGTAAATTTATAAATTACGAAAAAGAAACCGGGTTGGTGAGATATCATTTTTTAAAGAAATAACCTGATTAAATGGACTCACCTGATTATCTGGAACAGTTTCTGGCTTGACTGGCATCACCAGGTTATTTGACATATTGGGTTTCTCAGCTACTTTCTGAGAAATAAAAGCCACCCCGCAAAAAAGAGAAAAAAACAAATGAAGCTGGCTTTAATTACATGCTCTAAATTAGATACAATTACATAGAAATTTAATCAGTACCGGGGGCAGAGATTGGGGCTTGCGGGAGCCAAATAGGTCATCATCCTCGTCTTCAGAGAACAGACTTGGCATTACAGCCTTCGCCGAAATGTGCTTGGAGCTCTAATAAACGAAAGAGCTGTTTTTGCTGGAATATCTTTACGTTTTATTTCAGTGCATTGGAAAATGGAGCATTGCTGCATCAATAAAAAAAAACTGAGCATTCAATCTTCATAATGTTGGTGCAGTTTTCATTTATGATCCCAGTGGACTGTACAAGTGTACTTAATGTGACCTAATGAACATATACCGTAAACAGCTTAGTAACAACAGATTAAAAATACTGACCGTGGTTTTCTCAGAGTCTGCAAAGATGTCGACATCAGGATCATTGTCATTTTGTTTGGTGGAACTGAACAACAATTCCTCATCCAGGAACACGCCGGTGCTCTTTGCCTGTGGTTGTTTCTCTGCAGGCTGAAAAAGAAAACACACAATTGTTGTTAGATAATAAGCATGAAGAATATTGAATATTTGAAGTTAGTGAAATAAAATGTCCTAAAAAGTTTAGTCATAAATATTGCAACTTGGGTTAAATTGACCTAACTTCCGGAATTGTATTGCAAAGACAAACACAAATAAAAACAAGAGACTTGTTTTTACTACAATGTATACTCCTCAAATACAAATTTTGAACATCCTAAAAATTGGGCTGGATTAGCTTAGTTTCAAACAATCAAATCAAAATGTATCTGTACATCACTTTTGAAGCAAAGAATTACAACTCAAAGGACTGTATAAATGCATTCAGTGTACAATAAGAGGATAAAATACCCTCCCTTTTCCCCACCCAACCACCTAAAATGCCAAATATACAGGGAGACACATTGATAAAATAAAATATAAACAAAATAAATAATATATAATAAAATAATAAATGGCAAGGCACAGACTAATCGTGAGAAAAAGGGATCTGAGGGAGGCTCATCCACACTGGCAGGAATGGCAGCACATGGCCATAAGAAGGATTTTCAGCCAGCTAATCACAGTTTACCAAAAGGGATGATGAATAAATTTTGGGTTTAAAAAAGAAAAATTACACAGATGTGGTCTTTGTTTATGGCATCTAACCAAAAACTGTGAATTAGTTAAAACAAAAGAAAAACCCACAATCTTTGTGGTGTTGTACAAAAAAAAAAAAAAAAATGTCGGAACAAATGAAATCTATGCGCAGGAGGTCATGACATATTCCTCTTAATTTCAGGTATGGATATCAACTTCTGGCTTTATTTTAATCTAATGTGACTTCATCCAATGAAGTAAATTGCTGTAATGCAAAATATTAAACATATTGTGATTCTATAACATTACATAGAATAGATGTACATTTTAGGTCAGACTAAAAAGGCATAGAAAAAGTTTGCAGTTAAATAACCTGGCGATAGCACCTTCAACAGTCCTCGCTGTGGGCCTCTCTGTAAAGCTCAGTTCTAATTTTCAAATACTCGCTTGAATTCAATGGAGTATTTTATTCATATTCCATAAGTTAAAACAATACAACTGATAACGATTATACAAAATATAAAAGCAAAGTCAATGTTTTATTATTATAATTAAGATTTACTCTTCAATTTAAACAACATTCAGTTTTTGTCTCACAGTTTAACGTTATTTTTAATATTTTGACAGGATTGTCAGGTCATTATCATTTACCAGTCAATCACAAGTGATCACAGCATATCGTCCATTGGTCTAAGCAGTGTATCGGATAATTTTTTACTCAGTTTGGGTTATTTTTGACGAAAGTGTTTGAGATCAAATACGAGTACAGTAGCTGTTGTTATTCTTGATAAACAACAACCAAAAAAAGAGTAATATGCCTTTTCTTGTTTGTAACTACTTAAGGTACGCATACATTATGGCATACAAAATATTACACAAACCTTAACAGCGTTTTTGTCTGTAGCTTTACTTTGCGTAAAAATGTCATCCTGCACATCTTCTTCATCCTCATCAAACAGACTCAGAGTGTTTGTTTTTACTTTTTCTTGCGTCTTAACATTCAACAGTGGGGCTTTGTTATTGTCATCATTTTCATCCGACATGGTCTTTGCTGTTTTTTTGGTCAGAACATCGATGCCCCCGAACAAGCTCACAGCTCCAACTGGCTTCTTCTTTGCTTCAGGGGTCTGAGATGATGACTGTGCTGCCTCTGGGAGCTTCACCACTGGTTTCTTAGGCACTGAGGGTTTCTGTGGCACTGATTGAGTTGCTTTGACTTCCTTGTTGGCATCTTCAGAATCTTGTGTTTTTTCTAACAGGGAGTTGGGCTGGGAATCAACAAAATAAAATAATAAGCATGGTTGACTAAATAATGAATATCGTGCAATGGTTTATTGATCAGGAGACAATTTGTTTTCCATATTTTACTCACTATAGCTGCAGTGTTTGTGGTTTCATATGAATTGCTTTCAAACAGGGATCCTTTCTCCTCTTCGTCCTCATCTTCAAATAAAAGGCAAACTCTGTGCGGTTTCTTTTGACTGAGTGAAGTGATAGAAAAAACACAATTCTTGACATCCATTATTGAACAGTGAATGTTTTATGACTAAGAGTTCAGTATGGCCTCTGGACACAGCTCTTGAAACTGATCCAATAAGGAGCAACACTAGCAGGACTCTTTAAGTACAGTAATAGATTTTGATTTGCAACAACAATCTTGCTCGCTATCTTTACTCCAAATATGTCTTCAAAATCGAGTTCACAAGCAGTCAGTGTCCACTGGTTGCAGTTTGCGCATGCAAACAACTACTATGCTTTAAAAACGTTTTGCATGAGCATTCCTTTAAAGTTACAGTAACTCAGATTTTAGGTGTATAGTAAGTGCTTACGTATCATCCCGAAGTTTCTCGTATCTCATACCTTTTAACCGCATCCATTGCTTCCCATATAAATGACTGCAATTCTCCTTATTAATCAATAATAAACCTTAAAAACACAAGTGGGCAACTATTTACTCTCATAAAGACAGGCAATGTAGAATATCGCGACAATATTAGCAATCTACGGCGACGTTGTCGTTCGCTACGAATGACCAAGATTGTCCAGATAAAAGCTGAAACGTGCAACACGAAATCTGCCTCATTTTTTTCCCCGTATAATCATTTTTATATGGCGTACACAGCTTGAAACGATAAAAAAAAACTTATAAAATAAGGGGAAAACGTACAAATTGACCAGTGTGCCCGATCTCCATCAGACCCCCTTGCAAGCCTCCCAACCCTTTCCTCCATACCACGCATAAACCTCCATTATGATTACTTCCTCCGTGATAAGTGCTCATTTAAAAAACCAAAAAACAAAAAAAAAAACCTTTCATAACGTTAGTATCAGTTAGTTTATCTTATTACGGTATTTTTATGTTCAATTATTTGAATGTGTATTAGTGATCAGGGAGATGTGTTTTATAGCTATTTAGGTTTCACTTGAATGCTTGAAGGAAGAACGGAAAGGACCGATTAGTTTTGAATTATTTTATATTGGGAAAATGTGCTTGTTACACAAGCAGTTCGAGCTACAAACACGATATTGGAACGAATTAAGGTTGTCTGAAGAGGTACCACTGTATGCAAAACTTAACACAAAAATCTGTGAGAACAGTCACAGGATTTTAATACCTCGACTCTTTAGCAGGGGCAAAAAGATCGTCTTCTTCATCTTCGTCGAATAAACTGCCTTTCTGCAATGTCGTGACCTTTTGAAACATAGAAGGGGCGCTGACGCACGGTTTCATTCCTCCTGTCGGAGTCTTCTGCTTGGCAATGCTGGTTTGGGGGCTGATCCACTGACCCTGGCACAATGTAAAAAGTTTACACATCAATTGCTGACTGGATTATATATATATATATATATATATATATATATATAGTTTTCCGCTTGTGTACCTCATCATCACCAAAGAGAGAACTGGGGGCAGCTTTACTGGATTGCGGGGTGAATGTTTTATCCAGATTCGGTGTTGGCTTCAACTTAGAAGCAGATGCAAAGAGATCCTAGAAGAATATTTAACAAGAAAAAACCCAAAACATTAAATCCATAACTTTTTTCGGGAGCCACTTTTAGGAGAAATCAAAAAGAAAAGCATTTCTTTTCACCTCTTCATCATCATCGAATAAGGACACCTGAGGCTTGCCGATTTTGCTCTGACTCAACGTGTTGGGATGGGACTGACTCTTAGGGATAGTCGGCAATGTCTAGAAAGATAATTAGAACTGAAATGAATATCAAAGATGCACACATATAAGAAAGAAATAATCCTTTATTTTACTCTTACTTGCGTGTCTTCATCATCAGAGAACAGACTACTGGTGTGGGATTTTGGGGGTTGTGTAACAGTAGTTCCAATATCCTGAGCCAGACCATTCTAAAGAAAAACTCAGTTAAAATTTTACAGAATTAGAACTTTCCTTTTGAATATTAAAACTCTAAAAAAATTCAGGTCGACACTAAATTCTCATTTTTCTTCTCATGAATTAAAAACATAGCCAAACCTTCTCAGATTTCACTGACTCATTGCTGTGGGAAGTCTGTCGTTTCCTCAGGCCTTCAGAGAGTAAGCTTTTTGTTCCAGGACCAAATAAAGAGATGGCCCCTATGGGCATCTAAACATTAAAATTGAATCTTTAGAAAAACAGGACATTTTTAAAACAAATAGCTATTCATCAATACTGTTGTTGATCTGTTAGTATAATTTTGTGCTTGTATTGTTTGCATTGTCTGCATCTCCTCAAACAGCAAAATCATGAGAAAATTATCCTTTGACTTGATAGATTGGGATGAGGGTATATGCTGATGAATATCAAAATATTAAGTGTAGAAAGTGCTTTAATACGTAATTCGATCAATTACAACTTTTGACTACATTACCAAAAAAGGAAAATTAAAGTTATTTAAAAAGAATATAGCAAAAGAAAATATTCATAATTATATTGCACAGGCTCCTACTAATTGAAAGACAGTAGTCTGATTGTTATTGCAATTGTTGAAGAAAAAAACAATAAACTCCTTTTATTCCATTTCATTCAGGCACAAAGGACTGCTTGGAATTGGTCATGTAACATATTCATGCCTGTGCAGGCCAAATTCTGCAAAATGTGTGAATAGAGAAAATACATCAATTAACATCTAAAGTCCTCTTTTCTGAAAATGTAGTACTCCTCAAATGGCTAAGTTAAGACTTCACAATGATGATTGTTTGGAAAAATATGCCCTGTAGTCTATTTGTAAATATTTTCAAACTAGCTACAACTAAACACCAAAATTTACCTTATTTTACAGACTTTGAAGCACACCTGATTATAACACGCACCCTCAAAATATTACTTTAGGACAGGGTACATGGTATTGAAACGACTGTAAGAATCATGGCTGCATTTTAAATAACCTCAGAAAATAAAAATAACTTATTTCATAGAAAATACATACAGAAGAATATGGTTTTGCAACTAGCAATTACCCTAATTCATTCAAATATGGTTAAAGATACATAGAAGCATTTCATCGTGAATATGCATTTCTAGTTTTGTTTCCTGTATTTCTGGTCTAAAGGGTGCATCGGATTATAGGGCTCACTTTCAAATTTCTGGCAATTTTTTTGTTTTTTTAGGTGCGCCTTATAGTCCTGACTTTACAGTACCTTTTTCTCAGGTTGTCTAACAGGCCCATCCTCCTTATTATGAGCTGCCTTCTCACTAAAGATGTCACCATCTTCTTCATCATCATCTTCAAAAAGGTCAAGGACCTTTTTTGGTTTAGATTTTACTGGGGGAGCTGAAAAGATAAAATGAAAATGGCATACAGATTGAGAAGTGGAACTCAAAAGAGATTAAAAGTGACCGCCTACCAGGGGAAGTTTTTTTAAGGCTTTTGCCGCCAAAGATATTATCTTCGTCCTCTTCCTCTTCGTCAAACAGCTTCCCGCTGATGGAGGCTGGTTTCGGGGTGACACGTGTCTTGTTGGTCGGTGCTCCGTTTTCTGTACTTGCCGTTTTGTCACGAATTTTACTAATTAAGTTATTGTCTGTTTTAATAAAAAGCAATCTTATGAGTAACACAATCAAATAATAAACTGTAATATTCAATCAGGCAGTAATTACCTGGAAATATTGACACAGCACCAGGTGGAATTTTCTTGATGGCTTTGTCAGGTTCTTCAAGAAGGAAAATAGCAAACGTGGTCACATTGTAAGATGACAATATTGTTAATATACTGTGAAGAAAATAAGTATTTGAATACCCTGCTATTTTGCAATTCCTCCCACTTAGAAATCATGGAGAGGTCTGAATTTTTTATTGTAGATGCATGTCCACTGTGAGAGAAATAAACTAAAAAGAAAAATCCAGAAATCACAATGCATGTTTTTAACAATTTATTTGTGTGATATAGCTGCAAATAAGTATTTGAACACCTGTGTATCATCTAGAATTCGAACCCTGAAAGACCTGTTATTTCGCCCATTAGAAGTCCACCTGCACTCAATGTATCATCCAGAATCAGATGCACTTGCGTGAGGTTGTTAGCTGCATAAAGACACTTGTCTCCCCTATACAATCAATCCCTAAGGAGCATATCAAGGTTTTAGCATGGCCTGGCCAATAGGGTGGTCCTTATTTTTCGACTTTTAAAATTTCATGCTCTGACCCCTTGAATATGTTCCAATATATACAAAACGTAATTAGGCAAAGTTTCATCAAAATCAAAGGATATTTAGAGGTCGCTCAAGGCCTCTGAAATTTTGGTATGAAAAATAAGGATTTTTCGCACATTATATCAGACCTAGTGTACAAAGTTACTTGTAACTTTTCTTGTGTTACAATTATAAGCAATGGACTGAAATTGGATGTTCTAAAACGCCGTACACATAGGGTTAAGATTTCCGTTTTTTCTCGAAAATTGCCAAAATTTTATCATTTTGGGAAATTTCAAAGTCGTTGAGCTACCTCTAAATATTATCCAAATTGTTCAAAATTGCACACAGTGTGTTTTTATCGATATATGAACATATGCGGGGGGTCAGAGCCCAATATTTAAAAAAAAAAAATTTCGACCCCTATTAAGGACCACCCTACTGGCCAATTTCCAGACCTGAACCCAATCGAAAATCTTTGGCGGGAGCTCAAACGTCGTGTTTCTCAGCCCAGAAACCTGACTGATTTAGAAAATATCTTTGTGGAGAAGTGGGCCAAGATCCCTCCTGCAGTGTGTGCAAATCTGGTCAAAGACTACAGGGAACGTTTGACCACTGTAATAGCAAACAAAGGCTACTGTACTAAATATAAAAATGAATTTTCTCAGGTGTTCAAATACTTATTTGCAGCTTTACCACACAAATTGTTAAAAAATCATGTAGAGTAATTTCTGGATTTTCCTTTTTAGTTTCTCTCCCTCTCACAGTGGACATGCACTTACGATGAAAATTTCAAAACCCTCCATGATTTCTAAGTGGGAGGAATAGTAAAATAGCAGGCTGTTTAAATACTTATTTTCTTCACTGTAGCTACATATATGTTTTTCAAGCTTTTTTTAAGCCGAGGCACACTTTTCATTGAATTCTTAAGGCACCCGGTCCATCAAAAATTTTTAAAATTAGTTTCTGGAATCATTTTTTTCAAACTTGAATCATCACATTGCTTGAATTGACAGTTGTTCCTATTATTTGTGGTTACAGTGGGTCAGGAGGTAACACGGGTTATTTATTTTAGATAATGACTTTTCTTTCATCTTGGATGTTACTAAATTTAGACATGTTAAGTTTTTCTACCTTTCCATCTTGATTTTCTGGAAAAATAAATACCGTACTTCAAAAACTTGCTAAAGATATCTGCAAGTAGAATACATTTTTTTTTCAAGCCATCCTGACTTTTTTTTGTAAAAGAAAAAAAATAATGATTAATATCTGCTAAATGATGTGCAAGATTATTATTTTGTTTGGTTGGTTGGTTTTCTCTACATTCAAAATGTGTTAAGGTACTACAGGCACCAAATTCTGAAAGTTTGCATAGTGTTCTCCATTCAGGCCTTGGTGTTGTGGAATGCTCTTCCACCTGAGATTTGATCTGCAACCTCAGTGGAACAGTTTAAATCTAAGCTTCTTAAAACGCACTTATATTCTATAGAACATGAAAGACCTATATTTAATGTTGACAATATCTGTATTTCGGGCGGCAGTAGCTCAGGAGGTAGAGCGCTCGTCTTGGGATCAAGGGATCCCAGTTCGAATCCCGGCTTGTCCATGTTACATGTCGAAGTGTCCTTGGGTAAGACACTGAACCCCTAATACCCCCGATAAGCAGGTTAGCTTCTTACATGGCTGCAATGCAAGGCCGCTATTGGGAAATGTGGAGCACTTTGTAAAGCGCTTTGGGAAGTCATTGACTTGAAAAGCGCTATATAAATGCAGATCATTTCATTTCATGTATTGCAACCTCTATTGCAGCCTGTTCATCCTGGAAGAGGGATTACCTCATGTCCCTTCCTTCTTCTTTTCCCTCATGCTGCGGTTATTGAGTTTTTCCTTGCCCTCTTGTAGGTTTTAGATCAGGGGATGGATCTTCGGGGATGAACAAAGTATCTATCTATCTATCTATCTAATCTGTAGTTTGCGATGATCTGTGGTCTGTGAAGCCCTTTGAGGCTGCTTGTGATTAAGGGCTATACAAATAGACATGACTTGACGTTTTTTTTCTTTTTGCAGAGAAATCTTAAGCAGCCTTATAAAACAACATAAGTTATTAAGCCTACCTCATAAGCATAATAATTAGAATATACAAAAGAAATAAATATTTTGCTGCCTCTTACCTGCTACTCACTGAAAAAAATGCAAGACATTGATTAATAGTATGCTTTTTTTTTAAATTTGGCAGTTTTCTGGCGGCACACCTTTGTGCCCAGCCACATTGGTTGAAAAACAAACATATATGATAAATGAGAAAACAAAAACATTGCACATCATCCAGCCTGGGTTTACAGTTTGTTTTTGTTACCACTGTGATGAAACAAAGAGGCCTGAAATTCCATTTAACTAAAAAGAAAGTAGGACAAATCAAAAATCCAGAAGCTTTTTGAAACCAATCATGCATGCATAGTCATCAATAGCGTTGGCCACCATGGCCAAATGATCAAGTACAACCTGGATTCTCACTCCTTATAAGGAGGGCATCATGGACAAGTAATGAGGTACACCCCAGGTAAGCCTGAGAAGCCCTTAGATTCTTGCAAGCAATTCTAATACCGGCATTGCAAAAACAACCACAAATACGATACATACTTCAATTCCTGCAAGAAACACCATCTATGGCAAGAGCCACAAGTACAGCAAGCACTATTAGAAGTACTTAAAGTCTGACAAGTACAATTACAAGCGCAACAATTGCTGCTACTAGTTTTATGACCGTACCTGTACTACTTCAAATACTGCTAGTGTTTAAAAATGTGTCCTTGCACCTTGCAAGAGTTCCCAGTTCCCTTCAAAATGTCCTTGGGGATTTATTGTATACATTACTGTCCATGTGTTTTTCTGCATTGCCCACTTCTATGGACAGTATCGCAACGATTTATTATAAACCCTTGTAGTGTTAGGCACACCACAGGAAATGGTGCCCCTACGACCCTAGTGGTTAGTGGTTAAGGGATATATCCATTCATTTATTCCCATCCCATCCCAACGTTACTAATACTATTCACAGTTCCTTCTCTTCTGACATAGTACAATGAAAATTAGCCACAGTTTATCTGACAAGACTCAAAAGACCACAACAAGAAAATGTAAGCTAACAAGATATTTTTACTTTACCTGCATTTTTTGTGGTGGTTTTGAAGCTTTCATTTGGAGACTTTTCTTCTTGGACAACATTAGGCTGTGGTAAATCAGAGAACAGATCACCCTGCATGGCAAACAACAAAAATACACAGATTTGAATGCTGCCATATCATTTTTACAGCAAACAAATGGTAAAAATATGATGTTTACTTCATCATCATTATCATCAAAGAGGCTCCTCCCTCCACTGAAGAGGCCACCTTTCCCACCAAATGGCGAGAATTCATCATCGTCGTCTTCATTGTCATCGTAATCCATTTTCGGCGGTTTGAACATGTCGTCGCTGTCATCATCAGCCGCTGGAAGAATCAAGAAGAACTTGAGTAACATGACTGATTTGGATCAAAAATATGATATGCACAAAGGAACAATGAGGATGAATGAAAAGGATATCCGTACCATGGGAATTAACAGGCTTTGCTTCTTTCTTGCTTTTAGTTTTCTTCCTTGAGGACAACGCTTTAAAGATTTTGATGAGAAGAAATCATCCATGAGTGTGTGGGTGGAAAATGATTCCGATTCAAATTAAGATGAAAAATGCAAGGGAGACTAAAGGAGGACCAAAAAAACAAGTACAGTGGAACCCCGGTTTTCGAACGCCTCTCAGTTCGAACAAATCCGAGTCCGACCAAAAATTTTGAGAAATTCTTGCTTCGCTGTTCGGTTAAAAAAATCGGAGTTCTAACGCCGGTAATGCGTGAGTGCGTACGCTAGGGTGGGATGCTGAGCGGCGTACGGGTGTAGATTGCTCTTTTCCTGACCAACTGTTATTGCGTGCGGACGTGCTTTGTTTTGCTTTCGCTTTTAATATAGGTGTACCAAGTGTTTTAGCCCCTAATTATGCCTTAGAACAAAGTCAGTGCAAGCAGCAAAGTTGCTACAGGTGAAAAAAGAAAAGTAGTGCGTAAAACTATTGCATTTAAGAAAGAAATAAGAGCAATATATGAAGGAGGTGTGCGAGCGCCTTCTGCTGACCACGACAAAGGTAAGAAATCCTATTCATAATTCTTTTCTTTATCCTTTTTATTTTTATACATTCATGTTAGCGTAATCTTTCGTACGAAAGACTACAATAACGCGAACGAACGATTAGCCTGGGTTAGCTTTAAGTTTACGTTAAACATTAAGTAAACATTCAGGGTGTTGGACCGGAGCCCAACATTGAGGGTGATGGAACGCAGCCCCCTTTCCAATGAACCGCTCACCACTTGTTGTGGAGACCCGGGTGCTAACTGACTTGTTAACTACCTGATTTTTTTATTTTTACACGTTCTTGTTAGAGTAATCTTTCGTGCGATTAGCCTGGGTTAGCTTTAAGTTTACGTTAAACATTCAAGGTAAAAATTCAGGGTGTTGTAACAGATTAAAACAATTTACATTATTTTTAATGGGGAAAATGATTTCGGTGATCGAACAAATAGGTTTTCAAACAAATCGGTTTTCAAACAGGGTTCTGGAACGGATTATGGTCGAGAACCGAGGTTCCACTGTAACAACTTACAGTCTCGATCTCCGGTGGGTTTGCTAACCAGTTCGCCTTTGATCCTGGCGGCTAACTCATCAGCAAAAGATGATGGACCTGCACTCTAAATGGTAACGGACAACACATGCATGTTAAGTTTCTACAAGCACAAAATAAATAAACACATCAAACAAAATGTATTTGGAGAGCACTTTTCATGTATTGATTTGCTATTCAAAATTTGTGAAAGCATTCAATGTAAAAATATCAAATTAAATCCTCCCTTTTACTCAACAAACAACACAGGATGCCAGACACACAAACAATGGTTGAATTAACCTAAAACTAGATAAATAATAAAGATAAAAAAATAATTCTGTCACCATGTGCCTCTAAGGGAGAATGTGTTTCATTTAATGTGCAAGTGCTAAACCATGTTGATTTTGTCAAGAAAGTAAATTTTTTAAAGCCAATTGCTGAATACGAAACTCAAATCTCCTAGATTTCATGATTCCCAAAAATGCGCAACTTGGCATCGTTAGATGTGGTTTGATGCGAGCGGTCACATAAAGCAGTCCCTTCAGTGAAATGGAAGAGATAATATCTGTGTCCTAGAACGTGGGCTGCCATGAAGGACTGTATTGGGGGGGAGAGCCTTAGGCATACCTTAGCATCTTCCTCCTCCTTGTCGGACTCTCCAAATATGTCAGAATCATCGTCATCCTCGTCTTCTTCATAGCTCACCATCGATGACTTCTGTGCAAAAAAACAACAACAGAAAAAGATAAAATTTTCTATGGAATAAATGTATCCATTCTAAATAATTACAATATTGTTACTGTACCTTTTTAATATTTCCGTGCTGCTCGCCTTCTTCCTGCATAAAGTCCTCATCTGAATTCTGTATATTACAGTATTTTTCACATTACAAAAGGCAAAGAAATATTTCAAAACATCAAAACAAAAGGCAATAGGATCTCACATCGGCATCCTTGCCATCCTCGCTGCCAATCATGCTGTCTCTTTCACTGTCCGCTGACAGCTCTGTTTGAATAAACCATTGCCATACATGAACAGGCTAATTACTGCTAGAAATGTGTAATAATCATTATATTGTAACATTTATATTTACACAGTTTGGACATTAATGGCAGACACTACATAAATATTGTAATGGAATGCATCACCGTCACTTGACAGGTCACCAAGGCCGACGTCTTCTTGTTCCATGAAGGCCTGGGAGCCAATCAGAAAAGGGAGAGGCCTGTCCACATATAAGTCCTTCAGAAAGAAAACATTTTTTTATGAAATACAGCATATTTATTGGGTAAAATACTTTTTAATAAGGGACAAAAGCAAAGGAGATTTCATAGGATACAGTTCCTTTTCGGACTATTATTGTCAAATGTTGTTCATTGTTTTGACTTTTACATCATTGCCGCCAACCGTCTATCATGTTGCTCTTCTTTAAAATCCCACATCCCTTAAGGCGGATCTGTTTTTGTAATCTTGAAGATTTATTAAAAGGGGGCTCAGAGGAGGGTTTCAGGATGCAGTGGAATAATCTGAAACCTCTTCTCCTGGTCCTCCTTGTAAATTCAAAATCCATTGATGTCTTCTCTCCTTATTTTGAGTGTCTACTAAAGTTTAAACTTCACGATACTAAAAACAACACCTTAGGCTCCAGGATCGCTTCCAATTTGTCATTAGCGTCCTCATCTTCGGAGTCAGAATTTCCGGCTTTGATGTCCAGATGTTCAAAAGCGGAGTCCAGCACCTTCAAACCGTACGTCACTGCTTCCTGCATCTTCGGGATCAGATCAGCTTCTTTCTGCTCACGTGTTCTCTGTTAAAAAAAAGGAGTAGATTCAAGTGAAATACTAAACTGGCGTAGTTGGGCAACAGGTTCCCCGCTAGTGGTTACTTTTTCATATCACAGTTATTCTCCAGCTCCCTCTAGTGACAAGTGAGAGAATCAGTTTATTTCATTTTTACATACCGTACTTATTCGTGTATAACGTAGGTTTTACCGTTTTTGTGTAATAATCGAACAGTCGAAAAAAAATATTGCTGACTACAATCGGAAAAAATTTAATGCAACAGGAATCGAACCAAGGTCACAGCGGTAAGAGTGCCTGAAACTAACCATTAGATCAGTGATACTGTATGGTTGAAACATGCATATTAACACTGAATATTATAAAACACGTTGCTGTTGCTTTTTAAATTAACTTTCAAGCAACCTCTTGATAATACCTGATCAACCTGCTTCTCCATGGGATCTGCCTTGGGTGCTGGCTCCTCAACCTCCTCATCGTACACTCTCTGAAGCAGGAAATGAAAAGCTGTCAAAAGTAACGCTTACTAAATACCACAAAGCCGAACTTCAAACGTTACATTTTCGATAAATTGTGTATTGGAGAGCATTAAGAAGTCGTTGAAAACCGAATGCAGGCAGCTATCCGTGGCCTTAGTTTCTTGGATTAAGCTGTCCAGCTGATTCTCTATCTCATGAGTCCTGGACAGCATTCGTTGAGAAAAGTCTTGAAGGAACAACAAAAGCTGTAAAGAAAGGGGAGTGTTAGTTAGCTTAAAAGTTATTAGTCCATTTTGTTTATAGTGAGCGTTTTCTTCTTGAACATTACCCCAGAGTCAGCTGCGAGTGACCAGTGGGCGCTATTCTGCCGCATCTCATCAAGGGTCCATGGCCTCTCCCAAACCTGAGCATCAGTACTAATGTTCTCACTCTCATCTGGCCCATTGGACATATCATCTGGCATTCCGTTCATCTGTGAAGACAAGTCAGTGGATGTCAGTTATCGAACAAGTAGACTAATTATCATGTTCAGACAAAAAATACGTCTAGTGGACTGTCATGACCAGAAAATTGTGAGCAAAATGTCAGCATGCTGTAGTTGAATGACTTAGTAAAATCAAATCATAATGTATTTGTAAAGCACTTCACAAACACTGAAATGCAACTCAAAGTGTTGTAAAAAAACAATATCCCTCATGAATACAGTAGTGTTAAATTGCACTTGAGTTATTTTGGTGCAACTGAAATAATTAAAATGTTATAAACTCCCAGGCCCTAAAAAAAATCAAATGGCCTTGAGATTCTAAAAGATGGGAGCACGCAAAAACATTACAAACGGAAAATTCTAAAGAATAGAAAAAGTTGGCCACTTGGTATAAAATGAGTCTTATCAATTTTAATTCTTAATCATTAGAATAACTTACATAGTTTCAAATAGCTATCTGAATGAATGAATATGAACAAAGCCAAGAGGGTGTATGTTAAGTGAACTCACATTGGACACCATTACAACAACATTTTTCTTATCAATCAGTCATTAATTTGTGTGTCATGTTGAAAACTATAGGCTTCTGTCCAGACACAGGAACATTTTATTTGGAGTTTTTCTGCCATCCTCTGTGTCATTTTCACTCCCACGCCAGGTTTATTTGTTGTTGTTTATTTGTTACTTTATTCCCTGCAGTGTCCATTTCTGGGGCTCTTTTTTAGTTTTAGCTTTGTCAAGTTTGTTTTACGTTTCTAGATTATTGTTTGGATATTTTTTTAGTGTATTTTCTACCCCTCCTGTTTGTTTGGTACTTTGGTCCTGATTTTTGTGAAAAAATACCGTCCTCTTTTTCGGAAAAAAATAAAAATAAAATCTGTTATGACTTGGTGGTAGTGAGGGGCCCATGTGGAGGAGGCGGGAACTGCAAGCAAATGTTATCAAAAAGAGAAACTCAAAATGACCCGACAGTTTGCTGAACTAAAATGTCATTTTTTAATAATCAGGATGAAAGGGGACAGGTGTCTGATCATTGTACACACATGCCCAGTTTAAAATGCCAGACGCTAACAGCGTTTTTATTTCGTGATTGGTCATTAAACATGTTTTTTTTTAGGGATTCTGTTGACTTGAATTTTTTACATTATTTGTACATCTGTAGATCTTATGTTTCCTGTATTTTTCCAGGGATAATGTAATTTACATAACTAATGTGAAGTGTATTCTTGTGTTCCATAATTATTAATTGTTGTTGCACTTGTTGTATTTCAGAGGTTCTGAGTTGTTTGACAATAAAGTTGCTTGGTATGAAAAAGTTTAGGCTTTAAATAAGTTAAAAGTTTCTTGCACAGTAAAAAAAACCAATACTATTAGGATTTATTAGAATAATTGATTTAAGACTTGTGCATTACCAGCTGACGTTTTCTTACGTCTTCTAGCAGGCCTCCCTGTCGCCAACTCAAAATCTAATTTGGCTAAACCAACATATTTATTTCCATCTGGTATGCTAGAGGCCAAGACTTCAGAATTGTTTTTGAAGGCCCCAGCAGATTTATAAGCCTGTTAACAACTAATGTGATTGGTTAAATGCTTGAATATGAAAAGCAGTATGGAAGCTGACGGACAATTTGAAATTATTAAACACGTACTAATTGACAAAGATATAATTCAAATCACATCAACCTGGTACAAAATTATAATATGGCATACACAATTTGAAATGATCAAGAAACCTATAATACACAGCGAAAGAGTATAATTCGACACATATGGTTTTCAAACATTGAGAATTTTAATGTTAAGTGTTTTAGACAGTTGGGATCAGGACGAAATGAATAAATGACATGGGTCTAATCGTATTTGTTGGCATCAAGGGCAAATGCCTCAAATTTGCTGCTCCACATTTCACATGAAAACCAGGCTGATATTAGTGCGTTCAAAAGTTTGTAAATGCTTTCACGCCAAACCAACCAAACTCTTGGCAGAATTTACACGTCAATACGTTACAGCTTCGAAAGCTCAGATCATATGTGAAGGAAATGATTGAAGCTATTTGACTCCGTTAAGCTACTCATAAGTATGTTAAGCGAGGACAATTCGGCACAGCGTAGCATAAAAACAAGCGAATTACATTTTGGCTTGCCTCTTTGAAAAAAAAAGTTCAAACGTTTTACCTAACAGGGTACTACTAAGTGAAGTGGCTGTTTAGTTAGCAACTAGCTAAACTTAGCTAGCTAACATAGACGTTACCAGTCGCAAAGAACAACGCGTTATGCATTCCCTCGCAAATCAAAATTACGCTTACCTTGAACACGAAGCACTCTGGACTGCGACGAGAAGAGGACGCCAAACAAATAATCGATTATGTTAAATTTGGCCTTTCCCTCATTGGTCTTCTGACAGGTCAGCCATGTTCTGTCTGCAGACAGTCACCTGACTGCGGTCGCTAGGCAACCGCGGCGAAGTGCGACCGAGTAGAAGCGACACAAATTCTTGCCCGTTCTTTGGCGTTATTTTACGCGTCTCTCACTCGTTAAATATGTCACGCTTTAAACATTTGATTGAACGTAATTGACATGCACGCGTTTACGATTTAGTGAACGTGGTTGTCAAACTCAGATTTTTGTGATCTTTGCTCCTCCCTTGATTTATCAAAGGGCACACTGTGTTGCCGGCAAAATCGTCAGTGCGCATGCGTATTCGCACCGAAATGGCTACAGGTCAAACCCATTCAAGCTATCAGTTTCAGACTTCCTCTCGCTGGTAGTAGAAATTAAAGTGTATTGTAGTCCTTCTCTAACCACGGGGATGTAGCTCAGTGGTAGAGCGCATGCTTTGCATGTATGAGGCCCCGGGTTCGATCCCCGGCATCTCCATTAGCATTATGCAAAAGTGACAAATGTGGCCATTAATACGTACGTTAATGACGCCATACATAGGATAATTTAATTTTAGGGTGTGCAGTTATGATGTTCACTTTAAGGATTGAAAATAAAGTAACATCACCATTAGAAATGATGACACAAAGTACTATACTCACTACTTTTGTTACAACTCATCCCTTCAATATTCAATTATTTTTTTGGACAACGCCCGCAACATTTTCTTTTTTTATTTCGCAAATTTTTTATTGCACTTTTCCGACAACGAGATGCAACTCTCAATGTATAAGAAAATATAAGTGATTAAAATTCCCCCCAGCAAATAAAGGCTATCTCAAGACCAACATACTTTTAGTAGAAGGAATGGAATTTTAAATCCGTATTTCTTGCGTATTTTGTCAGGTGAAGGAGACGTATCTCATCTTTAAGTATTTATCCCCTATTACATTAGAATTTTGCATTTTCTTTTTAAACTCAACTCAACTCTATCTATAAATCCCTTTAAAACAGCAACAGCTGAAGACAAAGTGCTGTATACAAGTATACATAGTTAACAAAAAACCTTAAAGAGACCATAAAATAATGAAAACACTTGAGAAGTATAAAAATAGTAAAACAGTAGCCATGTCTCATGTTGGGTCGAAAGCCAATGAGTAAAAAAAAGGGTTTTAAGACTCGTTTAAAAAAATGGACAGTGAGGCAGCCTATAAAGGCAAATTGTCCAAAGATTGGGAGCACCAACAGAAAAGGATCAATACCCTCTTTATATTGTAATCATTGCAAATATATATATATATTTTTTTGAAGTCCAAAATATTGCCCTTTATTTGAATTATTTTAAAGTAGGAAAACATTGCATTGTTGCATTGTCAGTACTAATCATACCCCACCAGGAAATGTGTTTCTCTTCTGAAAACACACAGGCAAAAATGTGTGTCCTTTCAGGAGTCAACTCAATTCAAAAGTCACATTTATTTGTATAGCCCTTGATCAAAAAATGTCTCGAAATGAGTGCACAGGCCACAATTACAACATCCCTTATCCAAAACCAGCATGCGGGCAAGTAAAAAAACTCAAAACCTCAGCATGAAGAAAACAATAAAAGGGGCCACACCATAAGTAATCCCCCTTCGAGGATGACCATGCTTCAATACATGTTGCACTGGGTAACAATACAGAAAGCAGTCAACATCACTTAACAGTAAAATAAACACAGGCGATATGTAAAATTGAGAAGTCCAAGACAGCAATGACACAGCTTTCCAACCCAGCAGTCTGATTGATGCAAAGGATGACATGCTTCAAGTCTAGGTGCCGGCTTGTCCTTCTACCTCACTTTGCCACCAACCAGGCAGGACAGGACAGGAAAAAGGAAGTATGAGGTTGGCATCAATTATACGCTATAGGATAAAAGTGTTTCTTGAGTCTAGATTCAAACAGATTATTCTACAGGATTCCACGGGATGGAGAAAGCCCTGAAACCTGCAGATTTCTTCTTGCCTCTAGAAGTCACAAGTAGACCAGCATTTTCGGAGCATGGGGTCTGAGCAGGAACATGGAGGGAAATCTAATCACAGTGATAAGAGCGGGCAAGTCTATGCAAACATTTGTATGATAGTAACAGAACTTTAAAGTCACATTTTAAATGAATAGGGAGCTACTGCAAGTTAGCTAAAATTAGAGTGATATCGTCAAACTTGTCCTAATCAAAAGTCTTGCGGCCTCATTTTGAACCAGCTGCTAACTTTTGATACTAAACATCGAGAGACCAGAGAGCAATACATCACAGGTATCAAGCCGAGAAGTAAGGAGCACATATTTGGTTTTATTCAATACAAATGAAAGGTCCCGAAGTGTACAAACATCTTGGTAAAATACAACACACTATAAAAACATAGTATTAAATACACAAAAATGACGAACAATTCGAGGGCTATAATAACCGAGTAACAGAAAAATCACCTTTTCAACAAGTAAAGGTATTTTCTCCTCATCAAAACTAGCCATAGCGTTAGGTACAACCACATAATGTAACAAAACCCAGTGTGACAACACAGTAAACTACATTATAATACATAAAATACTTCACCAGATTACAATAAAATTTAATATTAAATGCTGTCAAACATTAAGGTGTAACTAATGTTGCACCAAGTGCATTTGCATTGTCAACATGAATCTTTCACAGTATTTCCGCAGTCTTGGAAAAGCTTCATTACGTGTGTCTGTGACACGGCTGAATATCCCTGGAAGCTTCGCAGTTTTTTTCAGTGCTCATAGTTTTCTTCCTGACCAGAGGTTAAGTTATTGCCCCTTTGGCTAGACTCCTCTTCTTCCACCTTGACGGCGATGCTTTCTTCGGCATTTGCACTTCCCGTGCGCAGCCCATCAAGGCCATCTTCATCCTTTTGGCTGCAGGTCAAGGATACAACAGACGAGGGCATCCAGTAGTCGCAAAGCTTAGACTGCATGAAACACAATGAAAATCATGTTAAGTTGGGTATTCTTATTTATTTATTGATTTATTTTGTGTTGAACAATAAGAACAAAATGAATGTCTGTGTCAGCTTCCCAAAATTGCTTATTTGTTTTTTTATTTGATCTTGAACATTATGTAAATCTCATTAAGAAAAGTGGCAAACAATAAACATTCTTGCAATAAATTAATAAACCTAATTTGCATAAACAATTCAGTATTTCCCATACTATGGGAAGTCTCTAAGGGCCGCCAGGGTTTAATTGGTCTCACAGAAATGTATTATTATTATTAATTATAAGATATGTCATTATAAAACGGATCGCAAACGCCATGCTGTGCTTGCACGCTAATGTCATCCTTTCACTTGCTTTAGTTTAATTGGTTAATATGCGTGGTGTCGTCTCTATTTCTGCTCTATTTTGTGCACTAAGCGAAGGCGGGAGTGGCGGCGGCAGTAGCACATTGAGCACAGGATCAGGAGAGAGTGCAATACTAAGGACAGATATAAGGAACATACATTTCAATAAAATGATTCAAAGCAGGAAAATGAACTCATTTGAATCATATTAATCGTTCCAAACCAGACTGCATCGATTATCACTGACAGAAAAGCCGAATCAGTTCCACGATATATTTACTTACTTGGTATTCCTAAATTCCAATATTCAGTAGAAACAATTTTCATCTTTCTTTTGTTTTGAACATTTGAAATAATATTTTTGCAAGGTTTTTGGAGATTCTGTGTTGTTTCAGTCTACATTGGTTATAAGTTGAATTGTAAATAGTTAAGTGCTTGTATTCAATTTTTTTAATAGCACTGAAGAGTTAATATTTTTATTATTATTATTTTTAAATAGTTGTTTTTTCAGGGATTTTCTGTTGCTTCACTTTAAAGTTGCTAAGTATAAAAAGGTTCAAAGTTTAAATTTGTTTATAAGGTTTATTAACAGTTAGTAGGGGAATTTGAAATCATTATTAAGAGTAGCAATAGGCTAAGGTTCACAGGTATGCAATAACCTCCTGTAAACAATCGAAGCCCAATCGGCTTCATGTCATAGCTGGTATAACAAAAGCAGCAGTACTTATATTTAAAACTGTTATTTACCAAATCACCGATATGAGTATCACATTTAATGAAAATTAAAACTCATATTGGTGATTTGCTCTGTTTAATCACCACTGCAAAACCTTTAAGGTACACCGTGTTAGTCATGTCCACTAGATGTCACTGTATTGTCTAATGCAAATGAAAATCAGTGCCAAATGATCACAGTGTAGCAGCAAGATCCCAGAGAAACATGGCAGCGACTACCAATTATGGATTCTGCTATGTAAAAGAAATACAAATTCCTTGACCCATGAATATTTAGAAAAAAACAACGTTGGTATGATATTTCATGTATTTTTGCATATTATTCAAATCAATGCTTTTGTTACTGAATGAAGGTTTTTTTTTTAACGTACTACAAGTAGGACCTAAATACTACACATTGCCCTAATAAAATAGTACAGAATCGGCATCCAGGTTTTGTTTTGCATGTATCCTGTCTCGCTTACCATGCTTTGTTGGTACGACTTGTTTGGGTGTTATTTCGTGTACATGTATTTATGATTCATTAGTTTACAGGGCCACACTTTCATCATAGATCTAGCTTCTTGATATTGCTCTAAAAATGCACTAGATCGATGCGTTTAAATTTGAAATGTACACAATTTTCTTCCAAGGGGGCATGCCTCTGCACCCCCCTAGACTGTCCACCCAGCAGTGTCTCACAAAAATCTATGGAAACCACTGAACTTCTTATTCCACTTTTGCCAATTTTACACATGTTATAAATCATGTAATACTTTTAAATTTTCATTTATCTTATATGTAAAGAGTATTTTTAAATTGTATTTTTCTACTAAGAACATCCAAGAGAAAAAATATCTGATTATATCATAATGCTGATGTTTATTTTCCCTTTTTTACAATTGCTGATTAATTTTCTTATTAAATGTAGCCTCATTAAAAAAATTATTCATACAGATCAACATTTATTGCAGGGGAAGATGGTTATACTACCCCAAATTTAAATTTTTTCTCCTTGACTTTTTAAAAACAATGACAGTTTGGGATACAGGTAAATGTATTTTTATTTTTAACAGCTATTTTAAGATTTATCATAATGGAAAACGTTTTTAAAATTATCAAGATTTTTCACATGGGAAGATGATTATACGACCCCAAATTTGACATTTTATAACTTGACCTTTTTATGATGGTGAGTTTGGTATACAGATAATGACAAAATAGCACTACATTCAGATAGAGTTGCTGTCAACCTTGGTACTAATTGCATTCATAATCCATGATAAAACCTAAATACTTATTTAATATATAAAGTGCTGTGAGAACATGGGACAAGTTTACATTAAGAGGCTGCATGCGCTGGAGGATCATCTGCCATTTTGTGTAGATGCTGGCCAGCAAATCCTTGACCTGGGGATTTAAGTACAGATTTATATTTTGTGCATATCAACGGAAAATAATGAAGCTAAGCATTTAATAGGAGTCTTGACACTCACTTTAGTCCTGTACAGACACTTTTCACTTTCCCTGATGTTACACATGACTTGAGATCTAAGATCTGAGCTTAAAGTCAGCAAATGCTCCTAAAAGGGAGACAAAAAAAAATATGGCATTTCTGTCAGACTGCAACAAACTAAATGATAGCTAAAATGTAGCATTGCTTTTACCTTCTGATGGGCCGGGAAAATGTGGAAATTAGATGCTTTGTTTGTTAAGGTCAGCAGGCTGTGACAGAGGTAGTAGGACTAGAGCACAAACATGATAGAAATTAGAATTCTTAACAAGTTCTAATACTGCAAAAAGAATTGAAAAAAAGTAGAAGGTAAAAATATAAAAAAAAAAAACGAGTATCATTTATTGCAGTGCTTCTCAAATGGTAGGTCGGGACCCAAAAGTGGGCTGCTAACCCGTTTTCAGTGGGTCGTGGGCCTTTCCCCTGACAAAAAAATTCAAGGAAGAAAAATAACAAAAAAACAATGAATACACAGTAGATGGTGATAATGCCCTGCTCGAGCTCTTCTTCCTGTTATATCAATTGGCATTGTCCCAGTTGTGTTAGAGAGGGACCAAATCTAATTTCATTTTCAATTGTTTTATTTTATTTTTCTGTCCATAATAATGGGTCTCAAGAAAGTTAGTGAAAAGGGGGAGGACAGGTATAACAGTGACAACAACGATTGAGTCGAAGGAAATGATTTTGAAATACGAAAATATTGTAAAAGTGTCTGCCATTGAAGCATGGGTTGAAGGTGCAGTAAATGGTTTAAAAATGTAATATTTGTAACTTTTTTTTTTTTTTACCAGGATGGGCGGGTGGGTTGCTGTATCCCTTAACCACTAGGGTGGTAGGGGCAACATTTCCTGTGGTGTGTCTTGGGCAAGTAAAGCCTGGTGGTGGCTATCCCTCTCCAGACCAATTGATCTTTATTATCTACACAATTAAGTAATTATCCTTGTTCACCCGATATAAAAAAATAATTGGTTAGTAACTTCTTTTAGTATGTGGCTATTCTAAAGCCGTTTTAGGGGGTCCCATGTATGCGAGTATAAATGGTACTAAAAGTCATTTTGGTTTTGCTGGTCAATTTTATATATATATATATATATATATATATATATATATATATATATATATATATATAAAATTAATGCTAGGAATTGATTAAAAAAAAACAAAAAACGATTAATCGCTTGAAACCTGGGGGCGCGCCCAGAGCAGATATTTAAACGTTACGTTAATATATTTTCATACGTTAAATTGAAAATCAAAACGCAAATCGTTACCGAAACATTTTTCCCAGCCCTATATACACTGCTCGATGTGCTTCGAACTGCACAATCTTTTCATTTGATACATTTGAGATGTGGAGATTTTTTCTTGATTTGGGTCACAGCTTGTCATTAGGGTAGGAATGATGGGTCCTCAAATCAGAACGGGTTGAGAACCACTGATTTATTGTCTAACGCCTTATGTAAACTCTGGCACCAATGGCAGTTTAGGAGAGACATACATGAAAATTACTGTTAAAGCTCTTTTTAAAACACAATAATATTTTTTCTTTTTCTTTCAGAAGAAAAACGTATGCCCTGTTTTTTCACCTGTTGATCCAGATACTCAGCATCCTCCTCTGCGGAACTCCTGCTGGAGGTGTTCGGCATGATTCGGCGTAAGAAAGAAGGCTTCATAGCAGGCAGGTACCGCTTGAGTACAGCAAGCTACATTTAGGTAAGAAGGCACAATGTATTTATGACAATAGTGAGATGGACAAAACACAAAAATAAGAAAAAGTAACAAGTACCTGAATTTCTTTTCCATTTGGCCAATATCTACTCGTTCCATCAAGGAGTTTTGATATCAATGAGAGACTAAGATGCTGTTGCAAGCATCTAAAAATAAATTAATTAATTAATACAAATAAAATCAAAAGTTAACAGCATACAGTGCCCAGCAAAAGTGTTAGTAGCCATTCCTCTAAATTTTCTGTCAAAAAAAGAGAAAACTAATCAGAGAAGAAACCTTAGGGACCATGATCACGTTGGGTGACCAGAGGGCATACAGGGCCCGGGTGGGTCAATCTGTGCATAAGACAACTATTAGTCTTACTCTGATAAATCTGCCTCATGGAAGAGTGACAAGAAAAAAGCCCTTTCTGAAAGAATACCATCAAAGGCCCTTTTGGCATTTACAAGAAGCCACATGGGAGATAGGTGTTAGAATGGCTAAGCCAAAGTCCCAACCTCAATCCTATTGAGCATTTGTGGAAAGATCCCAAAAATGCTGTGCACAAACTAGGGCTGCAAGATCAACCAAAATGTGTGAAGGTAAAACAATGCATTTTTTCCGAAAATGTGTTGTTTGTCATTTGATTAATGGAGTCTCTGGCCAACTAGAAAGGCGCTATATAAAAGAGCAAACGTGCTGGTGTTTTTGCTTGCTGGCTTTTTTCGTCCTTTCACACACTATTTGGGTTAATTGGTTTATTGGTTAATTAACATGTTTATGTATAGTTGATTGGATGATAAACATGGTTTTGTCCCGCAGTTGCTAACTATAATCCCAGGAGGGGTGTGGGCAAGTAGTTGAATGATGCAAACCCCATGCCGTTATTTTCTAATCTACGGTGAACTTTATCCGTGGCCGTTACGAGCCTGTTTTTAGGGGGTAGGGGTTTTCTCAAGCACCTGCAAATTAAACCCAAGCAATTCCCAAAATTATAGCATTTTAAAACTTTTTTTTTAAGAACAGGATAAGCTTAAATAGTATGAAAAACGTCAGATTTAAAAGGAAAAAAAGGAAAACAAGACAAAAATGTAAACAACGCAGCGTCGAAAATACTCCACTGCGCCATGAAATAGTTCCCATTTAATTTGTAGCACTGCCCTGGACCTAGGGTCGGAGTGAAACTGGGCCAAATCAAGTTATCCACAAGAAAGCTTCTGATTATAAACATTCCACTGTTCTTGAATATCATTCTTAATTTCTTACAGAATAAGATCTAAAAACATTTAGAGTTAAGGTGAAACTATAAATACATTGATGTAAAGTATAATGTATAATAAATCCATAATTAGCATGGGCTTTACCTACGTTACAAAGTGTATTATTTGACCACTGTATTGTGTGGTGCAACCTAAAACAAGTGCAAGGAAGAATATAAACTATGGAGACTTAAAGTGACCAAAATGCACACTTTTACCTCACTTTTTTTCCCCAGCCTTTTTTTAATCTTAGGTACTCTAAGCAGCAAGATGGCTGATAACTAGCCCAGTTATGTAAAATGAATGCAAATTTCTAAAACATTGACTTTTTTTTTTAAATGCATGTTTATCATATATATCAATATATTATATATCAATATTGTTCTTTTTAATCAATTATTTTGTTCCACCATTAGGAGGAACTAAACAATACCACTGTCCCTTAAAACTTTCACATTATGGTGGGGGCGTCAAACGATCACTCTGCGGGCTGCAATTGGCTCCCGGGCTGCATGTTAGTCTGTTCACCTGCCGGGGTCTCATAAAATTCTATAAGAAACAATGCTCACTATGAATTAGTACTCCCACAAAATAGCAAAAAATGCACTTTTCTTTTAAAACCGAAAATTGCATCGGAATTGCAATACTGATCTAAAACAATTGCAATTAGTTTTTTTTTCCACCAAATCATGCAGCCATAGCACAAATGATCACCATCAAACCTTAAAGAACATGAGCTGTTTTGCAAGAAAGAATGGGCAGATATTTCTGTTGCAAGATGTGCAAAAATACTGTGTGAACAGGGTGCTTGTACAAAGTATTAACTCAAAGGGGGCAGTTATGTTTTCAACACCTACTTTTCTTTCTTTTTTTGTTTGTTGTTAGCACAATATAAATGTTGGTTTCTTTTCATGATTGTGTGTCACATGTTGGTAACTAAAATTATTTTAGTTTTAAATCTATAAATTGGAAGCCTGAAATATGTCAAAAGTTCGTGGGTGGCCAATACTTTTTCAAGGCACGGTAATTTCCGAATTCAGCCTCTACAAAACTTTACTTTCCGCGGGCGTTGTCAGGCAGCAGTTCAACTAGAAAGCACATATTGTGGTGGTCATCTGTGAGGTTGGTGAGGTTCTGGCAGAGTATGGGTAGCTAAAATACAAAAACAAAAGGCAAACTTCACAAGCTGGCCTTGGGTGCCGGTGGGTTGGAATAACCTAGAACAAGTGAGCATGAGAATTTCTCATTTTCGTAGTCTAGTTGTAAAACTGACCATTGTGTCCCAGTTCCTGATGTTTCTGACAACCACATATAGCAGCTTTTTAATCTCCACACAACCCAGAGGAATGAATTGAGTCTCCAGGGCCAACCGAGCTATCATGGTCAGCAGCAAAAGTAGCTCGTAGTCGCTGTACACCGTTGGACACAGGTTCATGCAGTATGACAGATACTGGGAAAAAATAGAAAAATGCAGGTGTGGGCTTTATTTTACTAAGGACTGCATTTGAATTGAATTCTGTTTTCTGTTATCACCTTAAAGATGTTGTTACAGTTGTGTGCGGGGAATGACTTCAATGGCTTCTTTAAAGGACATTCAATTTGGCTGTAGATGTTTTTCCTATAATAAACACAAAAACTGTACCTGAGAAAGTTTAGCAGTAGTAAACTTCATTTTTCATGCATGAAAGTAGGTTAGAGCTTAAAAAGGTGAGCAGGGTGTGGAAGAAATACCGTATTAATGTATGTATACTGTGCAACCCCAAATTTTGATTAAAATTCAGCATTAAACTTAAGTTTGTTCTCCCATCAAACTAAGTATTAAAAGTGACGAACGTTAAATACGTGTGGCTTTGATTCAAAAAGTTTATTGACAACTACGAACACAATACCAACACAAAATATACAATTTATTTCACGTCCTTTAACATTTAATTCATCATCAGACACACCAAAGAGTCTTTTCTTTGGTCATGCTTTTTTGCCTTGATTTATCTCTTTCACAGCACAACTTTCTGTTTTCTCCATTATTTAAACATTAATCCTAGGTACCATGAATGAAAATAGTGTGATGATGAGATAAAATCTAATGCACATTACACATGGATACAGTAGGTAGACTCCTTCCAGCTAGAACTATACTGATTTTAATTCAAATGCACCACCTCAAACACCTTATTCTCTTTGGGATATCTCACAATACCCTCATCTACACTACAAAACATTTTCACCTCGGATCTATACAATTCACATAGGTCAACCCTTTAACTTTGAAACAGCGAATTTATCCTTAAGATGAGAAAAGTTCATGCGTGATTTTTACCGTTTCGGGAACCTTTGATTACGTCTTTATGGTCAACACTGATTTAATGACTATATAATATAATACAAGATTTATCATAGTGAGCACAAAGCTTAAATACTAGAACACAGTGAGATATGAAGCACTCACTACAGAATGGCCACAGCATGCAAAACTTACAGCAAATCTCCCTCAGTAAATGCAGGCTGGAGGTTTTCAAACGGGAACAGTGATACAAATGCGACGCCCATGTTCATCAGGACCAGGGTTAGGTCAGCCAATGAGGGCACCCACACTGTAAATGCACTGCTCCTTTTTTCTAATGAGAAAGGCAGAGAAAAGAATCGAGTGAGAAGATGACGGTGATTGTGGGCAAAATATGCTGTAATGGGGTGTAAAATATTTAGCAAATTGCAGGAAGGCTTCAACCAAACTCTCGTGGGAAGTTATAAGATCGGAAGGCCCCTTATTACACATGCCTTGAGAAGATGTCGTTATGACAGTTAGAAAACACAGTGACTAACATTAAGAGTGAAGTAGGATTTATTTGGTTAATAATCAAAGTGAGTTATGGTGTCACGTAAAAAAAAAGACAAACACGGTGGAAACAAACACGCATGGTGCAATAAGATGAGCCCATTAATTGGAGATATTAAATTAAATCACGGGTAAAAATAGTTACAAATTCCTACCAAGTGACCTGAGTGATGATTTGGTAGACAACCTGTATATACAGTACATACATACCCCGATATCGTCAACTATCTGGTGAACTCTGAGTGCCTAAACCTTGGACCAACTTAAGGCTTACACATCTCTACAAGCTTAGAGTTTTTTCATGGCTGGGTTCACATTGTACGGCAGCGTGTTATCAAGAGTGACATCCTCAGAGGGGGGTCTGCCGATTCACTCCTTTGTTGCAATAAACAAGTTAATATGTTGGGGGAATTTTTGCTTTAATTGGACAGGAGATTTAAACAGAAGACTAAATGATGATGGCAGTGATGGTGCAGCGTAATGCAACTAGTGAATAACACTTCCCCATTGGACAAATAACTACGCCGTCCATTCCATTTCACGTAGCTTTGCAGCAGCCAAATTATTTTGGTGAGGAACGAACAGAACGTCATCCACAATGTAAGTTTTTGAAAGTAAGTTTTGTTGGGTTAGAATGAATACATAGCCAATGTCTGGCTAGCGGCGTAAAAAAGAATAATAATCATGTAGCCAAAAATATGGTGGCCCTATAACTACACATACGAAATCCATAATTCAAATCACGTTATTGGTAACAAAATTAATGGATCGGGAGTAAATACATTCCGGTTGATGCTTCACAACCACAGGTTGAGTCTTTCCCTTAACATCCACTCAGTTTTACCTTTGGAATGTTGAAAAACGTCATCCTTGTTTCCCCAAAAGTATCACAATTAGTACAGCTGCAAACTATGCACGAGTTAACGGTCTATTCAAGCTTTAAATGTTTTAAACAAAGAGATGAACAACTATAACATTTTAAATCTGAGGTTTAACATTTTTTAGCACTAATTTACATTATAGCTAAACATTCAAACAAGTATAAAAGTTATCAATAGAGAGCTATGCAAAAGATTAAGCCACTAATAATTTCACCGGAAATTCACAAACTCTGAAAGCTTTTACAGCTTTGCAGTGCCAACAATGAGAAAAAGTATAATACTGACCGAAATTATAGGCAGCCGAGCTGGCAATGTCACAGAGAGCCTGCAGCATCTGTTCAGATAACATCCTTTTAGAATGCACTGACATCATCTGTCAAAATGAAAATTATGGTTTGTATATTACATAAATATGGCTTGAATAAAATCACAGCGAGTTGCGGAGGGGCCTACCTTAAAAAGAAAATCAGTAATTTGAGCTGGACATAGCGCCTGAGAATCAAAGGCATCCTGAAATCGGCGCATAGTCACAAGCAACTTAAGCTGAGCCGGGCTGGACCTGACCAACAAAATGGCAAAAGAAGTTTCTATATATCTTACATCAATTTTAGAGACAACCCACAGTTTACAACGCTAGAATTAAGACGTTTGTAATCACATCCTACAATCAACCAATGTCAACATACTACTGAATTTGGACCATCTCAATAAGAAACTGTCTTCATCTATGGATGCACGAAAATTATGTGGTGATGATCCATACAAATAGGGGTCAACTTGACTCGTTTTGCAATCACAACATTTGCATATTCCCTTCAAGAAAGCAGTCTTACCAAAAAAGCATTTTCTGCTTGGGTGTCTGTGGTTTGACCATATAATGCCTAAGCTGCAGGGAATCCTGATTGAATATTTGGCCAAACTTGTCAAGTTGGAACACCTGTTCTCCAGGAGGCACCTCCCGGATGGTAGTGAGCTCTATTGAGTAGCGTTGTACAAATTCTCTGGAAGAAAAACAATTTTGCAGAAAACTCCATAGTATCTCATTGAGGGTTGCTTTGAAGCAATTGACCCACACAACCCAAACAAAACAACGCTGGCCGTACAGTTGGTTTCTGAAGCCTTTGTCTTGATTCTCCTCCTCATGGTATTTTGCCACTTCCAACAACTCATTATTGCATGAGGTAAGAAGCTTTACCACACTTTCCTTTGCCCTGAGAGAATACAAATCATGAAAATGATTCATAGAAATGAATAGCCAGACACTAGAGCGTTATTTAGACTTGTTTACTTCTTTTGGGTGTCTCTGTCTTTTAGCATCTGGTCCATGCTGTTTCTGTATGAGCCTGTTCTAACGGTTTGCTGATGCAAAACAGAAAAAAACAAATATTGTAAAGTGGACTCTAGAAGAATTTAATCTTCAACGCTAAAGTTATCCACACAATGAAATAGTATTACGGTATGTGCAGTACTTCTTGTGAAAACACAATTCACTGATAATATTGCATTTATAGAATATAAGCAGGAAAAGTTACCAATTACTTCATCAAAAGGGGCATCCATTTTGCTAAATACTGATGAGTAAAAACATTATAAGGGTTAACAAGAGCTCGGTTAAAAAATTGCTCAACTCAAATTCTACAAACAAAACATAACTACAGTTCCACCTGAGTGAGGACACATATATCAGTACTTTCTTTTTTATGGAGGCTGGGGATCTATGCTTTGCAATCACAAGTTTTATTATAAATTCTTACAAGCAATAATGAGCAAAGAACAGATTCTGCATATGGGAGTGGAGTGAAGCTATATAAAAAAACAGGCTCTTACATTTCTCACAGGATTAGTGGACCCTCCAAGTGTGCTTGAATTGCAGTGCTTGTCGCTATTGTCGGGTGTAGTTGAAATCTTGGGAAAGCGATTCATGATCTCCTGCAAAGATAGCAGCTTCTCTTCTTCCTCACTACTTTTGGATGATGTCTGGCTCGATTCCAAATCTAAAACAATACCCAAACTGAGGTCCAGGTCTTCATCCACAGAATCTGCTTCTTCTGTGTTTAGTTTATTCCATTTGCATGAGCGACTGGATGTGGAAGGTTGCTCAGCTTTGTTTTCTTCGTCATGTTTTGGGCTCTCATGTGTTCTCCTTGATGAATGATCACTACAGTCTTCCGATTTACCTTTCATTAGGTACGACTCAATATCTCTGACATTTAAAGACACATAGGGCATGGACATTTTGATGGATTTAATTGCTGCTTTTTGATCCTTACAATAAGAGCTGTCAGAGCTTTGCACAGCAGAGATGCATGATGTGATTTGATCTGATCCTGGTGTTTTTTTCTCTGCCTTATCTGTTTGAACTTTGTTGACCTTGCGCTGAGGACTAATGACGCCTGGCGTTAAAAAGTCATTGTTTTTATTAAGAACCGTCACTGTGTGATAGTGATGCTTGTTGTTCTCTTGTGGTGTGCTTGAAGAAATATTTAACCTGGATGGTGATTCATGAGAAACGTTATTATCAGACTTATGTTTTGGACTCTTCATTAAGGACTCTGACAAACTGTACTGGTATTGCCGCAATGGGCTGGAGTGAGTTGGATTAATGCATTTCGGGTGAACTTCTGCTTTTTCTCTTATGTCACATCCCTCACATGCACTCTTGACATTGTCCTGGTTGTTGTTGGCCATGGATCTTAATTGGATAATGTTACCGTGAGTGGAATGTATTTGGAACTGCTTGGCCCCTAAAAAAGGTTGTTTGGTCACAGTAGGTTTGGACGGCATGCAGACTAACTGGGAAGGCTTTACATTCAATGATGAATCAAATAATTTCCCTGGCTCATTTGGATTATGTGGCAGCTTCAAATCAGGCAGCAATACTGTATATGTCCTGGTAGTAATATTTGGTGGCAACTTTGGGGGCTCTACTTGGATGCAAGGTTTCTTAAAGCTGACGTTGCTTTCCACAGTCTCCCTGCGCCGCTTATGAATTGAGTTGGAGTGATCCAAAATCAAAGCTAAAAAAAAGAAAATCAGGTTTCATTATTTTGCGTGCCAGAAAACATTTAAACTCTTCATAGTCAAGTGGCCACACTTTGATCCTGCAGGATCACAATTTGTTTTTTTGTTAAATTCAATAAAGAGAGGGGACAGGTCCTTTGAACGTTTAAAAAAGAAGGCTCATTCAATATATTTTTTAATAGTTGATATGGTTTGAAAAATTGCCAGTTCAAAATACTTTATTAAAGTTTAAACTGATTTATATAGAATTATTTTATCGAAGTAGAAATATTTTACAAGATACACAAAAGTTGACAGATAAATAATAAAATCAATAATTTTTTTGATTGAAATAACTGCTCACGGATTCCTTAACCACGAATGAAGTAGTCACAGAAGACAATTATTGGAACCTTCTCTAAATATTATTGTTATTTCAGTTATATTTGTCTATTTTGTATTCCATTATTTAGTGTAGTGTTCACAAAATAGAAATTGGTGTCAGACGTGCGCAAACATTTATTTAAAGTGGGGGCTGAACAGTTTTGAACACATGTACAGTAATTTGTGTGGTTAAAGTATATGCATTGCCTTGTTTGATGCTTCCAACACTATGTTTGACAACGGCAATGGTATTTTCAGGTTGATGTGCAGTGTGACTCTTATGCCAACCATAACGCTTTGCATTTACAGTTGTGGTCAAAAGTTAACATACACTTGTGAAGAGGATAATGTCATCTCTCTCTCTCTCTCTCTCTCTCTCTCTCATTTTTTCAACAACTCTGATTTTTTTTCTGATAGAGTTATTGGAACTGATAGTTCTTTGTCACAAAAAACCTTCATGAGGTTTGGTTATTTTATGACTTCATTATTGGTCAACAGAAAAAGTGATCAAATCTGCTGGGTCAAAATTATACATACAGCAGCGCTAACATTTGGTATCATGTCCCTTGGCCATTTTCACTTCAATTAGGTGCTTTTGGTAGTAATCGACAAGCTTCTGGCAAACTTCTGGTTGAATCTTTGACCACTCCTCTCTACAGAATTGGTGCAGTTCAGTTAAATTTTATGGCTTTCTGACATGGACTTGTTTCTTCAGCATTGTCCACAAGTTCTCAATAGGGTTTAAGTCAGCACTTTGGGAAGGCTATTCTAAAACCTTAATTCTAGCTTGATTTAGCCATTCCGTTACCACTTTTGATGTGGGGTCATTGTCATGTTGGAACATCCAAGTGCGCCCAAGACCCAATCTTTGGGCTGATGACTTTAGTTTATCTTGAAGAATTTGAAGGTAATCCTCCTTCATTATCCATTTACTCTCTGTAAAGCACCAGTTCCATTGGCAGCAAAACAGCCCCACAGCATAATACAACCACCACATGCCTCAACTTTTCTCCTACAAACATATTGCTCGGTATTGTGGACAAATAGCTCAATTTTTGTTTCGTTTGACCAAAGAACTTTTCTCCAGAAGGTCTTAATCTTTGTCCATGTGATCAGCAGCAAATTTCAGTCGAGCCTTAAGATGTCACTTTTGGAGCAAGGACTTCCTTCTTGCACGGCAGCCTCTCAGTCCATGGAGATGGAAATCATGCTTGACTGTGGACACTGACACCTGTGTTCCAGCAGCTTCTAATTCTTGGTAGATCTGCTTTTTGGTGATTCTCGGTTGAATCTTCACCTTCCTGACCAATTTTCTCTCAACAGCAAGTGATAGCTCTTGTTTTCTTCCTGATCGTAGCAGAGACAAAACAGTGCCATGCACTTAATACTTACAAACAATTGTTTGCACTGTTGCTCTTGGGACCTGCAGCTGCTCTGCATTGGCTCCAAGTGACCTTCCTGACCTGTTTCAAGTCAATTATTTGCTTTTTCAGACCCATGCTGAATTCCTTTGACTTTCTTATTGCAGCGTCTGTGGGCGTTTAAATCCAATGAGCCCTAGTTAAATGGCCTCAGAGAAGACACCAGCTGTAGTCACTCATAATCACTCACAAGAAGAGGCCATGCTATGACGCTCATTTCACTGACACAACTTTCTAAGTTGCCAAAAATTCTTATTCGTGTTGCTGTATGTAAATTTTTGACGCAGCAGATTTGATCACTTTTTCTGTTAATCCATAATAGAGCCTAAAAGAACCAAACCTTGTGATTTTTTTTGTGACAAAGAAATATCTGTTCCAATCACTTTATCAGAGAAAAATCTAAGTTGTAGAAATATCTGGAAACTCAGGAGAGTCATGACATCATGTTCTTCACAAGTGTATGTTAACTTTTGACCAAAACTGTAGCCTAAAAAGTTTAATTTTGTTCTCATCCGAGTCTGAGCACTTTGTTCCTCATGTTAATTGTGGCTTCTGTGTGGCTTCTTGCAAAGGCTTAACAGGACTTTTTCTGATATTCTTTCAGAAAGAACTTTCTTCTTGTTTTCCATAAAGGGCAAATTTATGCAGAGTACGATTTAAAGTTGTCTTAAGCTCAGATTGACCCAACTCAGCTGTGTATGCCCTCAGGTCATCCACCTCTCGGCTGCTTCGAATATTAGTTTTTTCTTTGTTTGGGCTAATACTTTTGCTAGGCACTTGATAAATATTATGGAGTCATTATCATTAACAGAACTATAAACAGATACTTCGCAGCCATATTTTCATTTTGACCGGAAAAAAAAAAACACGTATAGTGGGAAAGAGCTAAAACTTTATTTTCAAATGATCTGTGAAACATTAGGTTAAAAGTAATGTTGCAGCCGACTTTGACATGATTTCGTATATATATATATATATATATATATATATATATATATATATATATATATTATACATAATATATGTACACAGTGAAGAAAATAAATATTTGAACACCCATCTATTTTGCTATTTCTCCCACCTAGAAATCATGAAGCGGTCTGAAATTTTTATCGTAGGTGCATGTTCACCGTGAGAGAAACAAGAGTAAAAAGAAAAATCCAGAAATCACAATGCATGATTTTTAAACAATTTATTTGTGTGATACAGCTGCAAATAAGTATTTGAACACCTGTGTATCATCTAGAATTCTGACCCTGGGAGACCTGTTAGTCTGCCCATTACAAGTCCATATGCACTCCTTGCATCACCCTGAATCAGATGCACCGGTTTGAGGTCTTTAGCTTTATAAAGACACCTGTCCACCCTATACAATCAGTTAAGACTTGAACTTGTAACATGGCGAAGACTAAATAGCTGTCCAAAGACAAAATTGTACACCTCCACAAGGCTGGAAAGGGCTATGGAACAATTGCCAAGCAGCTTGGTGAAAAAAGGTCCATTGTTGGAGCAATCATTAGAAATTTGAAGAAGCTAAACATTTCAATCAGAAAGGAACCCCTTGCAAGATTTTCCCTCGTGGGGTCTCAATGATTCTAAGAAAAGTGAGGAATCCGCCTGGAACTACACGACACTAGTTGGTCAATGACCTGAAAAGAACTGAGACCACCGTTTCCAAAGTTATTGTAGGTAATACACTAAGATGTCATGATTTTAAATCATGCATGGCACGAAAGGTTCCCCTGCTTAAACCAGCACATGTCGAGGCCAGTCTTAAGTTTGCATTTGGATTTGGTTGATACAGAGGAGTCATGGGAGAAAGGTTTGTGGTCAGATGAGACCAAAATAGAACTTTTTGGTCATAATTCCACTAAGCGTGTTTGGAGGAAGAATAATGAAGAGTACAATGCAAAGAACACCATCCCTACTGTGAAGCATGGGGGTGCTTTGGGGGTGTTTTTCTGCACATGGGACAGCTTGAGTGCACTTCATTAAAGAGAGGATGACTGGGGCCATGTATTGTGAGATTTTGGGGAACAACCTCCTTCCCTCAGTCAGAGCATTGAAGATGGGTTGTGGCTGGGTCTTCCAACACGACAAAGACCCAAAGCACACAGCCAGGAAAACCAAGGAGTGCCTCCGTAAGAAGCATATCAAGGTTCTAGCATGGCCCAGCCAGTCTCCAGACCTGAACACAATCGAAAATCTTTGGCAGGAGCTCAAACTCCGTGTTTCTCAGCGACAGCCCAGAAACCTGACTGGTCTAGAGAAGATCTCTGTGGAGGAGTGGGCCAAGATTCCTCCTGCAGTGTGTGAAAACCTGTGCAAACAAAGGCTACAGTACCAAATATTAATATTCATTTTCTCAGGCGTTTAAATACTTATTTGCAGCTATATCACACAAATAATATGATTAAAAAAATCAAGCATTGTGAGAACTTAGCACCGACACAAGACACCCCGAAACTCGCCTCCATTGCTGGCTAACTCGTGCCTTCCTGATTGGTTTGTTATTAACTTGGGTACTGCAATAGTTGAAGTCAAGTATTTTTTTTCTATTAAAAAATACAAAGGCATGACTAAAAGATACTCATCAGCTCTTACAAAAAAAAATTACAAACATTTTGTGGGAAAAATATTGTTTTGTGTTTAAATATTTGTTTTAGGCGCCAACTATTGAAATCTGAAATGTTTACCTTTAGAGGATTTTTCACTTGAAGAAGTAGATGATTGTTCCTAAAAGAGAAAGCACAATTTTGTGAGGGAACATTTATACAACATTATTCCAACCTGATGTGAATTCTTAAGAGTCCAATTCTTGTCATATCATGCACCTTTATTGACTGTAATCTTTGTAGAGTAGCGCTTCTTCCAGGATCAGATTCATATACAGGCTCGTTACCCCCGCTGACATGAGATGAGCGAGAACGGGCGATTAAATCCTTCTTGGGAGAAGTAAAATTCTTGTGGGAAACACCTGGTTGATGAACTTGCGACCCATCATCGGTCTTGGCAACTGTAGATACATTGATTAGAGGTTTTGTTCGCAGCATTGGGCTGAGGCTCAACCCGAATGGCTGCTTGCGGTGATTCTGATGGTGTAACTCTGAATGACGGGATGGCCGTTGAGGGGATGATGGGTTGTAACGCTCGCATCCGTCTGGGCTGTAGAATGGCAACATTCTCCTGGGCGGGGCAACGAGGCAGTTGGTGATCTGAGAGGGTTTCATCGGAGTTTCTTGAAGGAAAAAGTTGTGATCATTAATAAAAACATTGAAAGTTCTGAGGTATTTGTTGACTGCAAGTAATCATCGGACTCGCCACACTTTGCATTTTTAACATTTTTTAAATTTTGTTACAAATAATCAAAACAACACAATACATTGTATCAAAGGTAAGATCTTAACCCCAAGCCAGACTCGAATCTCAACCTGAGTCAGGCCTACAATCATTACGTACAGGCCCGCCTATTTTCTAGCGGACTTTAAAGAAAAAAGTTTATAAAAATGAATACTAAAAGTGCGCAGCGCAGGGGCATTTGAGGCTTTCAGTGTTTTTGGCCACAAGTACCCCGAACCAGCAAACAAATCAGAATACTCACGGCCCTGGGTCGGGTCAGCTGGATTTTTTTAGGCCTTATCTTACCTCTACACTGTATCATTTCCTATTCATACACTCCCCAAGCATTATCAAACAAGAGAACAGTATAATTTAGACAACTCCACAACCTCAGTGGAAATGTTTAAATCTAAGCTGAAAACACACTTCGACTCTATAGCATAAGAATAACCTATATTGTATGTTGATAATGAGTATTATTTGCCCTTATGTAGGTTTAAGATGAGGGGATGGTGTCATAATAGTCTGTAAAATAGTTTGTAATAGTCTATGATCTGTGCAGCCCTTTGAGACTCTTAGTGATTAAGGGCTATACAAATAAACATGACTTGACCTGACTCGACAACTACATGCGGCCAAGCTCAGGTGGAAAACTTGAAGTCATTTTAATCAACTACAATCCAACTGTAAATTAGAAACTACAAAAACAGAAAACATCGCTCCAATATTTGACAAACCTTTACTCCTTGGAGAATACTGTTCCATATTTTTAAGAATCCTGCAAAGATGATAAAACATTTGATTATTGAAAATAACCGTGTACACTAATACAGGGGCCATCATCTACGTTCACAAATAGATATTGCTAAGCTAAAGAGACATAAATAAGCAACTTCATTCATAACAAATCAAGAAAATCTCGGATTGGAAAACAGTTGAGTGTTACAAATTTCTGTGTACAGTGTACACTAACTAATACAGGGGCCATCTCTATGTTCGCAAATAGAAATCTAAAGCTAACCTAAAGAGACATAAATACACAAATTTAATACCGACAAATCGAAAAAAATCTCTGATTGACTTTAATAAATAGCAATACCAAATGTAAAATTTGCACGATTTTAGTCCTCTATGGCTGCACTCCCCGGCTCGCTACAACGGGTCAGGTGCAATCGACATTTCGTTCTGTGTACATTGTTACACAGAATGACAATACAAGGAAATTATTATTATTATTATTATTATTATGTAATGGAAATTTCAGGGTTCATGGTATCCCCCCAAAATAGCTGATTCAAATGAACAGTGACGTCACCATTAAACGAGCTTGCTAATAAGCTAATCATTTGAATAAGTGAAACCTTCAAAACATGTACGAGAGCCAAAAGAGCAACTCTTTAGAGTCTTTCGGTGAAATCAACAACTTATACAAGTTTTGAAATCATTAAAAATGACGCAGCCACGTAAAATGTCATGTTAGAACTTCACGTTTCACGGCTAAAAGGTACTTTTGTTTGATCATATGTAATGTATAAATCAATGCAGAAGCAAATCTTTTACGAACCTGGAAATGTGTTTTTAAGCTAGCTTTGTCATTTAGCCAGTGTTCGTGAATATAGGCAGTGGACATTTACAAATAATTTAATACACCAATTCACACATATTTACTCACCAATTGTGCACTTTATTCTCATTTTCATTTTTCATTGTGAGGGTGAATTAGTCTTTTGTTGTTGTCATATGTCAAAGGCTGGCGACGACGGTAGTACAGGGAGTCCCGCCTTGAAGTCATACAAAGGTTTATTTGCACGCTGTGCATTCTGGGTCTTGGAGTCATCCTCCGGGGTCTGCTCCTTCCTCATAAATTTCGTGACGTTACATGAGCCTTAGTAAAACAATACTGCTTCCTGCAGGTCAAAATGTAACCCGCAGTTCACATTTCTTACATTTCTATTGCCATTTTTCAACCAACGACTTGCATCTCCAAGGGGTAAAAGAACCTGATTCATTACAGCAAAACAAAAACAAAACACACAAAACATAAATTTTACATAAACGTGCATTTTAAAATGGGACAGCTTGTATTTTTTGACAACTCGTCGCTGTAACACTTGTGTCAAACAGGCGGCCCGCGGGCCAGATCAGGCCCGCTAAGGGATTGAATCTGGCCCGCGATACACCACTCAAAGAAGCGCAAGAGAAAAACGAGCTGCAGGTTGAAATATGTCAACTTGATGTTGCCAAAGCCAGGTGCCTCGAACAAAGACACTGTACTTGTATTTCTCTCTCTCTCTCTTTTCTTTTCCACCCCTTTTCTCCCACTCTCTGTCTCTTTCACTCTCTGTGTCTCTATTTTTTTCTTCCTTTGTTGCTCTTTGTCTCTTTCTCTCTCTGTGTCTTTTTAACTTATTTTGCTCTAACTTCCTTTTCTTACTTTTCTCTTTCTCTCTTCCAACCCTTCACACTTTCTTTTCTCTCCTTGTGTCTTTCTAGTTCTCTTTGGATTTCTTTCCTCCTCTCCCTTTCTTTTCCCCCTCTCTCATGACTTTTTATCTCTTTTGTTTCTCACGCTCTCTCCCTCTCTCTCTTTTTCCTTCTTTGCCCTGCCCTTTCTCCGTTTTCCTCCCTCTTTCTCTTATTTGTTTATCTCTCTTTTTCTTTCTCTTTAATCTACTAGTCCGGCCCCCGACAGAATGTTTGTTCTATCGTGTGGCCCCCGAGTTAAAATTAGTTTGACACCCCTGCTGTAAAGTATCGTGCAGTGCAAACGAAAACAAGTGCTGAAAAGCAGATGAGAATGTACAAACAACGGCGACTGAAAGTGTCCAAAATTCACCATTTTACTTCGCATTTCAGGCAAACCATCTTGAGATTTGGGGGTACACGAAGCAGCAAGATGATAGACATTTAGGTGATGATCATGTTATGTAAAATAAATGCACAGGATACGACTTACGAGTATTTTAAAAAATGCAGTTCATATGATTGTTTGAATACTTTTGCCTATTATTTAAATCATTTTTTTTCTCTTTCAATCAAGTTTTTACTGCGGCAGCATGGCGGCGCAGTGCTTCATGCATGTGCAGCACATTTCTGAGGTCATGAGTTTAAACCTTCCTGTGTGGAGTTTGCATGCGTGGGTTGCCTCCAGGCACTCCGGTTTCCTCCCACATCTCAAAAACATGCACGTGAGGTTAATTGGGCAGTTCAAAATTGTCCCTAGGTATGAATGAGCAAGTGAGTTGTCTCCATGTGCCCTGCAACTGGCTTGCAACCAGTTCAGGGTGTCCCCTGCCCACTGCCCGAAGATAGCTGGGATGGGCTCCAGCACTCCTGCGACCCTACTGAGGATAAGCGGTGTAGATAATGGATGGAAGTTTTTACTTACCACTAGGAGGCGCTATATAATACAAACTTCCCCTTAATTGACCTGTACTGTGCGTTGACAAATTTGCATTTACTCTACATAAGAAGAGCCTCAATTAAAGAGAGCTGACATAATTTTCGGCCATCTTGGAACTACGGGTACCCCCAAAAAACAAAGACTATGCTCATGGTTAGACAACAAAAGAAGAAAAAATTGTGTGGTTTGGTCTTTTTGAGTCTCTAATTTGTATTTTTCTTTGTTATTAGTTGTTCGACATAATGCAGCAACAACAAGTGGTCAAATAACACACACAATTCCCTTTAAGATTGTCGTTGACTCATTAGCTAATTTCAACTATGAATAAATAGATTTTTTGCTATGTATTACATTGAATAAAGATGCGTGTTATGATCAAATCCATACATCATATATTCTCTGTTGTATCTACATTTGGCCATTTTTGACATGTCTAAACAAGCTATTGGTCTTTTTGTGGAAGGGCAAGTGTTAACTTGCATTTGCAGGGATTAATTGCCATCTACAGTTAGAGAGTTAAATGACCTTCAGTTATTATTATTCTTTCTTTCTCACTTTAGCATTTTCTTGCCAAGGCGAAGGCCCGCGACACATTAAAAACATGTCAGCGACACACGTGACTGTAGGTCGGACAATCCAAATGCAACAATAACAAATCTCATCACATCTCATTAGCTGCACCGCTTATCCTCAGTAGGGTCGCAGGGGTGCTGGAGCCCATCCCAGCAAACATCGGGCAGGGGACACCCTGAACTGGTTGCCAGCCAATCACAGGGAACACAGGGACAGACAACGCACTCGCTCATTCACACCTAGGGACAATTTGGACCTGCCAATCCACCTGAAATGCATGTTTTTGGAATGTGGGAGGAAACCGGAGTGCCCGCAAGCACGGAGGAGAACATACAAACTCCGCACAGGAAGTCCGGCTAGGATTTGAACCCACACACGAGGTTCCCAAGACCTTAGAACTTTGCCGCACACGCGCTAACCACTGCGCCGCCCACAATAACAAATCAATTCGCGATATTTAATGACATGACAATTCAATGTTCCCTTTCAGTGACAATTTAAAAAAAGACAAGTTACAATTGTTTTAAATAAATAATATCGTACACATAGTCGGTATATTTTACATTTTAAACAATGTAGACTTAAGACCGTGTACTGGAAGGGCCACATTTTGTATTCTAATGGGTTTATTATGTAGACAATATCTGCATCATATCAATTCTAACATAATTAACTGAACACAACGTGCAATGATATGAGGCTCTGCTATTATTTATTCATTAGTTGACCAACATTGCGCACAGACAAACACAAGTCCAATCATACGTTATAGACATTTTGTATACTGTACAGTCCTAACAGACTTGTATTCACTCAATTCTCTAGCACAGTTGAGTTTGCATGTTCCAACTTGACACTCAATGATTGTTAACAAGATGTTGTTTCCGTTCATGATAATTTTACTTCTTGACCTTGCCCTGAGCGGCAACGGCCGCCATGGCTTTTTGCACGGTCTCCTCGTCTCCGAGGAACTGCATGGGCTTCACAGGTTTCAGGTTCTTGTCAAGCTCGTACAGGATGGGAATGCCAGTGGGCAGGTTAAGTTCCATGATGGCCGCATCAGACATTCCTGGATGGAATCAGAAAAAAAATGAAATCTACGGAATTGATTTGAGTATAGCGTGCACGTATGTATAGCACGATTAAAAATAGGTATACAATTTGGTGTCACTTTTTCTCGGTTCAAACGAAGTTTTGTAAGTGACAAACTTCGAAGCTGGGTGGCAGGGTGTTAGAGGGAGTTTGAACAAAACCTTTCGTGCAATGTATGCCCCAGCGGCAGTGTTGTGGTGTGTGACATCTTGCCGGGAGTTCAATACGGTAGAGCATACAAGTTATTTGGTCGGGCTCGGGCTCCGTCGGCCTTTGGTACCTGCGGACCTGGGTTGGGTTTTGCTGGAATTCTAGGCCATGATCTTACCTCTACCGTAGGTGTCTTGTGGGTCGAGAGACGTTGTTGCATGCAGTGTTTTGCGATTGTCGTCAGCGATATCTCAAGTAGTATACTAATCAAATCGAACTTTATTTGTTACACACTTTTCAGGCAGCGAATTAACACTCAAAATGGTGTATATAAAAATTCAGTCTACAATAAGGACTTCTAAGGGTTTCACCCTGGCCCCCGTTTAAAAAAGGTAAAAGTTCTGTGTTATACTTAAATAAATAGTGACTTCTTTTCACTGTATAAATCTATGAAGTGATGTCTTGACTTGCATATATTATTGGTCAATTTTAAAGTGGTATTTTGTCAAGATTGTATGCCTCAATTGTCATTATGCTGCTCCTTCTGGTATGTAGAATGTCGTTCTTTGCACAGAATAAAGAATACATGTCTTGAAGGTTTAAGTACTGGTATAGTGGATTTCTACATTGGCCGTCAATTTTGTTAATTTATCCTTAAATTGTATATTAAAAGGGACATTGTGTCTTATTTAGTCACTCATAGTTGTAAAAATATTTATTCATTACAAAAAAACAGTATTTATTTGAATAATAAGCACAAAAACAACTTATCAATTGGAAGTTATGTAAAAGTGCATTTTTAAATGCTCGTAGGTTTAGAGTTTTGTATTTATTTTGCTTGAACAATGTACATTTATTCTGCATAACAAGAGTCTCACCTAAAGAGAGCTGCCATAATTGCCTTGCTGCTACAGATACCTAAAAACCTCAGAAAGGCGGGGCAAAACAATGAGAAGTAAAATTGTTTGTTTTAGTCACTTAAAATCGCCGTAATTAGTATTTTTCCTTATGCTTTTTAGCACTCTCTTTCCATTGTACTGCACAATGCAAAAGCTTCTAGCATTCAAATATTACACAGTGTCCCTTTAAAATAAATCATTACTGACCTAATTTTTAAACATACTGTGACGAATGGACCTTATTTGAATTTTGCATCCAAAAAACAGGACTCCACTCAGCAGATGTGCTCACCTTCCAGGTGCTTCACGATGCCCCTCAGACTGTTTCCATGTGCTGCAATGAGTACTCGCTTCCCCTGTTTGATCTGCGGGGCAATCTCCTCGTTCCAAAAGGGCAGCGCTCGGGCGATTGTGTCCTTGAGGCTTTCGCAGGTGGGAAGCTGATCCTTGGTCAGATCCGCGTACCGACGGTCCTGCAACAGCAAACATTTTTAAAAAGTGAACGATTTTCTTTCATTGAGAATGATCATCGCGAAAGAATGACTGGTTGGATGACTACAGAACAAATCTAAAACATTAAACAAGGTACTAACATATTTTTCTTACCTTCATGGTAATGCTCACTGTGTTTTTAAGCAGTACCTTGTCTAGTTTGCCGCAGGGAATTAACTTATTTTACATTTCCCCAAAAACATGCCATTATTCAGTAGCTTTGCTTCCTACCAGTAACATTCATCGATATCAGTAGGTGCCGGCAGAATACCATACTTTACGGACTATAAGAGGCGCCTAAAAAACATAAAGATGCAAGAAATTAGAAAGTGTGCCTTATAATCTGTTGCGCCTTATAGACCTGAAATATAGGGGTGGTTGGGAACATGGTTTCCCTCAACCACTAGTGTCAAAGCGGCACCATTTCCTGTGGTGTGTCTTGGGTATTTACAGCCTGGTGGCACCCATCTCTCTCCAGGCCAACAAATTTCTCCACCCGGTCTCGGACCGGGGACCTTTATCATGTTGAGTGGATATTTTGTGGACATGCCTTATAGTCCGGAAAGTACGGTAGTATTATTATTTTTACTTTATTTACCAATTATCTGCTTATAAGGTAGTACAGAGAATATGAAGAATACATTTTTTTTAATTAAGTTTTTAATTGATTTGTTTTTTTTTTTGCTCATATTGAATATTATTTTCTTATTTTACCCCCCAAAAATGAAAAAAGTTAAAATGTAGAAATACAAATATTGTAAAACTAGGGAAACGGGTTAAAAATATAGTCAAATTCAAAACGACAGCATAATTATGAACCAAAATGAGTAATCTTTGGTACCTCCTGAGACAAAGTGACCACAAATAATGATACATTTTGTACTGTCAATTTAAGCTATATAAAGGTTTAAGGTTTAAAGGGACATTCTGTAGTATACGACCACTAGATAACACTGTGTTGTGCAACTTAAAATGAGTGCTCCAGAGGAAAAGAAAGACTAAAAACTTTCAAGACACAAAAAGTGACCGAACCCTGTCATTTTTTTTGCCCAAAAATTCACAAGGTTTTTGGAGGTCCTGTAACACCAATATGGCAGACAATCATGTCAGCTCTCTCTACGTGGGCCTCATGTCATGTAGAATCAATACACTTTTCTTGTCCCATAGTATTTTGAAAAATGCCCTTTTATATAATAGTTCATGTATTTTTGACAAAATATTCAAATTAATGTTTTTTGTTTTTACTACTGGGTGGTGTATGTCTCTAAAAACAACAACAGAAACATAAAACAACTACCGGGAATTTTTTAACATTTTGATGAACAGTGTGCATTTTTTAGTGAAAAAAGTGCGCTTTAGCTCAAAAAAGGTTGAAAAACACAATGTCAAGTGATGCAATTTTTATTTCAAATAGATAAAAATAGTTGGCTGTGTTATTCCAATTAGAGGCACATTACCAGCGAGCAATAGCGGATGCCATTATTGCAAGAAAGTGAGACCAAACCATCGTTTCTAAATTGTACTAATTTGCCTGAAAAATTTTGATTTTCTAATAATAAAAAAAATTAATTGCTAAATTTCTGACGAGCTAAAGTCGTATTCAATCAGAGAAAGTTATAATTGTATTTAAAAATAACCAAGTGAGAAAGTGAAAACCCTGTTTGTGTACGATTTATATTTTTACAGCAAAAAATTGTGAATTTCCCTACGGGGATGAATAAAGTATCTATCTATCTATCTATCTATCTATCTAAAATGGGGAAGTTGTGAAGTTATCTCTTTGACAACTGAGATGGTTTTTTTAATCCCTTGGACAAAACTTGTGAGACACAATGTCTCAATAGCTTTACATGTAATAATTAAAATGTTCACATTTAACAATCAGACCAGCTCCAAAGCATGGTCTCAAATTTATTAAAAACAGAACAAATCTGTGACTGTGATTGAGAAAAAACTTATCTTTTGTTATTTGCCGCATCACCCGCCCATACGTATAGTTAATTCTAAAAGTATTAATAATTATGACAAAAACGTCTTTATCCGAACATATTACAGTCAGAATCTTTTACTATTTTACATGATTTCCATTTGTTGAACAACAGAAAAACTGAGAGAAAAAGTGTCAAAAATAGGCAGTTTCATGGCATATAGTTGTAGGATTAATTCATATATAAATGTATTTCTACATACAGCAAGCTCAGTCCACCCTACAAGAAAACATTTTTTGTTGCCGCCACTAAAAAAAAGAACTTGAATGGACCTCCAGTTTAACTTGAAACTGAACTTTAACCTATTGTTCGCGGTCATATATCAACTCTTTACATACTATTGGGAAATGCAACTCAGACTACTCAGCCAAACAAAAACATGTCACGTACTGCTGATTTGACTTATCTGTCACTGGGTTTCAAGACCTCAACAGTCAAATTTTAGTTGCTCAACATGTACCGCATTTTCAGCACTAAAAGGTGCACCGAATTACAGAGCGCACCCCAAGAAAATGTTTTTGTGTCATTTTTTTCACACATAAGCTGCCCCGTACTGTAAGGAGCATGAAACTAAAACTACAAAAAGAGATACCGTACATACTCATAACTGTTACACATTTTATATACTGTACTCACAGAATATCTAAGTCCAATGGTTGATCAGTGAAATATAACTCTTGCTGACTAAAAATCCCATAAGACATTGTATCCAATTGGAATAAAACCCTGGTCGCAGCTGTGAGAATGTCGAAACCTCTAGTGATTCAGATGACATATGAAAAGGCATAAGATTAGCTATGTCTAACATACGGTGCTTGAGCCCGATCCGGGCTGTTGGTTGAGATAATCTTGTCCACCATAAATTTCTAAGTATGTCAAAAAAAGAAGTGAGTCTCTAGGTAATTTATATCAAACATGATTTTTTTTAAATGCAAGCAAAGAGCTCTCTCTCTCCGCTTGAGGGAATTAAAGGATATACTCTTTGCTTCAGTAGGCCCAGCGTAATATTTTGATCTGATGTAGTCTGATTTTATTGCCCAACTTTGTTTTTTTGTTATTCTTTTGCTATTTGGGAGATTGACAGACGGGTCGGTGCAGCGTCTGCCTTCATGCGGACCTTGTAACGGTCCGTCGTGGTGAAGAGGGAGCTGAGCCGAAAGGCAAAGCTCTCAATTTACCGGTTGATCTACGTTCCTACCCTCACCGATGGTCAGGAACTGTGGGTTATGACTGAAAGAACACGATCTCCAACACAAGTGGCTGAAATGAGTTTCCTCCGCAGGGTTGCTAGGCTCTCCGTTAGAGATAAGGTGAGAAGCTCAGTCATCTGGGAGGGACTCTGTGTAGAGCCACTGCTCCTCCGCAATGAGAGGAGTCAGTTGAGGTGGCTCGGTCATCTGATAAGGATGCCTCCTGAACACCTCCCTCGGCATGTCCCACCAGCAAGAGTCCCTGAGGATGACCTACGACACGCTGGTGAGACTATGTCTCTAGGCTGGCCTGGGAACACCTCAGGATCCCGTCGGATGAACTGGAAGAATTTGCTGGGGATAGGGAGGTCTGAGCTTCCCTGTTAAGGATGCTGCCCCTGCGACCCGACCCAGGATAAGCGAAAGATAATGGATGGTTGGATGAAGTCTTCATTTCAAAGCAGTATGACACTTAAGGCAAAAAAAATTGTTGTCATAGCTCGCGCTTAAGTTTGTATTACTTGGTGAGTTGTTTCAGGTGTAAAACTGCATTCACGCAACTGCCAAACATAAAAAAAACATTTTTGCCAAATTTTTGTAAATAAAATTGTTCTGCTGAAATAAGACCTCTTGTCAACACTGATTACAATATGTAGGGAAGGCGACTAAAGTAGGCCGAATGATAAAGTTTAGCAATGAAAAACTATTGTAAGATAATAATTTTGAGTTGACCTTCTTTTACTGATATGGCTCCCCCTGAGAAGAGAAAGTCTGCCCCATAGCCAAACTGATTTTGACATCCCTGTATTAGAATTTATCTCATTATAATAATATTTTTACTCACAGTGTCAAAAACTAATTTTAGAGAACATAGAAGAAAGAAAGCCATTCTGAAAGATAAATAAATTCTCCCAAATTAGTTTCTGGCAAGCAGTATGGCGGCGCAGTGGTTAGCGCATCCGAAGTACAGTTCTGAGGTCATGAGATTGAAACTATCCTGTGTGGAGTTTGCATGTTCTCCCCGTGCTTGCGTGTTTCCCTCGTCCACTCCGGTTTCCTTCCCCATTCCAAAAATATGCATGTCAGGTTAATTGGCCGGTCCAAATGTTCTCTAGGTGCAACTGAGCGGGTGAGTTGTCCGTCTCTGTTTGCCCTGCGACTAGCTGGCAACCAGTTCAGGGTGTACCCTGCCCACTGCCTGAGGATAGCTGGGATGGGCTCCAGCACCCCCGCGACCCTTCTGAGGATAAGCGGTGCAGATAATGGATGAATGGATGGATAGTTTCTGGCACTGAGTAAAAATAGTGGGACAATGAGATAAAAATCGAATGCCTTTACAGAACCACTCCTGGTTTAGTGGTCAAGTGACAGCACTCTCAACCGCTGTTGGATCCTGTTACATACAATATTTTGCGATTTTAATCAGTGACGTTTTTTGATTGATCAATCATTGCACGAACACGGTAATATACCTAGAAACTTGTAGTAATGCAAACGTATATATATGTATATATATATATATATACTGTATGCATTTTCAATCTTATCCACCACATTTTGCAGGAAATAAAGGCCCACCGGGTTATAAAGGCGCACTTCCAAATTTTCTTTCAATTCGGGGTTTTAAGCTGCACCATATAGTCCAGAAAATACAGTACTCTTGCCCTTCAGCATGCGCTCACCTTACTGATGATGGTGTCAAAGTCATGGTCTGGGCCCATGGGTGGAGGTGGCACGTCAAAAGAGCGCCTCCATATCTTGACTTGGGCCTCGCCGTGCTTGGCGGCCGTCTCGGCCTTGTTGAGGCCCGTCAAGCCGCCATAGTGGCGCTCATTTAGGCGCCAAGTGCGGTGCACCGGCAGCCACATTTGGTCGATAGCATCCAGGACGAGCCACAATGTCCGGATGGCCCTCTTCAGTACAGAGGTGTAGCAGATGTCAAATTCAAAGTTGGCATCTGAAGGGAACAGAGCAAAAAATATTTTTTTTTCTGCTTTCCGAAAGTTCAGTGTTGATCAGTCTTGGGAGTAACTCCTTTTTTAGGCAAGGACAACTGTAATGTGTTATATATAAAACATTGTAAGTCAAGTGTAGTTACAACTGCTTTACTCTGCTACTATTTAAAAGAAGTTCATGAAATTGTTATGTCCTCTGATCGTTGCCGGTTCTACTTCTGATCACAAAATAATATAAAACTCCCATTCTGCCGGCAACACAACGCTGGCTACAACAACCAAGAAGGGTTAGCATGTTCATATGTACTTACAAAATGCAAATAAATACAGTTACATGGCACCATCTAAAGCGCAGAGTAATTTCTCCCTACTGATATTCTGATGTTCTCTCTTTCATATAGACCCATATCAGATTTTGCCTTTCATGGGTTTATTTGGGATTATAACTCCCACAATAAACAAAATATTACTGCACTGTAAAAAATATAGATGCAGCCAGGTCAAATATAAAATTCTACATCAGGAAAATCTTTGTGATATGATAAACAATGTATTTAAGAAGGAATCAATTTTACTAAATGAATCTTTTATTTTAAAAACACCTTCACTGTACTATTGTATTATTCTGTTTTAAGAATGTTATTATCGATCCCAGATTTAGATTCAGGAAGAATTCAGTTTTTTAATTTGTTTTGTATGATTTTTTTTTTACTACTTTAACCTTTGTTGGCCTGGAGAAGGATGGGTGCCGCCAGGTTGTACTTGCCCAAGACACACCACAGGACATGGTGCCCCTACGACCCTGGTGGTTAAGGGATCCACACCCACACACAAAAACATCTTTAACTTATTATCTTAAATGTGGTTTTGTATTTTGTAATTTTTTTGCACCATCAGGATATCACTTTTTAATTTCGTTGTGCATTTCACCTGTTGCAATGACAATAAATTATATTCTATTCCAATGTATTCATTTACTTCGACCCAATAAACTAAACATGCATCAACTTGCTGAATGCAGCATTGATTTGTTTTTTTGTAGAGTAGAATGGAAGTGTGTTGTTTCCACGGTGAAATTAAAAAAATCTTGCTGGTACATGTTGTAGAGTCCAAGGGATTACGCAAGTGTGCTTGATGCATGCATTCCCCTCTAGCTGCAGAGTCCACAAAACGTGACGGGAAAAGGGATGAATCGAAACAATGCCACCACCTTTCTGACACAATATTCTTTACGGCTAAAAGTGTAGCGTGATCGGAACTCAATTTTATTCACTTGTTGCCTTCCATTCAGTGCACATTGATCTTAATGTTACGTGATCGCAATGTGTCGGGGAGGTGCAGAAACAATTATGCAACATGATCCCGACAGAGAACATGCAGCAGGTTTTGTAAACAAAAATAATCAAATAATAATAATTCCTCCCTCACCTTTTAGGGCCTGTCCACCTCTCTTCGCTTCCTTCTCTCCCGTTTCACTCAAATCTGCATCGAACCAGCCGCAGAAGCGATTTTCCTGGTTCCAGTTACTTTCGCCATGGCGAATAAGCACAAGCTTGTAGGCAGCCATCACTGGTCAGACAAGGTTAGTAGTAATTAGGAAGAGAATATTGTATTTTCGTTGCAGTGAATGGTATAGTGCAGAGATAAGCAGAGCGATGCAGTGCAGTTCTGCCAGATGGGTACTTTTATCCAGTCGATTGGACACTTACTCACTTCCGTGTTTTGTTATCCAATGAGATTACACTAAAGTATGACACGCTTCCCCTTTTCCTCACTAATGACACCAGTGGGCGCGTCTTGACCTTTTTACCCTTCCTTATGTACTTTTACCTAAAATTGTAATTACTATTCAATTAAATTCTATTCTATTCTATTCTGTTATTATCACATGGTTCATATATCCCTTAATCACCTAAGTCGTGGGGGCATCCAGTTCTTGTGGTCTTTTTTGTTTTTTTGGGCAGGGGTTTGCCCATCAAAGTTCAAAGAGCCCTCGTGTTTTCGTTTCCACTGTGCATATCTGCTTTTATCTTACTGTTAGCAGAGCTGTTTAGGACGGGAAAACAAAGTGTTCAAGAAAAGGGAGGGCTGGATGTGACGTCAAGCTTGTCCCCACATGTTTTTTTTTGTTTTATTTGAAAGCAGAGCATGAAAATGTTGAAAGTAATAAAAGGCCTGCCTTAAGTAGAGTCCAATCATTAACCCAACCCCCCAAAATATAAGAGTTTTTTATAGTCTGCCTATGAAATGTATGTACTTGCACTCGCATCATGAACAAGCTGAGTCATCATGATTTTAAGCCAGGATATAGCGGCAAAGGGTAATAAAGTTCCAAATTAAACACAGCTACCTTGGTGTTACTCATTTTTATACTATTACCCTTAACTTGTGATTTGAAACCATGATATTTTATCTTGTAAATGTTTTTGCACCATCGGGATGGCACTTTTCACTTTAATTGTGCATTTTAGAGTTTGCAATGACGACATTATATTCTATTTTGTTCTCTTTGTGATAAACGTATAGTTTGATTGTAGCTTGAATGTGCCTTTGTATAATTTTATCATCAAAAGTAACTCAATGAAGCCAAAGATTATATCCAGGTGTTGTTTGTCTTTTGTTACAATTGTATCAGCTTAGGGAGTTGATTTTCCCCTTCAGACACGGAGATGGCGCCTCACGGTGTTTAATCAAAAGAAGTCCTTCAGAGATGGCGCCATGCTGTCTCACCTCCCTAAAATTTGCCTCTCTCTTTCTATGCTTCATTATGAATACAATGCATCATTGTTTAAACTTACCGCATATAATTAGCTCCTCTCTCGACAGGAGGGCTAATCTTTATCTTCCATGGTCAGTTGGGCAGCTGGCCGGATACTTTTACTTTTGTTTCTCATTTATTATGATAGTGTGACACCTATCAAGTAGCATTATATTATTTCATGTAATCACGTGATCTTGTTTAAGCCAATTAGATGTCTTGTTCCACACATGTGTTTTGAATAAATGGGAAAGTAGTTATCAGATGTGGGTGGGGGACTGCTTCCAAGATCTGAGCCGATCTTGGAAGCAGATATAAGGGACAGCTCAGGTGGGATGCACCTCCGATGAAAGGGCTACCCAACTCAATCTCCGACTCAGAGTGAGTTTCTTTCTTTACCTGAAAGAGTTTACTAATTTTTAATACAATCTCATGTTTTAACGTTGACACTATTCTATTCTATTCTATTCTATTGTATTCTATTCTATTCTATTCTATTCTATTCTATTCAGGTCAGGTCATTTTAACAGTATTTTTATAGGCCTTGGGGCGGCACCGCGGCTGAGTGATTAGTGTGTCTTCGGCACAGTTCTGAGGTCATAGGATCAAATCCAGCCACCAGCCTTCCTGTGAAGAGTTCTCACGTTCTCCCCGTGCTTGCGTTGGTTTCCTCCAGGCATTCCGGTTTCCTCCCACATTCCAAAAAGGTTATTTGGCCGGTCCAAATTGTCCCTAGGTGAAACTGAGCGAGTGAGTTGTCTGTCCCTGTGTGCCTCGAGACTGGCTGGCAACCAGTTCAGGGTGTCCCCTGTCCACTGCCCGAATACAGCTGGTATGAGTTCCAGTACCCCCGCTACCCTACTGAGGTTAGCTTTTTGTAAGTCAGCATTTTCACTGCTTTTTGGATATTGTAGTCTTTGAAAACAGCCACATTCTCTTGGCAAATTAGGCGGACCCAGTTGTTTCGGATTTCGGTGAAAAATTTCCACTTGTCCTGGAAGCCGTGGCCCTCACAGTCAAATTTCCTTTTTTATTTACAGTTGCCAAGTCGAAAATGGGAAGAACTAAAATGCTCACAGAAAGCAGAAAGGGCACAGGTGACCAAAGGGTTAGTTCCATCATCTGGTAAAATGGTGATCTAGTTTTCTTTTTGTACAAATTTATTTTATACCGTGGGCAACTTTACCTGGCGGGCCACACATTATTAATTTTATGGCAAGACGTCCTGGGCCAGTAAAAATTTGATCAGGGGCCGTAACTGGTCCCTAAGGCTCGCCTTTGGACAAAGCTGGCTTAAATGATTGAGAGCAAGCAAGTTTAGTCAGCCCTTACTGCTAAGTGCTGTTTGACAGTAAAAAACTTGGAAGGGTGCGAGGACATTCCACTAGAGGTCACCCTGTTCACACAAACAGGCAAGCAATCAATGCTTGACGTATGCAGGATGAAGAAGCAGTTTTGAAAACTCAAGCCGATGCAGGAAAGGAGAGCACAGCTAAAGAAGTAGGTGAAATAAGCTATGTAAACTACCAAGACAATTTCCACAACTTCGGAAGATAATTTTTGAATTTGTTGATTCTGCATGGTTACATAATGCAATACCATCAAAGATGTGGAAAAAGACCGACCTTGTACAAGGATTTTACAGTATGTCTTCAACGAAAGTAAAGAAGAAGAAAAAAAACCTCACGAAAACGTGAAAATTAGTTGAAAGTTTGGTAATTTTTCAGATTTGTTCCCTTGTTATTTACTTGGGTAAGGGGACAAAAGCTCAAATTATCTTAAAGGAAGAATGTCTAATATCTCACCACTAGATGTCGCAGTATTGTGTTGTGCAACTGAAAACAAGTGCTACAATTCACAAAGAAGAATACAAACTAGGGAAACCCACACTGACCAAATCGCACCGTTTTTTCCCCATTATTTTGCCCGGCATTTAAAAGGTTTTTGGTATTTTGAGGTACCTGTAGCAGTAAAGCAGTAGACAATCATATCAGCTAAAATAAATACAAATTTCTAGACCTACGAGTATTTGAAAAAAATGAAAGTTAATATGATACTTTTTGCTTCTTATCAGGACTGGAACTCATGGCTATTTTAGCAGTCGACTAGTCATCAACTACTAAAAACATTAGTCAAATAATAGGTTTTCAAAATGTACCATGAAGTTGATTTGATTGTAAAGCAAACAATAACAAACACAAAAAAATCTGAATAATGAGAAATTTGTTTTCTACTGAACATATTGCAGATTCTTACAAAATTAAATCCAAACGCCATATCTAAAAACCACTTTGGCACAGCGCTCTGTCAGTAGGGACACAGGTCCATGAATAAACCTCTGCCCATTTTTTTCAGGGACAGACAAATCCATAAATAAATAAAATCAATTAAACATATTTTTATCCCTTTATACCAAGAACAGGCTCATTACCCGCAGTGGAACAGTAAATAAAACACATTATGTGCATTTTGTGAAGTACATTCAGTGGTCAACTCCAAATTGTGTTACAAAAGTACTGAATGATTCTCAACAAATTAAAATCAGACAAAGTTAACAACTGAAGTATGTCATTTTTGTCAGAACCAGAACAGAACAAGGACCCAGATGCGTATCGTTTACTCACAAGTTTATTGAGATATGGAGGAAAACAAATGTGACAGCGATCCGGTGCTCGCTGGACGAGGAAACAAGCCGCTCACGGGATCGGTGCGTGATCGTAATGCGGAAGTGGATCTTCCGGAGCGGGAGATCGTAGCATGGTCAAACGGGAAAAATGTGTCGATAGCTGGAGCGGGAGATCAGAGCGTAGTTGGTGGTCAAAAATGGGTGGTTAGCCGGAGCAGGAGATCAAAGCGTGGTCGGTGGTCAAAAACGGGTCGTAGCCGGAGCCAAACGGGGAATCAAGTCAAGTCAAGTCATGTTTATTTCAGAACAGACAAGTGGTATATGGGTGAAAACAGGACCGACGGCAGCCAGAGTCAAAGTGCTTGCCTTGCGTATGTAGAGGTTTGCTGACGGACTGACAGGGAGTGACTGGCGCACTGGGTATAAATACGAGGGGATTTATCAAGGCAACAAGCAACAGCTGGCGCCAAACGAGCAGGTTCAGGTGAGTGCAATGAGTAATCATGAGAATTTTTTGTTCTCCTAACTGTAGTATGTTCTTTGGACTGCATGCATTTATATGATTATGTGTTTTACTCGCACAGTCTGAAATAACGCACAAGCTCTCGTTTAAGCAAAATTACGCAATTAAATGTACAATACATGTCATCAAAACTGCATTGGCTTGAATTTTACTTGAGTCTTACCGAGGCGAGTCAGAATCTGATTCGTTCAAGTGTTCGACTGCTCTCTTTAAATTTTCCTGCATCGCCAAGGTACTGCCATTATACACAAGGTATTGCAAACTTTGTAAGAAGTCTTTTTATGTGTAGTAGGGTCATGCCAAAATGCTCCCAAACTTAGGAAGTGTCAGTACACGTACTTGATGTTGACGCTGGCATTTCTTTATGTATAAGTGACTCACAGTGTAGATCATATTCATGTAGAGATGAAAAATGTGTCTGGGGAAAATATTTTCCAAGAAAATTAATTGTCGACTATTTTCATTATTGATTTTTGTTACAACATCAACTAATTGTTGCAGCCCCACTTATTATTGAAATGAATATTGTTTTATTCTTTAATAAATGTCTTTTTACCACTAGGAGGAGCTAAATAATACACAATGTCCTTACAACAGTGCCTTTCAAATATTTTTTGTCCAGCCACCTGTTAGAAGAAGAAAGCCTTATATTCAATGCTTACACTCTGTGCTATTTGCGTGGAAGTTATATGTATACAAAACACTGCCAATGAGAGCGCCAAATCTCTCTAGCATAGTGGAGGAGCAATTGCACTTGATTCTTTGGAAAGATAAAGAAAAAAAAGGTTCCCCAAGGTCAAATGCACCCGCGGGCCCATTGATGGAGCAAGCCCCACTATTTGAGAACAACTGCCCTATGAGCACATACAAACTCAGTATTTTTGTGTCTCCCAGTCAGTCTAATGAATCATAGACTAATGATAGGAAACACAGTGTCATTCTTCCCCACACTCAAAGCAACACTTTTAACCTCTCCTGGGGTTTCGGCTCTTTCCCCCCCCCCCCCCCCCCCTCTGCTGACACCCACTTTCATTTCCCACACACCCACAAAAACAGCTCACATCGCTCCATGGCCCGTTAACCACGCTCTCACTGTGCATTCTGCAGCAATGCACATTCCACAGCTGAGGAAGAGGAAGGCATAGGGAAAGCACGCTGTGAACAAGTGAATGGAAGGAGAAAAAATACACTTTAGCAGTAGAAACCGCAGATTGTCACTTCCTGTCAGTGTAAACCATGAAATGGCAGAGTGAGACTTTGCGTTTCGGTTATTAGTTCTGAAACATGGCGTGTTTGTGTGTCTGTATGTGTGATTTTCACTAGCTTTTCTATTTCTCCCAGATGACATTTTTACTGAATGGGTGCAGTGTTGTGCAAGGAAATGCAAATTTTCTTCCATCCATCAATCCATTCATCCGTCCAGCCATCCATCATACAGTTTTGACACATATTCTATCTATTATTTATTAGGTTCCAATTAGGGGTGGGCAACCCAAATAGCCTTGTTGGACCCCCCAGAAAAAAAAAAAAAGGGTCGCGGGGGGGGGGGGGGGCGGGGGGGGGGTGCTGGAGCCCATCCCAGCAATCATCGGGCAGTGGGCAGGGGACACCCTTAACTGGTTGCCAGCCAATCGCAGGGCACACAGGGACAGACAACTCATTCGCTCATTCACACCTAGGGACAATTTGGACCGGCCAATTCACCTGAAATGCATGTTTTTGGAACGTGGGAGGAAACGGGAGTGCCCGGAAGAAACCTACGCAAGCACGGGGAGAACATGTAAACTCTGCACAGGAAGATTTGATCCCATGAACCCAGAACTGTGCCGCGGACATGCTAACCACTCCGCCATCGTGCTGCCCAGCGTCAAACAAGTTTATATATATATATATATATATATATATATATATATATATATATATATATATATATATATATATATATATATATATATATATATATACGCAAGCACGGGGAGAACATGTAAACTCTGCACAGGAGGATTTGATCCCATGACCCCAGAACTTGTTGGGAAATGTATGTTTGTTTTCCATAAACATAAGGCTAACATAAACAGAACTGTTATGATTGACCGCCATCTTGCTGCTATGGTTATGCCCCTTAAAAATTAAGCCAAGCGAAATACTGGGCAGAAGAATGGTTAAACGAATTGTGCGGTTTTGCCACTTTGAGTCTCCGTAGTTTGGATTTCCTTTTACACTTTGAAGTACTTGTTTTTGGTTGCACCACACAATACCGCGACATCCAGTGGTGAAATATTACAGTTTCCTCTAATGTAATGCAATTTGTTTCAAGTCAAGTCAAGTCAAATTTATTTATATAGCCCTTGATCACAAAAATGTCTGAAAGGACTGCACAGGATTACAATTACAAAATTACACAATTACCTGATCTTAAACCAGCATTCACTGTAAGGATAAGTAAAACCCCAAAAACTGTGAATGTCCAGTTCCACATAAAACAGAGAGAATTACACAATGTTGTGTTTGAATGTTGCCCTTCAGAAAATTCAGCTCTCTTACAACTAATACAATTTACATAGACACAAGACCTTACACATCTTAAATATTCAAAAAACAAAACTCTAGTAGTCTCAAACTCACATTCCAGGGGCTTATTGTGCCCAGCAGATAGTAGTTTGAGGCCCACACCCTAATATGAAAGTTTAAAGGGAGATAGTGTATTATTTAGTGTCTCCTAGTGGTAGAAAATAATTCGTATTCATTAAAAAAATAAGCAAACGCACAGGAAGTATGATATTAACATGTATTTTATTAATATACTCATTTGTTGAGAAATTTGCATTTATTTTAAACAAAATATGCCTCTAAAATGGAGATGACATGATATCTTGCTAACAAGGGTCCTTGAAATAACAATAACCTTGGGAAAGGCTGTGGAAAAAAATTGAAAAACAATAATATAGTGTGTAGTATTTGTTATATATTGTGCAATGGAAGCTATAGTCACTTGTTGACATTGTTATGCTTGTATTTTCGTTTCTTAGCTGCTATCTTATACGACTGTCTGGGCTTTGGTTCTGAAATGGTTGTAGTAGAAATACTTTTATTTATTTCTCATACCGCTAAAGTACTGTTTGAATATTTGTTATTGAATAACAAATGAAACATTTTTGGTGCCTAAAATCTTTGTGGTAAACTAACTCAATGGCCTAAATCATTCAACGGTCATGACACAAGAGTATCCGTATCGGGTCGGTATTTATCGTTCGATACTACCGTGTATTTTTGGATCGGAACATTTCTAATATCGCCCACTCCTAGTTTCCTCTCCCAGAGGCGTGGATGTGGAAATTTCGTCGCAAAAACCCATAAGGCGGAAAGAAAAGGGAAGGATGAGGAGAGCATGAGTGTTCGGTGGGCGGGTAGCTCTTAAAAGTGCAAGATGCACACCCCGCTCCTGCAGATGGTCAGGTTTTAACCCTTGCGCTCCTGTAAGAACTTACTCAAATGAAACTCTAACCCTTGAAGCAACTGATATTGAGACAACAAGCATATTTATGCATGTAAAACCAACTTTTTTAAACGAGGGAAGACGATTTCTTTTACTGCATCTTGGGGAGCAGATGTAGCCATCCTTATGTTGCATGTTGTTGCCCGGTTAGCTAAGTTTATGTAACTAACCACGAACACAATTTGGGAACCACTTCTTAGCGTGTGTTTGTGTGTGTCGGTTTTTACAATCAATTTTTACAAGAGTCACCCTTTCAAAAATCTTTTAAAGAGACAATGTGCATCATATAGCGCATTGCATAAAACATAGCATAAGCATATTTTTTTATAAAAGTTATAACATTTTTAATTGTTGTTTTTAATTATTCCGTTTTTTTCCAATAGAAGGCGCTCTATGATGCACATTGTCTCTTTAAAAGATTTTTGAAAGGAGGACTCTTGAAAAAATTGATTGTCCCTATTCACTTGCCTTAAAAAATCTGACCAGTAGGTAACAGCAGATTACTCTTTTGTTTCTTTTTATAGACTAAATATGTACAAAAATAATAAAATAAAAATATTGCACGTAAATAGGATTATTTCAATTCTTTTCTTATTTTACAAAAATATACTGAAAAAAGTTACGACTTTAATTAGTTAAACATTTTTCCATTGGCAGATGATATATCTTGAAAAAAAGGACAGCATGAAAATATAGTAAAAATTAATGAAATAGGTTAAACGTGTAGTAAAGTCCCAAATTACAGCGAAATGATTCACAAAAATGAATAACGTGTATTACTTGCTGAGCTGTGGTGACCACAAAAATGGTCAATCTAGGCAACATGATAATTTAATGCCTAATCCCATGCCTGGTGTTATTTTATTTAAAAGATTTTGATGGACCGTGTACCTCAAGATTTTTTTAATGAAAAAAAGTATCCTTGGCTCAAAAAGCGATATGAAATACCGACATAACCCTCCTGTTGTCCTCAGGCCCAAATGACCCATCATTGTGTTATTAAAAACCCAGAAAAGATAACCCTACATGATATTTTTCTAACGTTTCCTAGATTGGTCCCAACAATGGAAAAAAATGAAATGTTGTTTTTATTCACATTTACATGCAAGCTGTATAAAAAGCTACAAAGATGGTCCTGAGTACAAAATGAGGACAAAAGAAGGATGTATAGCATTAGTACAGTTAGGGTCTGGTACGCCTCCTTCCACCAGACGGCGCCAACGGGGTTTGGAACCCTGCACATGTGTGTCCAATTGCCACACACCTGTCCCTAAATGTCTTGACCCATAACAAGTATATTTTGGACAGCACACATGGTCTTGCATGTTTCATTTCCACTCTCATTGCTTCCTTTGATGTTGCTTTTTGGTTTCTTGTTAGGACATTTATTAGTAGCTTAGTGACCACTTGTTTGGTTGTTACTTCGTTCCTTGCATCTGAGGTTGGTTAGGTCGTTGCTTCTGGATTGGATCATGTCAAGTGTGATATGTTTGGGCATTATGTTGTTTTGTAAACCCTTATTTGTTTGTCACTTTGTACCTCATTTTGTTATAAAATACCATCCCTCTTTTGAGAACCCCTGCCTCAGGTTCTGCTCCCTACGCATGGTTCCACACCCCAAAAAGCATAACCAGTATGACGCTGAAATTAAATAACTATGCAAAACTTGTTGGTTTAAATACTCCCAAAAACTTAGTAGTCATAAGACTTCATCGCAGCTGACCAGAAAAGGTTGAGACACTGAATCATCCCTCATTTTCATTGGCCTCCTCCACAACTCACCAAACAGACTTCCTGTATGAGCAGGCCTTCTTCCCAGTTAATCACACGCACACAGACATGGCACACTCACACATTTAGTATCAAACACTTTTAGAGACAATTTTGAGCTTCTTTCATGTGGCCACAGCAAATAAATGATTCCTGCTCATGGGCCAAAGCTTTTAATCCCAAGACAGGAAGTTGCTCATGGGGGTTTGATGCTTGTCTTTCCAAAAACCTGTGTTTCATTTGGGGCCAGGCTATCAAACGGTACAGAACTTTTTCTATATTTAATTTGTTTGGGGAAAAGGAAAACTCACCGACCAGTATCCTATCTGCTCTTTATTGATGCACGTTGGTTGTTTATTTTGTTACACTTGACAATAAGAACTCTTTTGCTTGTTAAATACATTTGTGGTATTCGGGGTTGAATATACAGCATGGTTACAGAAGGCACTGAATAACCATTTGAAGAAGTCCAACTCTCAAGCATTGGTTGTGTTTTGACCAGGTTTCAGCACAAAAATCAAGTGTAACCATGTTGTACAACATCAAGGATCTTGGCTATAAACTAATAAAGATCTGTAACACTCTCACCATAAACAAAATGTTCTCTCCTGCAGTGATAAAACTAAAGCCTGACCAATCATTTGAGTGCTGATTAAAATTGGCTGATGATGACACTTCAGACAAAAAACATTAATAATCGGCAAGATAATCATTCAAAACACAGGTTACTGATGGTATGACAGTACCTTGAAAGTTCCATTTGCTTCTGTAGGGTTAGCAACAGGCAAGTAATGTAAAATCCCCATGTTGCTTTTAAGGTCATCGATAAGACCCTGTTCGAGTGGTTTGGGTTTGTATACATGTACGTATGTGACCATTTTTTTTTTTTACGTAATCAGCTTTTTATTCATGACGGTTTTTTTTCACATATAGTATTGGTCTGAAAAGAAAAATCGGATTGGTTGGCCTTAGAATATACAGGTAAAAAAATCCTATTGTAGAAAACTTTTTTTCATACAAATATAGTCTGTTATGACATAATTTCAAAAATTCCCCATGATAAACTTCTATTAACATCACTGCAGTACTTCAAAACAAACAAAAAAAGTTAGCATCCCTTTTCAAAATTGTAGAACAGCTCTACTATTGCGGATCAAGATGCATTTTGAAAAGCACTGACGTGGAACCTTTAAAGAAAACAATTCCATGCAAAAACCCTTCGATTCGTAGTTTTTTTTTTTTTTACATCTGACTTATTTTAAACTGCATGACAAATTATCCAAACAATTTATAGTTGACACATTAGCAAAGCACTGACAACTAAAAATGGCTTAGACAATCATGCAGTCACATAAAAAATAAAGTGTTCCAAATGTATATTACATTTTTATTTGATGTCATTAGATCATCTTTCAAAAACACAAGTTTAAGGTCTCATTTTTTTTCAATATACAGTTTTCCCTGATATAGTTTTAGCATATTTTCAGGAAAAAGTTGTCTCAATTAAAGCACTTTAATCCTCTTGGATCTGGGCAACGGAAGCGACATCCACTCATTGGTTCCCTAATAAGGATAATTGGCACAAATACAGAAAAAGAATGCTGCTTGAAGCTGCTGTTGACCACATCTCACAGCCAAATATTCACATCCAACGTAAACACCAGATTCCAGTTCTTATGGGAAACTCTAATCCATTGCATGTGATGAATTAACATACCTGTCAAACTATGTTTTTTCCGTGTATTACATGTTTTACTATGTTACTATACGCCGTATAGTAATTTTTGTACAAAATAAAAAGTTTAATTTTTTTTTTTTTTTTAATTGTAAGACAGATCTCTTATTGCACTTTTTGGCTCTGACCCGGATCGTCTCGGTACTGGTGGCTGACAATGTGATTGTAGGTTGCTAATATTGACGCGGTATTCCACATCAGTGGTCAGCAACCACTTATGTTTGGTACCAGTCTGCACAGAAAGAATCAAAATTTGCCTCATTGTTAGCTTATACCCTATAGAATCGGGAATACACATTTTTTTTTCAGCACGCCCCAAAAAAACCTCAAAGTTTGGGTGAGCGTTTTCGATAATTCTGCAAGGAGTGGTCAGTTGACAAATATTGCTGACCTAATTTGCTCAACATTGGATGCAACTAGAATCAAACCCTGATTGCGGCCGTGTGATTTTCCGTAACCCGACTAAAAGACCATTAAGATGACAAAGGAAAATTCATTTTATTTTCTCATCACCACACAATTTTTATCCACGGGGTTGTACACCATTTGTAATTGGGCATTATGGGAAAGGGTTCAGCAAAAATAATGTTGTACAACATGGTACCGTAAGTAAAAATTGTGTAAAGATTAAATAATATATATTTTAGATCAGTAGTGGTCTAGTGATTACACAGTATATTTGAGCCTATTAATATTACTAATTCTATTGTCATACCTGTCAACCTCCACGGCTCCATGCCCGTACAAACGGTCGTATTTTCCCTTACAAAATAATCTTACACCATATTTTTTTTTCGGAATGATGCACGATGGAAAATCCCCAGCCGGCAGACGCATGCGCACAGTAGCATCAAACCGCTCGCTTCATTTGCAACGAAAAAAAACCGATACTGAGATAGATGCTACCGCGGCGAACTCGTTAGACTTGATTAATTTGCCGTTTCGTAATAATGTTTACCGGACTGTACCCATAATTGACAAATTTGCGTTTTTCCGTACAGATTTTCTTGTACGTCGTACACGTCTTAAAATGCATAATAAACGTACTTTATATGGCAAAAACGTACAGGTTGACAGGTATATTATTGTACTGGGCGTGAGAATATAGTCAGTTACTAAAATGGTTGTGGAACACTATTAGTCTGCCTTGCTGCGAGCAAATAGGTGCCGCGTTATGTTTGTAAGGTTTATCACTGCTCAATTGGGGGGATTCCAAACATTAAAAAGGGAAGCAATTGGCTGAGGTTGACAGGTTTAAATTAAAAAAAAAGTACAGTGAAGTTAACTCTTCCTCATCTTGCTGTGCTTCAAAAGAGGAACCACCAAAACAAAAGCTGGTACTCTCAGATGACCGTCTGCTCTCCCCGGCTCTTCCTGCATGCCCCGTAGACCACCGAGAGCACAAATGCAAGGCAGCAAAGGCAGGCGAACACGGCTGCAGTCAGGTAGACTTTATAAAGGCAAGGGTGCGGATACTGCTCCAAGTTGCAGTAAGAATTGCGATCCGTCTTGTAGGCCATCACCCCCACGGCCGGTAGATAAAGCACCGCAGCGGCCACGTCGTGCGCCAAATTGGAGCACAACCAGCGGGGGCCCCCGAGAACAGGCACAGCGTCCTGCTTGTCCAGGAGCGTCACGAAGAAGAGGCCCAAGCACAAGAGCCAGAAGAGCACCGCCACGAAAAGCACAAAGTGGATGGAGCCCTCGTACTTGTTGGCGGCGATGGTCACCCAAAGGCCGGCGCCGAAGACGATTTGCAACAGGCGGGCGACCCCCAGGAAGCTCCGGAGGAACTTGGTCATGTGCTGCCTCACCTGTGATTGTGCTTGCTGGGGAGCCATCTCCTTTTAATCCCTTTTTCGAGATTGTCCTTCTCTAAAAATGTACTCCGAGCGGGTGCTGCGAACCAGCTGCAAACAGCTGGCGATTTGGACGCAAAAAAGTTTGCAAAAAAAAAAAAATCAGCGGCCGATTACAAAGTTCGAGCCTCTGACGAAAAATCGCAGGAAAAGTAAGAAGTGTTTCCCCCCCGAAGGGTTTTAGACAAAAGAACTGTGTTTTGGGGTTTCGTCTTTTCCTTTTCTCCGCTCAAAGTAGCGTTTGTGTTTTTGGGGTGGGCTGTAGTGATGTGTCGTACCCGAACGTAATGGCTTAATAAGCAGGCTCTTGGAAGTGAGCTATAGGGGTCCCTTTGAGATTCTTTTCCCCCCTTATAATTGTTAAATGTGCATTTTTTTCATTCTAGGTTTAGTTTGAATTTGTTGAGTATATGCAATTTTAAGATGTTTGTTAAAAATTGAATTTATTTTTTCTGTGATTCTTAGGGATAACGTATTTTAGTCACCTGTCTTTCGTAAACAAAGCAGCTCTTTGACCCATCCATTTGAAGTATCCGAAGGGAGCCGGCTCCCTTCCGATAAAGAGCTGGTTCCTTTGATCCATTTTTTTCTTGTTTTTGATTAATATCCATTTTTTCCAGGGATTCTTGGTTGTTGACTTTATATTTGTTCAGTATAGAAAAGGGTGAAATATTTGTTTTGTTCAAATTCCATGTAAATTTAGATCTGTGAATATTGTACATATTATTTATTATTATATATATTAAATATTTGGGCAGCACGGCAGCGCAGTGGTTAGCGCGTGTGTGGCACAGTTCTGAAGTCATGAGATCAGACCTTCCCGTGTGGAGTTTGCATGTTCTCCCAGTGCTTGCGTGGAACTCCGGTTTCCTCCTACATTCATTACAAAAACATGCCATGTCAGGTAAACTTGCCGGTCCAAATTGTCCCTAGGTTTGAATGAACGAGTGAGTTGTCTGTGTGCCGAGACTGGCTGGCAACCAGTTCAGGGTGTCCCCTGCCCACTGCCCGAAGATGGTTGGGAATGGGCGGTGAAGATAATGGATGGATGGATGGATATTATATATTGTATATATTTTATGTTTCCTGTGTTTCTTAGGGATAAAGTGTTCTGGTAATGCCTCATTTGCGAACAAAACAGTTCTACAAGCTCTTGGAAATGAAGACAGGAGCTGATGTGGTGCCCAAAAATTCTTCCTACTCCAAAACATTGACCAAAAGGAAACAAAATTGTGCAGGAAACAACCAAAACACAACAAGAAACATCCCGGGGAAAAAAAGAACAACAAAAAAAAAAACACACGACCAAAAAAAAATAAATGTGTTGACCCAAAAAAATGAACAAAAGTTGGCCAGGAAACAACCAAAATATGACAGTAAATACCCCCGCCCTAAAAACTCCAAAAGTAAGAAGAATTAACAAAAAAATATCCAAAAACGTACAAAAATGGATCAGGAAAGAACCAAAACACGACAAGAAAAAAACAACAATACTTGACCAAAAGACAAAATAAATGTTGTTCTTATAACAATAAAAAATTTACCAAGAAATGATGAAAGAAACAACAGAAAAATTGTCCAAAAAAATGTGTTTTTTGTTTTTTTTCAATTTGTTGCTGTCTTTAAATTTGTAGAAGATAAAAAGGTAAAAATGGTTTTGTATTTTATCTTTTTTGTAGGTGTTTCATGTTTTTTTTCAATTTCTTTTTAGGAATAAATGTTTTTGAGATAAAGTGTTTGAGGAGTATGTTAGGAGTGACAAGATTGGATGAATTGAGAAATGAAATTGTGAAAGACAAAACTGGAGTAGTAGTGGAACTGAGCAAGTGTCTGGATAAGAGAGTACTCGGATGGTTTGGACACATGGAAGGATGGATGAGGAATTGGGATATTTGGACGCGTTCTAAGGGATGGGCAGGGCACCAGTATGATGCGGCAGGGGTAAACCAGTGAAAGCTGTCCGGCTCTGCTGTTGAACAAAGAGTGTGTTGTGTCACCCTGACCCGAGCGACATGGCCGCTTTCTTGTGTCCCGTTTCATCTGGAGGGACGAAAGTATGACCAACCTAGGTGCCGAGGTGCTTAACCTGTTTGGGTGTTTGGGCATTTGGGTTGGCTATGGTCCCCCAAAAAATTGTGAGTGTTTTTTACTACATTTTCTTTTTTTTAAATAATTTTCTTTGTTTTTGTATGTGTTTGTCTTGCTCTCGGTCACCTCTCTTGAGGGATATGACCAGGGTAGATAGATAGATAGATAGATAGATAGATAGATAGATAGGAATAATGTCTTTCAAAATTATTACTTTTTTGTCCTACATAAAAAAGCTGATTGTGATATTTTAAATTTTATTTTTTGTTGCACTGAAAAAGTCTATATTCTCAATTATCATTGTTTTGTTTTCCAGGATTCCTGAGTAAAAATACGTGGATTAAGCAACATCAACCAAAACAACTCTATTAGCGGTTTAGAGCCAAAAGAGCGGCCTCTATTAAGTGAGCCAAGCTAAAAAAGCCGCTTCTCTAAAAAATAGCCGGAATTCCCATTACTAGCGGGTGATGTCTTCCAGCTGCCAGCAGCTGACGATTTGGACTCAAAAAAATTAAAAATAAATCGATTCCTACAATTGTGCCCATGGCAAAGAGAATTGCAGATAAAATAGGAACCAACTCATTGTGTGTGTGTGTGTGTGTGTGTGTTTTGCCGGAGGATTTCAGAGGTAAAGCTGTCTTTCGTCTTTTCCGTTTCCACTGCTCAAAGTCGTGTTTGTGTTTTGGGTGGGCTGGCCCAAAAAGAGAAGAGAGGGTGGACGAAAATTGCAAGCGAGGGAGGAACCCTCACTGGCCATTCCAAAAATAAATCAAGAGGTTTTTTTATACAGGGGATTTATGAACATGACAATACAGTGGAACCTCAGTTCTCGACCATAATCCGTTCCATTTCTTTGTACGAAAACCGATTTGTACGATCACCGAAGTCCTTTTTTCCCATTAAAAGTCACGTAAAATTGTTTTAATCCGTTACAACACCCTAAATGTTTACCACGAAAGTAAACATTAAGCTAACCCAGGCTAATCGTACGTTCGCATTAGCTTAATCTTCCGTACGAAAGATTACGCTAACATGAACGTGTAAAAATAAAAAAATCAGGTCGTTTACACGTCATTTAGCACCCGGGTCTCCACAACAGGTGGTGAGCAGTTAAAGGATAAAGAAAAGAATTATGAGTAGGATTTCTTACCTTGGCGGTTGTCTGCAGAAGCCATGCTGTATTCCCGAAAGAAGGGAAACTCGCACACCTTCTTCATATTTTGCTATTATTTCTTTCTTAAATGCAATATTTGTAGGCACTACTCCTCTTTTTTCACCGTAGCAACTTTGCTGCTTGCACCAACCTTCTTCCGAAGCATAATTAGGAGTTAAAACACTCCCTTCACCGCTTTTGAAAAACGAAAGCAGAGAAGGAGTGCGCGTTGCCGTGACAACAGTTCTTCACGAGGGGTGGGGGCAATCAACACTCGTACGCCGCTCAGCATCGCCCCTAGCGTACCGGCGTTCGAACTCCAATGTTTTGAACGAAAAGCGAAGCAAGAATTTCTCGAAATTTTAGGTCGAGAACCGTTTTGTTCGAACTGGGAGGCGTTCGAAAACCGAGGTTCCACTGTATATACATCGTATCAGTGTTTCTCAACCCTTTTTGTGTCAGGGAACCCTTTTTTTCATGAAAAAATATCAAAGCACACCTTCCATCGAAAATAATCCCCTGCACCAGTTTCATGATGTTTTTTTTTTTTTTTTTTTTTTTTTTTATAAAAGGATATATACTCATTAAAACTACCGTTTCATGCATTGGACCAGTGGTTTTCAACTGGTCTGACTTCAAGTCAAGTCATGTTTATTTGTATAGCCCTTAATCACAAAAAGTCTTAAGGGCTGCACCGACCACAGATTATTGCAAACCACAGAGGGCAAATAATACATATATATTGTCAACATAAAATATAGGTTATTCATATGCTATAGAATAGAAGTGTGTTTTAAGCTTAGATTTAAACATTTCCACTGAGGTTGCAGATCGAATCTCAGGGGAAAGAGCATTCCACAGCACCGGGGCCCGGATGGAGAACGCTCTCGAACCTGCGGATCTCTTCTTGGCTCTTGGGATCACTAATAGACCAGCATTTTCAGAGTGAAGGCTCCGGACAGGAACATAGGCGGGAATTAAATCTCAAAGATATGAGGGAGCAAGTCCATACATAATTTAGTATAATACCAACATAACCTTAAAATCTCATTTTAAGATAACAGGGAGCCAATGCAGGTTAGCTAAAATCGGTGTAATGTGATCAAACTTTCTTGTTTTAGTTAAAAGCCTCGCTGCAGCGTTTTCTACCAGCTGAAGGCTCTTGATTTTGGACTTCGGGAGACCGGAGAGTAGTGCATTACAGTAATCGAGACAGGAGGTAACAAACGCATGAATTATAATCCCTGCATCCGACTGAGACAGCATAGGGCAAATTTTAGCAATGTTGCGAAGATGGAAAAGAGCTGTTCTAGTAATCTTCTTAACGTGTGTTTAAAAGGACGGATCGGGGTCAAATATGACACCTAAATTGTTGACTGAATCACTCAGGGTGATATTACATTTGTCAATATTCAGGACCCACTGTCCCACCATATTAGACCCGAGTATGAACTTCACATTACAATCTTATTATCATTGATATAATCATATTTGGCATTTGGATTCTATGTAAACGAAGCTACATATTTACTTCTTCCATATTTTGCTAAAAGTATCCCCGATCCAACACAAATATTTTATATAGCTGATGTTGTATCTTACTAGTTGTTTTGTTTTGTACAAACATTTGAGACTTATATAAATAAATACGACTTGACTTGACCCCTTTCTTGCCTACACTATCGCCGCATCAGCACAGGATGCGTGTGCATCCTTGACCCAAAACAGTGGGAGTAGCAATATGAGTTTGAATGGAGCGACTTGCAAAAAACAACAGGCTGTTTCATGTTTGGACAAGCAAATCGTAATTTTAATGAACTCAATTTTCTCAAGCGAGAGATTGAGCCAGTCAAAAAATAAATAAAGAGGCTATTTTACATGTGTATGAATCACAGTAATGTATATACCTATACAATCATTGGCCACTTTATTAGGTACACCTGTACAACTAAAAAGCCAATCACATGGCGGCAACTTAGTGCATTTAAGCATGTAGACATAGTAAAGACAATGACCTGCAGTTCAAACCGAGAAACTGTATGTCACGGTTGCCATGGCGCCCAATTGGCCCCCGCCAGCTTCTGTCACGGTTGCTAGGGCCCCCAATTTACCCCGCCCATGAACACCAGCTGAAACTCGTTGACAGATTGCTTCCTGTGACTACTTAAACGCTGTCCTGTGAGTCGCCCTTGGTCGGAGTGTCAGGTTTTCAATGTAAATCTCTTGAATTTCTGTCTCAAGGTAATTAGCTTGTTTTTATATTATTAAATATAAAAAAAGTGTTTCTCATACACACACACACATGAAGTAACGTTTCAGTAATCAGTCTAATTGCATCTCTTGTACGTTTATCAATCTTATATTCTTTTATTGTGAAATGCTCATGTGAACTTTCTCCCTGAAGTAAAATAAATCACGCCCACGTTGTGGGCGTGGTTTCTTTCCCTTGTAACAACATCACATGAAGGACGTGAGGAAATCTGCTCTTGGTATGATTCGATTTTAACTATATATATATATGTATTTTATTTGGGTAAATATGGCCACGAAATAGTCTTAATAATGATTGACTTTAACAGGAGTGTCTGTGAAACTCTGTTTTCACACGTCAAGCCCTGAGAAGCTCCTTTTTTCCCTGTGTTTTTGCTCTTGTTTTGCCAAACCCTGTGAATATCCGTTTTTTTCCTGTGTTTTTGCTCTTGTTTTGCCAAGCCCTGTGAATCTCTGTTTTTTTCCTGTTTTTTTGCTCCTGATTTGCTTTCGCCACAATCTGTTTGATTCAGACCATTTCCACGTTCCGAGCATTCTACTCCCGCGACCAACCTCTCCGGATCGAGTGTGCGCTCCTTTCCCTTCGTCCCAATAAACTGTGAGTAACGTTACTGTTTCCTGTCCTGGTACCTGACACATTATGGGTAGGAAAGGTGATTTGAGTGACTTTGAATGTGGCATGGTTCGTTGGTGCCAGAAGGGCTGGTTTGAGTATCTCAGAAAAATGACGATCTCCAGGGATTTTCACGCACAACCATCTCTAGAGTTTATAGAGAATGGTCTGAAAAAGAAAAAAATATACAGTGAGCGATAGTTCTGTGGGCGGAAATGACTTGTTGATGCTAGTGTTCAGAGGAGAATGGCCAGACTGGGTTGAGCTGACAGAGAGGCTACAGTGACTGCACCAAAACAGCACTGATAAAAACATTCTTGAAGGGACAGTGTTTTAGGGACAAAGAAAGACTACAAACTACAGAGACTAAAAGTGAGAGAAAAGCACCATGTTTCTTTCAGTTTTTACCCAGCCTTAGGGCCCGGTCACACAGCCGTTTGCGGCTGAATCACGGCCAGACATTTCTGCCTGTGAGGCGGACGCTATTGGACGCTTTGAGATCGCCATACAGACGAGATACAGCAGTGCTTTACTCGCGGTCGGAAATTCACACGCGGTTGGCCGCGCGAAAAAGTTTTGGGCTGCTCAAAACTTTGAGCACGTGTTAACCGCGGGCGGCACACGAGGTAATGACGCGGAAATGACGCGGAACGTCGTGCTCTGGCCGCGGCCAGGGCGTGGTTACACATGGGTAGGACGGGAAATTTCAGCGGGTAATCGTGGGTGGAGCATGGTCATAGCATGTTCTGCGCCTGTATCGCGGTGTTATTACGTGAAATTAGCGTGTTACGCGTGTGACGGTCAAACGCCTTTCTCCGCGTACATACAGAGCGATTTGCCGAGCACACGTCAGTTGTGCTCGAGACGTCAAGGGGTGGACATGGATCGCCGTCACCGTAGTGACCTCGTCTTAATCCATTTTTATTTCTTGACATTTATTTTCATTTCATAACAAGATAATAAAATCAAAATGAAAAACTATTACAATAATAACATATTGGGTTCTTCGGTGCCATAGCTTGAAATCTTGATCTTCACGGGACTGTGTCTTGAGCGGTTATGATTTCTACAGCCCGGTGTTATGCCGAGAAATGCATCCCTGCCGAGATTTGCATCCCCTCGCTACTACAACCACTTTTACCTCGTTTTATCTCACTTTTATATCACTTTTAGGGAATGTAATGGCGAACATATAACCAAAACCACTTCGTCTTGCTTTTGTTGGGAATGTAATACAACTTAAACCATTCCGTCTTTGTTTTTGTTGTGAACATAATCGAACGGTAATGCACACCGTATATAAAATCCTCCACCCCTCGCGTGAACGCGCATTCTGCTGCGCTTCCAACAAAAGCGATTGTATTCTATATAAAACGCTTATTAAAACAATAAAGCGAGCTAATTATAACAATTGGGAGATCCTAGTCTATATAACGCGTTTATTTAAACAATAAAGTGCGATCGTATTCTACAAAATGCGTTTGTTAACGCGGATGAAAAAGTCACCAACGTCAATGCACGCTTCCAACAAAAGCGATCGCAGCAGAATGCGCGTTCACGCGAGGGGGGGGGGGGTGCGTAGGAGTCGCATTTGGGCACAACACCGGCTCGGGAGCTTTTATACCCGTGGTCCACACGAGAAAGTGACGCGAAAATGACGAGATGAGGAAGTGGAACAGTCGCCAGCGTCTGTTTTGCCGGCATATCACCGATGAACAGCGGCTTGGCCAATTTTGCACATTTTCCATCGCGGGCAACCACGGGCAAAAAAAACCCGCAAAATTTTACCCGTGATACAGACGCAAACGGCTGTGTGACCGGGCCCTTACTCAGAGAAAGACAAAAAAAGGGGAAGGGGAAGATTATTTTCTAAAAGGAAGGAAAAATAGGAAATACGAGAAAATGAGGCAAAAAAAGGTAATACAAAGAAAAGTAGGGAAAATAAACAAAATAGGAAAATTGAGAAAAGAAAGAAAGAAACAAAATAAATAAAAGAGAAAAATGACAAAAATGAACCCCCTCGCAATTTTCTCTTTTTTCTTATAATTATTTTATTTTTCTCTTTTAAAAAAAATGTGTTTTTATTTTCCCCCTTAAGTTTCACTTTTATCTTATTCTTTTTTCCCTCTTTTTTCTTTTCTTTTTCAATTTATTTTTTCTTCTTTTCTTCTTTTCAAAAGTAATGAGGTTAGTTTTGATCACTTTGAGTCTCTATTTTGTCTTTTTCCGTTGTGCTTCTAGCACTTCTTTTGGTGGCAGCGACATCTAGTGGCAAAATGATACCCACTGTCTCTTTAACATTTATATTAGGGCTTGTAACTATCATCCTGGGGGCCAGAATTGGCCCCCGGGCCAGGATTTTGGTTCCCCTCCTATAAGTGAACAAATTCGCAAAGTAGCTGGCGATCTTGAAATTGTTTTCCTGAATTTCCCCTTTCTGGTATATATCAATTCATCCAGTATACAGCACCTAGTCAAAACACTAAACAATAAATCAAGAGAGCAGTTGTTGCTCTACGGCGCTGCTCCTATGAGGAACAACAACATAAATACACCTGTGTTCCCTCTGTTATAGCCGCTTTGGCCATTGCTCGTTTTTTGTCTGCTGTCGGAGACATCATCGCAACAAACCAATTCCGTGTCACCTCACAAGGACAATTAATAATACCGCTGTTTGAGAGCTTGCTGCTGCCAGTGAGGGAAAATGGGACATTTTTAATGGCACACACAATCTCTCAGTGTCCTTCTGGTGCCGTTTTCGACTCTGACCTTTTATCCACTCTTATTCATTTTTTGGCATGCACAAAAAGCCTTCAGTACTCTGAAGTAGGCAATATGCTTTTTGGAAGCTGGCGAGCTATGAGCACAGCAGTCTTTCAATTGGCTTTGTCTGCATCTTCAAAAAATTCTATAGCAGAGTGATAGGTGGCCACAAATTTGAAATTACAAATACATGAAATATAGCAGGAAGTACTTTGGCAAGCATTAATTGAAATATAAATCTACAGGAAATTACTGGTGTGGTGTGCTGGGATAATCAGAAGCTGGGCCTTATGACTAAAGTGTCAGGATCTGGCCCCAGAGGGTGTCAACCGGTGTGGAACTGGACACACCTGTTCCTAATCATCCCAATACTTTATGTTGACTGCTCAGACAGCACACTGCGTCAGGCCATTGCCATCGTCATTCTGGTGGCCATATCCATGTACCGTATGTTCTGCACGATAGGGCGCACCGGGTTATAGGGCGCACCCCCCAAAAATATTTTTTGGTCCTATAGCTTCGACAAAACAGTCAGATAGTTCAGTCAAACTTATTACCCCCTTAATATTCCGAAAGCTTGCAAAGAAGCAAATACGTGTCGTAGACACGTGTGAATGCGGTGTCCGTACGATGTCACTCAAATGCATCGTTTCAAATATCATTCGGAAGGTTAAAGTCTTGGGATTCAAGAAATGCCAACCATTCGTTAGTTTCTATTTTCTTTTTCGCTCGCAACTTTACTGTGCATATGACAATAAACACTTGGAATTGAGTTTAATTTAAAAAAGACCCATCACAGAGACATCGAATTCACTCTGAAACACGATACTGTGAAAATATATAGCCGGAGTAGCTCACCGAAGTCGTTGTGTTCAATAATAATGTGCAACCATGGTCCTCTTATATCCGTGAGTGTAGTAAATCCAGGAGAGTAAAATATTTACAAATACAGTACAGAATAGTAAAATACTGTTTTCTCTATGCCGTCAACCCAACATGCTATTCACATTCATCTTTTTCGGCCAATTGCAGGCTTTGTTTTGCCCCTTTAGCCTATGCAGCCTGTAAATAATAAAAAAGATCCGCCACCTTTACCTCCGAATAACTTTAGCCAATAGTGATCGATTCAACTCATGATTGACACATCTTTTTCGGCCAATTGCAGGGTTTGTTTTGCCGCTTTAGCCTATGCGAGCCTGTAAATGATCAAAAGCATCTGCCCCCTTTACCTCCGAATAACTTTAGCCAATAGTGATCGAGTCAAATGATGATTGACACATTGGTTAGCCAATAAAACGCCGGTATATAAATCCCAGCATACACCGCGGACTACTTCGCGTTCGGGGAAAATCTAGTCGGCGGCTGCTTTCATTAGTTACAAGACTTTGCGACTTAATATTGATCCATGTATAAGGTGCATGGTCAGCTTTTGAAAAAAATTAAGACTTTTAGGTGCTGTCTTCCACTATCGTGTCAGGTTCTGTTTTGGTTCGACATTTAAATGTTTTGTGACCACTTGTTTGTTTGTTACTTTGTTCTTCCTTTTCTGATTAAATACCATCCATTTTTCTCAGCACACCAGTCTCTGTTCTAGCTTCTCTGCATTCGGGTCCATCCAAATTGTGACAGAATGACCTGACCACCAAAACACTCAGGGGGAATTGTCTATGTTCTCTCTCCCCCAGTATCCCCTCTGACTGCTGAAGGCCTGTGCGTTGGAACTGGGAGACCCTCTTCAGCGCATCTTCAACCTGAGCCTGGAACAGGGGAGGGTCCCCAGCTGTGGAAAACATCCTGCATCATCCCTGTCCCAAAGAAATCAAGACCTGAGGAACTCAACGACTTCAGGCCAGTCGCCCTGACATTCCATGTGATGAAAACCATGGAGCAGTTGCTGCTGCATCACCTGAGGCCACAGGTCCGCCATGCCATCGACCCTCGGCAATTTGCCTACCAAGAGAAGGTGGGAGTGGAGGATGCTATAGTCTACATGCTACACCAATCCCTCTCTCACCTGGACAGGGGCAAGGGTGCTGTGAGGACTACATTTTTGGACTTCTCCAGTGCCTTCAACACCATGTAGCCTCTGCTACTTAGTGGCAAACTGACAGAGATGGGAGTAAGCTCACACCTTGTAGCATGGATTACGGACTACCTGACAGGCAGACCCCAGTATGTGAAACAGGGGGGCTGTACATCGGACATTGTGGTCAGCAGCACCGGATCGCCGCAGGGGACTGTGCTCTCTCGTTCCTATTCACCCTGTATACATTGGACTTTCAGTACAACTCTGAGTCCTACCACGTGCAGAAGTTTGCTGATGACACTGCTATCGTGGGATGTATCAGAAGTGGGCAGGAGGAGGAGTACAGGATATTGATCCAGGACTTTGTCCAATGGAGCGACGCTAACCACCTGCACCTGAACACCACCAACACCAGGGAGATGGTGGTGAACTTCAGGAGAACTAGAACTCACCCGGTTCCTGTAACTATCAGAGGAGAATGTGTAGAATTTGTCCAGACCTACAAATACCTGGGTGTGCAGATGGACAATAAACTGGACTGGACTGCCAACACACAAGCTCTATGCAGGAAAGGTCAAAGCCGACTGTACTTCCTCAGAAGGCTGGCGTCCTTCAATATCTGCAAAAAGCTCCTGCAAATGTTCTATGAGACTGTTGTGGCAAGCCCCCTCTTCTATGCGGCAGAGTGATGGCGAGGCAGCGCCAAGAAGAAGGATGCCTCTTGTCTTGATAAACTGGTGAGGAAAGCAGGCTCTGTTGTGGGCACAGAGCTGGACAGCCTGACAACTGTAGCTGAGAGACGGGCACTGAAAAAGCTGCGGTCATTCATGGACAATTCATCACATCCACTACACAGCATAATCTCCAAACGAAAGAGCAGCTTCACAGTCTTGTTCCATGGACAGACTGAGGAGATCATTTCTTCCTCATGCCATGAGGCTCTTTAACTCCACTCGGGAGAGTAAAAGCCGGGATTAAACCACACCCCCACATTGCATATTACCCTATTTTTAATACAGTGTGTGTTTTATGTAGCACTATTTAAATACTCCATATCAATATTGTTATATTGGGTATATATGTATTATATTCCTTTTCCTTTATTATTGTTTTATTTTTAACACAAGGATACTGCTGGAAGTGTGAATTTCCCTATGGGGATGAATAAAGTATCTATCTATCTATCTATCTGTCTGTCTGTCTGTCTGTCTGTCTGTCTGTCTGTCTGTCTGTCTGTCTGTCTGTCTGTCTGTCTGTCTGTCTGTCTGTCTGTCTGTCTGTCTGTCTGTCTGTCTGTCTGTCTGTCTGTCTGTCTGTCTGTCTGTCTGTCTGTCTGTCTGTCTGTCTGTCTGTCTGTCTGTCTGTCTATCTTTCCATCCATCCATCCCTTTTTTGGCATCGAATGACTATCACACCAGGCCCTCGGCCACTTCTCCTTTCTGTACTGGCGGTTAGGAAAAGGTCCCTTAGAGGTCACGCGGCCAAGGACCCTCGGCCACCCAAGTCCCGGTGGCGTGGGGAGGAATCCTCTGCTGCTTTTGGCCCTGTCTCGGCGGGGACAGAAAAGAACTTTCAGCCATCCCTTGTTCCCATGAAGGTCTGTTTGATGCAGCCTTTGCCATTTTTTTGGTTGTCTGCCCTCCGCAATTGAGGGTGAGGTAATGTCATGATCTGGCACGCCACTTTCCCCAAACAGCGCCAACTGTTCTGGGACTAGACATATTGTGCCCAGTATCCCCAAACCTGATCCTATATATCCCACAACTTTATATTGACTTCTAAGACAGCACACTGCTTCTAATTATTGCTATTGCCATTCTGGTTCATTTATGCTGTCCTATACAGGTAAAGCTAACCCAGGCTAATTGTACGTTCGCGTTATCGTAATCTTCCGTACGGAAAAATTACGCTGACATGAATGTGTAAAAATTAAAAAATCAGGTCGTTTACAAGTCATTTAGCACCCGTGTCTCCACAACAAGTGGTGAGCGGTTCATTGGAAAGGGGGCTCCGTTCCAACACCCTCAATGTTGGGCTCCGTTCCAACACCCTGAATGTTTAGCTTGAATGTTTAACCTAAACTTAAAGCTAACCCAGCCTAATCGTACGTTCGCGTTATCGTAATCTTCCGTACGAAAGATTACGCTAACATGAACATGTAACAAAAATAAAAAATAAAAGGATAAAGAAAAGAATTATGAATAGGATTTCTTACCTTTGTGGTGGTCAGCAGAAGGCGCAGGTAGAGTAGTTGTACGCACTACTTTTCTTTTTTCACCTGTAGCAACTTTGTTGCTTGCACTGACTTTCTTCTGAGGCATAAAAAGGGGCTAAAACACCCGTACGCCGCTCAGCATCGCACCCTAGCGTACGCACTCACGCATTACCAGCATTCAAACTCCAATTTTTTGACCGAACAGCGAAGCAAGAATTTCTCAAAATCTTTGGTCGGACTCCGATTTGTTCGAACTGAGAGGCGTTCGAAAACTGAGGTTCCACTGTACTATCATGTCAGGTCTGTTGTTTCCTGACTACATGTTTGTTTGTTACTATAAACTTCTGTTTGTTATTAAATACCATAGATCTTTTTGAGAATACCTGCCTCTGCTTTCGCTTCCCTGCGTTTGAATATGAAGAATATGTGGACTCGAAAATAACTCCTTTCTACCTAAACATCTTCTGTTCTCTGAAAAAATGCAACTACTGGTATAATTTTATTTTGAGCAAGGTTTTGCATTGGTCCTATTACCAACACACTGCACTCCCGCTCTTTTTAAGTGCCCCAAGCAACAAGAAAACACATTTATTTTAAAAGTATGCTAATGTGATCTTTTCACGGTATATTTTGCTCTTTCACCGATAAAACTTCTTATCAGTCGTCTCACACCTGCGGCGCCTCCAGCTACCTTTTGCACGTTATTGTGCTTTTGCTGTTTAGGACAATTGGGCCCTTGCTACGAGCTAAATGTGTGCCGGTTTACAGCGTTTGACTTTTGAAAAAAGAACCACTTCATGGAATTTCATTCCAAAGCCCCAAGTTTGTGAAATGTTCTCAAGGGCCATTTGTTTTAATAAGGCGGACATAATCTTTCTTAGAAAAATCAGCAATTATTCAAGTGATACACATAATACTTCTATGGAAAACTAAAGGTGTAATTAAAGAACAATATACAAGAAAGAATAACTAAGTAAATATGACAATCAAACATGTAAAAAGTAAAATAAAAAACATCGTGTTTACAAGTAATTGCATTCATATAGATAAATGAATAACTATTATGGCATTATGTTTTTGTTGACCTTAAATAGCAGTTGTGCGATGAAAAATTTTACAAAATCATTTAATTTTAGTAAAATCTTTCACTGCACTACTGCTATTTAAGGTCAACGAAATCAAACTATAATTTCCCTTGTACTTTTTGTTAATGTCATCGCAAGCTGGCAGTGTCCTCCAGATTGAGAAAAGTGCAGCCAATCATTTTCTGTGCTGTGTTGATTACTCTCTGTATTTTTTTCTGTCCGTTGCCATGCTCATAGCATACCACACTGTGACGCCATATGCCAAACTGCTCCAATGATTATTATTATTGATTTTGGGCTGAGTAAATGTGGCACTGAACATTTATGGGTTCCGAAAAAGCGTAAGTGTTGACCTTCTGAACCAGTGGTTCTCAACTGGTCTAATTTGAGACCCACTACCCCAACCAAATTATAAGCATCGACCTAAATCAAGAAACAAATGTCTACTTTTCGAATTTTCTGATTTGCTGACATCATTGTCGGCTATCTTGCTGCCACGGGTAGACAGAAATCTGTTTTTTTCCCTCTTTTTTTCTGTCTTTCCTTTAATTTTTCATCCTTTTACTTTCTTTGTCCGTTATTTCCTGAAATAATGCTTTTTGGTCACTCTTGAGTCTCCGCAGTTGGTATTCTTCCTTGTGTTTTTTAACACTCGTTTTCGGTTGACTACACAATACAGCAACATCTAGTGGTCGAATAATACATGCATACATTTGAAATCAAATCCAAAATGTTTCACTTCACTAGCTTTGTCTTTAATATGATAAAATCCATATCTCACATATTTTCCATTGTATATGGATTGGCCATGCTCCATTTTTGAAAACAAACTTTACCTGTCATTTTCTTTAGTTTTTCTTTCTTTCATTGGCATTAATTTGCCAAGGCACAGACCTGGGTCACACAGAAAACAGGCTCTGAGAAGTACTATTCTAAACTGTCCCCACTCTTCTTTTTGCTTAGCTACAAACAATTCAATCTAGCAAGTTTAGCTAAGACTTGAAGTGTAACCCTTCCTCACAAAAAGACTCTCACCATAATCTTAGTGGCTGCAGGCAAGGTTGGCACCATGGAGACAAGCATTTGGCTTGTCCAGCTGGGCTTGGTCTCCTCAGGCATCGGTCACAGCAGACATAAACAGACCCTGTGTGAGATGTTGTCACAAAAAATGTACTTCTGTTTTGGAGAAGTGCCTCAAAACTGGCTGGGCGCGGCAGTTGCTGTTTTTTTATTCTGCTTAATTAACGACAATTCTACATCATGGGCACATTGAATTGCAAATAACAGTCTTTGAACGGGTATTTGACTGAGAGGGACAGAAGGCAGCAGGGATTCGAAAGATGCTAAACAACAGATATGAATGGAATCTCTCAGAGGAAGATCGGGCTTACTGCACAGAAGCGTCACATCCAGTGATTATGTTCAATAACTTGAACAAAAACTTCTAAAAACTATTTTTTTACAATGACCAAAGTATTAAAACCTGAACTTTACTATCTTGACAGTTGCATGTATCATTTTATAATTGGGATTTCAAAGCGAAAATGGTAAGACAACAATAAGGGGGTGTGCACATTAGGTGGGAGGGCTACTGACGATTTTTGTATCGACCCGGTCCAAGGATAGTATCGGTCAATACGGATCCAATACGGATCCAATACCTATACTTTTCGCTTGGTCATTGAATAATTGAACCCTTTCCCCCTTGACGTACTTTATGATTACAATAAACACAGCACAAACTTTGGAAGCACTGAATGCTTATTTTTTTGTATCAAATAACTATATAATTAGTATGCAGCATGGCGCCGTAGTGATTAGTGCGTGTGCGGCACAGTTCTGAGGTCATGAGAGCGAACCAATGATAGGGTGGTCGTTTTGGTTGTAACATTTCTCAGAATTCACTGTGTGAATATAACTTGTTTTTATATTCCTAAATATAAAAACAATCTTTCTCACACACACACACACACACATGAAGTAACGGTTCAATAATCAGTCTAATTGCGTGTCTTACACGTTTATCAGTTTTGTACTCTTTTATTTTGAAGTTGCATTTCCGGTGTATATCTGTTTCCTGTGTGACTGAAGTTAACTAGACACACGGGGGCGCGCAGTGTGTGGCCAGGAGCCCAGCCAGGGCGAGTGGCGTTTGGGCCATCACCAATGCTAATAAATTTTATTTACCTTAATGCTTGTTTTTATTTGTTTAATTCTGCCAACATAGAGTTCATATAAGTTTTAACTTTAACAATTTCCTGTGTGGAGTTTGTATGTTCCCCGCGTGCTTGCGTGGGTTTCCTCCGAGTGCTCTGGTTTCCTCCCACATTTCAAAAACATGCATGTTAGGTCAATTTGCCGGTCCAAATTGTCCCTAGGTGTGAATGAGCGACTGAGTTGTCTGTCTCTCTGTGCCCTGCGACTGGCTGGCAACCACTTCAGGGTGTCCCCAGCCCACGGACCGTGGACAGCTTATATGGGCTTAAGCGCCCCCGCGACCCTACTGAGGGTAAGCAGTGCAGATAATGGGTGGATGGATATATGACTGGTACAAAAAAACCAATGTGAATATTTCTATTACACCTGTTTATGTAGCCAAGAGAGTCCAACAAAAAAGCAATACAACAAAAATACAAATACTGTACTGAATAACAATGTCAACAAGACAACTTAAAGTTTTTCCATTGTGCAATATTTCAAAAAAATAAAGTTAGTAAGAAGCCATTTTGGTTATGTTGCCAGTGACAACGGATTTAATTTAGGATTAGTAACACGTTTATATTTTTGGCTGCAGCTTATTGCTCTCGACGGGGTGGGCTTTATCATGTCTTTGTGTATATTAGTAGTGTTTCAACAGTAGCAGACCAGCAGCAGAAATTACACCTGGAATTGTCATTTTCTTTAGTTGATAAAGTCCACACTGCGCTGCACTTCCTGCTTGACTCCGTCATATTTAGCTTCTGGTGTGGGTGGGTAGATCAATCTGATTTTCTAAAACTCTCTGTCATTCTCTCTTCCGCTGGGCAGGCTGGATACAGCAGGGCAGCCAGTGGCCATGTAGGGGGATGGGCTTGTCAAGTAGTCATAAAAGTTTGCCTGGCAGTCACCCATTTAAGCGTAGACTTAGTGAGTTGTGATGGGCACTGGTTGAGAGTAAGAGAAAGAGAGGGTCTGGGCTTTCTTCATAAAGAAGCAGCGCTTTGAACCAAGTCGTGGAAGAGTGAAAAATCGATCACGGATAATAATTTTGATCAGATCCAAGTACTAGCTTAGTTTCGATTGTATCGGTATTTGGATTGATCTGGCCAACCGTAATGCCCACACGTTAATGACGTCAGAACTACAGTGGAACCTCGGTTTTCGAACGCCTCTCAGTTCGAAAAGATCGGAGTCCGACCAAAAATTGTGACAAATTCTTGCTTCGAACGCCGGTAATGCGTGAGTGCGTACGCTAAGGTGTGATGCTGAGCGGCGTACGGGTGTAGATCGCTCTTTTCGTCACCAACTGTTATCGCGTGCGGACGTGCTTTGTTTTGCTTTCGCTTTTAATATAGGTGTACGAAGTGTTTTAGCCGCTAATTATGCCTCCGAAGAAAGTCAGTGCAAGCAGCAAAGTTGCTACACCCCTCGTGAAGAACTGTTGTCACGGCAACGCGCACTCCTTCTCTGCTTTCGTTTTTCAAAAGCGGTGAAGGGAGTGTTTTAACTCCTAATTATGCCTCGGAAGAAGGTTGGTGCAAGCAGCAAAGTTGCTACAGGTGAAAAAAGAGGAGTAGTGCGTACAACTATTGCATTTAAGAAAGAAATAATAGCAAAATATGAAGGAGGTGTGTGAGTGTCTTTAACTCCACCCGGGAAAGTAAAAGCCAACATTAAACCACACCCCCACATTGCATATTACCCTATTTTTATTACAGTGTGTGTTTTATGTAGCACTATTTAAATACTCTATATCAACATGTTACATTGGGTATTTACGTATTATATTCCTTTTCCTTTATTATTGTTTTATTTTCAACACAAGGACACTGCTGGAAGTGTGAATGATACACGCAACTGTCAAGATAGTCACCCTTGCTAGGGAATACCCCACTGTCCACCTGCGCCTTCTGCTGACCACCACAAAGGTAAGAAATCCTATTCATAATTCTTTTTTTTATCCTTTTTTTTAATTTTTACATGTTAGCGTAATCTTTCGTACGGAAGATTACGATAACGCGAACGTACGATTAGCCTGGGTTAGCTTTATGTTTACGTTGAACATTCAAGGTAAACATTCAGGGTGTTGGAATGGAGCCCAACTTTCAGGGTGTTGGAACGGAGCCCCCTTTCCAATGAACCGCTCACTACTTGTTGTGGAGCCCCCTTTCCAATGAACCGCTCATCACTTGTTGTGGAGATCCGGGTGCTAAATGACTTGTAAACGACCTGATTTTTTTTATTTTTACACGTTCATGTTAGCGTAATCTTTAGTACGGAAGATTACGATAACGCGGACGTACGATTAGCCTGGGTTAGCTTTATGTTTACGTTAAACATTCAAGGTAAACATTCAGGGTGTTGGAACGGATTAAAATGATTTACATTATGGGAAAAATGATTTCGGTGATCGAACAAATCGGTTTTCCTGAGGTTCCACTGTATTTAAAAATTCTTTTTAGATCCTAGAAACTAGAACTAATTACCATAAATGGTAGGGTTCAACAACTTTACAACAGAGTTCTCAAGATCAATTAACTTGGGAGTTGCCATAGCTTGGGTAAGGGTAAAGTTGGGCATAATGGATATTTATGTAAGAAAAGTTAATAAAATGGTTCTACTGTTCTTAAATACAGTATCTGTTGAACTATTTTTAAACATATTACCCCGACCCGTAGTTCTTATTCTTACTTGTGTTGTGTATATTAACACTCTTTTTTAGTTAGATGACACAATAGAGCAACATCTAGTGGTCAAATAATAGATGCTGTCCCTTTAAAGGATGGTTTTACCAAAAATAAATTTTTTTATCGCAACACAGTTGTCAGTAAGTCTGCCTCACAGTTCAGCGCCCCCTTCTTTCATTACGGTTTCATGGCCTCCCTGATGGGAGTTTGCATGTTCCTGTCGGGCTTGCGTGGGTTTTCTCCGGACCTTCCAGTTTCGTCCCACATTCTAAGGTGATGCATAGCAGGTTGATTGGTGTCCCCAAATTAATCCTAAGTAGGGATGCATGCCTGAATGGATGTCAGCCTATGTGTGCCCTGAGATTTGCTGACAATCAAAACAAGGTGTCCCCTCCTCAATGTCAGCTCTGATTGGGCCCAGGCCCCCCGTGATCCTGGCGGGTTGGAAAATGAATGAATTAGGACATTTCCATTTACCGTTTTTTTGGAAAAAAAATGTAATAATGATAGTTACAATAAACTTAATCCATTACATTTCACTCTAGTGTACAAAAACTGTTTCGGACCTTTTTAGCGATACCAGGTCCTTGATAACACGGGTCAAACTCATGGCCTGCAGGCCAAATGTTGTCCCACTACATCATTTAACGTGGCCCACGAAAGAATGCTGTGTGAATTTCAAGAGAAAAATGAGCCACAATGACCTGCAGTATTACATATGTCCACTGGATGACACCAAAGGTAAGTGCCACTCCTTAAGCTATATTGGCTGACTTGGTTTGTTGGTTGGATCCCTTCACCACTAGGATTGTAGGGGAACCATTTCCTGAGGTATGTCTTGGGCAAGTACAGCCTGGTGGGGCCCATCTCTCTCCAGGCCAACATATATTTCCACTTGGTCTCGATTTATCAATTAGAGAATATTAAGGAAACCCGCGCTGCCATTATTTGCCTTAAAATAAAAGTCATGGACGCTCTGTTTAAGGCAATACGAAAAATACACAATTTAAAAAAATAGAGCCGTGTGTCTTTGCAGAAGTTTAAAGAAGTTTAAACTTCTTTTTTTTTTACAATAAATATTAGATCAAGCAGTGTAGTTCCTATATGGGTACACATTTTCATATAAAAATAAAAGCAGGAAGACTTTTAACTGATCAATTCAATCATTTAAATGAGTGTCTGGATGCTGTTTTTTTCACTTTTCAGTATGCATGAGTTTCCCCAAGTTAAATCAATTGTAGGGGAATTAAATTCATTTTTTAAAACAAATATACGGTTGATAAACACTACAGTACAAAATAATAAAGTATTAATGAAGGAAACACACTGAGGGGGAAAAAAACTCAATAATAGGGAGTTTAAAATAAAATCTGACATCTACCCATCCATCCATCCATTATCTTCACCGCTTATCCTCAGTAGGGTCACGGGTGTGCTGGGGCCCATCCCAGCTATCTCCGGGCAGTGGGCAGGGGACACTCTGAACTGGGTACCAGCCAGTCGTAGAGGATACAATCTTACATCCCTGAATTGAAATGTAGTTGTGAGCCTCCAAAAAAACCCAGCCCTACAGGAATGGCTCAGTTTTTTTGCTATTGTTTACCAGTCTACCATGTGGACCCGCGAGCTAAAGACAAGTTTGACACATCTGCCATAAATATTGCTTTATGCCTTTAGTGCAGCTGCATTCTACTTCTAATGGTGGCCAAAGAAAAACATCGAAACGTGATGCACAGTGTCCAATTTTACGTAAACACACTTGATATTATTTTTACTTCATTTAGTAGGTTTACAGTAAAAATGACGATTTAACCTCAGTTTTGTTTCCAATGCAGCACACGTGCGCTGGGAGGCGAAAGTTGCTAAATTCAACACTTGGTGGCGCCAGAGAAAAACAAAAGGAAAGCAAATGGAAAGAGTGGGAGAGAAAGGGTGAGCACGCACACACAGGTTATGTGTCTCCCTTTTCCAATCCCACTGTGTTTCCAGCTCGTGTGCATGGATGTGCGTGCATGCAAGCATGTGAGCCACCTGCCAGGGCAGGGATGCGAGCACGAAAACCCCCTCACTGCAATAGGGACACTATCATCACCGCAGTCGCTTGGACCCTTGAGCGCATCACTTCAACTTCAGCCGGTGCGCTCTGAAGAAAGTGAACCACGTCGCTACTAAGGGGGAGATAGGAGATTATAGAACGCTTGGAATCGGGGGAAAAACTCCCCCCCCTTTGGAAGATTATAGGCTTGAGCACATGTGAAGGACATATACGGAAGAGGATTAGGTCATGCACTCTCCTGCATACTTGTCATCTCCTTGTCCCTGTCCTTAGAACATTTGCGCAATGACCTTTGGCGCACTTGGAGTAAAACGGGAGCGCAATTAAGGTAAGTCAGTATTACGCATTTTGTTAGAAGATGGGGTGCATCTTTAAAGGTGTCCCTAAAGTTGAAAGTAGAATCCATTTTCTTTGAAGTATGTGTTGACAATGCCCGACTGAGTTCAAACAGCCCTTATACTTTATTTTTCTCTTGCCTATCAGTGGTGCCTTCAGATTTTTTTCACGGGGGTGGCTAGACGGGGACACTTAAAATCTTAGGGGGGCACATAAAAATAAAAGCCAGGTTATTGAAGTAAGAAGGTTTGGACTGCATTATGTCACGTCCTTCTACATAGAATTGTGTGTTTTCTTGTTTTTTTTTTTAATATTGTCGCGTCCTAGGTGTATTGGAATAATTTATGCCATAGATGCGTCTGTGATTGGATACGCCAAACTTGTTAGGTGAATGATCAGCAATGAATATTATTGTGAATACAGTTATAGGCTTATGACAAAAGATGTAAGCATGGCATTGCACACGATAAGTAAATTCATGGCATTTGACCACATCCCGCCAGACGACTAAGCATCACTTCGCTCAAGTGCAAGGATGTTCGCTCGGGCCGGGGTAGAGCACGGACAAGGCAAAACATATCAGCCAATCACAGCAATGGGGGCATGGTCATGGCAGAACTTCGCTGGGGGAAAAATGACGTGGGTGGGGCAGGGGACTACTGTTAAGGTGAGGAGCAACGGCCTTCCTAGCTGTGCATTTGGGAGAAAATGCGTAACTGATGCTACAACAGTCTAACCATTCAACGGCAAGCCTGGTGGCCAGTGGGGTGGCCAACACATGTATAAGAGAGCTCGTGGCCACCCCTGGCCCTCTTTGGTGGCGCCACTGTTGCGTATCTGTTAGGGGCAGAGAATATTAGGTTGTAGGAATGGGTGGACTGGGAGAGTAGTGACTTCAAGCTTTTTTTTTTGTTGGATATCATTAAATGGTGAAAGTAAGATAAGGGCTCTTTTAAGTGGAGCCCAAACGCCAATCCAAATTCCATTCATCCATCCATCCATCCCCGCTTATCCTCACTAGGGTCACTGGGGTGCTGGAGCCCATCCCAGCCAACTTTGGGCAGTGGGCAGAGGACACCCGTAACAGGTTGCCAGTGAGTCGCAGGGCACACAGTGACAGACAACTTACTCATTCGCACCTAGGGGCAATTTGGACTGGCTAATTAACTAGACATGCAAATTTTTGGATGCGGGAGGAAACTGGAGTGCCCGGAGGTAACCCACGCAAGCACGGGGAGAACATGCAAAATCCGCACAAGAAGGCTGGTAGCTGGATTTAAGCCCATGACCTCAGAACTGTACCACGGACGCACTAACCACTTAGTCTCTGTGCCACCCAATCCAAATCTCCAAAAATATAAAAAAACAAGATTCTCTTAAAGCACATGTAAAAAATGCACGGACTTGCATGTGCAACATAAGGAGCTTGGGCTGAAATGATGACACAAGCCACGAGATGGCGGAAGTAAGGAAACAAGTTTGAAATTCCATACAGCTTCCTTAAATTTGGGGTGTGTCGTTTGAGGTGTCATCAAAAAAATTGGCTCCAATATAACTTCCCCAAGTAATACGCCTCCTGGCCGGCAGCGGCCAGTAGTGCAGCTACCGTTATAAGTCAATGGCAGCCCTTAGGTAAAGTTAAATGTTTTCTTTACTACGTTTGTGTTAACAATGCCCGACTGACTTCAAAGAACCCTTATGGTTTTCTTTTTCCCAATGCGCTTATCTGCTTTTATCTCACTTTCAGCAAAGCTGCTCGGGGCGGAACACATTAGGGAGGAGGAATGGGTGGCGGGGAAATAGAAAAGAGTGACACTATACTTATTCCCTTGGGGTTTTGTTTGTATTTTTTAGTGTAGCATGAAAATGGGAAAGAAAATGCCTTTTTTAAGCAGAGTCCAGACCCCAACCCAAACCCCCCAAAAAGATAAAGAGTTAATCTAAGCGCATTCAAAAAAGGCATCATGAACGACTGAGACCACAATGATGACACGAGCCAGGAGATGGCGGCAGCGAGTAAAAAATGTTCATATTCCGTACAGCTCCGTTAAATTACGTTCATCGACGTATTTTAGTCTGTCACACATTCCACAATCTCAAAAGACTAATTAAAAAAACTAATAGTCGTCCTGGTATCCCCGGGTAGTTACACACTTATTAGTCACGCAGCGTGTTCCATCAAGTGTCCTGTGGACTCGACACTTCCCTGAGCACCGAAGGCTGAAGCCAATTTGCAGGGCAGTCTCCGAATTCAAAGACAATCGATACTTACGGAGGTGCGTTCAAGTGTGCAGAATTAGAACAAAAGGGTGAAAAAAGCATGTTGACCAGCTCAAATGCACCATTTGTGACACCGGGATGTTTTATAATTGGAGGTAAATTATCCGTGAAATAATTCTGAAGGTAATGTTGTGTTACTTTTGACACACTTACCAACCTAAACAAGAACTCCAAAACATAGATTGCAAAAGTGATCAAGAAACAAGTCGGCTTTTGGATTCCTTAAAACAGTTTTTGATACATTTCTGAGTATGTAATCATAAAGAAACAAGTCTTTAAAAATATGATTTTTTTTTAAACAACTGAAACCCAAAAGCTCCAAATGTTTATTGTCATATGCTCAATAAAGAACTACGTTTCCCTGCACAATGAAATTCTTACTTTGTTGTCCACACAGTTGGCAGCGTAAAAATTGAAACTATAGACATGTATTGTCAAGAACCGGAACAGGATCAGGCCTTTAATTTTACGGGAAATGGGGAGTCATGCACGTTAGGCAGCAGTCTCGCGCGGAATGATAGAAAGCCAGAGGCCGACAAGATCATTACCATTTGCCTAAGCAGATATCGGACAGATGGGGTCGATACCGTACGGGACGGACAGGATTGATATCAAAACAGGATATCGAAATTAAACAGGACCAACTAGACGGGAACAAAACTGGAAACCGATATTAAACAGGACAAAATAAATGGTACCAATACCGGACAGGAAATACCAACAGGAAACAGGACCGAGTCTAAACCCCCGTCTTGCTGGGCAGAGGTTCGTTAATGGACTGACAAACGGTGAGTGAGAGCACTGAGCTTAAATGGAAGAAAGCCAATCTGTCAACGGGCCGCAGCTGGCGCGACACAGCTGGGGCCAATTGGGCGCCTTGGCAACCGTGACATGTATACATAAAAGAATATTTAACTCAAGATGAGTCAAGGCAATAAAATGATCATCTCTGGCCTTTAGAGAGAAGTAAAAAATACAGTTTAGTAGTCTGATGCAGTCTAATCTTATTGCCTTTGCACTGCTAAAACTTTTTCTTTTTTTTTTTCAAACCAGTATGACAATTATGGCAAAACATGTATTTTTTCATGGCTCCCACTTGAGTTTTTATAGCGTGGGTAGTTGGTTCAAGTGTATAGCTGTTAAAATAAACCAGTTAACACGTTTGATGCCAAACATTGAAATTATTTTTTCTCCAATGAATATATGTGTTATGAAATGTGTTAGAAAAGATCCCATGTCATTTGTTATTACAATATGTTGGGTAGGCCCCCAAAGTAGGCTGAACAATATAGCATAATACTAAAAAAACTACCGAAATATTTTAAAAGGACATTCTTTTACTGAATTGGCCTGCCTGAGAATAGAACGTCTGGATCTGGCCCCCACAGTCTAACTGGGTTTGGTATCCCTTAAAGTAGTAGTTGTTATGTATGGTTAAAATTCACTGAATTGTATTTTTTTTTCATTTTCAATAGATTAAAAAGTAATTTTCTCAAGTTAAAAACCACTGGAAACCAAAACAAAACAATCTACCACCAGAGGAAGCCAACCAATAGTGGCATTCATACCACGCTGTAAGAATTATTCATCCACCGAAAAGCGTAGTTTCAGCATGTATGGCGGGGACCTGTCCCCACCGATATCGAGCGAACTTTGTTTCGTCCCCGCCAATATTGTGTGATCGCTTTTGAGAAAATGTCCCCCACCAATGCCGAGATCAAACCTACGCCCTCTCGTCTACCCCACAAAGAGTCGATAAAAAATTAATGTGGCTATTCGCCCGAAAAGTACTACTTTCCTTGGAATAAATAAAAAAACCCACCCCAAAATGGCCCGGTCGTAAAAGTTAAAGTGCGGATGTATTCAGCTTTTTTTTTTTTTAAATGAAACTCCTCAGTGCACTCAAAGTTCACCATTGTAGCATGAACTTTGCTTGGAGTTCATTGCTACTATGACCTGGATCTAAGACCTGGCATTGAAACCTTAAAAATAAAAAGAACTGACTTTGTGAGTGCAGTCATCACAAGTTGGCACCAGATTAGTTTAACTGATGATAAATGAATAATAAAAAATAATAAAGGGGATACGACATACCCTGCACGTACTGAAGTAGACCTAGCATCTAGGACAGGGGTCTCAAACTCAAATGAGTTGGAGGTTGCTGAAGCTATGGTCTGAGTGAGGGTGGGCCAAATGAAGTTTTCCACAAAAACAGCACTGATAAAAACATTCCACTGTTCTTAAAAGGACAGTGTTTTATATTTGTCCACTAGATGTAGCTGTAATGTGTAGTGCAACCGAAATAGAGTTCAAATAAGACTAAAAATTACAGAAAGGGAAAGTGAGCAAAAACAAGCTTTTCTGTTAATTTTTACCCAGATTCTCACAAAAAAAGACAAAAAAAGTAAACATTTTTTTTTATTAAAAAAGAAAACAAAAAAAAACAGGGAAGATGAAATAAGAAAAATAGGCACACAGGGCAAACCAGAATAAAAAGAAAAGTAGAGGAAAAGTAAGCAAAAAAATAAATAAATGAAAATTGAGAAAAAGAAAGAAAAAAGGAAAGAAAGAAAGGAAGGGTATTCTATGGAAAAATGACAAAAACAAAAAAAAAATCACTTAATTGTCTTTTCTTTTTTTCTTATGTTTTTCCTTTTTCATTTTCTTGATTATTCTTTTCACTTATTCCTTGAGTTCAACTGTTTGTCTTTTTATTCATTTTTTCTTTTCTTTTTCTCCCTTTTCTTTTCTTTCTTCTTTTTTTATTTATCTTCTTTTTCAAACAACACGCATTTTGGTCACTTAGAGTCTCCATATTTTGTCTTCTTCCGTTGTGCTTATGGCTCTCGTTTTCGGTGGCACGTCAGAATACAGCGACATGTTTGGGAAAATAATACACACTGTCCCTTTAACTTTGATATTAAGGCAGGGGCCTCAAATCTTTTTGCCCCCGGGCTGCAAGTTTCAAGTAATCTAGGAGATGTGATCAAACTTTTTCCCCTACAGGCTACATTAAGTTGAACATTTTGACATGGGGGCCGGGCCAGGAGGATAAAAGGACTGATTTGATGTTTTTGTCTCAAATCTGATACCTTGGTTGGCATTACACAAGAATTCTGTTCATTTTCATTTATGAATAGATATGCATGCAGAAATATACATATACATGTTTCATTTCATTTTATATTCGTTCATATAAAAATGGATTAGTTATGCAACACTTAAAATTAAAGCAAAATAACATATAATGTCCCCTTTAGGCACTATATTTGTCACGATTGCCCATTGCCGTCATTTGGGCCCGCTCGTTTGGCGCCAACTGATGCTTGTTGCCTGATTGGCTCCCCTCATATTTAAACTCAGTGCTCACATTCACTCCTTGTCAGTCCGTCAACGAACCTCTGCACTTGCAAGACGTGTATTTTGACATTGTCCGGTATCCTGCTTGTGTATCCAGTATCCGGTATTGATCCCGTCTGTCCCTTCCTGTCCGGTATCTTGCTCGTGTAACCCGTATCCAGTATCGATCCCGTCTGTCCCGTCTTGTCCGGTATCTTGCTGTTGTATCCATTATCCGGTATCGATCCCGTGGGTCCTGTCCTGTCCGGTATCTTGCTCGTGTATCGATCCCGTCTGTTCCGTCCTGTCCGGTATCTGGAATGTATCCTGTATCTAGTATCGATCCCGTCTGTCCTGTCCGGTTTGGATCTCGTCTGCCTCTGGCTTCCTGTTTTCCCGCGCCTGACTTTTCTCTCTCACTTCTCCCGCCCAACCATCGCTGAATCACTGGCATTTGTTTTCACTCGCATGACTGCCTCATTTCTGTAAAATAAAGCTTGTGTGAAAACATTACGCGCCTGGGTCCACCGTCTGTTCGCGATCTGACAATGTTCAATAATATGCATTGAAAATCTCAAAATGCAACACCGTTAGCTCAAATTTGATGCTGAGTTTTGATAAATATCTTGACGAGTAAATACATGCCTAAAAAAATGCGTCCATCTATTTGAATGTTGGCCATGAGTGAAGTAAACACTAATGCTTCAGTAAAAATATCACTTTTATTGGGGGTAGTCTCAATGGGACAGCAGTTGCAATAAAACACAAATCTTTTATGAGTAGTACTTTATTTTTCAATATACATATTTTCACTATTTTTGTTTAGTGGGCCAGAGTAAAATGCCTGATTTATGTTGCCCAACCCTGATCTAGGCTCAAGAAATTATTGTAATTGGTTAAAAAAACAATAACAAAAATGTGACGTTAATCATTTGGTAATAACTCACATATTGTGATGTAACATTAACACAACGGCAAAACTTTATTTAACTCACCTTCACTTTTAGTATTTACACTCACTAATTATTAAGGAACACAACCAATTACATCAGATATAAAATGCTATCTACGAAAACAGAAACTTATCTGACTCATTCACTGCGCAAAAAAAACCCACTTCCTGATTTAAACTTTTTGTGCTCAGTCCAAAGCTCACTCAGTAAAAATGTTTAAATGAAGCTGCACAGAATCTGGAACTTTTTTACTCTTTGTTGCCTTCTCCTGGCTTCTGTCATCATTGCATTAACTGTCAAGCAATGTGCAAGTATGGTCACTTCTTAGACACACACAAATAATCTCTTCTTTTTTCTTTTGTCTTGGGTTTTAGGCTGGCGTTGGGACTGAATAGGACTTTTCCTACTTTGACTTTCATGCTATACTTGTCATGATTACTCATTGCACTCACCTGTGCCAGCTCGTTTGGCGCCAGCTGCTGTTGATTATCTGATTGGTTTCCCCTCCTATTTAAGCTCAGTGCTCTCACTCGCCCTTTGTCAGTCCGTCAGCGAACCTCTGCTTACGCAAGGCAAGCACTTTGACTCTGGCTCCCATCCGTCTCGTTATTTCATCCGTATCCCACGCGTCTGTTCATGATTCCCCGTTTGTCTCCGGCTACGACCCGTTTTTGACCACCAGCCACGTTCTGATCTCCCGTCCCGGCTATTGACTCGTTTTTGACTACCGACCACTCTCTGATCCCCCGATCCGGCTATCGACACGTTTTTCCCGTTAGACCACGTTACAATCTCCCGCTCCGGGAGATCCACTTCCGCATACCAAACACGCTCCGATCCCGTGAGTGGCTTGCTTCCCTTGTCCAGCGAGCACCGGATTGCTGGCGTCTGTTTTTCCTCTATATCTCAATAAACGTTGCACATCTGGATCCCCTTCCTGTTCTGGTTCTGACTATACTCACAAATTAAAACGAAATAATACTTGCGGGGGGAGAGCGTGAAAGCACCTCCCCATTCCTCCTACCTAATCCGTCTCTCCCTGAACAGCTTTGTTAAAAGTTAGATATAATCCAACAGGTGCGGTGAATAAAAAAAGCATAAGAGCTTTTTGAATGCAGTTGGGCATTCTTAACACATACTTAAAAGGGAAAACAATCAGCTTTTTCAGGAAACCTCAAACGACGCTCTCCACCTTTAAATATTCATTAAAGTCAACCATGCTTACAAGTCCCCAGACCCTTTTTCAGATGTATTCCGTTTAAGATGTAGTGAATCAGGATGCGGAGAAAAATCTGACAATTTTAAACTTCTTCATCATCACAAATGTTAGCGTGACCATTAAGTCAACTTACAGGACTAAAAGCTCCATTTTTGCTCTCCTGCTTTTGGCCAATTGTATTCCCAAAATACCTGCCTTTTCAATCCCTATTATCCAGTTTTCTGTGAAGTGACAGGAGCTTATCTAATAGGATGAATTTCCAAATACTGTTAGCTTATCTGCGCGAAACATCGAGTCTCTTTCCAATGAGAAAAGCCCCTCCGTGATCTTGTTATCCTGTTCCTGAAGGATGTGTTTCACATACCCCAACTTCTCTGATGTGGATTTTGCTGATGAGAACCCCACTGAGCTGCATCCACAGTTTTTTGGGTGAGGGGGAATAAGCACACATGTTAACCATGCAAAATGTGAGGAAATCGTACATGTTCTTGGATAAAATCTCTCTCTCTATTTATATAGATATTCCATGAGTATATTTTTATTATATTCAATTTTCCATTTTGTATTCCATATTCATTTCATTATATTCACTTGATTCCATTTTAAAGACAGTGTCTCATCTTTGTCATCCTGAGCTGTGACATAATCAGAGGAACAACAGTACCATAGCAAGCCAGTCGCCATATTGTTTTCCATCTTCTTTAGTCAAAGAGGTAACAAGTTTTGGTAGCTGTAAAAAATACCTAGGCTTTGTGTCGCAGTCGGAAACAATAATGGTAAAACAAAGGATAAGCAGCCAAAAAGAGGCTAACTGGCAAAAATAACACACAGAGAGCCAACAGGGGCTAACGGGGACTGACTAAGGAAAGGCAGTCGCAGCCTCTGAGGAAAAATGCCAGGATAGCCGATCAAAAACCACTTTGTGAGCAGCCAGGCTAACCGGGAACCAACAATGAAACGCAGCAGCGGCAACGGCCACGGAGATGAACATGAAGCCGACCTGGAATAAATCAGAGGACAGAGCTAAATCGGTGCTAACGCCAGGCCAAACTACACGTGGTGGGCAGCCCATTCGCTATCAAAGCTAGTTGGACGATATCATACCAACCGTGACACACGCGGCGGAAAACCTAAACAAAAAGCCACAATCACTTTCCTTAAAGGAGGTGAAGGCAAACAAGGAACGCAAGCTGGAACGGCGGCAGACATACATACCCCACGCAGCTTTTGGAAGTTCAACACGCAACTCCGACAAAACAGTCACAAGGCCCCCAGCGACAGAGTAAGCAAAGTTCCAATTTCTCCAAGCAGAATCGAGCGGTATGCAATCACTGTTCACTACAATAAGTGTCTGTTTCTGAGCTGCCTCACATGTTGTGTTAATGGGATTCGTCATTTTGAAAGTGTTGTGTTCTTTCAAGGACGTCACAGTTCTACAGGAAACAAGCCAAATGGGTCAACTCAAGACTTAATTTCTCGAGTCCCCCGGCGCATGGAATATTTGTTTGTATAATTGTGGGAAGGAACACTTCAAGTACTGTGCCTAATTGAAAATCAAATTCTGTTTGGGAATACCTATAAAAATCTGGATGTTCGGCTTGACGGCCGCCTCATTCCCTTTCCTCACGTTTGGGGAAATAAGAGATGAACAGCAGCCTGGTCCTACCCAACAGTGAAGGCGGAATTGATATTCCGCCCATGTTTCGCTCCATAGGCGACCCGTTGTCATGCTCGGTGCGACGGAAACAACCGAGTCTGATCGAGTCCTGCTCCAGAGAAACTGGCCAGCTAATTTTATTGAATGTTTACGAAGGGGTACGTAGTATGAGGGAATTAATTTGTGTACAAATACTTGAGTTTTTGGAGCTCTTGCTCACTCATTGAGTGTGAAATTGAGCAAGCAAATGGATCGTTGGTAATCTGGCTTTTTCTGAAAGCGGGTCTTTAAGCGAACTGCTCGGAATTTTGCCGGATTGGGATGTAATGAAGCGACTAATTTGCATAATACAGCTCCCGAGTCGGTTCTGCCATTTCTCGACAGGGCATCTTTACTGTATTTATATAGCACGTTTTCTACACAGGAAATAAACAGAAATACAGGGTGTTCCAAACGTCTTGGGAAAAGTTTGATATCAAATATCTCAGACATTATTAAGTATATACAACACATTAATGCACATTTTTACAAGGAATGTTAACAATTGGTCACATGACATACATCAAGCCGATTTGCGTCTCGGCATTGCATTGTTAATGGTTAATGCTTGCATTTGTTATTTGTGCCTTCAGTTCACCTATGTATCTTTATATGGGTGGTACATAGAACAATCATGGGCAGCACGGCGGCGCAGTGGTAAGCGCGTGTGCGGCACAGTTCTGAGGTCATGAGATCGAACCTCCTGTGTGGAGTTTGCATGTTCTCCCCGTGCTTGCATGGGTTTCCTCCGGGCACTCCGGTTTCCTCACACATTCCAAAAACATGCATGTTAGGTTAATTGGCCGGTCCAAATTGTACCTAGGTGTGAATGAGCGAGTGAATTGTCCGTCTCTGTGTGCCCTGCGACTGGCTGGCAACCAGTTGAGGGTGTCCCCTGCCCACTGCCCAAACATAGCTGGGATGGGCTCCAGCACCCCCGCGACCCTACTGAGGACAAGCGGTGCAGATAATGGATGGATGGATGGATAGAACAATCCTTTCATAAATCTTCACAAAAATCAATCTCTTGGAAGATCTGGAGATCTGGGTGGTCAGGACATGACATCGTGACCATTCGAGCCAGACCATCCAATCCCTTTGTCTGGCAGTGTTCAGAAACTGTGAGGCTCCAGTGTGGTGGCGCCCCATCCTGTTGGAAAATTAAGTCACCAGACTCTTTCTCACTCAATTTATCCATTAACCAGTTTTCCAGCATGCCAGCATCATTGACTGTTACTCATTCAAAAAAGAATGGTACGTAGACAGCTTTCTTTGATATAGCGCAAAACACAGACACTTATGGGGAACCTTGCTAAGGCTTCAGAAGTTCATGTGTGTTCTTCATACCCCATATGTAAGTGTTATGTATGTTAAAGTCACCTGAATGCAAAAAACAAGCCGGTTTTTAAATCCATCTTCCGTTGTTTGTATGCAAAAGTCATGCAGAGCTGCTTTTTCAGTGTCCTTCAACTGTTGGACCAACTGGAACTTGTATGGCGTCATGTGTGTCTTTTTAAGATGTGCCAAACAGTTGTTGTAGGACACTGAAGTTCCCCACTGGTTCTTCTAAACGATTTACGAAGGCTCTGCTGGAAAAAAGTATGAACTTGTTCAATCACATCTTCTGAAGTTTTTTTTAGCTAGGCATACGCACCCATCTGTTACAAATTTACCATGCCATCTCACAATGGACTTCCTCTATGGTGGTCCTTTACACAATTTTCTACATTTTGATGTCATTGCTCACACCGTTGTCTGTTTAAATGTTCTGATATCTTCTTGCATCCTATACCTGCTTTGGACTTTGTCACAGCTTTATCCCAGACCTACCTGGTGTGTTCTTTGGTATTCATAATTCTGTCATAATGCTTCCCAAGTTTTTCCAGGCGCATGTAAACTGAGACGTGATGTCACACAGGCGCACGTTTGTCATTTTTGGTCATTTAGGTCGACTTCGGATCATTCAGGAGTAATCAGGGATCCTTTGAGTCAGTTTGCTGATCTGAGAGAACAGGGCATGGATATTTTTCAGTGTCTCACATGTTGTTGATTATTAGAAAATATTTTTTGTTTTGCAGCTTTCAGTTTGAATTCTGAAATGTGGCAATATGACAACAAGTTATTGGGTGGGGGGTGGTTCACTAGGTACGGTATGTTTGTTTGAACATATACCTTTATTACACAATCGACTTTAGAGGGATGTTGAAATATTTTTGATTTCAAGCTATTTTATGTATTTTCTTCTATCACCATGCACCACCTGGAGTCCTTATAGGTGCCCCATGTGGCTCCTTCATTTTCAAAGATATACAGCCGGGCTGAGAATTAAATGAGATATCCAAGCAGCCCGAACGCACTCGGGATTTTAAAGACGTCTTTTTTTTCTTTTTTTTCTTTCTCAATGGCATCAGGTTCAGTCGTGGCACACTGTGTGGCCGCTCGGCGTTCCCTGGAAGATTTATGGTCGGCCGAGTCGAAAGATTTATCCGTCCCGAGTGCATGAAATTGCAATGCTCTGCAGTATTGCGTCCGTGGGTGACCGATTCGCCTACGGGTGGGGAGAGGAACAAATAACGGCAAGCTCCGTTTCAGGTAGACATGATCAAGGCTTTGTTTTTCTTTCTTCCTTCTTTTTTATTGAAAGCAAGAACTGGATAAAGCACAAAGGAGTCACAATGGAAACCCATCGGAGGAATCGTACAAAAAAGTTTTGAAAAGTTGCTCGCACTCGAGTGCAAAAGTTTATGAGCGAATGCGTGAGGACGATTCCGAAGAGGCTGCCCGTCTTCGGAAACTTAGCTTAGGAGTGACTGCTTGATCGCATTTCATTATTTCTTACTTACCGCATCTGCGATGAGAGATGATGATAGAATCCATATACGGTAGGGGTGGGAAAGCTTTGTGAGTCTGGGGCCGCATTTGTTTGAAAAATGTTTGCACAGGGACCGGGATGGATGAAAAATAAATAGCTAATTGCTGTATTTTATTTTTTGTATCTTCTGATAAAAAGTCTCAAATCTGATACCAAGGCATTACATGAGGAACATAGTATAAGCCAGGGAAGTCATACTCAGTTTGGTTCTAAAACCTCATCCAGACTTTCTGTTCTATGGCGGGCTGGATCACAGAGTTAGTACGGGTGTTTGAAATCCTGGAAAATGCTTGAATTTTAATGTTTTTTTTCAAGGATTGAAAAATGCTTGAATTTTGTGTGAAATGCTTCAAATTGATGCCATTTCACTCCAAATCTGCTTGAAAATGATGCAGACACTGCTCTCCTGTGGCTAGGCTATCCCATTGGATATGTTCTTCCTGGCATTAGTTTGTACTGTATTGCCCAGTGAAGCGTTATCACCCCCTTACGGCTTGCCCCTAAAGACAGGTGCATGCTCCACCTAAACAGGGCACTATGAAATTTGATTAATGCACTGATTACGACAGTTTCCCTGTGGTACAATGTCCTGGGGAGAACTTCTTGACAAAGGATATTTTCTAAATACAACCCATTTATTCACAAAAGGGTAAAGATTTTGATGTGTGGCTTTGAATATGTTGACTGTTTTTTTAACAGTTTTACTAGTGAATGCAGTTTTTCAATTGAACCAAGTCACTACGCAATACAAACTCATTACTGCCTTTAGTGGCTGGAGTAAGCATTTGATTTGCTTTTTTTGAAAAAAATAAATAAATAAATAAATCATAACTTTTGATAGAAATGATCTCGATACTCGCTTCTTTTTTTAGAAATACTCAGAAATTTATGGAGGGACGAGTCCGGCGCACGAGCCATGTGTTTGACATGCCTGTTTTAAGCCAATCTATTTTTTCTCATTTCCTTTCGTTTCAAGTTGTGTTTCATTGTCTTTAAGGTAATACAGAGACCATTTCATCCATTTGCATTTGAAACACACTAAATATACAAACTCATAGACCGTTCTATGCACAAAGACATTCATTTACAAAAAAAAAAATAAAAAAAAATAAGAGTAATAACAGAAATATCTTTTCTCCTTAAGCATTAAATTTGATCATTTATTTTTGATGGGGCTACTTTTTTTTCTGCCTTTTATCCTGATACTCTTTGAAGCTTTTATTACATATTTTTTTCTGGAGTGTCATGTCCAATCTGCCCCCATGTTACACATGGATATCAATTACAATAAGGACAATTAAATGGTAAATGGTAAATAGTCTGCATTTATATAGCGCTTTTTAAGTCAATGATAACTTCCCAAAGCACTTTACAATGGGCTTCACACTTACCCATTCACACACACTCATACACACACTCACACAACAATTCTATTCTATTCTATTCTACTTTTAGGTGAATATCTTTATGAATATAATCTATTCAAAAAATTGAATATCCAGAAAAATCTAGCAATCTATTGCCTAAAAAAAGAATTTTAATTTAAATAAAATAACACCGGAATGGGTGTTTCCACAAATGTTCCCTGTTTGATAAAGGGTAGTCTGCATATAGAGCTACAGTGGGTGGTTTGTAGTGACGCGTGGATTTGGCGACATCCAGTGGAGATAACTAAAACTGCAGGTTGTTTAACGAGAAGCAGCTAATTTTTTTCCTTATGCTTCTCCCAGCATCGTGTAGCAGGCTAGATAAAATCCGTTGGTGGGCCTGATACGGCCTGCGGGTTGTAGTTTGGTGACCGTGTTATATACGGGATACCGTGTAGGGCAAGTGAGTACCTGATACCTCATCCTTTAACCCACTCGATTGTTTAGCGGCCCACTTAAAGGATAGCGCCTAGCACAGTTCAGGTGCACGTTTTGTTTCCCCGCTGACTCTGATGACCGTTCCTGGCCCGTCTTAAATTGACAAACATTGACAGAGGCAAGTCGTATCAGCTTTCAAGTGCTTGTTGTCAGCACCGCGTTTTTTCTTCGTAGCGGTGCTTGTTTGCACTCAGACAAAAATCATTTGGAAGATAAGGCACTCGATGCTGTGACACGGCACTCCGAGTGGATTTAGCGCGCCGCTCGATCGCCTGCGGGCCGGGTAAATGATGCAGCTTCCGGTTTGCTCAACAGGGTAGATGTGCCTCTTTCCTGGAAGATCAGCGTGTTGTTTGCAACTGTGCTTGATGAAATGATAAAAACAATTTTCTAAGTAAATTTGTGCTTAATGTTGCTTAATTATAGTATATATTTATATTATAATATATATATATATATATATATATATATATATATATATATATATATATATATATAATGTATTGATTAAAGCCACAAAATCAATCCGAAGAGCGCTCTTTTTATCGAGCCGAGCCGAGCTTCCTCTGAATAGTAAGCTGGGCCAAAAGAGCGGGTTCTTTTAAAAGACAACATTTCCATCACTATATCAGGGATATGCGTTTCCATTAGGCGCAGCACACACACGGACACACTTTGCAGCTACTTTGAGTGGAAGCAGGCGTTCCTTCGGCTTGGACTGTTTTCCTCCTTTTCTGTTCCAATGACTACATCTGGTCTGGGAACCGAGTCCGATGGTGTTTTTTTAAACCACTTACGTATATCCACTGTTTCAAATGAATGTAACTTAGCAAAAAATTCTCACTCTCGCTCATAGATAAATTCATGGTATTCCAAAATGCGTGCGAACTTGCATAGCAACATTGATGTAGTCACGTATGTAAGTAAGGTCACGTGGCTACGTAGTCTAACTATTCAGGCGATAATTAAAGTACAGAGATCCATCCTTTTTTGTGGTTAAAGGTGAAAATCCGCGAATTAGCGATACACGCTCATAAAAGCCTCCAAAGGGATAAACTTACCTCACGATTACTTCATTACAGACGGATAGTATACAACTGTACCAAATCAACAATAATAGATCTACAAATAATAACACACAACATATAATTGCGGTTGAATGCATGTTTTTATTGTCATTATGTGAAAGTGAAACAAAATTGGAGAGCTTCCTTCAGTGTAGGAAAGCTGCCTGTTCCCGGCATTCGAGGATCGGTTGTCCTCGTATGGAGACAGATCTTCGCGATGATTAAAATAAAACCATTCTGAATGTAACGGTTTCCTACGAGTTCTTGATCCAGCTCATTCGTTTCATGTCTAATGGAACCAGCGTGGGCAAGATACAGGGTTCGCAGCGGTTGATTCCAAGAGTCGAGCCTTTAGCAATAGGCTGGACCAGAAACACCACTTTTGCCTTCGGGCCAGGCCCCCTATTGCCCGTCCATAGATACGGGTTAGAGTTGGTACAACCTGCATGCCTCTACTTTGTCTTTATGGGGTCTCAAGCTCACAGGCCGCCACCCCTTGGCTTTGCTCCATGTCGGCTCTCTAACTATATTTGATCTCATCAGAGCTCCTCTCAGTATTGGTTGGCAGGGAGAAGTTTGGCTCCCTTCAGGAAATTATATTGATTACAAGAGATAGACTCCCAAAAACTTTACTTTGTCTCTTCTTGCACACTCATAAGACTCAGTTCTTCATAATGATGATGGATTGGATACAAATTAGAAACCCCGAAGCGTGCTAATTGACCCGCTTCCTCGTTTTCCTCACTGGCCGTAAACGTTAAAGGAGTCAATAATCGTGCAAGAGGGAGTTTTTTTTTTTTTAGCTGAGCCCGATAATTCAAACTCCAAGTCGCTTTTGCCAGAGCAAAGCTGGAATGTGAGTAAGAAATCCTGGTCCCGCTCTCCGCCAGAGCATGAAGGGAGATGATTGCATATAGTGTAAGTTATCTCTGCGCGCCAATGCCAACAGTCTCCAAATGAATCAGGTGCTGACTGGCACTGAATATTAATATCTGCTGCTTTGTGGACGTAATACTGATTTGTTCCGTTCCTTGTCCTTGTTATCTACACTTTGTGCTTTTTCCCCTCTACAGTAAACCCTCACTATAACGGGATTCACTTTTCACAGTCTCACTACTTCACTGATTTGGATTGTGCATTGTGTTCTGCATTTTGATCGACCTTGATAAGTTTTTGGTGTTTTTAATATTCGACACTTGCAAAGGATATTACACAGGATGCCATTTTGACGATTATTGCACACTGCTGTTGATTTATTTTGACATAATTGTTGCAATCGACCAGTCATGTTGCTGTCCTTTGATTTTTTACCCTTTGGGGCGGGTATGTTTTTGTAACCTAGGATATGTATTTTAAAAATAGGCATTAGGAGAGGGCCTCTAGAACAGGTTGGATTTTCTTTTCTTAAGCTTTGTATTCCTGTCCTCCTTGGAAGTTCAAAATTCATTGATGTATTCTCTCCTTATTGGGGATGTCTACAAAACTTTAAAACATAACACAGTTTCCCCACTTCTACACATCCTGTTTGTCAATAATGTTGCGGTTCAATATATACATTTCTGTTTTATTTCGAACAAACAAACATACCATTTGTTGGTTTTATTTAAAAGAGAACCAATATTAAGTCTTACTGTAATACAATAAATAAAAAAGGGGTGCGAGATGTCCATAATAGACTGTTTTGTTTGAAACTAAACTCCTGAGAAATTGTGATTTTCTGTGAATTTGCCCAAAAATGTATTGTAGTAATTTTTGCTGAAGGTCATTAGTCTTTATCTCTTGTGCTTGGTGTATTCATTGAATTTCAGGGGATGAGAATGTTGGTAAGATTAGAGGCTGGAGATAAAAAAATTCTCAAAGTTTAGTGGCAGAATATTCTGGACACTTTTGGGAATTGAATTGTCTTCATTGTCATTGATATTAATGTTGTGAAACATGGTATGCCACAAGATTTGTCATGGCACTCCAGGATAAATATGTAGTAAACGCTTTAAAGAGAAAAATAAGACAAAATGATTACTAGGTAGTTTTTTCGACTGGCTCAAGTTATAAAATGTAATAGTTCAACGAAAGAATAGTGCATCGTAACAGTAGTGCGATGAAAAGTTGTGCAATAACAATTAGCATCAACAAAAACATTTAGCAGCAACAAAGAAAATCCCAAATAAGTCGCAAGATGTATGTTTTCGCGGTTTTGTACGCTTTCTTATGTATGTTCTAGAATATTCTGTAAGATGCAGCCTTGTAAAGCACAAAATTCAAATTCAAAATCTCAATTTAAATGTGGGAGGATAAATTGTCTGCTTTCCCCCCTTTCCCCCCTTTCCCCCCTTTCCCTGAAACATTGTTGCAGAAGAACAATCTTAAAAGTGTTATAATAAATTGGAGTGGTTCACTACATGCCATTGAATTTCCAGGCCTTGGAGATTTTAAATTATGCAGAATTCTTCTTGATGGATGTCAACATTAGGCAGCTGGTAACATGCACCCCACATTAAAAGTGGCCCTGGGCTAATGTTTAGCTGAATCGAATCAATAAATGCTTCTGACAACCGCAACTGCTTGCTTGTCCAGATCTTGTTCCAGAGCTCTCCTTCTTCTTCTTTTATAGGTGAACCCGCAAACAGGGTAGAGCGGCCCAAGGCATAAGCAAAATAAGCGTCTGCTTAGGGCCCCGCGACCACTAAGGAGTCCCCAAGAGCAGTTAACCCATATATAATTCAATATATGTGATGGTTATTGATATATACTGTACAATGAAATATACGTACATTTACCAAAAAATGATGTCTGTAGTGGGGCGGCACAGCAGCTGAGTTGTTGCACTGTTCTGAGGTCATGGGATCAAATCCAGCGACCAGCCTTCTTGTGCAAAATGTTCTCTCTGTGCTTGTGTGGGTTTCCTCCGGACGCTCCGGTTTCCTCCCACATTCCAAAAACATGCACGGCAAGTTAATTGGCCGGTCCAAATTGTCCCTAGGTGTGAATGAGTGAGTGAGTTATGAGCGAGTGAGTTGACTGTCTCTGTGTGTCCCCTGCCCACTGCCTGAAGATGGGTGGGATGGACTCCAGCAACCAGAGACCCTACTGAGGATAAGCGGTGCAGATAATTAATGGATGGATGGATGGATGTCTGTAGTGGTCTGCACTATAAATATTGGCATTTCTTGTTTTTTTTATAGCCCCTGAATCTACAGCTCAAGGCTTGCTAATTCTTCACAGGCTTTAAGAAATTAACACACCTTTCTGTAGGGGGCAGTCTTATGATAACAGCGCAAACATGAACATGAAAGGTACAAATAAAGGTGTGCAGGCTAGGCTATTTACTGTATGTGCCCTGTGCATTGTTTGTACATTTGTTGTTGAAATTGATTTTAAACAAAAAACATTTCCTTTACCTTGTTTCAGGTACCTAATACAGTATATTGATTTTAGCATTTGTTTGGGTTTAGAATTCGGAACAATTGTACATTTGTTGTTGCAATGAATTTAAAATAAATGAAAAAGTGGATTGTGTTTGCAGTAAATAATTGGTTTTGTTACTTTTCGGTGGCCTTAATGACTTTCAGTATCCCACTTTGTACTTTACCACCTTGCATATTTAGTTTAAATTAACCCCAAGTTTCTCTTGTAGTTGAATCTTGTACAGTTTCATTTTATAAACCATAGGTAAACATGCCTGGCTGCCCTTTGAATTTTTATGTATTCATTCTTGTGTGGCCGGTAAGGAAAGTTGATCACTTTGCCCAAAATCCATCCATCCATCCTTCCATTATCTGGTAATGGAGCCCATCCCAGCTATCTTTGGGCAGTGGGCAGGGGACACCTTTGAAGTGGTTGCAGGCCAGTTGCAGGGCACACAGGGACAGACAATTTGCTTGCTCATTCACACCTAGGGACAATTTGGACCGACCAATTAACCTGACATGCAGGTTTTTGGAAGGTGGGAGGAAAGCGTAGTGCCCGGAGGAAACACACATAAGCACGGGGAGAACATGCAAACTCCATACAGGAGGTTCAATCTCATGACCTCAGTACTGTGCCGCACACGCGCTAACAACTGCGCCACCGTGCTGCCTACTTTGCCCAATATTAATGTGAAAAATTCTTTCTGGAAATGTGCAAATCCGTTGTCTGCTTCTGTGGCCTAATTTACTGTGGATTGCAATCACTACAACAGAAAAATCTCATATCTAGTATTTTAAGTGTAATCATAATGAAATGAAATGAAATGATCTGCATTTATATAGCGCTTTTCATGTCAAGTCAAGTCAAGTCATTTTTATTTGTATAGCCCTAAATCACGAAGAGTCTCAAAGGGCTTCACAGATTGTTACACTATATTACACAAACTATTTTCAACCGACAAGAGGAGTAGGTTATTCATATGCAATGGAGTAGAAGTGAGTTTTAAGTTTAGATTTAAACATTTCCACTGAGGTTGCAGATCGAATCTCAGGGGGAAGAGCATTCCACAGCACCGGTGCCCGGATGGAGAACGCTCTCGAACCAGCAGAAGACTTTTTTGCTCTCGGGATCATCAGAAGACCAGCACTCTCAGATCGTAGGCTTCGGACCGGGACATAGTGGCAGATCAGATCTGAAAGATAAGAGGGAGCAAGTCCATGTATGATTTTGTACAATACTAAGAGAACTTTGAAGTCACATCTTTGGCTAACTGGGAGCCAATGCAGGTTAGCCAAAATCGGTGTTATGTGATCGTACTTTTTTGTCCTGGTTAAGAGCCTCGCTGCGGCATTTTGTACTAGCTGAAGAGACTTGATTCTGGACTTCGGGAGACCGGAGAGTAGTGCATTGCAGTAATCGAGACGGGAGGTAACAAATGCATGAATTATTGTTTCCGCATCAGACTGAGACAGTATTGAACGGATTTTAGCAATGTTGCGAAGATGGAAGAAGGCAGTTCTAGTAATTTGCTTTACATGCATCTCAAAGGATAGATCAGGGTCAAATATGACACCTAAATTTTTAACTGAGTCACTCTGTGTGATGTGACATTTGTCAATGTTCACAGCAGTTTTTGAGAATAAGTCCCGGCATTTAGAAGGACCAATGACTAACATTTCAGTCTTTTCAGAGTTAAGACGCAAGAAATTGAGTGACATCCACTCTTTTATCTCAGTGAGACAGGCCTCCAAATTTCCACAGTTTAGTGTGGAAGATTCCTCCAACGGAAGATATAGTTGAGTGTCGTCTGCATAGCAATGGAAGCTGATATTGTACTTGCGAATAATATCACCTAATGGAAGCATGTAAATGTTGAAAAGTAGGGGGCCGAGCACTGAACCCTGCGGAACACCGCAGGTAACATTAAAGGGCTCAGATGTCGTTTCACCATATTTAACACAGTGCGTCCTATCTGAGAGGTAGGATTTGAACCACGAGAGGACAGCTCCTGAGAGACCAATCCATTTTTCCAACCGTTCTAGTAGGATATTGTGGCGCACTGTGTCAAAAGCAGCACTAAGATCCAGCAGCAGCAAAAGTGATGAAGCGCCAGAATCCATTGACATTAGGAGATCATTTGTTACCTTGATCAGAGCTGTCTCAGTAGAGTGGTTAGCCCTGAATCCTGATTGCATGGATTCAAAAAGGTTATTCTCCGATATGAAAGCATTCAGCTGCTGTGCCACTACTCTTTCGAGTACTTTAGAGAGGAAAGGTAGGTTTGACACAGGTCTGTAATTACTTAATATTTCTGGATCAAGGTTGGGTCGTTTCAGTGTGGGTTTAATAACGGCGGACTTAAAAGCTGCTGGAACTACACCTGAGGAGAGTGATGTATTTATAATATTTAGAACTGAAGGCCCAAGGACGCTAAAAAGACTTTTAATAAGTGAACCTGGGAGCGGGTCGAACTGGCAAGTTGTCGGTTTGGCCGCATTCACCACTTGTTTGAGATCATCAAGTGACAGTTCACTAAAACCGGCCATTTTCCCAGGGCAGCCACCCTGTCGTGCATCTGTAAATTTCAGTCCTTTAATACGTGTGGTACTAACAATATCTTTTGCAATTTCTTCCTGTATGCATTGAATCTTCTTAGTGAAGAAGACCATTAACTCCTGAGCAGAGTGTGTCGAACTGTCTGCGATAGGCTGTTGCCTTGTAAGCGATGCTACAGTGTCAAAAAGGGCTTTGGGGTTGTTCTTTTGAGACGCAATCACCTTCGAAAGGTAGGCCGATTTTGCAGAGGCAAGGGCCGCTTTATACTTTAACAAGCTGTCACACCAGGTTTGATGGAAAACCTCAAGCTTGGTAGCGCGCCATTTTCTCTCCCATTTCCTGCATTCTTTTTTAAGGGTTCTAGTTTCATCAGTAAACCAAGGTGTGCGTCTTTTAGGACGTGATTTTAGTTTTATGGGCGCTATTGAATCCAGCACACTAGTCAGGGTGGTATTGAACTCATTCATGAGTGAGTCAATCGAGCCATTGTATTTAGGAAAGGACGCAACTGCTCCAGGAAGGAGTTCAAAGAGCTCAGAAACTGTGCCAGTGCTTATATTGCGTCCGCTAAATCCCTCATCTTTATTAACTCTACATTTAGTTAGCACCTCAAATGTCACTAAATAATGATCAGAGATAACAGTAGTACACGGTAGCACCATAATGTTTGAGGTTAAAACTCCTCGAGTCAGAATCAAGTCTAGCGTGTTCCCATTTTTATGGGTTGGCAAGTCAACCAGTTGAGTAAAACCAAATGCATCAATTAGAGAACTAAACGCAATAGTAAGTGAACTGTGTGGGGAGTTCATATGAATGTTAAAGTCTCCCATAATTATAATTTTGTCTGCATAGGTTACTAGTTCAGACAAAAGTTCAGCAAATTCGTCTAAGAAAGTTGTGTATGGCCCAGGTGCACGATAGATAGTTATTACATCAATTGACAATTGAGGGGACCGCATCACAAGAGCCTCAAACGTTTTGTAATTATTAGAGGTACGTGTATTAAATTTGAGCGATTTTTCAGAGATTAGCGCAACACCACCACCTCTTTTCAGCGTGCGTGCTATATGACTACTCTCGTAGTCTGGGGGAGAGGCATAATTTAGCGCTAAGTGCTCATCCGGGCGTAACCACGTTTCACAAAGACCCATACAGTTAAGTTTATAATCACGAATAATGTTATCAACAAGTAAAGCTTTTGGAGCAAGCGATCTAATATTTAACAGACCAAATTTCAGTTTTGCTGAATCATTTGACTTAGCTGAACTCTTTGTAGTCTTTGTCGAGATCTTCAAAAGCTCCCGGCGTTGTGGCCGTTCGTGAGCGCTGAGTTTAAAGCGTCGGTTGTCCGGCGAGGAATGAATGGTGGAATTAGTTACATCCTCGCGTCCATCCTCGCGTCTATCTTGCTGCTTGGACTTCACACGCTTCACACATCTACCTGCACGGCAACCACGTTTCTGTTTTCTTTCTTTACGGGGCCGCCGCCGTCGTTTATTAAGAGGAATAGCTGTCCACAAGGATGCCGGGTCTCTTTGAAGTTCGCTCGGTATATCATAGGCGTTATAAAAAGTGCCCGAAAAGTCGAAATTTAGACGCCCACCCAACCGAATAAGTTCGTCCCTACTGTAAGTGTTTTTGGCCACACATGTGTCCAAAAGTGAAAGCAAAAAAGACAAGAGAACGGCAATAAATAGAAGATTAGCTGGACGAGCCGCAAGCATGTATCCATGCGCCGCCATGTTGGATTGTCAATGACTTCCCAAAGCGCTTTACATTGTGCTTCACATTTCCCAATAGCGGCCGTGATCTGTGCAGCCATGTAAGGCGCTAACCTGCTTTTTGGGGGTAATTGGGGGTTCAATGTCTTACCCAAGGACACTTCGACATGTAACACGGACAAGCCGGGATTCAAACTGGGATCCCTTAATCCTAAAACGATCGCTCTACCTCCTGAGCTACTGCCGCCCGACAGGGTGACAGGGTAGAACACGGAATGAGTCATTGTGGATATGCAAATGACCAAGTAATAGGGGCCCCAAAATCTAAGGCTGCGTCCCATTCTTCTCACTTTCACTCGCTATTTGCCCTAGTCACTCGGTTTTGCGCATTCACGTGAAAATGGGATGTGTCCCAATACTCTCAAGACCGAGGGAGAAGTGCCCTCAACCCATGACATAACCACTTCAGATCGAGGGAGGTCGGTACCTCACTTGGAGCGAAGTGACTACCCAGAAGGCTTTGCGAATTCTCAATATCAACAAACATGGCTGGAAAGGAACCACACAAATGTAAGTAGTTTTCCACAACTACGCATGTATTTGCAACGAAATATATTGAGATATCGCATTTTCGCGTTAAAACATGAACATTGCACGAATCTACCGAGGGAGCTGCAAAAAGAAAAACATCTTCACACTCCAAACCGTAGTGTAGGATAACTGCAGAAAATCACGGTTCAGCCTTGCAAGTCCCATCCAATTTCTTAGGGGACAATCTTCACTTTGCACTCCACTCACTGAGGGGACTTCCCTATGAAGGGACCTCACTGGAGGGTTCTCAGGGCCAAGTGAGAGGAATGGGATTGGGCCTAATTTTTCTTAGGGGCCCATGAAGGCTTGAAACAGGGTCAAAGTTATGAGGAGAGCTGCACATAATTTCATGTATGCACTGCTGCTAGCAAGCCATTTGCCCAAATATTTGGACAAGATTTTCATTTACAAAAAGCAAATAGTGTGCAGTGTAATCATGTGAATTAACATTCGATAATTATGCCAACATAAGATTAAACATTTGCACGGCAGATTATGAAATATTTACTCTTATGGTTTAATCACGAGTTGAATCGATTACATTTCCTTGACCTTGTTTATCATGTCAACTTTCAGAGAAGAGCTAGCTGGAAAGGCTTTATTCAAAATACCCCCACAAACTTAATTTTATACAAAACATTAACGCTTTTTAAATGTAGTTGCTTCAGAATGAACCTTGCTGCATTCAATCTATGCAGTTTAAATTTTTAAACATAAAGAATAATGATTCCAAATATGTCTTTTGTAAAATATTTTCATTTCTTCCTAAAACTTTAAATACTGTTGTACTGGATCAAAATATGTATATTGTACGATTCAAGTATGTAAATTGACAAAGACCTTGCTGTGTTACCCCCCCCCCCCAGATGAGTTTAAAAAAATATTTTCACATATACAACACACACAAGAATATAAACACATGCAATTCAAATTGCAGTAAGAGCGAGGGTTTCTTAGTAATATGTAATTTTTAAAGTCAGGAAATAAAATCGGTATTTCATAAAACATTTTGGAAATGATGTTAAAATGAATAGATTAATTCATGAACGGTTACTGTATGTCAAAGTATGTTTTTTGTAATAATGCATTTTCTGATTTTATTCACTGTATTTTCCGGTGTTTAAGGCACACAGTTCAATTTCTTAGAGTCTGGAAAATATGTTAATATATTGTGTTATAAAGATAATCATAACGAAAACACTATAATACCATATTATTGACAATTATTATTATATGACTATAATGATAGTAAGTCTTATTATCATTATTATTATTTGAAAACATCTTTATTTTAGCATCGAATGTATTATAAATATTTTGAGTTCTCATCATTAATTGTTAACATGTGTTTTGAAGGGAATTTTATTAACACATTTTTAAATATATTTTTATAGGGAAAATGCATATTATTGGACCACAAGATGTCACTGTATTGTTTCGTGCAACTGAAAACGAATGCTAAAAAGCACAAAAAAGAATACAAACTAGGGAGAGTCAAAGTGACCCAATGGCACCATTTTTGCGAGGTTTTCGGTTTTTCGGGTACTTGTAGCAGAAAGATAGTGGATAAATATGTCAGCTCCCTCTAGGTGAGTCTCATGTTATGTAAACTAAGTGCAAATTTCTTGATCTGGGAGTATTTTTGCTTGTTTTTAAAAAATATTTCATATTGGTTATTTTAATGAATGGGTTTTTCTAACACTATGGGGTGCTACATAATTTATTCTGTCCCTTTAAGTGTCCCATTTGTTCGAGTGCACCATATTTTGGAAGATTTGCTGATCTATCTTACTATTATTTCTTTCTCAAAAGTTTTACAGAATTTTGGCATTTTAGTGAGTAAAACCCTTACATTTTTAATGTTTGTGAATGAATTTTATCATTCCGCTTCCTTAATCTGACTCATCTTTCCATATTAGGCCACGTGTGAATATTTAACACTGCCAGTGTAACATCTGTTTTAGCTGATGAGTTAAGCATATTTGGTGTAGAACCAGAGGCCACTTATTAATCATATGAGTAATTGAGCTCCCACAAGAAATCTCCAAACAGCTGACTAAGAAAGTGTAAATACTGTGCGCAAGTAAAACATTATTTTTGCAGAGCAAAAATGAAGTGACATACGTAATTATGGACGCTAGTGCTGGTCAAACTTATCCACCTGGATTATTCTTCGAAATTCGCTTTATGTTTTCCATTTCAGCTTTTTTGTTTGTTAAAGGGACAGTGTGTACTATTTAGTGGCTCCTATTTGAGGAAAATGATACAAACAATGCATAAAACAAGCGATATTAAATAAAACCAACGTTAAAGAAGTTTAACTAATATAAAAAAGATTTAAAGCAATGCTTAAAAGTGCCTCCTTAGGCTCCTCCTACAATACTTTGTCCCTTGCAGAATTTGTTTGGTCACGACAGGCCACTGCTGTGCGATTTTTATCCTTTTTGCAGCAGTACATTTATTTCGATATTCATTGTCAGACGGAGGACCCAGACGCGTAACATTTTCACACAAGCTTTATTTTTTGGGAATGGGGCAGTCTTGCGCGTGAACACAAACGCCAGTGATTCGGCCATGTCTGGGTGGAAAAAATGAGACAGAGAAGTCAGACACGGGAAAACAGGAAGCCAGAGGCAGACGAGATCGAAACTGGCCGGGACAAACTGGATCGATACCAGGTACCGGATAGGACGGAACAGACGAGATCGGTACTGGATAGAACAGCAAGATACCGGACAGGACGGGACAGATACTGAATACCGGACAGGGCAGGACAGACGGAATTGATACCGGATACACGAGCAAGATACCAGACAGATGGGATCGATACCGGATACTGGATACTGGAGCAAAATACCAGACAGGACAGGACAGTTGGGGTCGATACCAGGTACTGGATACACAGGCAGGATACCGGACAGAGTCAAAATACACGTCTGGCAATTGCGGAGGTTTGTTGACGGACTGACAAGGAGTGAATGAGAGCACTGAGTTTAAATAGGAGGGAAGCCAATCAGGCAACGAGCAGCGGGCCCAAGTGAGGGCAATGGGCAACCGTGACATTTATGTATTTTCATTCATGTGTTTCAATGGAACCATTTTATCATTTATTTTATGTGCTTATGTAACCTATATAATAAGTTATCTTATTTTTAATTTTTAAAGAACCATTATATTTATTTTATCTGTCAAGTTATTTATTCAGTTAAATACATAAATAATTTAAAAATAGATATGAAAATATACAAATGCAAAGTCCTTTAAAGGACAAATAGTGTTTGAGCCATTAATATGTCACTAAAGCAAAGGATGTAATCCCATTGCCACAAAGTTTGTTTTTCAACTAAAATATGAACGCCACAAGTGATGCGTATTAAACGATTTGATAATGAAAATTTCAGAAGTTAAACATTTTTTTTTTCCACAGTGATTTAAAATCTAGTAGGCATGTCCAGCTCATCACACTGAAAAAACAATGGTGACCAGATGATGAAGGTGCTGTATCCGAGTCAGATTAGAATGATTTTCCTGCTACTGGTAACCATGGAAAACCAATCTATTTCATGTGGGGAAGCAAACCTTTACCCCAAAGAAGAGGGATGGATGCATGAGGAATCCGTGAACCGCGAACTTAGGAGCTTCCTTTTGTGAATGCAAAATGTCCTGCTTCAAAGAAACAGCCAGAAGCCAAAAAAGAGCTACATTAAATTGTGCTTCTACACAGCACGTTTTTATTTTGTCGCTATGCAAATTCGTGCATGCCAACTTTTAATTCTATTCAAACCAGGATAAATTATTCAATTACAATCAAATATGCAGTATTGTCAGTCCCTGCCATGCAATGTTAAAATAATCAAGATTAGGGCTGCAGAAAAACGATTATTTTTGTAACCAATGTATGTTGCTTTTTTAATGTAAATTAAACTGATTAGTTGGAAAATATAAAACATTTCCGTTTCAATTTGTGAACTCCTAAAAGAATGAACTTGTACTTTTAGAAAAGATATACACAAGATACACAAAATAATTAACTAGGTAGTTTTGGCCAGACCATGTCAGAAAATTTGTTAATACAGTATGTAATTTGTAAATGACAGTCAGGATGAAACTATCTGCTTCCAAAACAATCTATATTTAAGAAACCACAAATCAGTCAATAATATATACAAATAACAACCAAAACTGTAGTCTGAAAAACTTTGAATTGACCTAAATGCAACCCATAATTTTCGGTACAGACACCAACAAAATATGTACTTCAATTCAACTTAGAGATAAGTTGTTTTGCAATCATGAAAGCATAAAACAAGATGAATTTTCTGATTTTGAGAAGCTGGAATTCTCTGGATTTTAGAACATTTGTTTTCCAGTGTATCTTAACTCCAAACATACTTCTATTTATAGCATATGAATTACCTATATTTTATGTTGATAATATCTGTGTATTATTTATTATTGCAACATCCATTGCAGCCTGGTCATGCTGGAAGGGGGATTACCTCATGTGCGGTCCCTTCTCAAGGTTTCTTCATTTTCCTCATGTTGAGGTTTTTGAGTTTTTCTTTGCCCTCATGTAGGTTTTAGATCAGGGGATGGTTTCTTAATTGTCTGTGGTTTGCAATAATTTGTGGTCTGTGCAGCCCTTTGAGACTCTTTGTGATTAAGGGCTATACAAACAAACATGACTTGACTTGACTCGGTCAATTGTAAAAAAATATGATTAATCTAACCTATAACTTTTCATACTTGCATGAACAAACGCTTTACTTTCAAATCAACTCAAAGATACGTCGTTTTTTGATCATGAAATAGTAAACAGTGACTAATATTTGTTTTTGAAATAATGGAATAATGGAAGGATTTTAGAAAATGTCTTATCCATTGAATCAGAACTCTTTGATCAATTGTAAAAACAGTTGTGATTTTGTGTCTAGTTGATAACTAATGGTTGTTGATTAATACATTAATGTTTGTACCTCCATTCATATGCAAATAATTGCCATAACGCTTCAATGAGTTTATTGTTAAGTAGACACTCAAAATAAAGAGAGAAGACATCAATACATTTGGAATTTGCAAGAACAACAGGGGAGCACTGTGCCCAAATCCTCAATATGCAAAGATTACAATCGGATTTAAAATAGGTTAGAAAAAACAGATCTACCCTAGAGAATCTGGAAATCAAAGAACAGCAACATGATTGGCAGATTGTGTCACATGCCAGCAACAGAGACAGGACCCAGTAGCGTTCGTTTACTCAGTTTTATTGATAAGAGGGAGAGAAGGTATTGCTTCCACGATCTGAGGATCGACGGACACGGATAGCAGGTGGCGGGAAACGCGGAAGTGGCACTTCCTGTCGAGCGAGGATCATCGTAGACTTGCAGGAATACTAGTCGTTAGCCGGGACGGGAGAGCAGGGGCGGTATCGAGTTCGGAAACGAGGTCGGCAACAGGTGTCAGGCAGGTAGCGGGGCAAAACAGGTTGGATATTGGGAAGGCAGAACAGGGCAGAGTCAGGTCCGGAAACAGGTTGGCAACGGGTATCAGGCAGAGAAAAATGGGAGCATCGGTACGCAACGGTCTGACAGGGATCTTTTGAAAGCCGGGGGTTTAAAAAGAGTCTATTAGCCAATCAGCCCTCAGGGCTGTTGGCGCCAATTGGGCAGTCACAGGTGCCTTGAATTGGTAATCATGACAGATTGTGACAATGATGTAAACAGTGTATATCAGTCAAAATAAAGAACAACAGTGAGCAATAATAGTCAGTATAATTAACAACTTTAGCATCCGATGAAATCTCCATTGCAGGTTTCCAATATTGAAAACAGAAACTAGCAGAATAAATGTATTTCTCCTGTAAACCCCACCTTGTGACATTTGGTCTAAATGCAAGCCGAGAGAGAGGGAAAGCCTGAGATCATTCATGCTAATAATTAAGTACACAGTGTAAGTGCTTTTGCCACCTGTTTGCTACAATTTTTTCTTTTACACGTAGACGTGTCTGTCTCACTAAATTCCATGGGACGCGGTCCACCTCTTATTTTGGGGAGACTTTTCTGTTCTTTCTATATCCTGCGATTTAATAAACCCTGCACCCCTGACCAAAAACATTCTTCGCAATCTTGACTCAGAACTTTTGTGGGACAGAAACCGTGACGCACAAATGAAATTAAATAACATGTCAGTGATGCCGCCTATGTGAACTATTTGGACTTCAGGGCTAAGTGTTAATCCAAGTGAAACCTTTTGAAGATCAACTAATATCAGGTTTGGTACAGCGCATCTACTTTAGGGATTTGATTTCCCCTGCAGTCTTGCTTCATCTGCTTGTGTACGCGTGTGTGCTTTCCTGAAGATGAGGTTTACCAAACAAGCAGTTCCCCCCACGGATGTGTGATGCAAGGGCTCCGTTTGACCCGCAATCGCAAGGGCTGCGCCGGGAAAAACTTTGAGAAGCACAAGTTCACACTTTCTTTTGTACCTTTTTGATCTCTCTTGAACTTTAGCTGTCTTTTGTAGATACCACACAATGGCAACTAAGACACCACAAACGACACTTCTTAACCATTAAACACTCCTGTGAAATTTGCCTCAAATCCCGATCCAAGACACACTCAAATTAATGGAATGCTGCTCTTAAACCGTTTGGAGAATGTAGATGGTTTTGGTCTCTTTTGAAAGGTAAAACTTTAAAGCTTTGTCCAAACTGAAACAATCACTGCAAGTGCTGATAAAATTTAGTAATCTGATTTGGAACACACAGAAATAGAAGGTTTTTAATCTCGGCTGAATTTTATTTTTGCCATCAAATGTCTGCAGATGAGTGTAGCATGGGCATCTTAGCTGGGAAACAGGTGAAATGAAATGAAATGATCTGCATTTCTATAGCGCTTTTCAAGTCAACGACTTCCCAAAGCGCTTTACAGTGTGCTTCACATTTCCCAATAGCGGCCTTGTATTGCAGCCATGTAAGACGCTAACCTGCTTATTGGGAGTATTAGGGGTTCAGTGTCTTACCCAAGGACACTTCGACATGTAACACGGACAAGCCTGGATTCAAATCCGTTGATCCCAAGACGAGCGCTCTACCTCCTGAGCTACTGCCGCCCCTTGACACAATTGTTTGCTTGAGGCCTTACCTGGTACCTTGTCAAATTTGATCACAATCTGAATACTAAAAATTTTATTTTATATATTTTTCCAAGGTTAGGTTTAGGCATTTCCAAAAGTTGCCCTTTGGAAACGACCAGTTTAAAGCATTACAACATTTGCAAATGTCCATTTTACTTTGGCCAATTTATTTGAATTTTTAAAAGGTTTTTAAATAATAGACTTCAAAAAAATTCACAATGATTGTGTGCACTTGCGCGTAATCATGGTGCTGAAAAATGGATCTCTAATTGCATATGCGCACGTTTGTTTTGTCTCTGATTAGGAACACACATTAAAGAATTGTATACATTTATGTTAGAAATTTGGCTAACCAATGTGTCAATCCACATTCAATCCGGTTACTACTGGATAGAAAGCTACAGGAAGCGATCTCCGTTTTATCAAACAAATGCTAATTGGCTAATGCGGGCTGTGGACTGTGAAAAAAAGCCTGCTATTGGCAGAGAGCAGTGTCCATCAAAAGGGCAGAGACTAACACTATATTGGCAATACTTTTTCTGAGATTGTTAATTTTTAAAGGGGTGTTTAGGGGGGATACGAACCTATTTCAGCCAAGATCTTCCAACAAAGCAAAACTGCTTTTGGAGGATTTTTTTTTTAATCATATGTTTTAATCATATGTTTTGTAGTAAACATTTTACATGGTTAAATTTACTGGACGTTCTTGGAAGTAACGACTCTAATGTTTTTGTAAATTCAACTGATTTCATGACTGTAAGTGGAACCAATTGGTGAGCTACACTGGCTTTATAGGTTTCCGGTATTTAATTTCCGACTGATCGGTATTTTTCTGTGGTGAGTTCATTTTGAAATGGTCAGCATAACTTGAGTCACAGGAGTTAACGCTTTCCAATAATATGGGATGTATCACAGTGACTGCTGAAATTTTACAAACACATTTGTTTACCAACAGTCCCTTGTGTCACGACCAGCACACAGCGTAGACCCAATCGTGTAACGTTTTCTCACAATTTTATTAAAAGAAAGAGGAAGGGCAGCGCCCGCGATCCAATGCTCGCTGGACGCGGGAAGACGTCGTCGCACTCGGATTGTGATCCGAATATGGCAGTGGATCTTCCGTAGCGAGCGATGGCGGTGTCAGGGAGAGCGGACGTGGTCGGTATCAAAACAGGTCATAGCAGGAGCCAAACGGGAGCAAAAGCGGGACAGGCGGGAGTCAGGGTCAAAAAGGGCTTGCCCTGAATAAACAAAGGTTTGCAGACTGACTGACAACAGGGGACTGACAGGACTGGGTTTAAGTTGGGACAGTGAGCCAATCAGAGACCGAGGCGGTTATATATGCCATAACGCTTCAATGATACCAGACAGATGGGAAAATACAGGTGAATCACATCAGTAATCATGACACCTTGGCCCCGGGTTAAATCACTTAACCCTCCTCTTCTGTTATCTTTTAAGTAATACACCCCATGTTAATGTGTTGTGGCGACCCATAACTTAAATCAGCTGTAAAATATACTAAAAACAATGATCATTATTAATATAACACTGTAATGTTGATCGTTTTGTTAACTTACATACTTGAATTGTACTTGAATCGAAGTGTACTGTATTTTCATACAGTACAATACTTTTTGGGGCTTGGGTGAAAAAGGGTATTTTTCCAAAATACACTTTTGAAATTGTTTTATTACATGTTTAAATATTTACAAGTAATGGATTTACAAATTCCATATACTACTAAGAGGCGCCAAATAACACAAACTGTCGCTTTCAAGTAAAATAAATGCTTCCTTAAATGTATTTTTGCAAAAGCGGAATAATAAAATTCATTCAGTCAAAATACCAAAAAATGACCAGCCCCTCTTCTACATCGAACTAGAAAACGGACACTAAAAATTATAGACGATCCCAGTCACCCGGCTCGCAGGTACTTTGATTACCTGCCGTCAGGTCGCCGTCTTCGCTCCATTGCGAGCAAGACTTCACGTCTTAAAGAGAGTTTTTACCCTTCCGCTAACCGTATGTTCAACGGGAATTGATTTAGGTTATTATGTACAGTATTATTATGCTAACGGAATTCCTCCAACCTATTCTACTCTAGTCTTGTTATTTACATATTTTTTCTTTTTAAACTATTCTATATAATTATCTTGTATTGTACACTACAATATATTTTTTACTCTATTCTTGTTATTTTTTTAATTCTATTATTTTATCATTATTGATTGTTCGCGTGTCAAATGATTTCTTATATATCATGTTTATGGTTTATACTGGCTGAATAAATAACTACAATAAATACAATAAATTCCTTCTAAAGCTGCACATCATTAACCCCTTGACGTTATGTAGTTATGTTTCTTTCTGTGATCGCCAAGTGTGCTTCCGAGACGCATTACCCTTATTTTGACACTTAATATCAAATATTTCATTAATCCTGTTGCGCAAAGGACCCTGGAAGAGTGTTTGAACACGACAAGCTGAAAGGAGGATGAGGGAAGAATGGAGCTTTTAATGAAGTGTACAAGGTTTTAGCTTTGGGGGGAGTAAGAAGCATGTAGGCGAACGCCTACTAAAAGCGGGAATCGCACGTCCCTTTGAAGTTCCTTTGTGCGGTGCAATTAAATAGAAGAAGTCCTGCTTTTTTTCTTGACCATCTGTTATGCGTAGCAACAGGCCATGTATTTTACATCTAGGCCTACAACTCCAGTTTGAATTAGTGATGTGTCATTCGTGACACGTGAGCCGGCTTTTGGACACATTGGGGCTGATGCGCACCATGTAAAGCCTGTCTTTTTAATGGCATCTAAGTTAAACAAGACTGTAAAAACAGAGACGAAAAAGAACAATGACAGGTGGATAAAAAAAAAGAAGCAGCAAGACAGAAGTCGACTCGAACGTAATGATTGACATTTTAGGCCTGACCCGGCCTGAAATTCCGATCGGGTTGGTTTTGGGATTGAGAATTGGCAAACAAAACCTTTTCTCACTTGCAAAATGCTTGCTCACTTCGAAGTTTTCCGACTTTTCGCTGTTAAAATCAACACAGCAATATACCTCCTGTTGCTGCTTAGCCTCAAATTTAAAGTTGATTGATCGCTTGGTTGGATTACCCCTCTGAAGTCAATCATAGTTTGTCACATTTCTCAAGGTCTGATAGCAGGCGCTCAGATGGTAGTTCAGAATCAGTTTGGCTAAACCAACAGACTGATTTTGTGAAGGACGCCGAGTATATTTCTGAGCCTAGCAAAAACTAATGGGTGATATGTGATTGGTTAAATGTTTGAACATGGAAGCTCTAGTGGGACTTTTAAAGAAGCGTTCAAGGTTTTAGCTTGGAGGGCGAGGGAGAAGCATGTGGGCGAACGCCTACGAAAAAGAGGTACACATCTCTTTGTGCAGTGTTTTGCCCAGTGGCGGGACGTGCAAACAGTGAAGAAGCATTGAAATTAAGCTGACAGACATTTTAAAATTATTTAATAAGTATTGATATACAAAATTTAATTAACATCACATGATTAAAATATTATTTAGGCCAGCAGAGAAGACCTTGCAGGCCCTGACAGCCCATCATAGCTTTTGTAGAGTGTTCAGCCCCGTCGTTTTGCTTCGGAAACATGAAATAAAGCGTGTCGAGAACCATTACTTCTACTTTCTCCGGTGAAATGATGTGCACCTGGACAGAAATATGTTTTTATTCATACACTCTAACGGCCATCAATCTCACTCTATTGCGAAGAACTCCAATTCTTGTGGCAGGGGTTTTCAGTATTCATTCTATAGGTATGACACGCAAATAATACAGGAGAAAAGCGTCAAAATAGCAATCTTCCAATCGTTATGCGGCCACGCTCGCACTTTAAACAGGAAATGTTGAAGGGGAAGGCCAAGGCCACCTGAGAAATGGCCGCTTCACATAAAAGCCAGTTGAAGTGGTTTCCAATTCCAAAACTGAGTTTGAAGGAGGCTTGTTCAGAAAATACAGGGGCTCCCTCAAACGTGGGCTTCGGGAGTTGTTCTTAACCTTGTACAAAAATTTGTTGTCAGCCTATGTTTTTGTAAACCTGCATTAAGTATAAAAATGATAAGATTTATTTTTTTGAGGGTGGGGGGTTGTGGTATAATAGACATAAATGAATAAGTGATTGATTTGATAAATGTAATGTATTCATAATTTGATTGGTAGAGAAAGAAATCAATACTGTGTATACTTTTTAGCAAAGACAAAAACGCTCCCTTTGAGTGAAAACACTAATAGATAGGTAATATTGCACAATCCTTGTTCTTACTATCGCCCTCTGCAATAAGGCAAGATAAGTGATTGCCTCATCCTGCATTTTCAGACAATCAGCACAATCATACGTTACATACTAATTGTATTCATAATATCTATAATATAATATGTTCATTCAGCAGTTTTTAAGAGGATTCAAAAATTGTGAAGTTAGATCAGAAAGAACTTACATCTCTTACACTGAATAGATATAACCTGTCAGCATTTCCATGATGACAGGTGAGGCATAGTCTCATCTGCCTCTCCTGGCTGCACGTCACTGTCACACTCCTTTCCAGCTTGATAAAACTAATATCTGTCAGAACCCAAACAGACGGAGGACCCAGTTGCGTAACGTTTTCACACAAGCTTTATTTTACGGAAACGGGGAAGTCATGCGCATGAACACAAATGCCAGCGATTTGGCGATCGCTGGGCGGAAGAAGTGAGACGGAGAAGTCAGGCGCGGGAAAACAGGAAAACAGAGGCAGACGAGATCGAAGATACCGGAAAGGATGGGACAGACAGGATGGATAACGGATACTGGAGCAAGATACCGGACAGAACGGGACAGACGGGATCGATACCAGATACACGAGCAAGATACCGGACAGGACGGTATCCATACCAGATACAGGTTACACGAGCAAGATACCGTACTGGACGGGACAGACGGGATCGATACCGGATACTGGAGCAAGATACTGGACAGGGCGGGACAGACAGGATCAATACTGGATACACAAGCAGAATACCCGACAGAGTCAAAATACACGTCTTTCAAGTGCAGAGGTTTGTTGACGGACTGACGAGGAGTGAATGAGAGCACTGAGTTTAAATAGGAGGGAAGCCAATCAGGCAACGAGCAGCAGCTGGCGCCAAATGAGTGGGCCCAAGTGAGGGCAATGGGCAACCGTGACAAATATCTCTGTTTGGAAAGGTTTTTCTTTCAGTCATATTGATTTTTTTTGAAAATCATTCCCGTGTTACTTGGCACACAAGCACAAAATAACTGATTATTTGATCCCAATTGGTAGCCTGTTTTGTGCAACTTCTATTTCTCTTAAATTCCAAATTGAGGGGATGATGTGTCGTATTACTGTATTGTGTATTGCAACTGAAAATGAGTGCTTAAAAAGTACTGGTAAAAATACTACCTGCAGTGACTCAAAGTGACCATACAGCAATATTTTTAACCATTTTTTGCCCAGCTCAGGTAGCCATAGGAGCAAGATGGCGGACATGTCAGCTCCCTCTCATGCTCATCTTATGTAGAATGAATGTAAAATCCGTTACCTATGAGTATTTGAATTAATACAGGTTTATATCATACACTAAGTAATTTTTACGTATTATTTAAATCGATATTTTTTAGGTGCTAAAAGAAACATTGCGCTAGTCTGTACACTTCCACCCATGTTTAATATTCCTTTCTTTGCTTTCACTCGCTCTGCCGGAATTCCTTACCCTTATAACATTCACAACAGGGGGGCGGTCATGATAAATTCCGTCCAATTTCACAATGCATTTGTTCACCTTGAAGCAGGCCAATGCTATTCATAAGCAAGAACACTGCTACTAATCATTCAGAGAATTGAATAGGAGAAGCGCCATGCTCGAACTTTGGATTTCTTCCACAAAGCTACAAAGATGGCAGTCAGGCAGAATAAAAGAGGTCTAAATGGCTAATACACGTAATGTCCTGAAGCCCTATTCTAGCTGGCAGGTGAGTTTCTGCAAGTGTATCTTCATTTTTGCGCCAGGCATGACAAGTTCAGTAGATTTTTGGACTTTAGTAGAGCTCTGTTTCACTACCTTTTTTCATTAAGGACTACAATGATTAAAATCTATAATTAAATTAGTCTTTGCCACACAAGTTTTTACAACAGAGGGAAGCATCTCTACATTTATTAAGGTTCGTACAGGTGCTTGAAATATTTTAAAATGCTTGTATTTCAATTATGAGTTTTCAAGGTTAGGAAAATGCTTGAGTTTTGGGTGAAGTCCTTGACATTTTTTCTTGAGAGTCTGATTCAGTAGACAACACGATAAATGAAGAAAATTGTTAAAAAATGGTTATGACAGTGACACCGACCCGCCTGCTCTGGTGGCCCGTCATCATGGCTATGTCGTGTGAAGCGTCACCGCCCCCTACTGGTCTCACCCAAGAGGAAAGCTCTATTTAGATAACCGGCTTTTTTGGCTCGGCTCCCAAACAGCTCCTCAGATTTTTCATTTTTTGAATGATATATTATCATTAATAATAAAATATATGCACCATTGTATTTAGTAATTAGCAATTTAGTATATTATTCAGAATATCCCTGACAAACACATGAACTACATATTAAAATATTCACAAATCTACAAAAACAATTGTAAAATACAAAACAATTTTAGCTTTTATCACACTGAATAAATTTAAAGTCAAACACCAACACAAACCCCCTAAAATACAATAAAATACAATAAAATAAATAAAACGAAAACAATAGACTATAATAACTATTAAGCGCATTAAATAAATGGTTACGTACGAAAAAAAATATTTACAATTGTATTTTAACCAATTTAGACACGGATCATAAAATAAGTTAAACAAAAAGCAAAAGATCAGCATTTTCCAAGATTAAATGCACTCTGCTTCAGGGCAATCAATATAATCAAAATAAGTGCCTATTTGGCTCATTTTTCTGCTTTCATAAATACAGTACCTTTTTTTGGCTTCCATATTTAACACAATTATTACCCAACACCTATTGAGCCTTTTCCATGTTTGTAAAGGCAAGTGTGACGTAGCCAAGGTGCGCAAGCATTGTTGAGGCAGAATTTATGTCAGTTTATAGCAGCCCATTGACACAAAAAGATCAGGGATGATAGATAATAACAGCTCAAAATAGTGAAATGCATGTGCAAGCAGCAACATAGCGACTTTATTTTAGTCATCAAAGTAAAAAAACAATAACATTTTTTTGATTGGCGATGGATTCCTTTTTTTAAAGGAATTAGAACATTTTAAAAATTGGCCTGGAAAGTACTTGAAAAAGGCTTGAATTTAGCCATGTAATGGGTGTATCTATCAACATTAAATTCACAGTAGGTCAAATTACAGCTGACAATGAACAGCAGAGCAGTGTAGGGGAAGGCGTTACTGGGAATTTCTGTATCGATCCGATCCAAGTAAGAGCATGGTAGATCAATCGATAACAATTCGATATTGATAGATTTTTCTTGGAAATGTTGTGATCATCGAATTATTGTTCCCTTACCCCTTGAGTTTGTATATAATTACCGTTAACACAGCACAAAGACCTTAGGCGCTAAAAATGTTTCTTTGTTTATTAAATAATTACAATGCAAACGTTGACAGCAGAGAAAACAATAGTTTCGTAACATAAGCCCAAAAAGGAGCAGTACAATGAAAATAGAAATACTGTTTCAATACAATTTCTACTCTCGAACTAAAATATCTTCCATTGCACATTGTTTTGAAATAAAGTCAGTAATGCAAACAAAGTCCCAATCGTCTATCATTGGCTCTGTTGCCTTAGTGACAATGGATTTACAGGATTTTGTTCAGGAACAGTAACTTACATTTTTGGTTGCACTTCGTTGCTGTCTATTTTCATGTGTTTATATAAATTAGAGGTGTTGCCACAGTAAAAGACCACTTTACCACACAAATTACACATGCCATTTTCCTTTCCTGCAGTTGAAAAAAATTTCTTGATGGCGCTGCACTTTGTGTTTATCTCACTCATTTTTAGCTTCTGGTGGGGGCGTTTCATAGATTTTGCCCTTTTTTCTGCATGGCGGGCAGAATGTGTCAGGAGGCCAGGTAGGGAGTGGTATTAAAAGTTTGCCTCCCAGTCATGACTCAGGCATACGCTTAGCAAGTGGCTAAGGATACTGGGTGAGAGAGAGAAGGGCTGCGCTATCAACAAAGAGAAGTGGTGCTTTGAGGAAATTGGTGCATGAGTGACACATTGATCCCGCGAGAATAGTATTGATCCAATCCAAGCACTTACTTAGTATACATAATGTCGCTATTTGGATTGATCCGCTCACCCGTAGCAGAGTGCAGGAGTTCACTTTAAGTGGTGTTTTTAGTTATTTTTCTTAATCAAACATGCAAAGCAATACAGTAATTCATGTTGTCCTGACTCATCCAATCCTTTTTGACATCTACATTTGCAGCTTTTTGGCTGCATAACGTAATTCTACGTCAGCAAAAATGGATATCTCAATGTTCAATGCAAAGGATGTCTAATTTGATGCCTCCATTTTTGTAAAAAGGCAGAAGGGTATTGATTATTTTTGGGCGAGTCATCCTATCTTTTTCAAGATGTGAATCTGGGCCAGGATTGGCCGGGACTAGCAATTGCTCAAATGAGAAATTTGCATTCCGTTGGCACACTGAAATGTTGGAGTAATGATGAAGCTTGACATTCTTGGAACAGGATGGTGATGTTTTGTGAGATATATCAAATACTCTCATTTGTCCTAGTGGTGAAGGCCAACAAACAAAGTATTCTCGAATTAACAAAAACATAAAAACATGTAAATGTTAATGATAACATATTAAGCCATTATTTAAACTGTTTTTTTTAGACGTTTTTAGAGGATTTAGAACCTCCTTTCCTTCTCCCTTACTAAAAATGTTAGTATCACAATTACATGCAAATCAGCTAAATGTTATTGCACATCTTACATTGCACTATTATTACAGCTTAGGGCAGTCTCTAAGAACTATGTTGTAAATATTTTGCCTATTTATCTTGACCGTCTTTTATCTCTTTTTTCCTCTTCTAAGTGTTTCTTACATGTTTACCCTGGAGTGCCATGACTATCTCAACGCCTTTCACAGTTGGAATTGAACTGTAAGACAGACATGCTAACCAGTCGTCCACCGTGCTGGCACCAACATCATTCGTACAATACATTTCCTTTGCTTTGGTATTTTTAAAGAAATACATTTAAATCCCTCCAAAATAATTCCTCAATATGGCCTTTATTTGATGAATATTTACAATTCCTTTAATTTTGTGTTACTGTTATATAACAATTAAAATAGTCTTGATCGTTAGAGATAACGACATAGTGAACATTACACTTGTCACTGAAAGATAAACATGTTATAAAAAACTCAAAAGGAAAAGGTATGTTAGGATGGATAGGCATTGATGTTCTGGGGAAGAAAGTGTCTGATCTTTTTAGTCCCTGTTTTAAGGTACATGTAGTATCTGCCATAGGGCAGCAGGTCAAAGAGGAGGCTTGGGTGAGAAGAGTTCTTGACAATGCTCTGCTGCGGCAGTGTCACTCGGCAAGGACCCCCATACAGGGTAAAGAGCAGCTGATGGTTTTTGCTAAATGCTGTCTGTAAGGTTATTCTGTCTGCTGCTGGGATCCCTGCATTCCACAATGCTCTCCAATGTGGCTCTGTAGAAGGACAGCAGCGGATTTTGTCCCAGGTTGTTTGTTCTGAGCACTCTCAGGAAGATAAGCTACTACTGGGCCTTAACTACACTAGCTCGAGTGTTGGCGAACCAAGACAGGTCATCGGAGATGTTCAGTCCCAAAATGTGGACACTCTCTACAGTCTCTATTGATGATAAATGCAGGTGGGCCTTTGCTTTTCCTCTTGAGGTCTAGCATGACTTCCTCTTTTTTTGTGGTTCTGAGAATGGGTTTGTTATTCAAACGGCTTGTTGTCAGTGTCTCCACCTCCTACCTGGAGGCCTGCTCATCCCAATCAAAGATTAGGCAGGTTAAGGTAGTATCATCTCTGAACTGAACAATTTTGTTTTTGAGATCGGTTGGCAAACAGTCAGAGGCTGCGCACAGCAAAGCGCTCAGCACACATCTTTTGGGGTATCAGTTGCTCAGCATTTGGGAAGTGATGTGGTTGCTGGTGGTTACTGTGGGTGGATTGAAAGAGAGTCCATAATAAAGTGGCAGATATAGAAAGGATGCCCTAATTGCAATAGTTTCTCCAACAATATATCTTTGATAATGGTGTTAAATGCCGAGCTAAAGTTGGCTCAGTGCAGTTTGGAGTGCTGTGTTATGGCATTATCATTGGAGCGGTTTGCAAAAGTGCAACAGGTTTTAGTCTTTGAGACTGACTACTGAGGGCTTTTTCGGGATCGGAATGGAAGTTTTGAGGCAGGATGGAATGGTAGCCTTGACATGCCGGCCCCTTAAAACAGCTGATTCTTGTATCACTACTATTTCAAGTGTTTGAATTGATTTGAACGTGTGTCCTATACCCTTCAAAGCGCAATGAATAAATTCAAGAAATTATTATGATGCACATTATAGGGAGTATATACAGTACACATAAGATATAAAGAAAGGATAGATGATTTTTGGATGAGTTGAGTTTTCTTGGCCCCGTTCCCTGGCGTCTCAGTGCCTCGTGTCTTCCGCCTGATTGCTATTCTCAGCTTTGTCTCACCGGCCCCCCCTATCCCCTTTGCGTCCATCACTCAGCGACTTACCTCGCCTCTCTGTCCTTGCATCTCCCACCTGTGTCTTATCCATGCAAATATCACAAGTTCACCCTCCGCCAGTACTCAGTCATTTAAGGATAATCCTTTGTTGGGTTTTCAACTCCAATCGAATTCCCCGCTTGTCCGCTTCTGGTGCAGTTCACACCAGGATTGCTTGTGCCCCCGGTTTAATTAGTTGAAGCGCTTGTCTCTTTGTTTAAGTAGTCATAAGTGTCCAATATATTCCTATCTCTCTGCTGTTCTATTCCGTGTTTTAGGATACTTGCATCGAATGCCAGACGCTGGAGTCACAGCGTCAAATTTATGCTGTTAAATGTGGTTATTGTGCATCGTCAGCATATTTGAGCATTTTTACAGGGTTGAATTGTTTTATAATGATTTAATACAGATTGGAATTTTTGGATGATGCTGATATCATATCATTCCGCAGATGCACTTCATTTTAATACAACAATTTCAGGCCTGACCCGCGGGTATATAAGTCCGGACCAGCTCGAACCAGACCGATTAACTTGATTTGAGGAAATTTGAGGGACTTGGCTCGAAGTAAACCCGAAGCCAAAGTGTGTGTATTTGAGTCAAAGTGCACGCTTCGTCTGAGGTACGTAGCATCGTCTTTACTCCGGGCTCAATCCCTCAAATCAAGTGTGCACTTTGATGTGCAGCGCAGAAATGAAACAGAATGAAACGGCACAGAAATAAAAAAAAGGCTATACTGCAGATAACAAACTGCAAGAAGGGAAATATTTTGCATAAAGAAAGTTTGCAAAACTAGTGGGCTATCGCCGAGAAGCAAATATGATGTCTGACGTAAGGGACGTAGAGTTGGAAAGAGGAAGCGCCTTATCTTCTACCGTGACATAGAGAATGGAACTTTATTCGGATTTTGGGATTTGGAGTTAAATTGATCGTTTGGTAAGCATGTTCTCTATGATAGTTTTCTGAATAAAATACCTTTGCTGCCAATGTGCGCATTTCGGCGCTGAGCTATAGTGTGCAGATCGTCCATGAAGATAATATCAATAATATCAATATTTGGATGGATCCGCCAACCCTTACTACAGTGCCTTCGTTAATTACAAGACTACATAGTATAGTCTCTCACTTACTGTAGCAAATCCATTTTTACATGGGATTGTTTTGTAGCAATGTCATGTTATTTTTAATTTCATGGACATTTTTTGCGCGATTTTTGGATGACAATATATGCTTATTTTGCCCAGCTTAAAACTGAATGACACCTTTCTTTTGCCGCCAACATGAACTATTCATTGGTGAGTTAGTCATCAGCCTGATGCATCATTTACTATAAAGTGGACAAAAGCAAGCTCTGTTTATTAATTAATTCAGCACTAAGACCAGGGTCGGCATGCATTAAATTGGCTACAACCCTTATTATTAACACTCGCGGCCAATAGTGGGCATTAATGGCCAGTAAAAGCCATCAAGACACTCACTAGCGAGAAAACAGCCACATTCCCACACTTGAGAAGTGAGTGCGGTTCGGGCAAATGAGACACCGTTGCAAGAGAGAGGCCGCGGCCATCTTCCCATTTAGTCCAGATAATTACAGCTGAAGCTATTAAAGTCCAAAGTCAAAGTAAAACGACTGAAGCAATCCATTGGGTTTTATCTTATCTCTCACTGAGAAGCGATGATCAATGGCGAGCGCGTTTCAGCTCGAAGAGAACTTATGCGCAGTGATACTTTTGGGGTATGTTTTTCTTACATGGGTTTAAGTGTGATGGGTTCACACAATTGCAATGAGTCAGCTGCTTATTAGCTGACAAAAACATTTGGTACAAAGTATGCCAACAGCAAATGACTTTTGCAGGAGTTATATCCACCTTGAGCCAATTTCTAGTGGTTGGTTTAAAATGTATTTATTCACGTATCAAAAGTATTTTTCTTAGTAAAACTACTCATCATTTTGATCATTACCATGTACGTTAGACAGGCTTAAGGAGTAGCGGACTACGTGTAATGGCTTTATGAAATAAGGATACCCAAAAAAAGCAATTGTATTAGAGAGATGTAATCAAATTACTGAATAATTACGTAAAAATTAGGATTTTTTAAAAGTGTATTTACATATACATAATGCGCTGTTTGAACACTGTGTTGCAGGTAAAAGCACTTTTTTTGTGTGTATTTTTTTTCTCCTTTGATGTAGCACAGACTTTGCGGAAATGGCACAAGCCTGCAGTTTTTACATGTGTGCAAACTGGCTAATACATCTGTGTGGTAGTGATAGGTTGAGGGACATTTGGTATATATGATCGTCTTCTGTTTGTATTTGCAGTTAATTGTTGATCAAAATCCACGAAACAATCAGAGCATATCTTGTCTGCCATGGGAAAGAAATGGTTCTAGTTTTGCTCAGTAAACTACTGTATACTAAGCGGTTAAAATTTGAGCCCTTTGTTCGGACAAGCAACTACCTGAACTTGGTTTTATTTGTTTATTTGTTCATATACAGTATCTTCAACACAATTTAGTAATTGTATTCATATTTTATTTATTTTGTCTTTTATTTGAAAATTTGGTATTGGAATAACCTAAAAGTAATGGAATGTTATTAAGTTATTGTTCTGTAATATTATAGTGTTTGGATTACGTTACTGATTACATTTTTAAACAGGTAACTGTATCGGGTTACATTTGTAAAGTAACCCTCACGACCCTTAGGGTAGACCCCCGATGTAGGACATTTATTTGTCAGGGATTGCAAAAAAAAAGTAAAATTGCCTTATAACGGCGATAAAAAAGTAGTATAAAGTAATTACAACTTATGTGTCATATACAGCCAAATAAAAGCCTGGGTACCACTGAATATTTTCAACATTTAACCTTAGAAATCATTGGTTGTTCAGATCACCAATTTTACTTACCGTAAGTCGCATCAGCCAAAAGAAGCAAAAAACATGTATTAGACCAACAGCCAAAACATAAATGTAATCTGGAAAAACAATTTAACATAAAAATAAAAGAGAGAAGACGGTATACTAATGTTACACGTACATGCATATCTTAGATACACTCATCAGTAACAACATAACATATTAAGAGGTATTCAGGTAACACTAGACTAAAAATCATGTTATTACCGAACTATTATCTTCACTCCAAATCACTAAATCCAGGGGTCATCAGTAATTGATTTTTGGAAAAAAAATAAATATTTAAGTGCGAAAAAATTAGGCCAATTAATGGGTATTTATTGGATTTCTAGCCATTAATTGGTAATTTAATGGTATACTAGCCGGTGACGACAGGAAATTTTCTATCGATCCAGGATTGGATGACTCCTGCTTCTTTGCATCACTTTCTTTCTTCAAGTGCTGACTTTTAATGTGGCTTTCCAAATTGCTCCAACCGGTGTTGCGCCGTTGGATGCGCTCAGCGCCACATGAGCAGCGCCATTTGCCGTTGACGACATCAATCTGCATGAAGTACTCTCTAACCATTTTTTCCTTCGGTCCCATAACCGTGCGAAGATTACAATCAATACAGCGTAGTAGTAGTGGTGTACAACGTGTGCGTATGTGCATCCACGACGTACGTGCTTGAGGCAAAACGTGAGCCAATCAACAAGCCCGATTTTGTCCCGACCAATAAAAAGCTGCTTTGCAACCACACTACGTACGTACAGCTACCGTATTTCCCCGAATATAAGGCCGGCCTTACTTCAAAATCATCGTCAAAAATTGAGGTTTTGAAATAAAAATATGTGCAAAAGTAATACATTTTCGCTAAAAAATTCTTAGAAAAGCATTGCCGTTGTTAAATAACGTTGATATCTACGGTTTTCATAGGTAATATGAGCCCGAATATTTTCGCAATTAATGGGTCGCAATAATTGCTAATTATTTAAATTTTGCAATAAATGGATTTATGAGTTTAAGCAACCATTCCATTAATTTTTCGCAATTAATGGCATTAATTTTTCACCAATCATTTATTGCTGACCCCTGACTAAATCCAATCGAATCTTCATCCTTGATGTTACTTTTACCGGTAAACAACTCTCAGTATGTCCAGGAGGTAGAGAATGCTTCTTCTCTCCACTTTTATTTCGCAGTCAATGTTAAAATAATCACCACAGGCCTAGAGCGCCCTCTTGCGGTTTAGTGTGAAAATAATATCTGAGTTGATATACAGTACCAGTTATCCAAGGCCTGATTAAAAATAAGAACTCCCACTTGCGAGGATTTTCATGCCCTTATAAGATATAATAGTCTCGATCTTTGATTGGTCACGGCCATGCATGTAGTGAGGGGAACAGTTTGTGGGCTGTTTTCATTTTTCTTGAAAGTTATTTTTAATAGTTATCAGGTTTTTCCTTTTCGCTTTAGCATCACTAAAAGCATCGATACATTACTAAAATACAGTATTTTATCGTCAACTCGCATAGTCTTTATGAAGGACATGAGATTCGCATTGTGGAATGTAGTTTTACCAATAGAATAACAGCATTTTGATGATGTCATGGCAAAAACCAATAGCAGACCAGCATATTATTTTTATGATTTGTTGGTAGATGGTAGAAAGGTGTGTCCAGTTCGAACCCCAGTTGGGGCCCTCTGGTGGTAGGAGGTATGTCATACCCTAATAATTATATGACGTTGACCACTAGCAAACAGGCTTCTTTGTGGCCTATCTCGTCATATGCTTGAACACCAAAACGTTTTATTAAGATTACCCAACAAGAAATGTCAAATGCACGTACAATAATCAAAATCTTTAAGTCAGTCAGGGCTGAACCATTTAACCAATGAAACAAAAATGCAGTGCTTTGACCTCTATATTTAGTATCCATTAAATGTATTTCATGAATCTGGCTTTTTCAACAAGACATGCCTTGTTGATGGTGCCGCTGCTAATTTGTGAATCACATTGATACCTCTGGCAAGAAACACGATTACACGCCGCAAATAAGCAGGAGCTTGCCACCAACAGGGCATACGTGCACATGTGGCAGTTTCGATGTAACCTGCGTTTTTGGGTGTCACTGTTTTTTTTTATCTAGCAGTGCATAAAGAGAACCCAATTCCAAAGAAGAAAACCACATACAAAGGGAATATTTTGTTCCGGTTGTTACTCGTAAGGAATCAACACACACCTTTCAAGGTTTTCAAACAAGGTGCAAAGGAGAGACAACATCAATGGGCGTCTTGCAAAGAGGACAGGAAGAGAAACATTTGTACTTTTATCACACAGGGTTCCTGCAGATCCTTGAAAACTCCTAAAATGCATTGAATTCCTTGTTTTGAAAATAAGTTACAGTAAAATGTCTGAAATCCGTTTTTTGAAAGTCTTAGAAATGTGAACACATTAGTAAGATTTCTATTTGTTTGAACTCAAAATATTTTGAAACGATTTACTTTCGTTGCAACATCACATGACTCTCAAAATGGTGATGTGGTTTCAATCAGGCATTTCAGAACAGACGCATTTCTTAGGTCTACCCATCATACGTAGCAAGTTTTGACTGAAACGTTTAGTTTCGACCATGGGAAAGTGTAAATGAGTAGTGGTTGTTTGACGAGCCTCTTTCGCATGATAAAAGCTGTGCCTGGTAAAGTGTACGAAGCACGATGTATTGTTTCCAATAAATATTTGTGGTTTTTTTTTGTTTGTTCGTTTCAGTTTTTGTCAAATGGTCTTACATTTGATTTCAAAAGGTATTTAAAAAAAGTCTTTAAAAGTCTGGAATTTAACCTGCCTTAAGCTGCAGGAACCCTGTTACATCTCCTAGGTTACAAAAGCAGATCCGCTCTTAAGAGTTTGAAAATCATAAAACAGCAACATCATTGGCTGATAGCGACATTTATGTAATAGTCAAAACAACGAAAAAACTGTGCATAACAATCTTCAAAATAATGAACTGGCACCCTCTGAAATCTCCTTTGCAGGTGGCCAATGTTAAAAATATAAAATAAACCTCTCACAACCCCTCTAAAGATACTTTACAATCTTTAGGGCTATAGTTATCTTTTTGTAAACATACAGAGAAGTCATTTTATCTCCTCCAGTTACACTTTTGACTGCGTACCTTGCCTTTAAATATTTCAAATTAAAGGTCCATGAAAAAAGAAGAAAGAAAATAAATGAAAGAGGCCATATCGGTAAATTTCAAAGAGTAATTAAGGATGAAATATCAAAGCACGACACCCAATTTAGAGTGATTATGCAGATCTTTTTCTTAGTAAGCCATAGATTTACTAATACCCTTTTGCGGAGATAGCAAGACTGTGAGACAGGTAATTAGGAATGTAGTAGAGCGTTCGTCATTTCCCACCAATAAAGCTGTTAAGTGTCCTTTTCTCTCTCATGACTCACCTTCGAAGGGACTTGCTTCTGCTAATATGACAGTGAAGGGAGGACACGGTTATTTATTCCCTCTTTGACGGAGTGGCCCTGCATCATGCGGGACACTCATATGTCCACGTTGGACAACAAGGGACAACGGGGAGGTTTAATGGAGCCTTCATGCTCATTAATGCATTAGCGGTGTGGAAATTCTTATTTTTCATTTGCAATACGACCGCTGCGGTCTCCTTGAAACTATGAGTTTCTCAAGGGGGAATTTGATCACACGTTTCAAAAAATTGCCAACACAGACAAGAATGACATAAACTAAGAGAATTACAAATAATGTTTAGGGATCTTTCATTATTCAATTCAATGCCCATTTTGGTTCCCCTTATCATATCTAGTATAGAGCCTGTTAAGTGTTTTTGGACAATTGAGCAGAAAACATTTTATTTTGACTAATATGCACTGCTTAGATTATGGGTCAGGACCCTATGGCTTGGAGAGCAATTTTGCCCAGAGAACATCTCTGGGTGGTGTTACAAAGTATACTTATAAACCCGATGATGGTACAGACGTTCCCTTGCTTACGACCATTCGACTTACAAAAAACAGTAGATACGAACAATTTTCTCGGGATGTCAAAAAAAATCCGGACATTGCTCTAAGTTAGATTTTGTATTGCGTGCACCTTTTACCGAGTACAGGACATTTCTGTAGTGCTTATTTCCACCGCTACTGGCGTATGATGGCGCTGTGAAAGGTCACCCAGCATCCACCCCGAAGAAGAAATCCGCTTCCTCTTCCTAGTTCATTTGTGAACATTCTATACTGTATCTCCAGCGCGCTAAGAACTTTGACTGTTTTCTTGTTTATTTATCTTTATAGAGCATATTATTGTATAAAATGTTTATTTTCTAGTACAAAACAATACAGGTTACTTATACAAGCCTTAAAGATACTTATATAAATCTTACAAAATATAGCATTGTATCAAATTACAAAAATATTGTGTATCAAACAAGTGTCTGGAATCTCAACAGTAAGTAAGACAATGTATATACATGCAGACTGAAGCATACCTCGCTATTTGCATGGTTGATCCAGTATATAAAGGGCACATTCTCAACTACTGTTTCAAGTTGGGGTGTCACAAAAACATACGTCGTTTTAGCAGTAGATCTTTAAGACACCCTTTCAATTTAAACTCATTAAGCTCTGTACGTTCACTGTTGAGATACTGTATGATAAAGACTCACAAAACAAACGGAAAATACCCCAAAACACCAGCAAACCATCCAGAGCAATTTGATTGGGTGAGTGGTAGAGGTGGGTGGATCTCTGCACACAGCGCAAGCCACTCCCTTCTCTGTTTCGGTCAATGCAGTCTGCGCCGAAGGTAAATATAAAGATATACGTACAGTTTGCAATATTTTGTGACATTTTTACATTTTACTTTGCTTAAACCTTGTTTTAAAACCATTTTTAGGACAAAAATGACGGTCAAAATGAGCCTCAACTTTCTAACTTAGGGAGGCAGACACATCTCAAGTGGTATATTTATATTGATACGGGACACAGGCTCTGGTATTATAATTTCATAGATTTGATCAATTATTGAATGACACACAATGAAATAAAATGTGCTGAAGAAATATGTTTTGTCTGGAGGGCCGGTTTGGCGGTTTTGTTTTAAAATATATGGTGTGACTCTTTTAATATGCTTTTGTGAGTATTTTTTTCTTTTATGGCTCTTTGGGTCAAAAAAGTTCCCAATCCCTGATTTAGGTCATTGTAAGTGTTAGCATTTAAAGTTGCATTTTTTTGATATTCCACAAAATTTTGGGCGGCTCTGATTTTTGTAACATTGGAGATTTAAATAGAAAAAGCTCAGCGGAGGACTTATAGAACAGATTGGATTTTGAGGGTTTATGTACAGTCTTCTCCTGTTTTCCTAGCAAGCTCATGATTCGTTGATGTCTTCTCTCTGAGTGTCTACTAAACTACAAACCAATCTAACACAAATTTAAAAAGGGTTATGAGAAAAATCATATATATATTGAGGGAATCTTTTTTGCGGCAGTCAATAATTTTCTTAAGTGACACATTTAAATAGAAATACTATTATACATTACTTTTCAAGATGCTTAAATGTTTTTAAGTGCATGGATGTAAAGCATTTTTAATGTTTCTTTTTTTTTTTGGGGGAAGAGCAGCAAACCAAATGTTTGATTCCTATTGTCTTGCTTTCATTAAAATCTCTTGTGTCCACCAACTTTTGCAGATCAGTGCTGTGTGTATATTAGGGTCCAGTAGTGGCTTCTAGAAACATGTTGGCACATTTTGAGACCCTCTCTGATTGAAAATAAAGTCAAGTCAAGTCATGTTTATTCCTTAATCACAAGGAGTCTCAAAGGGCTGCACAGACCACAGATTATTGAAATTTTTGACTATTGTTACACCATCCCCAGATCTAAAACCTACATGAAGGCAAGGAAAAACTCAAAAACCTCAACATGATGAAAATGAAGAAACCTTGAGAATGGACAGCACATGAGGTAATCCCCCTTCCAGAATGACCAGGCTGCAATGGACGTTGCAATACACAGACACTGTCAACAGGAAATCCTGGTAATTCATGAACTAGAGAAAATAAGTGTGTTTTAAGCCTAGTTTTAAACATATCCACTGAGGTACTGGTTTGAATCATTCAACGTTTTGAACCCCACTTCCTCAAAAGTAGCTCTAAATGTACAAAATTTGAAGGCAAAATTAAAAAGCTAAATTATTATTTGTTGACATTTATGTATATTAGTTTGTGTCTGGGAAAAGAAACATTACAGGTTGCTGGAGTTCCTCATAAGTTGCCGCTTTCATTCCCCATTGTCGTTCTGTTCTCTAATTGCAGTTATCATTGTGCTTGCAAATGAGCGTTTTCGGGTGCCCTGAGTGTCGTTTTGTCAAATGGTGTTCCATAAATGCAACCCATTCGCATTTTTATGTCCCTCCCACTAACAATTTTACTTTCACCTCTCCTCAATGCTGTTTAAAATATTCCAAGTTTTAATATACTGCACATTGTGTGGTGTATGTGTTAAAGGTTATTTACTTTCGAGCAGAGAAAAAAAACCATGACAGCTAAGATAGAAGATACGCCTTTAAAAACGCCATCCCGGTTTGGAATTTTCTGCTTAACAAAATGTATAATGTATTCTAACTATAACCAAGCAACAGATTACTATGCATAGCCTTACTTTTAGTCTTTTGCACTGGAGCTCTCTAGAGCGCTACTGTCTATAAATCTATTTCTCCAATCTCAATTTTAACCTGCATTTGATTAGTTGTGTACCTGCAGACTATATGCCCCAATTATATGGATACAACTGGATCACTCAAGAGTTTTTGCTTGAACTCCAATTCAAACCCTTTTCCATCGCCATTTGACGGTAAATCCTAGGTAGGGAATCGTGTTTGGGCAAAATACATTTAAATCTTAACTTCTCTCAAGTGTTATACATTGCTTCATGTTGTCATGGTTCAGTGGCTGCAGCCCCTCCCCTTCTCCAAGGGATGGCAGCATCACCCCATTCTCCAATCCCCCTCTCAATTATCCTGTCCAGGTGCTGCCCATTAAATAGTTAGCCAACCTCTACCATAAATACTCTAGGCTCCCACCTTGCGTTGCTGACTCATCTCGAATGCTGAAAAATACATAGACTCAACAAGAGGACAGGCGTTTTCTTCCCATGACTCTCCAACCATCATCTTAAAAGTATTCCCAAATCTTTAAGATTGTTGCCACCCCAAGACCCAATTTCAAATCTCCCTCTCTAGTCCCCCTCTCTAGTTTTCACTCCACAGCAGTCCCGGTTCCACTCCCCCTTATCATTGGAAAATGATTTTTAATTGGTTATTGAATAAACACCCTATTGGGGTTTCATCACATCCGCGTTTTGTGTCTCCTTTTCTCTTGCATTTGGGTCCATTCAACATTCTGTGACACAAAAGTAACGTAAATATCTTTTCCTTTTCACGTTTAGGTTTGAACTGTCTTCTTGCCAATCTTCCACTCTTTTGTTTAATCAATCGCAAAGAAACCCTTTTCCTACAGAAGGTCTTTTGTATCTTTGCAATTCCTCTTTTCTGGCCAATTGTCCAGGAGTCTGATTGTTTGTACAGATTTTTCATACAGGATTGAACCTGATATATATTAGAGATTTAATAATCATGTTTGTGGTTCTAGTTGACAGACAATGTATAATGATAATATATTGTATTGTGGTCTTTATAATCATTTTGGTTCTTTTGACCTATCCATAGAAGTCTCCCAAATGGAAACTAGCCGTGTTTTGATCAGTTATGCGTAAAAAAAAACTGTTTAAGGAAACGCGAGAATTTCCGAAAAATATGGCAAAAACGTTTTGACGCTTTCGAGGTGTTTTTTGAAGAGGTAAATAAAATGTTCATCAAAATTATGAAATTATAATAGTTTATAATAATGTTTCAACCTAGTCCAGATGACGTACGTTTGTCATAAATCACGGTGAGCAGTCTTTGTTTAATACAATACTGAACATTGATAGGAGAACTGGAACTATAACAATATTCTAGGAATACAATAAAGAAATACGTACACATATAAATCTATCAATTTTCTTGCTTTTGAATTTTCACGCCCTTAGCTGCACGGTACTTACTACTTTCTTTCAGACTACGGACTTTGCATTAGAACAATCAAATGATACCTTTGTGTTTTGTTCAAAACTGTAAAATTACTGACAGCAGCCGCAGGCAGAGTAAGAAATTATGTTTGTCAATAAGTGAATGTAGTTATTGTTGTTGTTGTTGTTGTGTTGTGGCCATCCCCTTTGAAGATTTGCCGTTGCTGGTTTTTATCTTTGCCCTCCGCTCGACCTCTTAACCTTGCATGGTAATTTATTTCCGGGAGTTACCGTATGACCTCGGGTGGGGTTGGTTTTGCCGGAGATTATGGGAGTTTTTGACCGCTGAAAGTTACTAGCACAAAAAGAAAGTTTCCCGCTATAATGCTCGTCGATTTGGGAAGATTCCCTCGTACAAAAAAAAAAAACGCTCATTCCCAAGAACCAGCAAACATGGTGTTAAATTTGAAACCGCCCTTTTACTTGTTGTTGAGGAGAGATTTGCTCTTGTGCTCCGGTTTGTCTCAATGTGTGGCTCACACATTGAACTCAAGGCTGCAATGCAGGCTTACATGGACGCATGAAGCGCATGCCATGAGGGTCAGGAGTAAAAAAGGGTGAACTATCAATTGATTCCTCTTATTAAATACACCAGGGAAGCTTAATCAGATCTTGTCTCTATGGATGTGGTCTTAGACATCTGATTTTGCCTTTACGGGTGCAGTCTTAGATATCTGACACTCACAGTATCGGGCCATTGAATTCACCCAACTTGTTAGAAAGCCAAAGAAGTGAGACATTTGCATAATGTTCTGTACTTGAGAATGCCCCTCCTATTGACATAATTACGTATGGTGAGAACACAATTTTATCAATACATAGCCATGGATGTTTTAATTGCATTCAAAACTTCACGTTATCAGATTTCATTATGGTACATGGTGAACTGTCCAAAAGGGGACGCAGTCGTTCCATCCACTCCAAAGTTCTTGGTTACTTAGGAAGTCATTTTTGTGCTGGGCTTATTTGCTCTACAAAAGTTAATTATCAATTCATTCATTCATGTTCTCAGTGTTACGTTATCATTGATATAATATGGATTAAAGCAACAAGGGGGTTGTTGTTGTGAGGTTTTGTGAGGTGATTAGATGTGACTACACACGCTAAGAAGGAAATCTCTCTTCAAGGCAAACACCTAAAAGTCAAAATATTTTTTTTTTATTAAAACAGACAAACATTTTGAGACTACTTTGAACAAAATCGAGCATCTTCAACCTGCAGAGGTCAGGGAAAGACTGCAGTATCTCTGAGCCAGAACCAGCAGGCTCAAGGGCATCTTCTTCCCTCAGGATGTCAGGACTCATAACTTTCTCCCTGCCTTACCCCCTCCCACCCTGCTGCTAAATCAATGCAAAACTGTTTTAATTTTATGTTATAATTTACCCCCATTTTTACAGAACCTTATATATTTTTATATTCATACTTTGGGGCCATTTGTTAATGTATTGTGCCTCATTTATTGCATGTTTGCATGCGGGAAAGGGGAAGTAATTTAATCTTTTTTGTATGTTGTGGATAACACTGTTGAAGTTATTATTTGTTCAGGCCGTTGAGCGGCTGTCTTGTGACCGATGGGTCACAAGTTTGACTCTCGCCTCCTCCGAGTTAAATGTCGAATTGTCCTCGGGCAAGACACTGAGAAGCAGATAGTCCCCTTCCATGGCTAATGCTGAAGCGGTGGAGAGTGTGTGTGGGGATGGGTAAGTGTGAACCACATTGTAAAATGCTTTGGTAGGTCTCCAGTGACTTGCAAAGAGCAATATAAATGGAGACAATTTACCATTTACATGAAAATAATAATGACAGGCACTCTTTCAAAGGGAATTGTGCTCAAAGTGCTCAAACACAATACATAAAAATGGATAAAGGGACTTCCCGGGACGGCTCTACCTGAGGGTCAGTGCATAGCTTGGAAAATGATCCACGGAAGCTTTTCTTATGGTCCTAAATCATGACAGAACAAGCTGCTGCCTACTGGGCTGGCACGACTCCCCTCGTTTTCGCTGGTTTTATGTTCAGTTCCCCCCACAGGGTTGAACATTTCCACGTTTCTGTCCTCCAATCGCCCGCTACTCTGCTTTCCTGCATGTTTTCTTTTGAAATGCCGAACAAAGTGAGGACTCTGCTCGGCGTTGAGACGGCACGGGGAAATCCAGCGCAGTGCAGCACAGTTCGTAGTGATGTGTCATCCGCAATCAAAGCAGTTCTATGGAACTCTCGGAAGTAAACGACAGGCGCCTGCTCTCCACCAATCAAGAGCCGGTTCCTTTCAAGACTCTTTTTTTGTTTTGTGATTGGTCAATATGCATTTTGTCAATCTATTCTGTGTTGTTGACTTTAAATTTGTTAAATACAAGCAAAGTCCCGAGTCAAGTAAATGGTAAGCACACCGAAGCTGGGGTGCTCAAAATAAGGATGAAATTTATTAACAAAACCAGGAACAACGTAAAAAACGGACAGGGAGGCAAACAACAAATGACATATCCAAACTAAATCAAACCCGACAAAGTCCATACAAGAAACAAAGACAAAAACCAGAAATAGAAAATGCAAGGAACAACCTAACAAGCGGGCACTGAACTACTGACAAAACGACAAAACAAGAGACCCAAAACAAAAGAAAACAAACCTGGCACAGCAGTGGAAATGCAAATGACCTGATGGCATCCATTCATCCATCCATCCATCATCTGCACCGCTTTTCCTCAGTCGGGTTGCTGGAGCCCATCCCGGCTATATTCGGGCAGGGCAAAGCAACAAAATGTGCTTTCCAAAATGTCCTTATAAAGGGTTAGGATAATTAGGGACAGGTGTGTCAGTTCCAAACCTGGTTGGCGCCCTCTGGTGAAAGCTGGAGTACCAGACCATAAGAATTGTTACATTGTTATTTGTAATGTATCAATTGAAGAGATCCCCAAAAACCTGTGGTTTTTTTCCAGATTTTTTTTACAACCTTTTTCTTGGTTTTATGGCTTGTTTCATTTTTGTTTCTTTTTTTCTTTTCTTTTTTATCTCTTGTTTCTTTTTTCCCTAGCTTTTTACCTACTTTTTCTTGTCTTTTTTCTCCTTTTTCCTTCTTCTTTTTTCCCCTAGCGTCTGTTTCCCACTTTTTTCATTGTTTTTTTCTTCTTTTTCTCCCCCCCCCTAGCTTTTTTCTATTTTTGCTCACTTTCTATTTTGTCTGGGTTTATCTCTTTTTGTCCTTTTTTTCTTTTTCTTTTCTTTGTTCCACTTTATCCGTCCCACTTTTTAAGTTTGTGCATAATGTTACATATTGATGATGAATATATAAAATAAAGTAACAAAATAACCTGATGAACTGTTTGGGAGTCAAGAGAAATCTTTTTTTGTGAGCCCAGCAGAAAGAATCAGTTCTCTAAAAACGAAATTCCCATCCTTAATAATTGGAGACTTCAGTCGAGCAAAGTGGCAGTGGAGGCAGTAGGCGGGATTGGCGTAAGCGTTGGCCAAACAATAAAACTTTATCCTCCCAAGACATTTTTCGGCTTCATCAACGGAGCAATGTCGGGACAGGACTATGACTCATTTTCCTGCATTGCATCTCTGATTGTTCATCCTTTACAACAGTTTAATTGGTGACTGGTCGTACAAAGGACCATCTCTCAAGTAATGGGCAGCAGAAAGCCTCAATTGAAAATATTGATTGAGTTGACGCTTTCTGCAAATCCAGGGCCGCTGTCTGTAGAGACGAATTGTCCAAATTCGGTTGTTGTTTTCCCTTTCATGCAGAATTAAAAATGTGCTGCTGCTGTTGCATATTGAAAATTGGAAAGACGATCAAGCAGCATAATCTCTGACTCTGAAGTTAATTTGTGCTAAATTATCTGAGTCTTGATCCTTTACAATTTGGTCTTCAAAGTGAATACAGTAATCCCTTTCATGTTTGCGGGGTAGCGTTCCAAATAAGTCCCGCGCTAGCCAAAACCCGCAAAGTAGAAACATTTATTCATTCATTAGATTTCAGTAACTTATAATATAAACGACTGTTACAAAATAACCACTATGAATACTATCTATGAATAAAAACACAGAACACAGAATTGCAATTGAATGAATAAATAGATGTTTCTGTCACGGTCGCCTTGGTGACCAGTCTGCCCCGCCCCCTGGGCAACAGCTGAAAGCTGTTCCACTAATGGTGGGTCTGTATTTAAGGCTGCATGGTGGGCTCTGCGGTTGCGGGTTCATTACTACTCATTCTTCACAGTCCCGGTCTGTTATGCCTTGTCCTGTTTAGTCTGTTATGCCTTGTCCTGTTTTAGTCTGTTATGCCATGTCCCGTTAAGTTCGTGCCGGAGGAACTCTGTATTGTTCTGTTTTGCCCCGGAGTATTGGGCGACTTTTATTTTATTAAATAAAACTTACGGATCGTCAACGCATTTGAGTTCTCCCTTCATGCCTCCTGCCTCCGTTCTGGTCCGGTCACCTTCCACGCCACCACGCTCCCGTGACAGTTTCTTTTTGTCATTATACAATAGTACAATGAAAGTGGAGGGCTTCTCCTTTCTGTGGAGGAAGCGATGTAGAGAGCGGCTGGCTAGCTGCACGTTAGGATCAGGAACCCTGGAATAGAGTCAGGTCTCTGTGATAATTAAAATACAACGTCACAAACGTTCCAGGTTTCCTCGAGTTGTAGCTCCGGGTCATCTGTTTCATGCGTAATGAATCTGGCGTTGTTGAAATACAGGCTTGGCAGGGCTGGCTCTAGAGAGGTGTTAGTAGCCTGGCCACAGTGGGCTGGACCTGCTTTATCTCCTGCCCCCGTGGTCTCTTCCCGGACCCGATATCGACCCATGGGCCGGACCTGCTTTATCTACCACCGCCCGGACCCAATTTCGACCCACGGAGCACCCGTGGGTATCAGCATTTTGTTGCGCTCTTTTGACTTTCCTTAGAGTCCAAGCTAATTGATGAATTTATTTTCAATGTAACGAGCCGCTAAAATACTAGCTGTTGCTGTGCTTTGCAGTTTGTTTTGGGTGGACACATTGACGAGGGTGCCTCACCCTTGTGACTGACAAAATACAATAGCTTATTTAGTCGCGCATACAGTCCCGCTCACCCAGCACAGGCACACAGCCCTGGACGACCAGAGCACAATGAACAATGAATATTCTTTAAGTATCGTAACCATGAAAACTAAAATGTGTTACAGCAAGGGATTACTGCAGGAGTGTCCAAACTTTTAGAAAGCGGGCCGGATTTGTTAAACTAAAAATGTGTGAGAGCTGATTTTTCACCCTGGCATTCTTTAAACAGTCTTTAAAAAACCTACCCTCTGTCAAAGGTTCGCAGTACTTGTGGATCAGCGTCGCAACCTCGTAGCTTGCCTCTATAGCATTTTCAATTGACTCAGTGTGTCTCATGAAAAAGTGCTGCTGTGGCGTTGTAACAGCTTTCAGTTGCTTTACAGTTAGCTTTTTGTATTTGGCATTTCATCTGGCAGTGCTTCTTGATATTATATTCTTTGGAAACAGCCACAGTCTCTTGGCAAATTAGATAGATACAGTTGTTTCGGATTTCGGTGAAAGAACACTCCAATTTCAACTTGTCCTAGAAGCATCGCCCCTCGCAGTCAACTTTCCCTTTTTCATTTATAGTCGCCATGTCAGACGTAGGGTGGGCTAAAATTCACACAGAAAGCCAAGGGCAAGGTGGCCAAATGGTTAGTGCCGTCATCTGGTGAAATGGTCTTTTATTCCTATGTTCAAATGTATTTTATATTGCGGTAAACGTTACTGGTAGGCCACATATTATTAACTTTATGACAGAGGCCAGTAAAAATTTGATCACGGTCCGTAACTGGCCACTTTGGACTTGGCCAGATTACTGTATCTTTATTTTTTCACATGTTTGACTATTTGTACTGTGTTTGCAGCTAAATCGTTTTATCTAATGTTTTTACATTCACACTGCAATTTTCATCGTTTATTGTACTTTGGAGATGTGGCGTAATGTCCTCTGCTCGATGCAATTTTCCCTCAATAGCTTTGTTGTATTTGTGGAAATGAATTTAGGCGCTAAAAAAAGTACAACCAAAAAACACTTACCTGCATACAACCCCCCGCATGGCCAATTCCCCCACACGTAATTATTATTTTATGTTTTGCCTGACTGCAGTTTTGTACTCTCCGTATCCACTTACAATAATAGAAGAGATTTTTTTTTATTTCTTATACACTTTGTACACTGCCTGCACATTTATACACTGATTATGTATTTTCAAACAGGGAACATTTCGCTTGTTCAGGACTAACATTGATCGATAACAGTAACGTGTGGAGATGTTTCGGCACAGTAAGGATGCGCGGGCGTAAAACTCGTGTATTTTTTCTTCCCGTTCTCTGCAATTCTTTAGTAATGATTATATTTTTTGATTGCACCGACAATGGTAATATGCTCGTGCCTGTAATGAGCTCTCAGTGGATCCACATGCCAGGAATAAGGGTTTGATATTGCCAGCAGACTAAATCATTCTAAAGTTGACTGTGGTTTCAATGCTTGGCATTGAGGGGAGAATTGGACAAGGTCTTTTTTCGATAGCGGTAATGATCTCACCTTCACTTTATTTGAAAAGTGAAATACGAGACTGTAACAACAAAATATTGAAACCCAAATCACAGTTGTGATGCTAATAAAGATCAACTTAATAATATCATATAATATTAGATTTGTGCTAAGTAATTTTACAACCTAGGTGTGGAAAAATGATACAGGCATACAATTATAAACGTTTAAAGGGTTTAGTAATCAGAAGTTTATGTGCTTGGGATGTTCCATCCAGCATTTTTCAGACCAATGACAAAGTAGTTCAATATCAATATACATAATATAATGTATATTATAATATATAATATCAACAACAAAATGATGAAATAGATTATTTAAAGCATTGGTAACAAATTTCATCATTGATTTGTTGTGCGATTTAGGCGCTTCACAGCACCTTATTCAATGCAAATAAGAGTGCATTGAATTTCGTTGTGACATTGAAGGGAGATGATTGTAGCACTATTCAAATCCAGGAGAGGGTGACTCAAGACCAGATTTTATTGTGCGACATCCTATTGTTTGGGAATAAACTCGTAATAACGCTCGAGACCTCGAGACTGTATTTTGAGACATGAATAAATAAATGGATGAACTTTTTTGGTATTATACAAGTACAACAAAATTGAAGGGCTTCTCCTTTTAGTGCATTTAAAAGAGTTCAAAGAGGTAACCATGTGTAAAAAGATGGAAAATTAAAAATTCACTGGGTCCACTTGATCCGACCAAGTATTCATATTCTCCTCTGAGGTTACCTCTTTTTTGCACTTCATAAAAAAGTGTCTTACACATTTGTATGTATTTTAGTTTATTGTTAAGTTATTTGACACATTTGTTTTTTATATTGTTTTATATCCTAGAATATTCAGTTGTTTTGTGCACTATTTTTCTACCTGTCCGAAACCTCACTATTTCAATAAAGAGGAGGATATTAAAAATGTTTTTCTTCTCTAAATCTGAGTCATTGATCAAAAAATATCAAATATTAAAAAACTCCATTAGTTGCAACCCTACTTACGATTCATTTTCCCCAAAATATGACATTTAAAAGAAACATCTTCAAATGCAAACATAATATGTTTCCTTTATATTGCATATATTAAGGCATTTTACTGTTCCTTTATTTTGGGGTTCCTGATTGCTTAAGGGCCACTGGAAGCATGTTGATGGTGCTATCAACTGCAGTATCTTCAAAAAGCAGATCTTGGCACCTTGGCATTAGTATTGTCCATTCTTAGTATAGCCGGTTTGGCCAAGCCACAGACTCTGTGATTGTGATGCTTAATGGAACCAAGCGATGTAATATCAACCTGAATCAACTATGTGTATTGCTAGTGCACCCTATGTTGCCTCGTTTACTTCTAATCATGATTAATTATGTTGATTAGACACAAATTACCTTTAGGACGTAATATAATAATGAAATAATTGATTTATGCCCCTTGCAAGATGGTGTATTTTTATTTCATAGCTCATCATCATGATTTTTACCAGATTCCCTCCGCTTCCTCTGATCCTATTTAGCAAGGAAGACCGTGACAAAGCATTGCAATTAGACTGAGAGTGTGCATTTTGTTTGTTGCTTGCTGATTGTTGTCTCCTCCGTATGGGTCTCCAGATGCACATTAGTGTTTGTTTTTCTTGAGCTATGATTGGTCCTCAGGCATTTATGCACCTTTTAGATGCTCTTAGAATTACATTTTTGGGTGAATTTAACATTGGCGCGCATTCAAATAGTTTTGGAAGAAAGTCCAAAGAGGAAAGTCCTCAGGTTGCGACAGAATGACTGCGTCAGTTTGTTTATCGAAGACACTCACTAATTACTCCGGATTGAAAACAAAAGATGGATGTACCTTGTATAGATTGTATTTCTTAGGTTCTAACTTGTGTTGTATGAGTAAATTGCCAGCGACATAAAATCAACGATAACGATTGAAGAGAAATCCTTGGCTGGAAACACTGTACACAACCTGCAGCCAACTATCAAAACAAATCAAGATAATAATGATGTTCCCCTATTCTGCGAACTCTGATGGAAATGCTAACAATAATTAATGTGCGTTTCTTAACTGTACGTTTATATGATTTATTGGTTCTCAAAAGGTCTGACTTAAGGACCCACCATTCTACCCTAGCAGCATGGCGGCGCAGTGGTTAGCGCGTGTGCGGCACAGTTATGAGGTCATGGGTTCAAATCCAGTAATCAACCTTCCTGTGCGGAGTTGGCATGTTCTCCCCGTGCTTGCGTGGGTTACCTCCGGGCACTCCAGTTTCCACCCACATTCCAAAAATATGCATGTCAGGTTAATTGGCCGGTCCAAATTGTCCCTATGTGTGAATGAACGAGCGAATTGTCTGTCCCCGTGTGCCCTGCGACTGGCAACCAGTTCAGGGTGTCCCTTGCCCACTGCCCGGAGATGGCTGGGATGGGCTCCAGCACCCCGCGACCCTATTAAGGATAATGGATGGATGGATGGCATTCTAGCCTAATGAGAAGCTGCGTGTAAGGGTCTGTCACCCAAATCAAGGAAAATTCCACTTTTCTAATGGTCAAATTACAGCAGACATAGAAGAATATATTCATATTTGTTTTTCAAAAAAACACAATGATCAGACAAACCAAAAGACTGGGTGTATAATCGCATACAAGCCTACATTGCATATAAGCAACCCCCTAAAACTGCCTTCAAATAGCCACATAGTAAAATATGTTTTTACTCATCCATCCATCCATCCATCCATCCATCCATCCATCCATCCATCCATCCATCCATCCATCCATCCATACATACATACATACATACATACATACTTACATACATACATACATGCATCCAAATTCATACCCAAAACATAAAAAATCATATAAATAAACAACGATAAATACAAAATTGTGTAGAAAAAAAATGGCCGATATACTGGTAAAAAAAGATTAAAATATAACATTTTGAATCCATTTACAATAATTTCAATCATGCTTCAGAGGCAGACACTTGTGCGATATTTTTATATTTCACAATTATTTATTTCTTTGACCAGATGGTTGTTGTCACCGTTTTCCCGATTTCCTTACCCTTATCACTAACTTTCTTGGGGCCCATTATTTTGGGCTGAAAAAGGAAACAAAACTAATAAATCACAATAAAATGATATGTGGTCCCTTTCAAACACAATTTGGATGGCACTGATTGACTGAGCATGAAGTAAAGATCAAGCAAGGCATTATTGCCATCTACTGTGTAAGTGACCCTTTGTTTTTTCTTCGTTTTAGCATTATTTTGACAGGGCAAATGCCCTTGATCCAATAAACCACTTTTGGGTCCTGACCCACCAGTTGAGACACACAATATTGAAAACATTAAAAATGATTAAATCTCACTGACACTTTGCTGTCTCTTCAGGCACATACACTATAGCAAGGGTGTCAAACGCAGTGCCTGCGGGCGACAGGTAGCCCCCTAAGAACACCTGAGAAGGTCGCAGACAGGTTCTTAAACTATCTCACCAGTAATGGCATGATATTTTAGTTTTTGACATAACAAATAATAATTACAACATGATAATATAACATAGTAACACCATAGTAACCTATTTTGGGGCTATAATGCTCACCTAAAAACCCCAACTTGAAAATGCGACTTATAACCTGGTGTACTTTAAATCCAGCAGAATATAGCATGTAAGATTGGAAATGCATACTGTAATGATAGGTATGCATTGACATACAGGGTTTAACAGTATATCTATTTGTTTAAGCAATGATTGATTATATCGATTAACATCGCTGCCCTAAATTACAAGACATCGTATGCAACTGGAATCAATCCCGAGTAGTGGTGGTAAAAGTGCGAACACTTTCCCACTAGACAACCAGTGATAAGACATACGACAAGGCAATAGTTTATCTCGTTATTACACTATTTCTACGGTGCCAGGAACTTTGATTTGCATAGTGCATTCTGATAGGTAAAACAGTCTCTTCATTTGTTTACCGATGAATGTTAGAGAACAAAAGAACCAGAAAGTATTTCAAAAAAATACTAAACAACCTCTTTTAAATTCAAACATATTAAATGGAGAGGTTATTGGCACACCGGTGATGAGGGAGAGACTGTTGAACCCAGAACCCAGCAAAATGCATTGTACAAATAAGTGTTCTTGGCTAATGCCATTTCATGTTATCTGTACCGCTAGTGGTTAAGTGGTAATGTGTGGTTTGATTCCCATTGCGCCCAATGTTTTGTGATTTTGGTCAGTGGCACATATTCATGCATTGCAATAATATGTACCTTACAGATGGTAGTTGTTACTGCCATGCGCCTTATACTCCGAGGTGCCTTTTGTATGAATGAATTATGACAAAGGATTATAATTATAGGGTGCACCTTATAATCCAGTGCGCCTTATAATGCGGAAAGTACGGGAAAAACACAAGTCGTTATTTTAGAAATGTACAGTAATTCCTTGGTTGTCGCACTAAATAGGAGCGCCAAATACCTCAGTGTTGTTCCTGAGCAGGTTCAGCGGGTGCAGAGGTCCAACATTGAACGATGAAAATCTGCAAAGCAGTGAACCAGCGATAATCGAAGCGCGAAGTACCAAAGTGTCTGTGTATATCAAATGGTAGCTCTTTGTGTCAATCAGAATCAAAACGTAGCACTCAGCTTAAAAGGGTTGGTGACCCCTAGACTATAGGATTAATACTCTCAACCCAGATTCTAAATGTAGTCACACTACCGGGGTTGAATAAGGTTGATATACCTCCTGAAACAAGTAACCCCATTTATGGTAGTGTTTCCTTCTAAAAGTAAGGCCGTGTCATCAGATTGTTACCATCCCAAGACTTCTACCTCCACTGAGGTTGGTTACCAGAGCTTCCCACCCCATGTTTGACAACATTGTTTTTTAAAGCTTGAGGATTTCAGAAATCCAAAGTGTTGACAAATCATCTGATGATTTGGTGTCAGTCCATTCATTCTGAGTACTCTTTTACCCGTGTTTATCTTACTTACTTATTGAGTATAGTTGTAACCTACAGCAGTGACATGACTGAAATTTGGCCAAAAAATTGATCGTGCCACACCATTGTAAATCAATGCTAACAAGGTATGAAGTCACAAATAGGACAAACATTTTATGGTGACACAGCATAATAAATCAATGCTAACTGGCTATTAAGTCCCAGATCGGCTTACAATGAATGCATGAACATAAGAGATAAGACTATAATTATCGGACATTTCAAGGTAACAATGATTTATTGGCACACAATTTGGTGCAGAATTAAAAATTGAAGCATTTTTTTTTCACAAAAATCGTTTGGTTTGTTTGTCAATTGTTTTTTGACTACTTGTCTCTTTGATACAATGTGTTAGGGTCTGACTCCCCCCTTCGATTGCAGGGCCCCAACTGAGGTTTGAACTGGGCACTGGTGTGTCCAAACACCACACTTCTGTGCTCAATTATTGTACAGCCTTTAAAAAGGACATTTTGATCTGCACATTTTTCAGTTTTTCTGCCTCTGTTATCCTGGTTGTCATTTTATCTTCCACGTCAGGTTTATTTGTTTCTGATTTATTTGTGACTTTGCTCTATGTATTTTCCAGTTTCAGTTTTGGTCTTTGTTTGTTTTTTGAAGTTATTTTCCTGTCTTTGTAGTAAACAAACATTTGTTTGCTACTTGGTACATTATTTTAATTTTAAATACAATACCGCCTGCAGTTCTTTCTTACCCCAAATGGGTCCATCACCACCAAAACACATTGTTCAGATGTTTATTATTAAATACCATGTTTTTAGCAGCATCCAGTCTTTGGTCAGACTTCCCTATACTTGGTTCCCCTTGCAAATTGTAACCTTGGTTACATTATAACAAGCCACCTTGCTCAAAGCACTATGAACTTGTGTTTTACGCATTTTCGATCATTTTGCCGTCTAACAGGATTCATTTTAGGCACTTAAATTAAAACACCTAAATTTGTATATATGCCTGTTATTTTTTTGTATTATTGAAGTGTTCTGTTTGTAGCAATAAAAATAAATTCATTTTTTTGGGGGGGTGGATAGTTGTCATTTTCGGCTGTTCGTTTTACATTTTGTTTTTTTCCCAAATCTTGGTGCATCCCAAAAAAATCTAACCAATTTTACATTTCTTTTTTAACAAAGCCTGCTTTCACATATAGCTTGAGAACTATCTTTGTTAACTTCTATGCTTAATACACCAGTGACTTATTTTACATGGACTTGTGTCTTTGCCGTTGTCTTCAGATGTAAATATTTTTTTCCTTTTTAGGACCCTATACATTGATTTTCAGCAGTAATTCCATGTACATTGTACAGTATTCAACTTTGAACTGCTATACAGGTGATAAGTTTATTCTGTTTTTAATATTGGACATTTGCAAAGGAGATTTCATAGATAGCCATAGCGTTGCTTTGACTATTGTGCACTGTTGTTCGTTGTTTTGACTATTACATCATTATTGCTACTGGCTTTAGTGTGCATCTCCTTTTGTAACCCAGGGGATGTAATTTAAAAAAAAGCTTAGGGTAGGGCATTAAGAACAGGTTGGATTCTCTCATCTGAAAGCTTGTCTCCCTGTCATCCTTGCAAATGCAAAATCCATTTATGTCTTCTCTCCTTAATTTGAGTGTTTGCTAAACTTTAAACTCAACAAGAGGTATATCTCATCACCATCATAAACCCTGTGCATGGTCATGATTCCTACTGACCTCCCTTTTCGTGTATTAGAGAAATTTTGCATCAACCCCCATTCAAAAGTGTGACAAAAATCTGGCTTGAAAAGGGATTATTTTTGCAAAGCTTGTGCCCTGTCAGGCATTTGGCACACTTTCTGAAGAATGATCTGAATGTAGGTGCCTCTCCACAATGCCAAGCGACTGTGATTGCACCAAATTTTCTTTGCAACACTGTAAAAAAGAACTGTCTGTCAGCCTTTTTTTTTAATGTGCTTCACACAAATCTTTTCCTAAGCAGGCCATTGACTATTTAACAAACCTTTTGCGTTGGTTGTCACTACATCGATCTCGGGCATAAATAGCGGAGGATGGTATTATGACCCGATGCCGTACGCCTTACAATGAAGACAAATTGCTTCAGTGCTTCCCGATGATGTGTGTTTTTTCGAGGAAAACAATAATCCCAAATATTGATATATTATATTGTGAAGCCGCGTGAAGCGATTTTGACTTAACTGGTGCTTCTGTCACTCGGTCTCTCTCACGCACAAAAAAAGCACCGGCTGAGAGGCAGAAAGGATGCATTGCAGTAGCATGCGTGCAAGACAGCCCCGTGTGCTGCAAATAAGTGAGCCGCAGATGGAAATAGATGTTTAGCCCAGATCCAAACATGTCACTTTCATTTAGCCATGTTTGCGATTGCTTACAAAGTCACCCCAAACAACTTTCATCAAACAAAGCAAATGCATCCAAATGTCATTGTTCTTTGTTATACACCTTCCACATCATTTAAAACACAGTGGATGTAATTAAAATACCAAATGTAGTCACACTCGTAGATTTGGTAATATAAATTATTCAGACAAATTCTATGGCCAGGATTGGCTCTCTTGACTTGTGTATAAAAATGAAAGGAAACAAATGTCAAACCCAACACTGTTTTGGTCAAACCTTTCTGAACACACTGGTCAAACGTTTGTGTTCATGAACATAGGTCAAACACCCTCACTTACAGCACTGAAAGGGTCTTGTAAACCTATGTTAAGATCATACATACTACTGGTCAAATGCTTTAAAACACAATAGTGAAACTATTGTTCATAGACATAGCAGTGAAGAAAATAAATATTTGAACACCCCGTTATTTTGCTATTTCTCCCACTTAGAAATCATACAGGGGTCTGAAATTTTCATCGTAGGTGCGGAGCAATTGCCAAGCAGCTTGGTGAAAAGAAGGTCCACTGCTGGAGCCATCATTAGAAAATGAAAGATGTTAAGCATGACGGTCAATCTCAATTGGAGTGAAGCCCCATGCAAGATATCACCTTGTGGGGTCTCAATGATTCTGAGAAAGGTGAGGAATCAGCCTGGAACTACACAACAGGAGTTAGTTAATGACCTGAAAAGAGCTGGGACCACCGTTTCCAAGGTTGCTGTACGTAATACACTGAGACGTCATGATTTGAAATAATGCATGGCACGAAAGGTTCCCCTGCTTAAACCAGCACATGTCAAGGCCCGTCTTGAGTTTTCATATGACCATTTGGATGATACAGTGAGTCATGGTAGAGTTGTGTCGGTATTTTTCTGCACATGGGACAGGACAAGTGCACTGCATTAAAGAGATGATGACTGGGGCTGTGTATTGTGATATTTTGGGGAAGCATTTCATTTCCCTCAGTCAGAGCATGGAACACGGGTCGTGGCTGGGTCTTCCAACTTGACAATGACCCGAAGCGAACAGCCAGGAAAACCAAGGAGTGGCTTTGTAAGAAGCATATCAAGGTTCTAGCATGGCCTAGCCAGTCTCCAGACCTGAACGCAAACGAAAATCTTTGGAGGGAGCTCAAACTCCGCGTTTCTCAGCAACAGCCCAGAAACCTGACTGATCTAGATAATATCTGTGTGGAGGAGTGGGCAAAGATCCCTCCCACAGTGTGTGCAAACCTGGTGAATACAGGAAACGTTTGACCCCTGTAATATCAAACAAAGGCTAATGTACCAATTATTAACATTTATTTTCTCAGGTGTTCAAATACTTCTTTGTAGCTATATGACACAAATAAATCTTCAAAAAAGAATGCATTGTGATTTCTGGATTTTTCTTTTTAGTTTATCCCTCACACAGTGGGACATGCACCTACAATGAAAATTTCAGACCCTTCCATGATTTTTAAGTGGGAGAAATAGCAAAATAGCAGGGTTTTCAAATACTTATTTTCTTCACTGTAGATCAGACAGACATACTTGCTTACAGTACCTAAATGTACCTAAACAAATGTCAAAACCCTACACATGTAATTATAAAACATTTGTTTTTCTGAACATAGGTGAAACCCGCTCACATATATTTCTTACAACATGTAATCACTCTTTTATTTTTTATAGATGTGCTAAGGTAAAATATACTATTCAGACAAGTACTATAGGGTGCAGTCCAGGACACAATTCAAGATTTGCTCTCTCGCTTGTACCTGAAAGGAAAGGAAACACATGTAAAAACCTTACCCATGTACTTGTCAAACACTTTCAAACACACAGGTCAAAGGTTTGTGTTCATAAACAGAGGTCGAACATGCTGACTTACAATACTGAAATGGTCTTGTGAACCTATGTAACCTTTTACACGTACTGGTTAAACAATTTCAAAAAAGTAAAACAAACTCTGCTCTTTTTTTAATATTTTTTTATTTATTTTTTTGCGATATTTGTAACCATTTACCCCCTGGTTTTACTTTGTTTTTACATGATTTCTGGTCGAATTGAACCCTCATTTAGTTATTATTTCTTAAATTGGTGTACATACTCTATGTATTTTTTCCTGTTGAAACAAGGAAGAATAATACTTTAAATTAGCCGTTTATTTTTCAGGAAAAAGAACCAACTGTATTATAATTGAAGAACTACCTAATATTTCAGTGAAATATTTGAAACATACTATTAAGTTTGTAAACGAATCACGTCAATATGCCATTGGGACATGTACTTTTCTCACTAAGATAGGTCCTGTGATTTTTTGCTTTTTAACATATATTTTAGGTACCTTCAAGTATTCCCTGGGCTGCTAATACACTAATTTGAGAACCTAGGCGTAGAATATACAAGACCTGCCTGTGCATTGGATAAGTCGTATAAAGTATAGCCAATAACACCTTGTGTATGAGTGTGCTGAGTTTTTATAGTTCTCGAGACAGAAATGAGAGAAAAATGGGGTCCCAAAAATATCTTGTAAATACAATAAAACACTTACCAAGGTTACCCTTAGCATGAATCAAACCATTACACATGGTATCTTCAAAATGTTTAACAAAACACTGGCGTTTTCCCCTTTCCGCATTTTTTCCACATATTTGTACTAATTAATTAATTTTGCTTCATAGGTGCCAGCAGTATATTCAAACAGCAATGTGGTGCCATCAACAATACTCCAATCAGGTATTGCTGCTTTTTTCCTGAAATTTGTGAGTGTGTGTGTAAGAAAGTTTATTTTCAGTCGTGTCCTTGAGGTGTGGCTCCATGTGGGACAGCCCAACGACTTACTGAATCAGACAGGGTCGTTTTTTTCTGAGAGCATTGCTTGGGCATGAGTTATTCATGTGACTTAGATGATTCATCCTGACATTTGCTGACACGCTCGGTCTTCAGCAAATCTCCTGGCATCATAAAATTGCTCGTCCAGGATCTAGTTGGTAAATATTTAAGGTGGGCCAGGGCGCTGCCCACATATTCTTGACCGTTCCCTCGATAGTAAGCGACCTGCATGCCTCCCGTTTGACTCGAGATTGGGGTCACTGAGACATTAGTCAGCCTAGTGTATACGCCCTTGTTTTGTCAGCGATGGACAGATTGGGCGTATCATAAATACAGGTACAGTGTAAGGTCCTATATCGGGGGTCTGCAACTCGCGACTAAAGCGCTTTACTATGATTTTTGAAGGAAGACAAACATGACACATACCCTTTTAAGATTTTTTGAATGCTGTAAAGATGTCTTGAATAAATATGACATTTATATTGGTATACCTATGAGACGAGAGGGAAAATGTGCGGGTATTGATGTGCTTTTCTGGGCGAATCCCTAAACCAAGGGTTGGGGGCCTTGGGGCCATACATGGCTCTTTTCATGAGTACATATCTCTCAGAAATAAAACTGATTTAATGTATTGTTACATTAGGAGCCCATTGTCGCACGCCAAGACCATACCAACTGCGTAATGAGTACGGTACAGTGTAGATACGATTTTATCTTTTTTACCTACAGTTTATAGTCAAGGTATCACACCAACAGACCCTCCTTTGGCTGTCTCTTGCAAAATAATCCTGTATATGGAAGCTGATTAAACATAAATCTATGTTTTTTGTTGAGATACTTTATGATAAAAATCCAAAGAACAAACTTTATTCACCCAAAAGGTCCTGAGCAATTTGTTTGGGTGAGTAGTAGGAATGAGCGGAACTACGCACAGGGCATGAGCACTCCTTCTCGTCCTCACCTATTATTTAGGACAAAAATGAGAATCAAAATGAGCCTCAACCCTTAAGTAACTGCAAGAGGGAGACACATTTTAAGTGGTATATTTATATTGATATGGTACACAGGCAGTGGCATTAGATAGATAGATAGATAGATAGATAGCTGATAGATAGATAGATAGATAGATAGATAGATAGATAGATAGATAGATAGATAGATAGATAGATAGATAGATAGATAGATAGATAGATAGATAGATAGATAGATAGATAAAATCGGCTGAAGAATTAGCTTTTGTCTGGAGAGTAGGTGTTGTCGTTTTGCTGAGTTTTGTTTAAAATATATATGGTGTGGCTAGCTCAAAAGGAAAAATATCAAAATATTTTTACTTTTATGGCTCTTTGGGTAAAGACGTTCGCCGACCCTTGCCCTAAAGCGTGTGCCTAGCAATGTAAATGATGTAGTGGCATTTAAAGCCCCGCAAAACGGATGTATCTTGCGACTGATTCAGGGAATGTTTTGCTGCGTTTGAGTGTAGTCCCAAACCAAAACTATGGATTCATCTTTACTGGGGGAATCACAGAAATGTATCTCTCCAATTCTATACGAATTTCTATCCAATATGTATGCATGCCTGCTTCGTCAGTACCACGTGAAAGTTTTTTTTTAAAGCAGTTGTGATTTTTTTACAAAAACGTTGGAAATATAGTTTTTAAATAACAATGAATGTTCACTCTATTTTTCCTCTTTTCACGTTTTCACTTGTTGCACAAGCACAATCATGGGCAAAGTAACACAGAACCATTCATGTTAAATCTCTCCTGAAATATTTTTTGTATTCCAAGCATAAATAACACCCTCCTTATATTGCATGCACCAAGCATACATTTTTTGCAAGTTGTCGAGGAAATAAATAATCTTGAAGCCACTACATGTGTGTGAAGTATTTCCCTGCCAGGCTTCACTGCTTGTTGGGGCTTTAGTTTGCCAAGGTGCGAGGTGTGAGTTAATGGGAGGGAAGTGAATGCCTCTCTTTCACTGGTATCAGTCAGTACCTTTGTAAAAACATGGGATACAAGTTGTTGCCTCAAGATAGATAGATAGATGTACTTTATTTGTCATTCTTGTACACATGTATGCAGAACGAAATGTTAATACATCTGATCGCACAGTTTTCGGAAATATATAAATATAAGTTTATAGTAATTAGTGGGAGTATTTTGAAAGAATAATCCTGTACAATGGTGCAAAGGACTTGTAAAGCAAAACAAGCCAGTAAGAGGATCATAAAATGTACAAAATATATTGATGTGCAGTAGTTTTAGGTTAATAATCATAGTTATGAGTACTGGACAGCAGATGTACAAAATGAGCGGTCAGCTTAAGATGTTCACTACACAGTAACGAGTAATAGTATTTAAAGTATAAATATATTTTTTTATCAAAACAATTAAAACAAATGTGCGAAAGCAGCTGATCAGCTTGCTATATGTGGTATTGACCATTTCTCAGTTTAACGGCCAGGTAGACGAACCTGGTGGTCTTGCATTGCACACTGCAGTACCTCTTGCCAGAGGCTAGCAGAGTGAACACTTCAGAATGGGGTTGAGAGGGGTCTGTAATAATGTTTGTGGCTTGGGATAGGCAGCACATCTGGCCATTGTCCTAAATGGAGGGGAAAGAAGTCCATATTATTTTCTCCGCTGTCCGCACCACCCTCCTCATACTGCTTCGGTCGGAGGCACTGCAGCCATTACACTACACAGAGATACAATTGGTAACAGTCATAGAATGTAACGTGAAGTTGCGTCTCTCAGGCTAACACTCCCGCCTGGAGAACTTAGTTAAATGCTAAATTGTGGCACATCTCTCCTTCGCTTGTTTTCCTTTATCCCGTGTCGCCTGTGTTAAAGCTAAACTGTGCGAGCCGAGGCTCTGCCCCTTTTAAAGGTCACAAGCCAGGCAGGTGTGTAATGGTCATGGACCTCAAGGGTACAAAGAGAAAAATAACTGCACAGAAATTAAACTGTATTAACGTGATTTTATTTCCTACACCTTTCTGAATGGCTGGTATTTTATTTTTATAATTGCACGCTGTGTTTTATTGCACTCGTTTTGCTGCCCAGGGAAGGGGCACGCTATGCACATTCCATTTTCCTGTTATTTTGTTGTATACCCCCCAAAAAATCACATAAAAAAATTGCAATTCTTTATTGCGTTTCTTTAGTTTGATCAAAACATTGAAACTTCTATCTATCTATCTATCTATCTATCTATCTATCTATCTATCTATCTATCTATCTATCTATCTATCTATCTATTTATCTATCCATCTATCCATCTATCCATCCATCCATCCATCCATCCATCCATCCATCCATCCATCCATCCATCCATCCATCCATCCATCCATCCATCCATCCATCCATCCATCCATCTATCTATCTATCTATCTATCTATCTATCTATCTATCTATCTATCTATCTATCTATCTATCTATCTATCTATCTATCTATCTATCTATCTATCTATCTATCTATCTATCTATCTATCTATCTACCTTGGTCATATCCCTTGAGAGGGGTGACCAACAGCAAGACAAACACGTACAATAACAAAGAAAATAACAAATAACATTGAAACTTACTTTGTTAATATTGTAATGAAGTTAAACTTGAGGAAGCATCCTACAACAGAGTAGTCACGTGGTACATGGTGGTCCATCCAACTTTATGATAGTAGGCTAATATTGCTAACACAATTACACCAAGTGTTGGGTTCATTATAAGGCTTATAAGAAACTTTTTGCAGCTCCAGACAAATAGTTTTGTCTTTTTGGTCCAATATGGACATTTATATATACATTTCGGGTTGCTGACCACTGTCCTATATCCTTCCCTCACTTCAGCGGTTTTCACAAACATTTTCATAGCCCAGGTCCTACCCATCCCATTTGAAAATATCCAGTGCAAACTGTGGGGCTGCCTTTGAGCAGTACGCTAGATGGATTTGCAGTGGGAGCGTGGACAGCGCAAGGCTCATATCTCCAAAAGCACACGTGTGCACTCATATTTTAGAGCCGTAATAACATCCGCAAGCGGTGCAAATAGTCTGCCAAAGGGCCGTCGACGGTGCCACCATACACCCACAACTCCCCGCCTATTTATCGTCAGTCGTTGAAAAAATTGCATCAGGTTGGACTGAAATCACATTTGTACCAAATGGAGCTTCAGCTTTATCGTGACTTAGATCAGTGATTCTCGAAATGTAGTACCAGAGAAAGGGTAATGTTGAATCTGGCCCTAAATCTGCAAAACCGTTACAAAACTACAACAAAACATTTTAGGTTAGTTAAACAAGCAATCAAATTTATAAAACTTGACAATGCCATTTTTTTTTGTTGACATTGTGATTTTTTTTTCTATGAGTACAAAGAAAACAGCCTGTTTTCGCTTTTCAAGGATGTGTATCATTGATTGGAATACTTCAGCTTTGTGTCTTCTTTCTATAGTAAACATTCAAAGATTAAACGTTCTCATGGTAACCTCTACCACGTCCTCCTTACAACAAGATGCACACACCAAGGGCTCATGGCACTTTTAGAGCACACCACACATTTTGAAGAACATCTAATACTTTGATTGCTCCTGTAGAAATGAAAATATGGTATAAATGTATATATGTATATAATATACTGTAAGTTAGATGTTTTTTCATGTTGCCCCTTTTTTTCACATGAATGGACTTTAGGTTCATATATTGCTCCTTCTCAATGGGGAAGTATGGTAAGAAGTTGAAGCGATGTACCATTTATATTTGACATCAACATTTGAGGTCAGAAGACAGTAAGGCAATGGTCACACATGTAGAGGCATTTTTAAACTCCACATATGAAATACTTAGCAAAAGTATGAGATTGGAAGAGGCCTATGATGTTCTCCGAAAGCTCATTTGTTCTGGTTTGGAGATTTTTTTTCTAAATCATTCTCATATTATATTCAAGTTCAAGTATAAGGGTTTTTATCCTTGTGGAAGAAGATGCATTTTTAATTTCCTAGATTTAATACACAGTAGAGTAAACCCCTACCAAAAAAACAGAAAGGCGCCACAAGACTGTACTTGCCTAAGACACACCACAGGAAGCGGTCACCCTTTTTGGGGCGGCAGTAGCTCAGGAGGTAGACCGATCGTTTTAGGCTTAAGGGATCCCAGTTCGAATCCCGGCTTGTCCGTGTTACATGCCGAAGTGTCCTTGGGTAAGACACTGAACCCCCAATACCCCCAATAAGCAGGTTAGCGCCTTACATGGCTGCACAGATCACGGCCTCTATTGGGAAATGTGAAGCACAATGTAAAGCGCTTTGGGAAGTCATTGACTTGAAAAGCGCTATATAAATGCAGATCATTTCAGATCATTTCATTACACATCTTGAAACAGAAAATATTTTCCCATTTGCCCAGGTTTGATGGTGATCGTTTGTGCAGTACATTTTTCAGATCTTCCCACAAATGCGTTATAGGATTGAGGTCTGGACTCTGGCTTGGCAATTTCAAAATCTTTATATTGTAAGTTTGAAATTATTCCATGGTCGTTTTTGCTTTATGTTTACGGTAATTGTCCTGTTGGAATGTAAACCTGTGCCACATTCTCAGGTCTTTTGCTGACTCCCAACAGATTTTCTGCCAGAATTGCCGTATTGCTGTATTTCACTCCATCTCATGTCATTGACTCGGGTGATCTTCCCAGTTTCTGCTGATAAAAAGCAACCCCAGAGCATAATGCTGCCACCACCATGTTTGACAGTGGATATGGTGTTTTCAGAGTGATGTGCACTGTTACGCTTTCGCCAAACGTAACGCTTTGCATTCTGCCCAAAAAGTTCAATTTTGGTCTCATCTGACCAGGGCACGATGTTCTTAATTTTTGCAAACACCAATCAGGACTTTCAAATTATTTTTAATAAAGGGATTTCCTCTTCCCACCCTCCCATAAATGGCAAAGTATGACTAATAGTTGTCTCATGCACAGATTGTTCCAGCCCGGCTGTGTATGCCAAGGTGATTACTAGCCTCTTGGGAGCTTCTCTGATTAGTTTTCACTCTTGTTTGAGCCAAAAGCTTAGAGGGACGGCCAGGTTTTGGTAGTGGTTTTATGCACTTTCCATTTTGATATTATCACTTGCAAAGTGCTCTGTGAGATGTGTAAATGTTGCAAAATTATGTTGTATCCTACTCTTGCTTTGAACTTTTCCATAACTTTCTCAGACCTGCATGGTGTGTTATTTGGTCTTCATAATGCTCTGTTCACTAGTATCTGCTTCACAGATTTCTGAGCCCATCACATATCAGTTGCATTTAAACTGATACTTAATGCACTCATTTTTAACCATTCAGGTGAACATTTGATCATGCAGAAGTCATCTAAGAATTTCTGTACTTAGTTGTCCGAGTTGAGAGAACAGGGGGACAATATACAGTAAATATTACATATTGAAAAAAAATACTTGAAAATGTTTTCAGTTTTTAATAATGAAGCCTGAAATGTGGCAATATGACAAAAAATTCTTAGGTGGCCAATACTTTCCCTAGGCACTGTATGCAACAGCCTTTTCACCATAAAAACCTCCCCAATGAAACAGGAACAAAGACTTTGCTATTTTAAGCGGCAATCATCGCCATATCGCGCTCCATTCTACTCATTTGCTTTACAGGCTTTTTTACAAGCTACTTATAATTGAGTGAAATCACAGCTAAGGTCGCTCGATTGCCTCCGATTCATTGGCTCTAATCATAGGAGCCTTTCATATGGCTTCAGGTGAGTTGCCGTGTTTCATTTCAAGGCACGATAGCCTGATGAGCATCGCGAGCTGCCGCCCATTCATCTCTTGATTAAGAACTTCTCACCTTGCCAGGGGATTTCTATCGAGAAGACATAAAAGTAGGGCTCCGCTGTGCTCCTCTTCAATAATTCTCCCTCAAAGCCTCGTTGCGTTTAAATGAAAGGACGTTAATCCACGCTCCATTCCCTTACATTAGATGAACTGAAAACGATACTGTGCTTTAAGCACAATTTACTTCATCTCTATTATAACCTGAAAGTCTGGCCCCATGTGATACAGTATTGGCAGAGCACAGACGGATTACAAATATTGGAAAACTGCCTTCCGCTATTTTTGGGGGAACGTCACATGATCTCATTTTTTGTTATCAGAAAAGATTCACATTTAAGGTCGACGTTATTCTTTGCTGAGTTGAAAGGCACGGGGGCTCAAAGGCAGCTTAGCCTGTCTACTAATTGATATAGCAAAGATAAGAGTTAATTTATAATGAAACCCTTGGAGACCAGAGTTCTGGGACTGTGAAAATGTTAACAAACGGGTTAAGAGAAGGAAAAAGCCTTACCCTCACACTTCACAATGGTAAAGTTAGACAAACATTTCCTGTAGATATAATATGCTTCACACTTGTGCAGAAAGTTTTTTTCTTTGTTTTTGTTCCTGTATAAAACTTTTTTTGCACTATTGTAGCAAGTAGGTGTGGGCAATTCCAGTGTCTGAAACTCATGACAAAAAGTTACCGGACACCAGGGCAGACAACTCCGAAAAATTGCCTGCCCAGCCATAAAGTTGCCTGCCCTATTTTTCACAACTTGAAACACAAGATGATGACTAATCGCAAAAAAAAAACATTGTTTCAACATTATTTCAGACACTGGCAATACTGGGAATTTTGTTTTTGATCCAATCCAAGTAAATACATGGTATGATACAAATACTTTTTCGTACGAGTGCCTGGATACCTTGAAAAGTGCTTGAATTTGAGGTCAAATGCATGTAAATGGTTGAAATTATTGCCATTTCTCAATGAGTCTGCTTTAAACTGTTGCTGACACCGCTCTATGGTGGCTTCGCATTGCCATTCCATTGCGTCTTCCCTTGTGAATAACTGCAGCTGACATTAGTCTGTACAGCATTGTCCTTTGAAGCATCATCGCCCCCTACAGGTCATACCCAAGAGGACAGGTGCATGGTACACCTGAACAGGGCACAATAAAATGTGCATTAGGATTACCTATTATTTACCAAAAATTATTATGGACCTTGCAAAAACATTAAGCATCTCTCACTGGTGAATTGTAATGGGAAGGACTTCATTATTCCCCAAATCCCATACAGGGAGAGATTTGTCTCAAAAACAAAAATACTCGTGAATTACTCAAGATCTAAGATGAATAGGTCTTAATAAATGCTCAAACAGATTAGGAAATTGCAAATGTAAAACGGAGGGATGTTCGTGGCTGTGCAAAGTTAATGATATTTTGGAATAATACTGGAAAAATGAAAAAAAATGGCTTTAAAATTTCTTACAAAGTGCTTGAATTTGGCCATGAAAAATGTGTCCGAACCCTGTGCTTGGAAATGTTATGGTTATTGAGTAATTGAACCCCCCCACCTTGAGTTAATGATTAAGATAAACACAGCACAAATATTGTTGGCACTTAAAGTGTTTCTAAATGTCAACTAAAGGAGTTGTCCTTTCCTGTACTTGAAAAAAAAGTCCAAGTGCGCTTTCTATTTGCATGTCATGTTTACTCCTGGTCGGGGTGGACGCATAGATTTTGCCCTTTGTTCTGTCTGGTAGGCAAGATGCAGCTGTTGGCCAGGTAGGGAGAGGTGCTAAAAGTTTGCCTGTCAGTCACATATTCAGGCATTGTCCAAGGGCACTGAGTAAGAGAGTTGGTACTTTGAGGAAATGGGTGGAGGAGTGTAGTATCAATCCCAGGACAGAAAAGTATCGACCTGACCTAAGTAATTGATTAATATCGATAATATCAATGTTACGATCGATCCTCTCATTCTTAGTAGCGAGACTTGTTGGTTCCAAATGTCTAACATATATTCTATCATACATACCTCAGAATATCTGAGCTGCAAAAACACATTCAACCATTATTTTTGGTCAAACATCTTTTATAGTGTTTTGATTTTTTGTGAAAAAAAATGTTTTTTCCCAGTGATGGCTTCCTTTTTTAATGTATAGCATTTATATCCTTTTGTCTTATCTCCTGATAGCATCTCCCTTTACGTCCTTTATCCTCGTATCTGCGACGGCAGATGCAAGCATTTCCATCAAAAAAGAGATAAGATGAGATGTGTGGGCATCATGAGATTTAAAATTGATAACATGGTGAAAAAAATAATAAAAAATGTCAGCTGAACAGCATGAGCCCCTTATTTTTTCTGTATCTTTTGTGTCTCACTATCTTGGAATGGCATGTGTGAGAAAAGTCAACTGGAAAAAAAAATCCAATTACTGTATACTTCGTGTCTTGAATATGTGTGTGTAACCCTCTGACCTCAATGTACTTTAACCAAGCCATGCTGACAAAGGAAATTGAGCCAAATTTCAACAGTTTTCTGTTCTTACAGAAAAGCTAAAGGGACAATGTGTTTTATTTTACCATGATGGGGATGTAATGGGTAATGCAACAGAAAATGAAAAAAGCACGAAGAAGAATACAAAAAAGACTTACTGTGACCAAACCGCACCTTTTTCTCCTTCTCATTTTTTTGCCGAGCCCTTTGCCAGGTTTTTGATTTTTCGGTAACTGTAGCAGCAAAGTGGTGTACAACTACGTCAGCTCCCTCTAGGTAAGGGCCCGGTCACACAGCCGTTTGCGTCTGTATCGAGGCTGAATCACGGCCAGAAATTTCTGCCTGTGAAGCGGACGCTGTTGGACGCTTTGAGATCGCCATACAGACGAGATACAGCAGTGCTTTACACACGGTCGGAAATTCACACGCGGTTGGCCGCGCGAAAAAGTTTTGCGCTGCTCAAAACTTTAGGGCCAGGTCACCCAGCCTTTCACGGGCGTATCGAGGCTGAATCACGGCCACTAATTTCTGCCCGTGAAGCAGACGCTGTTGGACGCTTTGAGATCGCCATATAGACGAGATACAGCCGTGCTTTACACGCGGTCGGAAATTCACACGCGGTTGGCCGCGCAAAAAAGTTTTGCGCTGCTCAAAGCTTTAGACCCTGTGTTAACCGCGGGCGGCACATGAGGTAATGACGCGGAAATGACACGGAACGACGTGCTATGGCCGCGGCCGGGGCGTGGTTACACGTGGGTAGGACGCGAAATTTCAGCGGGTAATTGTGGGTGGAGCACGGTCATAGCATGTTCTGCGCCTGTATCGCGGTGTTGTTAGGTGAAATTAGCGTGTTACGCGTGTGACGGTCAAACGCCTTTCTCCGCGTATATACAGCGCGATTTGCCGAGCACACGTCAGTTGTGCTCGAGAGGTCAAGGGGTGAACATGGATCCCCGTCACCGTAATGACCTCGTCTTAATCCATTTTTATTTCTTGACATTTATTTTAATTTCATAACAAGATAATAAAATCAAAATGAAAAACTATTACAATAATAACATATTGGCTTCTTCGGTGCCATAGCTTGAAGTCTTGATCTTCACGGGACTTTGTCTTGAGCGGTCATGATTTCTACAGCCCGGTGTTATGCCGAGAAATGCATCCCTGCCGAGATTTGCATCCCCTCGCTACGACAACCACTTTTACCTCGTTTTATCTCACTTTTATATCACTTTTAGGGAATGTAATGGCGAACATATAACAAAATCCACTTCGTCTTGCATTTGTTGGGAATGTAATACAACTTAAACCGTTCCGTCTTTGTTTTTGTTGTGAACGTAATCGAACGGTAATGCACACCGTATATAAATCACTTTTGAGAACTGTTATGCACTCTACCGTAAAGCTTATTATGCAGAAATAAGCTTTATGATAGAGTGCATAACAGTTTCAATACGAGCGATTTGAATAGAAAAAGGCAAAATAAACATGTTACCTGCTCAAAAGTGATTTGTATACGGCGTGCATTACCGTTCGATTACATTCACAACAAATACAAAGACGGAATGGTTTAAGTTGTATTACATTCCCAACAAATGCAAGACGAAGTGGTTTTGGTTATATCTTCGCCATTAAATTTCCTAAAAGTGATATAAAAGTGAGATAAAACGAGGTAAAAGTGGTTGTAGTAGCGAGGGGATGCAAATCTCGGCAAGGATGCATTTCTCGGCATAACGCCGGCTCGGCAGCTTTTATACCCGTGGACCACACGAGAAAATGACGCGGAAATGACGCGATGAGGAAGCGGGACAGTCGCCGGCGTCTGTTTTGCGGGCATACCACCGATGAACAGCGGGTTGGCCAATTTTGCGCATTTTCCATCGCGGGCAACCACGGGCAAAAAAAAAAAAACGCAAAATTTTACCCACGATACAGACGCAAACGGCTGTGTGACCAGGCCCTAAGGGGGTATCGCGGGTAAAAAAAAATTCAGCCTCGATACGCCCGTGAAAGGCTGTGTGACCGGGCCCTAAAGTTTTGAGCAGCGCAAAACTTTTTCGCGCTGCCAACCGCGTGTGAATTTCCGACCGTGTGTAAAGCACTGCTGTATCTCGTCTGTATGGCGATCTCAAAGCGTCCAATAGCGTCCGCTTCACAGGCAGAAATTTCTGGCCGTGATTCAGCCTCGATACAGGCGCAAACGGCTGTGTGACCGGGTCCTAAGGTTCGTGTAATGCAAAACAAACGCAGATTTCCCAACTTTCGAGCATTTTTAAAAAATGCACGTTTTTGTGATAGTTCATGTATTTTTTGGTTATTATCTAAAAGGTGTAAAGATTAATAAACACTTATAAGGGGAGAAGACATCAATGTTTTTCGAACTTAAAAGGAAAACAGGGAAAAGAGGCCATATTTCAGATGAGAAATTCCAAACAGTTCTAAAAGCCCTCCACTGAGCCCTTTGATTTTTAATAAACCGTATCGATTACAAAAGCAGATCCGCCTTAAAGGGTGTGGTTATCAAAGAACAGCAACATAATTGGCCGAGAGGGACAATTATGTAATATGTTCATAATAGTCAAAACAATGAGTAACAGTGCGCCATTCTGGTCCAAAAAGTGAACTGCCTTCTTATGCATCTCCTTTGCAGGTGTTCAAGACAGAATAAACTTATAATACAAATCATACATCCATCCTTTATTTGGACAGCTTATCCTCAGTAGGGTCGCGGGAATGCTGGAGCCCATCCCAGTCATCTTAATGCAGGGGCCAGGGTACACCCTGAACTTGTTGAATATTCAAATAAATGTTTTTTTTTTTTAAAGGAATGACGTTTTTGCTAAATTACACGCACAGTCCCGTTAAGCAAACACCTGTGTTTCAGTTGTACCTTTTGCATTAGAAATAATATTTAGTTAAAATATATTTATTTATTCTAGTTTTGTAGTGAAAATAATTAAACAATGTAAAAAAACAAAGCAAACAAAAAACAAAATTAAAAAAATGACCTATAGGATTTAAAATATGACTTTGGTACAGAAATACAGTAATCAAACAGTAGAAATTTTAAATTTTGTTTAAAAAAAAAATAATTCCTAGTTCAGTTCAGTTGTTAGGAGCGGCAGTAGCTCAGGAGGTAGAGCGCTCGTCTTGGGATCAAGAGATCGCAGTTCGAATCCCAGCTCCTCTGTGTTACATGTCGAAGTGTCCTTGGGTTAGACACTGAACCCCTAATGCCCCCAATAAGCAGGTTGGCGCATTGCATTGCTGCACGGCTGCTATTGGTGTGTGAGTGTGTGTGTGTGTGAATGGGTAAATGTGAAACACATTGTAAAGCCCTTTGGGAAGTCTTCATTGACTTGAAAAAGTGCTATATAAATGCAGATCATTTCATTTAATTGGTTCACTCAACAGAATCATTCGAAAAGAAATAATACATTGTGTTGTGGGACCTTTCTCTTTCTTTTCTTTCTTTTTCTTTCTTTCTTCCTTCCCTCCTTCCTTCCTTCGTTCCTTTTTTCCTTCCTTGCTTTCTTCCCACCTGCCTTCCATACTTACCGCCTTTCTTACCAGCGTCCTTCCTTTCATGTATACTTCCACCTAGTTGCCGGACCTGAAAAGTTTATTTTTTTAATGGATCAAATTATATGCACATTAAGGTTTTAGGAAGTATACAAGTGTACATTTTTAATGTAAGTACAAAAGGCTACACCAAATTTCTCAAAATAATTCAATAACATGATTCCACTCCCTACATATAAAAAAGAAATTCACAAGATTGTACAGCAGGTAATAATCGATTCCCAGGACTCTCTTAGGGAGTCTTTTTTGTCATGAGAGAGAATATTTGCTGTCAAACGGTGTTGCCAGGGAGCAACGTGAAGAGTGAAAAAAGCAAAGCAAGACTGGGAAAAAAGGGAACATTTTCATTACAAGCCTCCATGTGGGCTTCTGTAGCCCGAAGCCGCTTCTGAATGACAGATTTGGTGCTTGAGTATGTGCTCTCACATGCTGCTGATTGCAGACTACATGGCACATATCACTGGTACACAGCGACAAGCTAACCCTTTACCGGGGTGTAAATATTGCGATATTCTCTGTGTTATTATTTTTCAGGTAATCATGTCTACCTTGTTATTATTGAGATGCTGCAAAACAGTCATTTAGGATTATGTAGTGGCAACATGTTTTTTTCTTCTCACAACAGAAAATGTCTGTCCGTTTGTATGTGATTGGTATGACGACCGGATAATTGTGTTGCTTTTGTTTCGATTGATGCGATCGACCTGGTGTGGCTTAGCTAGACTGGCATGAAATTAAAAAGCTTAACCATCTAGCACCCTAATAGCAGCTGAGGATCATTTCTCCTACATAAACGTCAACATTCTGGGAAATGTAGAATTTTTATTTTGACCAATTTGTCTTTCCTGATGTGCCTGCTTTCAAATCTTATTTTTGCCGTTGAGGAAGCAGGACAAGTCTAGATGGTGCATGGTGCATGCATTCTGAGCCATCGTACCGGCTTCTGGTCCTGCTACATACCATCATCTAAAAATGACATGAATCGGTTGAGATTCACTATCTATCTATCTATCTATCTATCTATCTATCTATCTATCTATCTATCTATCTATCTATCTATCTATCTATCTATCTATCTATCTATCTATCTATCTATCTATCTATCTATCTATCTATCTATCTATCTATCTATCTATCTATCTATCTATCTATCTATCTATCTATCTATCTATCTATCTATCTATCTATCTATCTATCTATCTATCTATCTATCTATCTATCTATCTATCTATCTATCTATCTATCTATCTATCTATCTATCTATCTATCTATCTATCTATCTATCTATCTATCTATCTATCTATCTATCTATCTATCTATCTATCTATCTATCTATCTATCTATCTATCTATCTATCTATCTATCTATCTATCTATCTATCTATCTATCTATCTATCTATCTATCTATCTATCTATCTATCTATCTATCTATCTATCTATCTATCTATCTATCTATCTATCTATCTATCTAACCGCCCACCCATCGATGTCAGGAGGTTGTGGTTTCAGCCAGGAAACTGTGTTCATTTTATTTGCTACCAGAAGCATAACCCTTAGTACATATTTGTTTTGACCACTCTTCTGGACAAATTCCGAATACATAGGCCACTGCGTCCAGAAAATATGCCTGAAAATATGCCTGAAATCCCGACCCTACAAGTGATAGAGGGTGTATAGGAGTAACACATTTTTAATTTCGATTCAAACTCCCTCCATGTCGGACTGCTGGTTGTTTTGTGTTTTCTCCCAGTCGTCGTCTTTTATCTCTACATTAGCTTCTTGTTCCCATTTTCCTCAACCTCCATCTCCTCATTACTGAGATCCATTCACAGAGCTTGATACAATTTTGAGATAACACCCTTTATTAATTATCCTTCTGAATATGATATCAATCATTCTGTCATGATTACCGATGTGAATCACCTGTTTAAACCCAGTCCTGTCACTCTCCTGTTTTGAGTCCGTCTGCGAACCTCTGTTGATACAAGGCAAGCCCTCTTTGACCCTGACTCCCGCCTGTACTGTTTTTGCTCCCGTTCGACTCCGGTTGCGACCTGTTTTGATCCTGACTACGTCTACTCTCTTACTGGCTCACCACTCATTTCCGACCCCGGCCACGTTTTTGCTCTCCCTGTCCCAGCTACCGACCTGTTTTTCCATCCCAGACACTGACATTGCTAGCTAAGGACGATCCACTTCCGTATTTGGATCCCAATCCCAGTGTGAAGCGATTTGCCTCTCGCGTCCAGCGAACACCGGATCGTGGGCACAGTCCTTACTCTTTCTTTCAATAAAACTTGTGGCAAACGTTACGCAATTGGGTCCTGATTCCGTTCTGGTCGTGACAAATTCCTCAACTTCTGTTGACTCCTTACATATTTTTCCCATTCATCATGTTTCTGGAGGTAATGCCTTAGTCGCAAATATTCATAAAAAAATATTTCTAGGCAGGTCAAATTCAATACCTGTCCTTCTAACACAGGGGTCAGGAACCTTTTTGACCCAAAGAGCTATAAAGGAAAAAATGTTTTCATAAGAAATTGAGAGAGCCACATCAGATATTTTAAGACAAAATTCACAAAAACTGTCAAACACACCCTCTAGACAAAAGCTAATTCCTCAGCACATATTATTTCACGGTGTGTCATTTGATGATTTAATCAAATGTATGAAATGATAATAATGCCAAATCCTGTGTCCTAAATCAATGTAAATATGCCATTTACAATTTGTCTTCCATCTTCAGTTAAGAGTGTTAAGGCAATTTTTTTCCATGAAATTTGTCCTTAATGACGGTTTCAAAACAATGTGCATGCAAAGTTATTTTGTAAAAATGTCACAAATTACTGCAAACGATCAGCATATCGTCATATTCACTTTCGGTCTAGACTGCACTGAGCGAGAGAGAGAAGGAAGTGCCTTGCGCTGTGTGCAGGGATCCGCCCACCTGTACTGTTCACCCAATCAAAGTCGTTTGCCAGCGTTTTTATTAATCAGTTTAAATGGTTTCTTATCGAACTTCTGCATTAAGCTGCTTTGGCTTTATATGGACCAAAATCGGGATGAAATTACTTGGCTTTGGAACACCACAGAAAGATGTGCAATAGTTACATTTTATATCGGAGCCATTTGTACTCATGAAAAGAGCCATATATTCCCTACCCCTGTTCTGACACTTGGGTAATCAACATTAATCCTTTTTGTGACCATTTTTCAAATCCTACATCCATAACCTCAGGTTTAAAATCTGTTTTTTTTTTTTTTTGCTGTTTGCGTAGCCCTATTCGTGGACCTGGACATTTTTTATTTTTATTTTTTGTATTGTTGACCATGTTTTAATAGTTCCCTTAATCCATTCATTCTGGAGTTTTAACTTCTTCCACATCGCTAGTGATATGAATGCTATGGATTCCACAGGCACATTTGGACAAGACCGCTGCTCCATGTCCACCCATATTGTACTTTGTCTGTAGTAATCCACAAAATAAGAGCTTTAATATGAGCTGCCCAATAATAATTTCTAATATTGGGTAGGTCCAGGCGCCCTCTTTCTCTGGAAGCTAAAAGAGTTTTGTATTTAATTCTAGGTTTCTTATTTTGCCAAAGGAATTTTGATAACAATTTATTTAAACACTTTAAATGTGGATGCCGGAATCAGAATAGGAAGAGACTGAAACAGAAATAATCTTAATTAATCTTAATCAGAAATAGTCTTGGTAATATGTTTTAATTGTTTCTACTCTTCCAATAAGGCTTAAGGGCAAAATCTCCCCATCTTTTCCAAATCCTTCTTGTTGCTTTCTGTTATGACCGTATTTCCCGAACTATAGGGCGCCTTGAAATGGTCCTTTCATATAAGAGATTATAAGGCGCATAGGATTAAAACTATAATAAGAGCTAGGATTTCATAAAAACCACGTTGGAAGAAAAACCCTCCTTTCTACAAGGTCAAGAAAGCCATGTTTATTTGTATTGCCCTTAATCACAAGAAGTCCCAAAGGACTGGACAGACTACACTATCCCCTGATCTAGAACCTACATGAAGACCAGAAACAAATAAAAACCCCAGCATGAGGAAATGAAGAAACCTTGAGAAGAGGCCAAAATTGAGGTAATCCCTCTTCCAGGGTGACCAGGCTGCAATCGATGAGGCAAGGGTATCAACAGACAATACACAGACATCATACACATGAAATATAGGTACTGGTAATAACAGAATGACCGGTTGACAGCTTCTTGAGGTCAACATCATTCATAAGCGATTGAATACAAGTGTGTTTTAAGCTTGGATTTAAACACTTCCACCGAGGTTGCAGATGAAATCTGAATATAAGGCGCACTTTTTAATTTGGTTTTTAAGGTGCGGCATCTATCCCAGAAAATAAGGTACTTCTATTTAACATTTTGTCTTGTCTGTTCCAGTAAATAGTTAGAATATGCTGTCTCTTGAATCTCATGACTAGTGTAGTGCGTATTTAAAGATATAAGAACTGGGCTGGTTCATGCCAAACCTTACATGTTGCATTTAAAACATTAGGAATGTGACCACCTTTACCCTTTTTTTATGCACTAGGCAGGTTTTCACTCAGAATCTTTTTGTGCATCGAGCCGCTGGCAAATTGCCCCTTGGCTTTTCCAAAAATGTTTCCAAATTTAAAAAGACAGAAAAGGAAAATATATTTTAGTTTTAATGTTTTTTTGTTGGTGGATAACCATGACATTGAGCATTATCACGGTTTACAGACGCTGTAAAAATGTGTAGAATAAATATTACATTTCAAAAAGGGGAAGATTAGCTGGTGTGTGTTCATAGGAGGGAACTGACTGGAGCTGTTTCACTGGTATCGGGTTGTAAAACGACAGGATACAGGTTGTCGACATGTGACGTCAAGTTGTGGCTCTCAGGCTTTAACTCCTGCCAGGAGAACTTGGATGCATTGCAAAACTGCGGCGCCTCTCTCCTTTGCTTCTTTTCCTCTCACCCGTGTCGCCTGTGTTAGAGCGTGCAAGCCCAAGCTCCACCCTTTTTCAGTGTCACAAGCCAGGCAGGTGTGTGATCGGTCATGGAGTCCAAAAGCAGAAAGAAAACAGAAATCAAACTTTAACTGTAGATTCTATTTAATTTATCCTTTCAAAATGATACAATTTTGTCTTTATAAATGCATGCAGCGTTTAATTGCATTCTTTTTGTTGACCAAATAAGTTGCATGTTATGCCCATCCCATTTTTTTCCCCCTGATTCTTCACAATAAAAATGAAATAAGAAGAGTGATTTTTTTATTGCATTTATTTAATTTTATCAAAACATTGAAACATGCTGTAATTCATTAATATTGTTATAATACCACAACAAAGTGGTCACATGGAGCATCATTCTCAGTCATTTTGACAGTAGGCTAATAGTGCTAAAATATATACATACAGTATGTGTTGCATTATTTATACAGCTTTTACGAGGCTATTAATTTTATGTGTCTCCTGGCATTTTTTTGGTCCATTATGGCTCTTTCAACATTTTGGTTTGAAGACCCCTGCCTTAGAGTTATGCTAGCAATTGACAACTACATTGTGCATGCAATGGGGATTTTCTTGAACACGGCTCTCAACACAGTTAAATATTGTAAACGTTGTGTATGAAATACATTTTGCGATTTAACAGTGTAACTTGTGACTTTATTCAAACAAAATACATAAAATTTGGATGAGTGCAAAATTATTTCATTAGCGAATGGGTGGTTTAAGATGCTAATAAATATTCACAAGAACAAAAACAAGAATGAAAACAAGCCCTCCACTTTCATCATTTAGACAGCAGAGGAACATTTGTGCTTTTACAGGCCCCAGACGTCTACTTACTATGCTAAGCGTTTTAGTTGACCTGTTTTCGTCTCAGCATTTGCCTTCCCTGTTCCCTTGTTAACCATTTTTTTGGCTTCCTCCGACCTTCTTTCCCTTCCTTTCCTTACCCCTTCATTTTCTTGTACTGACTCACTCGCTGGCCTTGACCTCTAATTATCACACACGCTGTCAGTGTAAGAAAACAAAACTATAAATGTCTGTTGACACTTATCTGACTCAGAAGCCCCTTTGGCATTTTCATTTGCACAAAAAGCCAAATTCAATCTGCATCCCGCCTTAAAATGTAGCCTACGGATAGATAACTTATTTGGCTAATACGCTATCGTTCACGCTGTGTCAAAATAGCAAATAGTCAACAAGCAGTTGCACTTTTTTCACGAGTAATTTTTTTCTGTTCTGTTTAACGATGCTTGACGTTTCTCTCAGAACGGAAGAGCTGGTGCCAGCTAACTTATGCCATTTTTACTGGTGGAGATACAGAAAATTTAGTTCTGTAGCTATGTAGATGTAGGCAGTGTTGGGTATACGCTGTTATAAATAACGCTGTTACGTAACACTGTTATTTTTTCAGTACCGGGGTAATCTGACTAGTTACTTTTTCGGCTGTTACAACACCGTAATCGTTACTGACAGTCTAAAGCGGTGCGTTACTTTGGCTTCAGAACGCCATTGGTGGCATGTCCCCGCACGCCTGACTCTCTTTTCAGTGGCGCGGTTTGCCGCTCACCTCCGAGTTGTCTTTTTGGATCATGTCACCTCTCAAAATAATGTTCTACCATATAAATCGATAGCTGGTATGAATACAGTATTAATCATTCCGCCGAAAGAAAAGGCAAATTGGTGAATGCGGCAACTGTCTCGTGTCGTCCGTGAAATAAATGGCTACCCACCAATCGAGAGTTGGATCCCTTCAAGGCGTTTTTTTTTTACTTGTGATTGCTGGGATTCTGTACTGTTGACTTTGAATCGAATATAAAAAGGTTCAAATTGTTTTAATTTGTCTTTTTCTTTGTAGAATCATAAATATTTCATTTTATGTTTCCTTTGTTTTACACTGTTAACGTTTAAGTGTTAATTTTGCTTCCCCCACTCCCTCTTTAAGTAATTCATAACAATACATGATAAATGGTAAAATATGAATAATACATCAAAAACAAACTGAAGAGCCATTTGGGAGCCAAAAGTGCTGGCTATTTTAAGTGAGCCAAGCAAAAATAGCCGGCTCTATATAAGAGTCGGAATTCCCATCCCTACAAAGGACCATTCGAGTAAGATTAAATTCATTAAACTCACTACTACGTCATCTTTTTTTAGAGGGAAAAAATAGATTTGTCAAATCATTACCTGTACGTATTACCGTGAAGAAAAATTGTATGACAATGATGTAAGTTCTAATGCCTTTTCATATGTCATCTATATATACCTCCTGCTTTAGGCACTCTCATCTCTGCGACCTGGGTTCGATTCCTGTTGCATTCAATGTTTGGCGATTGTGGTCAATTATATTTTTCTACTGATCATTCATTGCACAAATTCGGTACCATAACGTAAAACCTCGGTTTCAATACTGAACCCAAATAGGAGTTGAATTCAAATATCAGGTACTAAATCGGGTCAGGGGTAAAAAGGTGAATAGGGTGGGAAGGAGATACGTTACAGTGTGCTGTACAACCCAACATAATTTTTAGCTCTGTCGACCTATACCACATGTACACCATGGAGTAATTGTGCAAAACCAAGATGTGGGATTAAGACGGTATACACTTGTTATTTTGTTAGTCGGTTCCATGAAAACAGGTTCAATTTAGCTTGGTTTAGTTACTATAATGGTTTATTCTCTAAAGCGAGCCTACTACACTCTGGGCTAACAACCAGCCTAAGACTATCAGAGATACATTTGGCAATACGTCTTTCAATCAAAAAATATCGAATTTCATAGCATTTCCAGTGACTTTCCTGATATGTTGTAATATTTTAATCATCCAGCATTAAGATTTTGTATATAGGCAATATTGTCATTTCATTAAATTCTGTTGATTAAATCTATTGCTTTCAAGCAATGTGTTTTATTGCTATGCCAAATAAGAATGCTTTTTTAAATGGCCATCAGAGTTTGGATACATATGTACAGACTATTATAGCTGTTTGTGAGATGTTTTTAGACAGTTGCACTTGCAAAGATGGTATCAATAAAGTATTTGAAAAAATGTTATAGAGTAAGTAAACGTCCAATTCGCAATCATCTGTTCCCTTCTTGAAGATAGAAAATCAGGTTAATTTGCCCCTTCCCCTCAAAAATGTTCTTCTTAGAGCTTCACATTTCACGTAGGTCACTCGTCTGGACCTCAAAATGGCTTATTTGTCCGATAGGTTAAGAGATTTGTACGGCAGAAATATATTTTGTTGTATCTATTCGAGAAGAAACTATTTCCTATCCATCCAATTTTAAATTCAAATTGCTACATTGTGTTGTTCTGCTCATGTTCACCTTGACAGCAGATGCATGCATCATTTACCACCTTTATATGCATCTGTGTTAATTTTTTCCAAGGCTCCACTTGTACATGTATGCATACCTTAGTACACATTCCCAGAGGATAGCTCAGAGGCAGCTAGTGGGTGCCAGAATGTCAGGTTGACTTGCTTGATGCACACCCTTGGGAAACAACATTTCCTACAAGAATCAATTTGTTCAGAGCAGAAAAAGCACTGCTGCAAATGACATGTTGTCTTTTTCCTTTTCTCTTCTCATGGGGCTTGTGGCGTTATCAGGACCGCTATGTTGAAGCTGTGAAGAACACTAAAATTGCATTTTAAAGGGGCCGAATGGAGGGATATCAAAGGCAGCTGAGGACCCGTGTTGGCTTCTGTACTCTCTCCGTGTGACCTCGCTGCCACAAAACCGGTCTGTCGATGGTTTATTGTGCCATTGACTCGCGGAGCTCAAATAGAAGCGTGATCAGCACAAATTGAGCGAGTCTCTAGTGGAGGCGAAGCATCCATTCTTGCTCGTGAACTTTCTCTCCACGAGGAATTGAACTAAATTGAGCGCTGAGTAATCTAAGACAAGGTTTATTTGCACTTGATGGATAAAGTTTGGCCCCCCTGCTTCCAGGAGACCTCATCAGCGTTGGTCAAAGATGGGGAGTCAAAAAGCAATTTGATGTCAGGCTTTTGTAACCTTGTTAAAAAAGCGAGTTAGAAATAAATACATAAAAGGATGATTCAATAATGAAATTGAATATTAAAGGTTGATCGGAAACACATTGTACAAAACATTTGATCATACAGTAATCCCTCAGCTATCGCAGTTCATGGGGACCAAGACCTCTCATAAATGACGTCCTTACGGACTGAGAGTATACAACTGTAACAAATTAATAATAACTATGGATGTAAAAATAAAAACAAAGAACAAAGAATTACAGTCAAATGAATGGCCTTTATTGTCATTGTACAAAAGTACAATCATCTATATCGCGACTGGCTAGATGCATGGTTACCTCGAGTTGAGCGAGGTCTCAGCGATGAATAAAATACAACCGTCCCGAATGTAGTGGTTTCTCACGTATTGTAGCTTTAGGTCTTCCGTTTTATAAGTAATGGAGCTACAGGCCACGCAGGGATAGTTTTTGCTCTTTTTTAGACTGACGACAGCTGAACTTTGAAAATCAATGTGTGCTCATAGCAACATACAAGGATTTTGGGTTCCCTGAATTAGAGAATATCAGAATTGTTTTTCGTTGCTTATCTGATTAATCTTCTTGTCATTTGTTTGACTGATTATTTAAATTGGAAGTGGATTATTGTGGCTGAAATGGTTCTTCCACAAAATGCCTGTTTTTTTTTTTTAACTGTTCTCATATATATTTAAAAATTGCTACCCAACATACGATCTAAAAATACAAAGAATCATGAATTAATATGAAAAAAAAGCAATCAGGATTAAATTAATCCGTGATTTGGGATACACTTACATGAAAAGGACAGTGTGTGTTATTGGGCCAAATGAGGTCGCTGTATTGCACAAACGAGAGCTAAAAGGCACCAGGAACAATACAAACTACCGACACGCACGGAGACCAAATTGCACCATTTTTGTTCTCTTAGTTTTTGCCAGCCTTTTGCAAAATATTTGTTTTGCAGCTGGATGGTGGACCGTGTTAGCTCTAGGTGTGGCCAGTGTTATGCAAATATTCCAATCTACAAGTATTTTAGCTTATTTTTGAATCAAACTTTTAATGGATGATTTTGCCAACCTGAGGTATTTAAAAGTACCCTTTGTCCCTTTAAAGTTTCAGATTAAGGTGGTGGCCTCAAACTATCATCATGAGGGCCACAATTGGCCCCCTGGAAAAGTGTACAATGTTGATAAAATAAGTTTAAAACAAAGATACAGTAAAAATAAGAGACTATGTATATATATATATATATATATATATATATATATATATATATATATATATATATATATATATATATATATATATTGTACGTGTATGTTATTATACGTGTTTGTCTTGCTGTCGGTCACCCCTCTCAAGGGATATGACCAAGGTAGATAGATAGATAGATAGATAGATAGATAGATAGATAGATAGATAGATAGATAGATAGATAGATAGATAGATAGATAGATAGATAGATAGATAGATAGATAGATAGATAGATTTTGTTCAGCAGTTAAGGGGCTGTTGGACTTGACAGCTAAAGGAAAAAAGCTGTCCCTCAAACTGTTTGTGGTGGCCTGAACATTTCTGAGCTGGTGTCCTAATGGAAACGACTTCCCGACTTCACTAAAAATGTCTTTTTAACTTCTCATAAAGTATTGGAAAATACATGACTGACATAAAAAGGAAAGGCACACAAACATGGCTGGCTCTGATTTCCAACTAAAAGCTTTTTCATTGGGTTGCCCAGAACATACTTTTTCTATCTTCCAAAATGTATTAATCGCATAGCACAGAGCAGCATCTTCTTTCTTCCCTGAACCCTTTGCCCTTAGTTTTTTTTATCCACAGCACTGCAAACAACAGGGGAGGAATTAGTACTCTAGCTTAGGGCTCAGTCACACAGACGTTTGCGGCTGAATCACGGCCAGAAATTTCTGCCTGTGAGGCGGACGCTATTGGACGCTTTTAGATCGCCATACAGACGAGATACAGCAGTACAGGGTACACAGCCTTTCACGGGCGTATCGAGGCTGAACCACGGCCAGAAATTTCTGGCCGTGAAGCAGACGCTGTTGGGCGCTGTTGGACGCTTTGAGACGAGATACAGCAGTGCTTTACTCGCGGTCGGAAATTCACACGCGGTTGGCCGCGCGAAAAAGTTTTGAGCTGCTCAAAACTTTGAGCACGTGTTAACCGCGGGTGGCACACGAGGTAATGACGCCAGGGCGTGGTTACACATGGGTAGGACGGGAAATTTCAGCGCGTAATTGTGGGTGGAGCATGGTAATAGCATGTTCTGCGCCTGTATCGCGGTGTTATAACGTGAAATTAGCGTGTTACGCGTGTGACGGTCAAACGCCTTTCTCCGCGTATATACAGCGCGATTTGCCGAGCACACGTCAGTTGTCCTCGAGACGTCAAGGGGGTGAACATGGATCCCCGTCAGCGTAGTGACCTCGTCTTAATCCATTTTTATTTCTTGACATTTCTTTTCATTTCATAACAAGATAATAAAATAAAAATGAAAAACTATTACAATAATAACATATTGGCTTCTTCGGTGCCATAGCTTGAAATCTTGATCTTCACTGGACTGTGTCTTGAGCGGTTATGATTTCTACAGCCCGGTGTTATGCCGAGAGATACATCCCTGCCGAGATTTGCATCCCCTCGCTACTACAACCACTTTTACCTCGTTTTATCTCACTTTTATATCACTTTTAGGGAATGTAATGGCGAACATATAACCAAAACCACTTCGTCTTGCATTTGTTGGGAATGTAATACAACTTAAACCATTCCGTCTTTGTTTTTGTTGTGAACGTAATCGAACGGTAATGCACACCGTATATAAAATCCTCCTCCCCTCGCGTGAACGCGCATTCTGCTGCGCTTCCAACAAAAGCGATCGTATTCTATATAAAACGCTTATTAAAACAATAAATATTAAATAAATAAATAAATATAAATAAATATAAAAAAATAAATAAATATTAAACTACACTTCCCTCCATTCAGGACATTGGCCAGAAGCGCTGCCTATCCCATGCTAAGAACATTACCGGGGACCCCTCTCACCCCCATCATGGACTGTTCACTCTGCTAGCCTCTGGGAAGAGGTACTGCAGTGTGCGGTGCAGGACCACCAGGCTCCGCAATAGTCTAGTCCCCCTGTCCATTAGACTGTTAAATGGTCAATCTAACATATAGTTAACTTAAATCTAAACGGCTGCTAATCTGACTTTTGCACTACTGGCAGTTTTTTATAGCTTGCCACTCCTTGCACATTGCTCTCTGCACTATTGTAATTACAGCGTTATTGTTACAGTGTTAATGTTACTGTGTACCTGACTTGTTAACCTGACTGCCCATTTTGCACATCTGGTTAGCTACCCTTCTTGCACTATCGGCACTATGGTAAAATACTATACGTAGCCAAAATACAATACAACTTTATTTATATCTGTACATTCAAGGAAACTGTGGGGGTCAGATGCATCGACATTTCGTTCTGTATACACGTGTACTAGAATGACAATAAAGTAGATCTGAATCTGAATCTGAATCTGAATAAAGCGAGCTAATTATAACAATTGGGAGATCCTAGTCTATATAACGCGTTTATTTAAACAATAAAGTGCGATCGTATTCTACAAAATGCGTTTGTTAACGCGGATGAAAAAGTCACCAACGTCAATGCGTGCTTCCAACAAAAGCGATCGCAGCAGAATGCGCGTTCACGCGAGGGTGGGTGGGCGGGGGAGATTGTGTTTAGGAGTCGGATTTGGGCACAACACCGGCTCGGGAGCTTTTATACCCGTGGTCCACAAGAGAAAATGACGCGGAAATGACGCGATGAGAAAGCGGAACAGTCGCCGGCGTCTGTTTTGCGGTCATACCACCGATGAACAGCGGGTTGGCCAATTTTGCGCATTTTACATCGCGGGCAACCATGGGCAAAAAAAAAAAAACGCAAAATTTTAGCCTTGATTTAGCCGCAAACGGCTGTGTGACTGGCCCCTTAGACCGATTAATAGGGAGCTCTTTGTCCCAAAAGCTTTGCCGTACTCCAACCAAATTGGCCGACATAACCTGGAATCAGGTTGTTTACTTTTAAACCACTAAATAAAACACTGTTTCAGAATTTGAAGCACTTATTGTGTAATATCAATAACGGTACACACATGTTGCAATTAATTTTATGGGTAATAAACGTTGTCTGGAAATCATGACCAAATCAGGATGAAAAAAATGCTTCCATAGGCGCTCAAACTGTTTCATTTATAACGAGTGACGTCAGTTTCACATTTTGGGTTGCTGACCCTTGCTTTAAAATAATGTAAATGCAGTTTTCCATAACATCCGCATGTTTTGCGAGTGAAAAACCTATTGTCCTGAAATAAAAATATTATTTTTAACACTATAATTTGACAGTACAAAAGTTCGTTCATCCATCCATTATCTGCACCGCTTATCCTTAGTAGGGTCGCGGGGCTGCTGGAGCCCATCTCAGCTGTTCTCGGGCAGTGCGCAGGGGACATCCTGAACTGGTTGCCAGCCAGTCGTAGGGCACACAAAGACAGACAACTTACAAGCTCATTCACACTTGGGACACATTGAACTGGCCATTTACCTGACATGCATGTTTGAGGAATGTGTGAGTAAAGCGGAGTGCCCGGAGGAAACCCACGCAAGCAGTGGAAGAACATGCAAACTCCACACAGGAAAGTTTGATCTCATGACCTCAGAACTGTGCCGCTGTGCCTCCAGTACAAACGTTACTCATAAAAAAAAATAACAGTGAAAAAACATTTACATAGCACAGTAATTTTATTTGATTATAAAATGCTTGAGCTTGTAAATTGGGTTTGTTCTTTGGTTTCAATAAATAATATAGTATTTAATAAATGAACGAAGATTTATTTGTGGAGCCCTTTTGACCCTAATCCCTGTGAATAATGACGGATTACAATATATACTGTAGCATGGAAAAAGAAAAAAAAAGGTTATAAGCTCTTACATTAACGTATTAATGAAGTAGGCGCTGGTCATTTTGTATAAAATTAGATAGCTAATTCCTTTTTATGAAAAACGTCCATGCAAATCAGAATCATTGGTCTCACTATCACCCTCTGTCACGAGGCAAGAGAATTACAAACCTCGCTCTGCTTCTGCAGACGCTCAGAATAGTAATACTTTACATTGAATTGAATTAATAATATTCAGCAAGTACAACTCAGCGATTTTGGAAAAGGATTTCCAATCCCAAAATTGTAGAATTAAATGAGAATGAACAACAACACTTAAAAAGCAACTATTGAATACATCTTACATTTTATATTTACATGATGACAGGTGAGGCAGAGCTTCACCTGCCTCCCCCTGACTGCGCATCACTAATCCGAGAGTATTTGGCTTTGATAAGCTGTCATTACATTTAAAACTTTTGAGCTCTTTCCATAAAACATGCACAAACCAACTTAGTCAAACCTATTTAGCTTCTTGAGTAGGGTCTTTTTGCAAATTACACTCCTGAATTTAATTTGGTTTGCGTGTCTGTTTTGCTTTTGCGATTACAGTCGGGTTTCCCGAGTGCCGAAGTCGTTTTAATGAGCATAGCAGCATAGCTGTGGAGTTATTTGTCGAGAAAAGTAATCAGAGGCTATCTATCAAGAATTTTTGTTGTTGAGTAAAACAGGTAGAAGTACAAACAGGAAGTGATTTTTACCACTCACTAATTCCATCCAGATGATTTAATTTTTCCCCGGTTAACTCCATCCATCCATTATCTGCACCGCTTATCCTCGGTAGGGTCGCGAGGGTAAGGGCAGTGGGCAGGGGAAATCCTGAACTGGTTGACAGCCAGTTGCAGGGCACAGAGACACTTACAACTCACTCGCTCATTCACACCTAGGGACAATTTGGACCGGCCAATCAACCTGAAATGCATGTTTTTGGGAGGAAACTGAAGTGCCCGGAGGAAACCCAGGCAAGCACGGGGAGAACATGCAACCTCCACACTGGAAGGTTCGATCCCATAACTTCAGAACGGTTGGTTAAATGGTTAACTCCATTCATTTGAAAAGCATGCAACGAGTAGTGTGAAATTAAAACAATGATGAAATTCAGTTGTCTGATTAACCCCCTCAGAATTGTCCACAAAATTCATGTTTGGAGGAAATTCTGGAAGTAGTTCAATAGGGTTCTTCTAACTTCATTTTTGTGGAGGTTTTTAGTGACGAAAAAGAACATCAATTCTGTTTTATAAGAAGGAACACCTAGTGAAATGCAAGCTCACCAAAAGAGCTGTAGCCTGCCAACTCGCTGGATGCTGCATGCTTGTCTTTAAATTGTATATTACAAAGGGATTCTGTACCAGATTTTTCTATCTGGGATGATTTTGAATACTGTTACCACCATTTTTTCCCACAAATACGAAGAGAACTAAGGAGTAATATAAGACAGTTTTTCAGTAGAGAATTCTATTTGTTATTGCGACATCCGTTGCATTCTGGTCATCCTGGAAGGGGGATTACCTCATGTGCAGTCCATTCTCAAGCTTTCTTCATCTCCTCATGTTGAGGTTTTTGAGTTTTTCCCTTGCCCTCATGTAGGTTTTAAATCAGGGGAATCTGTGTTCTGCGCAGCCTTCTTTGTGATTAAGGGCTATACAAATAAAAATGACTTGACTTGACTATTTAAAATAGAAGCTTACACGGGCATCCACAGAGTTCTTTATTGCTTATGCGTAACATTTTGGACTTCCTGTGTGTGGACTGTATCAAGACCTAAGTGTGCCACTGGCAGAGAAGCTTGACAGCTTATTTCCTCATCTTGAGACACCATAACGCCACTTATCTCCGATACCTTGGCCCCTATCACTATCAGGCCCCACCACGCCCTCTACCTGTAGCAGAGCACATTGTGAAGTATGCGCACCTACCAGTGAATCTCAGGAAGGCCCCATTCCCTGATGGTTTACCAGGGAAGGTGCTCTAAGTATGGGCTACCAGTTGTTGGGAGTCTTCTGCAGGTTCTCCAACCTTTCACTGGCCCAAGCGTTCATCCACACCTGCCTTAGGTCTGCCACAATCACCCCCATCCCAAAAAAGCCACTTGCATCCAGCCTCAGTGCTTATCACCCTGTCGCCCTCACACCCATAATCATGAAGTGCTTTGAGAGACCGGTCCTTTAGCACATAAAGGACTGTGTCCCCCTGGGCTTGGCCCACACCAGTTTACATACCGGACCAACAGATCCATAGAGAACGCCACAGCCATTGCCCTGAATAGCCACATCCTCAAAGAAATTCAAAATACTGACAAAGCGTAAACATAAAAAATTATTTAATCACGTAGTTTATAAAAAATAATATATTGGAAAAAAGCTAAAAATATAACATTTTAAACCATTTACTGTACCTTACAGCAACGCTTCAATGAAGAACACACCATTTTCTCAATCACTTCCTTCTTCGACCAGATTGTGTTTCTCACTGTTTTCCACTTTTCCCTCTTTTTATTAAAATCTTTCTTGGTACTCTTCAATGTGGGCAGAAAAGGGAAATATAACCAACAATTTCACAACAACATGAGATGTGGTCCCTCACAATGGCGCAGATTGACTGAACAGGTCGAGATTGAGCAGGGCATAATCCCCATCTGCCCTTAAAGAGTGCAATTTGACCCATAGTTTTCTTCTTAGCATCATTTTGCACTTTATGTTTTATGTGTCTGCACTGTCTATGTGCCGTACTGTTTCCTTGTGTAGTGTGTCCTAGCATAGACTTTTTTATTTTTATCTTCTAGACACGTTGGTTTGAGAGTAACATAATATAAGTTCTCTGTTTATGCTGCAGAATTGACAATAAAGTTTACTTTGACTTTCGCCGATGAAGGATTTTATACATTTGACTAAAAGGGTTTCTGTACGATCAAATACGAATTACATTTAAATGCAAAAGATATCACTGGCTGAGCTGTGGGGCAAGGTCAATGCAACCTTGTGAAGAATGATGTTTACAGAAACAACGGGAACTGGGACAAGGGCTGATATAATAATTAGCGCTTTCCGGCAAACGAGCATGCATTGTTAGGTGAATGAAGGTTATGTTTGGCTAATGGAGTCAGAGAACTAATTCGAACAATTTGGTAAACGGTATATTTTTAATATATTTAATTCCTAACACCAACAAAAAGGTTGGCGACTCAGTGAAAACTGTTCCCGACCCACTTCTGGGTCCCGACCCCCCGAGTTAAGAAACCCTGGTTTAAAGTACAGCGTTTGACTAACCTACTACTACCCCCGGCACACAAGATGCCTATCTGGCAGATCTGCATCGGAGGGAGGCAGGACAAGAGCGTTTTAGCCCGGCTCACCTTTACTGACCGATGTAATAAGATTACCTGCTTTACACGTCATGACCAGAAAGAGGGAGAGACACAGAGAGATTTGAAGAGTGCTGCCTGTTGTGGTCTACTCGTGAAAACCTTTGTCCAACGCTAACCGGGATATTTGTGATCTGATGAAGCAACCTCCACTTTGTTCCCGGATCCTTCTCAAAGGGAATTTTCGCTCTCTAAAGCAAAAGCATGGTAAGACCGTGCTCGTGTCTTTGAACAGTTCTTGATTCTTTGTCGCCAGGCATGTAAACAGTTCCTGTTGGTGGTCTTGCACGTGTCAAATATGACCTCGACTGGTTTAGTAGCGTACGACGTATATTAACTCTAATTTTAATAATTTGCGCAAGCTACGCTTAAAAAAAAAGGCCGCGCGCTCTCACTTTTGCAACCAATCCCTCATGGGAAACACTATACGAGTGCATCAGCACTTCTACCGGATTACCCAAAGATTATATCCCATTGACTGTACTTCTCTCTATAGCAGGGACAGTACACTGTTTGAGTCGCGGGTTCATCGGGTTAAGAAATTTGGCCCTCAACACCTTTTCTAATTATTCTCATTCATGGATGAATATACACGCATGTCATATTTTTATATTTGCTTTTAATTAGACTGGTCTCATCAAATTGATTTTGAAATGCTCGCTATCAAAGCAAAGATAACTCATTAACTCGTTTTAAGTACTAAATGTAATATTCTGTAGTATGATTGCAGTTGAATTATTTGTATTATTTCTGTATCATTTTTGTACTATTACTCTAGATGTCATTTTGTAATAGTATTTTGTAGTATGTTGTAGTATTTTTGTGGTATTTTCGTAGTATTTTTGTAGCATTTCCGTGGATGTATTTTTGTAGTATTTACAGTATGTAGTAGCATTTCTGTTGTATTTTGTAGCATTTGTGTAGTAGTATTTTGTTGTTTTTCCTGTATTAGTATTTTCTCCCTTTGTTCCTCTGTCTCATTTTCTCTTTTTCTCTCTTTATTTCTCTTTTTGTCCCTTTTCTTGTTCTCTTTCTTTCTTTCCTCTCTCTTTTTTCTCTCTGTCTCTTATTGTTCTCTTTCTTCCCTTCTCTCTCCTTTCTCTGTTTTTTAATTTTTCGTTCTCTCTCTCTCCCTCTGTCTTTTTCTCTTTCTCTTTTTCTTTTACTCTCTTTCTCTCTCTGTCTGTCTTTCTCTCCTTCTCTCTTTCAGTCTCTCTCTGTTCTTCTCTCCTCTCCTTCTTTCTCTCATTCTGTCTCCACCCTTTTCTCTTGTCTCTTTCTCACTCTCTGAGCCTTTCTTTTTCTCTTTCTTTCCTGTTCTGTTCTCTCATTTCCTCTTTCCATCCTTCTGTCTCTAGCCTTTTTTTCCTGTATCTTTCTCACTCTTTGAATCTTTCTTTTCTCTTTCTTTCTTTCCTGTTTTGTTCTCCTATTACTTCTTTCTCTTTTTTTCTCTCATGTTCTCTTTTTGTCCCTTCTGTTTGTTTTGCATTCCTTCTCTCTTTTTTCTCTCTATTTCTTTGTCGTTCTTGTTCTATTTCTTTCATTGTTTCTTTGTTTAAACGTTCATCTTTCTTTCTTTCTTTCTTTCTTTCTTTCTTTCTTTCTTTCTTTCTTTCTCTCTCTCTCTCTCTCTCTCTCTCTCTCTCTCTCTCTCTCTCTCTCTCTCTCTCTCTCTCTCTCTCTCCTTTCTCTCTCTCTCTCTCATGCTCACAAACTTATCTGTCCGGCCCCCACAAAATATTTTTTCTACTATTTGGCCCCCGTCCTAAAATTAGTTTCTCTCTCCTGGCTTAATGCAAGCGAGGTATGGCTGTATTCGTCTCTCCGGTTTTATCCGTAAACGCGGGAAGCCGTCGACCGAACATCTCTTGGGTCAAAATGACTCCTGAGGAGGAGCAGCTGGATCCCTCTTTTACTCGACTCACTTCTGTGCTTCATATGCATATCAATTAGAGTTCAGTTTTATCCTTTCAGCTCGTGCCGCAGGGAGTCGACAAACGTGGGGCTCCTTCAAACGTAATTACTCAATTTTCTTTCAGTAAATTACAAGCAACTTAACGAGATACCTCCCATTTAAAAAAAATACAAATAAAAAAAAACTTTCCTGGGTGATATTTGGCAACTTGAATAAAGACGCCCAGAGAGTAAATGGTTCGCCAGTGATTTCCATCAAACCTCGCAGCTATGTGAAACAAATTGCTGCAGAAAGTATTTTAAAGCTAAAAGCCGAAACGTCACCTGCACCGGAGAGACTTTAATGCGCTTTATGGCTGAGGGATGACACCGCTAAGGACAGAAGCAAATTATTTCAGTCTAAAAACAACCAGCAAAAGCATTATGAAGGAGTGGTTAGCACACTTGCCTCACAGTTCAGATGTTCTTGGGTTGAATCTCGGCTCATGTTTACCCGCTTTGACGAGTATTCTTATGAAGTTAATTAGAGCTTTTTGGTTTAATCGTATATCTGTATTATCTTTTTTTTTTAAATCAGATGTGGCATACAAACTTGTTAACTCTAACTAGTTAACTCTAACTTGTTTGCACTAACTCATTCACTCTGGCTTTAACGGGCTCGCTCTAACTCAAAATAGCTCTAACTTGATCTCTAACCAAACTCTAACTCACTCGCTATCTCTAACTAGCTTGCTCTTTCTCTAGCTCACTCTCTATCTAACTTGATGTCTCTCTTTTTCATTTTAATTTGCTCTCTCTCTCTCTCTCTCTCTCTCTCTCTCTCTCTCTCTCTCTCTCTCTCTCTCTCTCTCTCTCTCACTATCTGTCTAAATCGCTCTCCGAAAGGATTGTTAGAACAATACCACCATCTATTTTCATTAATAATGTGTTATGAAAAATGTGTTTCCTATGGAAGCAGTAAACTCTTCATATTTGTAATATAAATTTTGGAGATTGCCAACACTTGGGTGAGACACTCCATATCCATTTTGTCTAAAACATTCAAACCACTTAAGGATCTCCGCTTTCATTTATGGTTTCTGTCTTTTATTTCCTTTTTGCCGCTTTGGCTTTAGGTGCAATTTCCAATGATGTCTCCTTTTGTTTGACATTGTTTTCATCTACCCTGGTCTTTCTTGCTGCTTCCAAATTGCTTGTTTCTTCAGCAAAATTGATCACTTTTAGGTTAAGGACCACACATAAGGACAGATGTTTTCCTTTTTGTCCGGGCATAGTATATTGCAAAAATAATTTGAAAAAAACAATTTCAAATTGAAGTCAACAGTATAGGAAACATGTTTTTCTCCAGGCAAAGTGTGGGGGGCATTCATTGTACAAGGCAATTGACAATTTATTTGCATTTATTTTATTTTCAAAATATTGTGCATTGGAAATTATTTTAGTTTGACATCGTGATATATTAGTTAAGTTTTTGTTATATCGCTGCTTTTTTTATTTGATTTTTCCAGCTTTTATTTTGAAACATTTGTAATAGAAGTACATTGTATTTGTATCATATTTGTATACTCTTAGAGCCTGAAATCTTTGTACTTTGTATATCGCAACTCTAAGCTCACTCAGAAGGGTAAGGGTTCAATTAATGAATGATCTTCTTGGATCAGATCGATACCAAAAATCCCAGCCCACCCCTAATGGCTTCCTCCACAGCAGTTTTGATAGAACACCTCTTGGCTCCATTATGCATTTATTCATTTGCCAAGATTATATTCTTTCCCCCTATGGGCTCCATTTCCAAACTTTGAACTTGTAACCCTGGATTTTAAAAAAATTTGAACACCCTGCTATTTTGCTATTTCACTTAGAAATTATGGAGGGGTCTGACATTTTCATAGTAGGTGCATGTCCACTGTGAGGTATGTAAACTAAAAAAAAAATCCAGAGATTTCAGACCCCTCCATGATTAATAAGTGGGAGAAATAGCAAAATAGCAGGGTGTTCAAATACTTTTTTTTTCACTGTACATACCAGAAGTTGTCTGACATATCTTTTTAGCGCAGATGCTTTAGCAGGGGTTTCACATCCGATTATTCCACATCAGCTTGAAGCTCTTACCTCTTTCATGTCTCCTCCCCAACTCTCGACACTCCCCCACCCTTGTTTGTGGTTGTTGCCCTCACCCGCATCATGCATTGCCACATTCCGTGAGTTGTTTCCCCTTGCGTATGCGCACAGAAAGACATCTTAGCAGGTTTACGTCTGACACTTTATGATAACACTATGAAGTGTGGAAACAGGAAATTAAAGACCTTTGGCGATTGCTGAAAATCCTTCGGGGTGATGTTTTTTTGATGATGACACAGTGCTCTCATACTTTTGGCTTTTTCTTGCTGAAAGTTGACTTTGGCGTAGTAAAGACATACTTTTGAAACTTGAGTTAGTTGGCAAAAAGGGCATTTGCTGTTTTTCTGTCGCCGGATAAAATATTGACTGATGCGAGGGAACATGGAATTCCAGGCTTAAATGCTTGAACACCTTCTGTAATGTTTTATCCATTGTCTGCACCACTTATCCTTAGTAGGGTCGTGGGTGTGCTGGAGCCCATCCCAGCTATCTTTGGTTAGTGGGCAGGGGACACCCTGAACTGGTTGCCAGCCTGTGGCAGGGCACACAGAGACAGACAACTCGCTCGCTCATTCACACCTAGGGACAATTTGGACCGGCCAAATAACCTGACATACATGTTTTCGGGATGTGGGAGGAAACCAGAGAGCCAGGAGGAAACTCACGCAGGCACGGGGAAAACATGCAAACTCCACATAGTAAGGTTCAGTCTCATGACCTCAGAACTGTGCCACACACACGCTAACCACTGCGCTGCCGTGCTGCCAACTACTTGAAGATAGCTGGCATCGGCTCGAGCACCCCCGCAACCCCACTGAGGATAAGTGGTGCAGATAATGGATGGATGTTATGTTTCAGTTAAAGAGAAATAGCACTTGACTAGTGTCATTTTTCACAGTGCGGGCTGGCATCAGTTCTACATGCAGAGCGCATCAGACTCAGCTCCACTCTCCAGGCGCGACTAATCTTGGATTGATTGGTCATGCCAGGAGAGTTAGGTGCAAGGAGGATGTTCAAATATCTATAAATATCTATCTACCCTGGTCATGTCCCTTGAGAGGGGTGACCGACAGCAAGACAAACACATACAAAAACAAAGAAAATAAAAGAAGGGACAAAGTAGCAAAAAACACAGACAGAAATTTTGGGGGTCCATGGCCAACCCAAAAGCCCAAATGCCCAAACACCTAAACACGTTAAGCACCTCGCCACCTAAGTCGGTCATGCTTTCATCCCTCCAGATGAAACGGGACACAAGAAAGCGCCCATGTCACTCGGGTCAGGGTGACACAACACACTCCTCTGTTCAACGGCAGCCCATGACAGCTTTCACTGGTTTACCCCTGCAGCAACATACGGGTGCCCTGCCCATCCCTTAGAACACGTCTAAACATCCCATTATCCTTTTACAATACTTCTCCACTCATTCCTATCACCGACAAGAGCTCTCGCTTTCACTAGATTTAGACCTTTTTCCTGTGCATTCATCATTCATATTCAACACCATCCATCCACGTCAAACGTGTCCTTCCTCTTGGTCTCCCTCCATTTACTTCTGCTACGTTAAAAATAATAAAACAAAAACAAAAAAAAGGGCAACCCTTTGTTGTGCTACCTCAGTTACAGGACAAAAATATTTGGACAGACACACTTTTTTCACAAGTTGGGCTTTCCATGCACCCACATTGGACTTGAAATGAAATATCTCGACACTTCTTCAGAACTGGGTGCAGACTGTAATTTTTAACTCAAGTGGTTGAACAACAGCAACATCTGACTGAAAATAATGGAATTGTATACATTTTTACCCAAACACACCACATTTTAGGGCAGGGGTGGCAAAAAAGTTTGACACAAAGAGACAACATTTTTAACGGTGAGAGTCAAAGATCCACACCACGCACTGACCTGCCATGACAGTTAGACACACAAAAACACACACAATTAAAAACATTATTTCCCATAACACACTCCTCTCCTTACAAAACAACAAGTATTGTTCTTGTGTTGATTTCATGGAAATTGTCCACCCTCAATACAGACAAAAAAAAAAAACTAAACATGAAACAAGGTAAAGAGCCACAGTATATAGAAAATATGATGAGGCAAAGAGAAACACTCTTATTGGCCAAGATCTAGAGCCACGTGTTCGCCCACCCCTGTTTTAGGGCAAGGGTCTCCAACTCAATTGAATTGGCGGACACTCAAGCTAGGATCTGAGTGAGGTTGGGCCAAAAGGCGTTTTCCACAAAATAAGCGCTGATAAAAACCTGACGCTGTTCTTAAAGGGCCAGTGTTAGATATGTGTCCACTAGGTGTTGCTGAATTGCATGGTGAAAGCAAAAATTAATCCAAGGAAGACTAAAAACTGAAGACTGAAAGTGAGAAAAAAAGCACAATTTTTGTCATTTTCTGTCCAGCCTTTCTCAGAGAAAGAACGAAAGAAGGGAACATATATATGGCTCTTTGTCCATTAAAAAACCTGATGTTTGTATTTAAATTCAAATTATGTATGTATTTAAATAGATCAATAACTAGATGGATATACAGCCCCTTAGACTTTCAAGTTGTTCAACGAAGTAACTCTTTTTATTCACCAAGAAAGAGGATTTGATTTATATCCAACCATTTCTCAGTGAAAGATTAAATTTGGTGCAATTTGATGCAGTTTTTAAATTCCAAATATATTTCCTGGTTAAGCCGCTCTTGATGCACCCAACCTTTTTATTTAAAACTCAACGTCAGCTGTGTACTGAAGTCATTTATTATACCAGACTGTTCTTGCGATTTGGTATCATTCAACCACATGTAATTTGCACGTGATTACTTTCTGCAAATTCGCATTCAACAGGTAACGCACGTAAGACATCTCAATCATCTCCCTTCTCTAATTGGACGCCTGCCCCAGCATGTTTGGTACTTGACGTCGGTTGGTTTTCGTGACCATATGCTTCGCCACGATTCTAGGAACGCGTTGATTATACACACAGACGGGCTGATTTCCTTTTTCCTGTTGTTCGATTTGATGTGCTGCACCTGGATAGGACGGTAAATGCTAGTTTTTAATAAGCATGAGCCGTACCCTCGGGCAACACTTCACCCTTGATTTTGTGGGCCAGGTAATCATTTCTTACTTAGCATATGCTCCCTCTGCATTTCCAATTACAATATTTATTTGAACGCCTATCACACGACCAATCATATTGAAATACCAAACCCATTACATCTGGTGTAGACAACGGCATTTTTGTTTTGTTTATGACTGAGTTTGTGGTTCAGGGTCTCAAATATGGGTTTCAAACAGTGTTGTGAGTTTATAAACCAGCATACCAAACAGCCAGACCTAAATCTTTTAATTTGTTGTTTCATAATGAGAAAATGACACGCCCAGGAGTAGTTTTGAATTAGCTAACATTTGATTTTCATGTACCAGCTAAATATGTTTTATAAGGAAAACTGGCTCTTTGTTTTCAATTAAAATATTGTTTTAAATGTGCATGACACCACTAATTAGAACACTTCAAAGATCCTTCTATGATATCATCTACGATACATTGTTTCATGCAGTTTTGTAGCCATTCGACAAGATGGATATAGCTCGTGGCAGCTTTTATTTGATAGAGATGAAGTTCTTACGTTTATTGTAATCTCCAGGCTTTTATTATGAAGGTGTGTTAAATACTAATGAGTGATATGACTGACCAAGGGTGGTCAATCTTGAAAAGTTTAGTATCGATCCGGGCCAAGTAAATAGATGAGGATACTGATACATTTTGCTTGGAAATGTTATGATCATTGAATATTTGAATTATCCCCTTAGAATTGGTTTATGTTTACGTTAAACACAGCACAAAGAAAAATGTTTCATTTTTTTTATAAAATAACTTCGATTCAAACTGTAAGCGGATAAAAAAGAGAATTGTTTTTATTACAACTGTTTCAGAACAAAAGCCAAGAGAGTCAAATAAAAAAACAGCGATTTAACAAAAATATAGAATAAATATCATGACAAGTCAACTATACCTTCCTTTGCACAAGAGTGTGAAAATAAAGTCAGCGGTGCAAATAAAGTATCAATTGTCTCTCATTTGCTCTGTTGCCATAGTGACAACGGATTTACAGTTTTTTTTGTTCAGGAACAGTAACTTGTTTACATTTTTGTTTGCAACTTGGAAATAATGTTAACAATACATATATACAATATCTAAAAACCTATAACACTATAAAAAATGAAATATTTGTCCAACGTTATAGAGGGAAATTCAAGACAGTCAAACAAAAAAATAGTAATGTCACAGACAAGCCCTTTTGGCTCTGTTGTCATAATGTCAACAGCTTTATAGGTTTTTGTTCAGGAACAGTAACATTTTTCGGTTGCACCTGTTGCTCTCTGTAGGGTAAACATTTTTCATACGTTTATGAACATTTATTATGCTTCCCGTTTGCCTCTCTCATATTAGCTTCTGATTAGGGTGCACGTCTTTGTCCCTCTCTTCTACCTAGCAGGCAAAATGCAGAAGCAGGCCAGGTAGGGAAAGGTGCGTATAGTGTGTCTGTCAGTCACGCAAACAAGCATAAACTCAGAGAGTGTCGTTGGGTAGGTGAACAAGAGAAGAACTTATTTACCTACATATAGAGGCAGCACTTAAAGGAAACTAGTTGTGGGGTGAAGCATCGGTGCAAAGACAATAGTATCAATCCTATTCAAGTTTGTTGGTTGGTTGGTTAGTTTGTTGGATCCCTTAACCACTAGGGTCATAGGGGCACCATTTCCTGTGGTATGTCTTGGGCAAGTACAGCCTGGTGGCGCCCATCCCTCTTCAGGCTTATTCAAGTACTCGCTTAATTTTAGGTAAAATCGATATTTGGATCGAGCCCTACTAAATAGACAAGATGGATTGTAAAGCCCCTCACCCTGTAGTTCATGGCAGTTTTTACTTAATGGACATGAGGTTTTTAATTATTAGAAGCTCCTGGGTTCTATTAAGAAGGTGTGTTAAATAGTAAGAAATGGTATAACTGATAATGGTACTTGCTGGTGGCACATCACTTAGCCTCATTTTTAATAGTAAAAATACCAGCAGGAAAAAAAAGTAAATTATGGGAAAATGTCACTCGAAAGGCGGGCATTCATTGTACAAGTACATTTATGCTTTTACTCAGTGATTAATGTAGTTGCCCATCAAAAAAAGAAAGACTTCTAGTGTCCTCTGCTTTCAAATACACAACACTTTGCATTTATCAAAAAAGAACCTATTTATACGCACAATGGGCAGCACCAAGCGAATTTCAATGTCTTTTGAAATGAGTCTCGCAGGTAGCAAGCAATACATGAATTGAATATAGAAGCATAAAGATGTTTTGTAAATTACATTTTTTCTTTAATTTTTATCCGGATATTTCATTGGCACATAAAGTACTGTTTTTGTTCTCAAAATGAAGTACATTCTGAAGCAGAGATGTTAAGATTTCAGGCCGGGGCAGGGGTTTTAAATTAATGTGTCTTTTAGGACTTAGGCTTACAGTTGGGGGTAGGTGGACCAACCCTAATATCAATATTGTCGATACGAAGCTAGTACTTGGGTCGGAACGATACTATTGTCCTATAATTGATACATCTATTGTAGCCTGATCATCCTGGGAGGGGGATTACCTCGTGCTGTCCCTTCTCAAGGTTTCTTCATTTTCCTCATGTTGAGGTTTTTGAATATGTCCTTGCCCTAATTTAGGTCTTAAATCAGTTTGTGTAATAATAGTCTATAGTGTGCAATAGTTTTTGATTTGAGCAGCCCTTTAAGACTCTTTGTGATTAAGGGCTATACAGATAAACATGACTTGACTTGACATACTTTGCTCCTACACCAATTTGCTCAATGTGTCGCTTATCTATGTATATAGCGCAACCCTTCTCTCTCACCCATTCACTTTATAAGTTTAAGCTTGAGTGTGTGACTGACAGGCACACTTTTAGCACCACTACCTACCTGGCCTGCTGCTGCATCCTGCCTGCCAGGCAGAAGAGAGGGACAAATCTATGCGGCCACCTCTACCAGAAGATAGAAATAACTGAGGCAAACAGGAAGCTCAGTGTGGATTTTTTTTAACTACAGAAAAGGACAAACTTATTTTTTTTCCTTTCTATCTTGATAGTCTCATCTTTTTTCTCTTCAGTCTTTATTACATGTTTTACCCTGGAGTGCAATGTCTAATCTCGTTTCACAATGTTGATTTCAATGACAATAAAGATAATTCAATGTCAAGTGAAATATGTTTGGTAAAGTGTTCTGCTACTGTGGCAACAAGACAAATACAAATACAAGAAAAAAGCATTGGCATAGAGTGCCAAGGTGCAAGCAAAATGTAAATATGTTACCTTTCCAGAACAAACAAATGCACATCCAATGTCACTGTGGCAGCAGAGCCAATAAGAGACAATGATACTGTATTTGCAAATTTAAGTTTGTTTTCTAGTTGACCTTTTTAAACACTATTTGTATTTATGTTTCATTGTTGCTTTTTTGTCACGACCAGAACGGAATCAGGACCCAATTGTGTAAAGTTTATCACAAGCTTTATTGAAAGAAAGAGGTAGGGCTGCGCCCACGATCCGGTGCTCGCTGGACGTGGGAAGCAAGTCGCTCTCGCAATTGGATTGTGATCCGAACACGGAATTGGATCTTCCGTAGCGGGCGATGGCGGTGTAAGGGACGGAAAGACAGGTCGATAGCCGGAACAGGAGAGCAAAAAAGTGGTCGGGGTCAGAAACGGGTCGGAAGCCGGGTCGGGGGAACAGACTTAGTCGGGATCAAAAAACAGGTCGTAATCAGTAATCATGACATTTTTGGTTTCACTCTCTTGACTTATTGTTTTCTTTTTAATATTCTTTAAGTTTGCAGTGTTGTTATGTCATGAAAGATGAAACATTTTAATGCCTAAAACAATTGTACTGTTTTGATCGTCATTATGAACTCACTCAAAGCATCATCAATTATTCAATGATCATGAAGTTTCCAAGCAAAAAGTATTGGTATTGGATCGGTATCGATCTATACTCCCGCTTATTTACCTGGATCAGTTCCATGCCCATGTTTCCAGTATCACCTACACTTAGCTTTTAGTGTTGACTTTCATTAGTCATGAATTATTTCAATACTTCTTAATTCTGGCTAAGAAAGAAGCCTTTCACACCAATGGTTTCAAGCTAGTGTTAGAAATTTTAGCTAACGTTTGAGTTAGGTAAGGGTTTTGCTACAGGATTATTGTTATTATCCTCAGTTTATATTTGGGCAACAGTTTTAATTAATATAATCCTGCCACTGGGGGGCAAAACAGCTGCAAGGAGAGCGGCAGCACAAGAAATTGAATTGAAACATTATATCTATGGCTGTCTCTGAAATCCTTTTAGAATTGATTTGGGTTTTGGTTATCCCATCGATTCCTGTGGTAATCACATTATTTGTCATTACTCGTTTTTTTCAAATGCAATATCAGAGAAGGATATTTTACCAAATAAGCAAGAAAAAAATACACATTCCTGAAAATACCAGCCCGTATTCATGGAACTTGCATTCTTTCACGCAAATGAAAAAGGGCAGGTCTGTCTTATCAGGAGCTCAGTGTCACATATCAGACATTGTAAGTCTGCACCGCCTAATGGAATTAAATGTGCAAATAGGATCCATTAGTCCGGGGCCAGTATAACAGCGGCAAGCCAGCTCAGGAATGAGTCAAATATAGTGGTGCAGCACGAGAAGTGAGTTGGCAGTGGACACAGTCGGTTTAGTTCAATCACACCTTTTCTATAAGGACCTTCTCACGTGAAGCCTTTCTTTTGCCACTCTCTTCCTCTTTCCCTTGCTCTTTTGTCATTCAGTCAATTAATATAAGTGTCGTGCTTGTGGGGGGAGTTGGCTTCTCGAAAGAGAAGAAATCAGCCTAATGTGTTTGGGGCAAAACAAAACATGAATAATGAGTTAGGAGACACTGCTCTGCGGTAAAACAGAACAAGTTTCGGGATAGGGTTTTGAGGCAGGTCCATCGTTGGTAAGGATGGTAGACACTAAAAATAAGGAGAGCATGAATCAATGAGTTTAGAAGTTGAAAGTAGAACAGGGGAGGACTGTACAAAAAAAACACCACAATGCTAAATTCCAAATTGGTTCTGAAGGTCCTCCCCAGAGAACCTGATCTTTCTTAAATTTAGTAGGCTGCATAGTAATCAAAACAAAGAACAAAAGTCCACACTAATAGTCAAAATAACAAACAAACTGGCACCCTTTGCTTCTGTTTTGCAGGTGTATATTATTTAAAACAGAAACAATCAGAATAAACGTATCAATGGTTTAAAACCGATAGAAAGAGGGGAGCTTTTCCTCAGCCATTTTGACAGAAACTCTTCTTTGCTTCACTTTGCATTTATTTCATACAATCCTTTTTCTATACTTTACCGCAGGGGTGTTTGAACTTTTCAGGAAGCAGGCCAGATTTGGTAAGCTGAGAATTGGTGAGGGACAACTATTCAGCCTGGAATTCTGTGTTAAATAATACTAACATTTTGTTGATTTGTTGGTTCTGCAATACAGAACTGTAGCCTATTTAATTACATTTTCAGTAGAAGCACGGTGTTGGCAAACAGATTGACTTTATATATTTGTAAATTATTTCAATGTATTTATTACCCTATTTTCTTAAACTTTTTCTTCTTTAGTCTTTTTTTCCTAGCTTTTTGATTATTTTCTCCTAGCTTTTTTGTTTCTTTTTTTTTTACTTTTTAAATTTTTTTAACTTCCTTTTCTCTTTTCCCCTCTAGATTTTTACTTCTATTTTCTTGATTTTTCGTTTCCCCCATTTTTTGTTATCCTTTTATTTTCCTTTTCCCTTTTTTTCTTCCTTTTCCTCTTTCTTTATTTCGTTTTTTTCCTTCTGTTTCATTTTTCATTATTTTTTTCTTTTTCTTTCTTTGCTTTATTTTTCTCCTTTTTGAATGTCATTTGTGACTAATAATAATCGTATTTAAAAACTCAAGTATGCACTATTCATTGACTTGAAAAGCGCTATATGAATGCAGAACATTTACATTTAATGTTATAATGTTATAAAATGTTAATGTTATAAAAGCAACAAATACAATCTGACGAGCTGTTTGGGAGCCCAAACTTTTTTTTTACTGAGCGGAGCCAAAAGAGCCGCTTCTCTATAAAGAGACGTAACGTTGCACAGCAACATTGATGTAAGCACTTGGTATTTACCTGCGGCACAGACTGCACTGAGCGAGAGAGCGAAAGGAGTGTCTTTGAGCTATAGGTTCCTGACCCCTGCCTCACAGGCTTAATTTCCAAGCTTACAGCATCAACAAAGTAACTCTGATCTCCTCTAACACAACTGCCGTTTTTTGCCAAGCCATTTTAGTGAAAAAAAATAGAATCCAAAAAAAGATATACCACTTTGTGCTACATAGAACACAAAACTACGAACACAATACGATTGAGCTACATAGATTCTTTATCTTCAGAGGTAAAATGACTTATATAAGTATCGTGATGATGAGTTGTTTTTCGTCTTGGTTGTCGTGTATAATCCGTAGCAGCATTGAATTGAAGATGACATTCCTTTGTTTTTATACAGTACAATATTATTTAATACTATTGTATGCCGCTCTAATGGAGTACATTATCAAATTGGCATTGAAGTTTTATCTCAAGGTCTCAACTAAAGAAAATGGGTTCCAACTGGACTAACAGCTTTTATCAAGAGATTTGAATTGAGGACTTCTACGTTATTTTTTTGCGGTGATGGACCCAATTGAAAGGAAGCAGAAAAGGAAATGAGGCAGTAGTGCTGAAATAATGATCGTATTTAATAACAAAACCAAGAACTAAGTAACAAAATAAGGGTCACAAAACAATTTAACAATTCAAACAAAATCAAATCTGTCAATATCTAAACCTAAAACAAGGACCAAAACCCCGAATGCAAGGAACAAAGTAACAAACAAACGGGCTGTCCAAACAAGCTACCAGAAACAGAAATAAACCTCGTCCGACCTGTTTGCTGTCCAAAAAGTCATTATAAAGGTTCGGGACAGTTGTCACAGTCAAGGTAATATCATACCAGCGTCAACATTATCACACACAGACGCCCCAAAAATTCATTGGTGGCCCTCTGGCAGTTTGGAGGACATTGTTGACTTGCGATGCTGCAACAGAGCCTACGATATTATTAAAGACTCTACTCAACCCAGCCACCACCCGTTTGACTTGTTGCCCTCTGGTAACCCTACAGATCCCTTAAAACACGGACTAACAGGCTCAGGGACAGTTTCTTCCCCAGGGTCATCAACACCCTGAACAAGACTGTTTATAATGTATCTCTCAACAGTTATATTTAAAATGAGTATTGTGTAGTAAATTGATATGTGAGGAGTACAAACATGTTTGTGTCGTGCCTAAAGTCAAGCATGTGTTGGGAATATCATGGTTGGTGTTGCTTGATTGTAACTGATTTTGGGGAGTTGCCTTTCATTAAGGGAAATAAAAACTCAAGTATGCACTATGAGAAATTGGGGCAGAGAATGGTCTCGTCCATCCAGAAACTGGGTCGCAGGGCAATGTTCCAGCCTGATAATGACCTTAAATACACTTCTAAGATGATCAAGGCTTTTCCAAAGAGGCAAAGGGTAAAGGGGATGAACTGGCCAAGCATGTTTCCAGATATAAACCCAATAGAACATTTTAGGGCATCCTCAGCCGCAAGTTGGAGAAGCACAAGAATAACATTCCAGTGGCAATTTGTGAGACTAGTGAAATGAAATGAAATGAAATGATCTACATTTTTATAGCACTTTTCAAGTCAACAAAGAATTCCCAAAGCGCTGGAATCCGTGACCAGGAGGATTAAAGTAGTTCTGCAAAATCATGGTGGCCACACAAAATATTGAACTTCAGGGACTTTTACTTACTTTCAATATGTCAAAGTGATGTTTCTGACATACAACACATACAATAACAAAAAAATTAAAAAGGGGGAAAAAAATAGTAAAAAACACACACAAACAGTATATAACCTTTACACTGACTACCTTTCAATATGTCAAAGTGATGTTTCTTCAGTGTTGTTTATTTAAACATTACGATGAAATCTCTGCAGAAATGTGAGGGGTGCACTAACTTTTCTGACATACTATACTGTATTCACATGGCCTGGGGATGCATACAAAGACATTGACAGGAGCATGCAATATACTTGAAGGACTAGGAGAAGCAGCCTACTCAGATGCAGCGCGGGTCGCATCATCTGCTCTCCGCCATCGATTGAGTGACGTTTGTGTCCAGAAGTTGCATTAGTTAATGCTAAATGCTTGTCTGACATGGCCTCTTGTTTCAGGGAAATCCCATTGTGTTTTAGCGGTGCCATGTGCTGGCAGCATAATTCATATCACTTGGGAATTCTTATGAAGTGGATGTGGGCGGGAGGAAAACTGTTCCTGGACAGTGCATTTTGATGCAACTGTGGACCAGTAGAGAAAAATAAAAAAGGTAAACAATAACTGTACGCTATAAGTCATTTATTTATTGCACTGAAAACAATAAGCGGAATCCTTACAATAAAACAAAAAAAAGTTTTTAATATTGGACACCCGCAAAGGAGATTTCATAGGATGCGAGTTTGTTATTTTGACTATTACTGCGCACTGTTGGCCTTTGTTTCTTTTTTTACATTGTTTTTAATATTAGCCAATCAAGTTGCTTTTTTTTGTTTTGCACACCCTTTAGGGCGAATCTGCTTTTGTAACTTAAGATATTAAAACAATAATAATAATAATTATTAAAGGCCCTTAGAATGGTTTTGACATTATTCTTTTATTATTTTATCAAACAATGTCCAAATATTCACTTGTTCAAATCCAGATACAAAGAATCTATCTATCTATCTATCTATCTATCTATCTATCTATCTATCTATCTATCTATCTATCTATCTATCTATCTATCTATCTATCTATCTATCTATCTATCTATCTATCTATCTATCTATCTATCTATCTATCTATCTATCTATCTATCTATCTATCTATCTATCTATCTATCTATCTATCTATCTATCTATCTATCTATCTATCTATCTATCTATCTATCTATCTATCTATCTATCTATCTATCTATCTATCTATCTATCTATCTATCTATCTATCTATATAAAGATGGAAATTATTGTTATTTTAATTGATCCTCTTATATATAGTATGTTGAGAATGGATGGAGACAGCAATAATAATGATGATGACGGTGAAAGTGGTGGTGGTGTTGATGATGATGATGATGATGATGATGACAGTGACTAAGTGACTGTGCATCCACAAAACCTATGTAAATACAGTGGGACCTCGCTACTTCGCGGTTCCACATTCTTGGGTTCAGAGCTTCGCGGGTCTAAAAAGTAATAATAATAAAATAAAATAATTAAATAAATAAATAATTAAATAAACACATTTTTTTAAATTTATTTTTTAAAAGCATTTTTGAAGGGGCGTCGCTACTTCGTGGATTTTCACTTTTCGCGGGTGGGTTTGGTCCCCATTAACCGCGATAACCAAGGGATTACTTTATGTATATTCTTGAGGTGTTTGTTATATGTAAATACACAGGAGGTTTAGCAATAAGTCACAATTATTAAGGAAGTGGTGTGGGATCAAATAAGCATATGCATCTTCCTATTCCCTTTCGGACATGTTACGTTCACAATGTTTTGGTTTTTGACTTGTTGTTTTGTTTCATTTTTGTTTTCTCATGTTCGAAATAAAGTTTAATTCATTCAATGATTCATTTATTATTATAATTATTATTATTATTATGATAAAAAATTATTTTTACTTTTTATTTGAAAATAAGGTGATCAATATTATCATTTATTATTATTATTATTATTATTATTACAGCACGTTTTAATGTCTCCGCCTTGAATTGATGTTCATGTTTCGTCTCGTAATGACGTTTAACACTTGATGCGCGAGGTAAAACGCTCTCGGGGCATAATGCACAAAATGCACAGTTATTTTTTGCACAAAGCCCCAGTCATCTGTCCACGCTGGCTGGGGAGAGCGCGATCTTTTCGCTCGAGGAGCCGTCATGATTCGTTCATTTATCGCGCGCATGTGTTTTGTTGGCTGGGTCTCTCTCACTCTCTGTCTGCCAGGCACCGGGCAAACTCACACTGAAAAACCCACGTAAAGCCTAACGTAAATCCTTTACATAACATGGCGCGCAACTGAAGATGTATAAATTTCAGGTAAATGCGCTTGAAAAAAAAAAATCATTATTATTTGGCCGTGCGCTCGCGTGCCACTGGTTAACCCCTCGCGTGCCACTGCTGGCCCGCGTGCCATAGGTTGCCGACCCCTGATCTAAAGGAATAGTGTATAATATTTAGTGCCTCTTAATGGTTCCAAAATATTTTAAAGAAAACATTGATTTGAATACCAGGCAAAATACACAAATTATTATACCAATGTTCATTTTATAGAAAATAAATAAATGATATTTATTTTACATAGTGAAATCCATACCTAAGAATGCCATGTTTGTCTCGCGTTTTGCTTCTTGCTGTGGCACTGGTTTACGTTCGCGTTTGACAAAAGTGCCATCTAGTGGTCAAATATTACAAACTCGTGCATTAAGACATAAAACAAACATTGGACAATAAAGAAAGATTTTTTTCAAATGGACAAACATTCTGTTTAATATTGTATGTTTTGCGTCTCAAACATTGTTTTAATATGTTTGTTTTTGAACACAAATGAACGGTTGCAGTTCTTTTGCAATACACCAAAATATACTGTTACTTTGGAGAATTTCCGTGGTTGTTTTCTTATCAGCATTTTTCCCTATTTAACACTATTTCCATCATTTTAAAATTACATTTCTCATCTCATCATCTCATCAGCCGTACCGCTTATCCTCATTAGGGTCGCGGGGTTGCTGGAGCCCATCCCAGCCATCTCCGGGCAGTGGGCGGGGGACACCCTGAACTGGTTGCCAGCCAATCGCAGGGCACACAGGGACAGACAACTCATTCGCTCATTCACACCTAGGGACAATTTGGACCGGCCAATTCACCTGAAATGCATGTTTTTGGAACGTGGGAGGAAACCGGAGTGCCCGGAGGAAACCCACGCAAGCACGGGGAGAACATACAAACTCCGCACAGGAAGTCTGGAGCTGGATTTGAACCCACGACAGGTTCCCATGACATGAACTGTGCCGCACAAGCGCTAACCACTGCGCCGCCGTGCTGCAAAATTACATTTATGTTTGGTAAATTCAGAAACATGTACTAGTTGTATTTTGATTAAGTGATTTCCACATCTATTTATTTATTTTGAACATGTCACTGTCTTGCGTGTATAATATTTATTTTTAGAATGGTCTGTGTACACTCACTGTTGCCCCTCTCCCTCCGTCCTTCCCTCCTTCACATTTACATGCAAAAGGGAATAACCATTAATTGAGAGTGGGCATTCGTTCTCAAGGTGCTTTTTAGTCAGTGGCGCGCTCTCTGCGGCAGCATTTAAAAGGATTTTATGTGATCTGTTTATTATGAACCCGGACAACCTAATTGGGTTACAATCTATATAAATGTAACCATATTAATGATAACATGCATTCTTGTATAACCAAGGTCCCCTTTACCTTTTCTTTAAAATCTGCATGCATTTTGTTTCATTTTCTCTCTAAAATGAAGCATGTTCGTGACAAACGTTGTTAAATACGTGTCGATCATTAACTAAAAACGTAAACTACGAACACAAAACGGACATACAAATTAAGTTGTATTCATTTATTGTCCTCTAAAGTCTGATTCCAGATGTTGTTCTGCTCATTGTGCTATATCTTTCAAGACAGCTTTCTGTTTGCTCTATTCTCTTACACTCGTCTCTGTTATTATGACTGAAAATAGCAGCACGGTAGAGCAGTGGTTAGCGCGTGTGCGCCACAGTTAGGAGGTCGCGAGATCAAACTTCCTGTGTGAAGTTTGCATATTCTTCACGTGCATAAGTCATTTTACTCCGGGCACTCTGGTTTCATCCCACATTCCAAAAACATGCATGTCAGATTAATTGGTCGCTCGGAATTGTGACCAAGTGTGAATGGGCGACTGAGTTGTCTGTCTCTGTGTGCACTGCGACTGTCTGGAAACCAGTTCAGGGTGTCCCCTGCCCACTGCCCGAAGATAGCTGGGATGGGCTCCAGCCAAAACCTCGTGTATACCTTTGAGTTCCTTTTTTAGGTGTGAACGATGCACGTTGTTCAGGAATAAATACAGCCTACTAGAAAAAAATAATTTGAGTTTGAACAAAGGCACCTCACATAAACACAACAACATCCTCTGTTGTAAGAGAGTGTTCGACAGCATTATTTCAGTTTCTTATTTTCACTTCCCTTTTATTTGTACCACTAGACATATTCAGTTATTGTGGCATTTTAACAGGGGTGTATTCTTTTTATATGCACTCTATCTGAAGTATGACGGATTAAACGTAAAGGTCGTTAGTCTTGCTACCTGTTATACATAAGTTTCCGCTAGTGAGAAATAAACAGATAATTCATTGCCTCCAGTTCCTACCAGACGCCATTGCAATGAGAGTGTCATCTTTCTTTATTTTCCGCATACAATTGGAGAAGTCTCGGCAAACAGGCGAGCCCTCGTTTCATGTTTCCTCCTCCTCTGTAGTTGTACTTCAAACCAAGGAAAAAAAGTAAGAAAATCTATTTCCGTCTACAGGTATATTACATAAACAGGTGTGAAATATTCTCTTCCTTCACAGCCCGACGTAATAAATTGAGGAGGCTCTGATCAAGTTGCATTCGCTCTGCTTTCACCTGATGCTTCGGGAGGAGATAAGGTGACTTTTGGTCACTTATGTATAAAGTGTGATATAATACGTCATTAAAAAATGCAAAGCCACCTTGATAGCTCTTTTTTCAGACAGATACTCAATCATTAAGTAGCCATTCATACTGATAACCAGCAAGAATATCCCTAGTACTTTAGATTCCCGTAGCAGCAAGATGGCGGACAATCAGACCAGCTCCATCTAGGAGAGCTTTATGTTATGTAAAATTAATACTACTTTCTCGACATATTCTAATTCTAATCATAAACCTGTTACTTATCTCATCATCAATATCTCATCATAGCCTTAACAAATGAGTAATATCGTTTTTTGTTTTTTACCATTCGAAGGCCCTAAATAGTACACACTGTCCCGAAGTAAAAATGAGAATGTTTAAGCAAAAATATATATTTTTTTGTCAGTGTAGCATGGTGAAAGTAGGAAAAGGCCTGTTTTAAGCACGGTCCAAAATAAACCCAAACCCCAGAAAAGATGAAAAAAGAAGGGGACCTTGAAAGGGGCTGCAATGATGACTTAAGCCAGTAGATGGCCTCAGCGAGTAAAACATTTTCAAATTATGGACAGCACCTTTAACTAAAATTATCATTTTTTGAAATAAATAAAAGTGAGCAAACATGCTTTAAAAATATAGTTATGAGAAAAACTAAATAAACAACTGAATGAACTATAGACCTGCCAAACATCGAACATTACATATAAAAGTGGATAAAAGTGTTTTTTTTTTCAACTTTTTCATAGTAGCATTTAAGACTGCCTTTTTTTAAAATGGAATCTATCCACCTTGGCCATATCCCTCACGAGGGGTTGCCGACAGACATACAACACATACAATAACAAAAAAATTAAAAAGGGGGAAAAAAATAGTAAAAAACACACACAGAGATTTTTGGACCATGGCCAACACAAATGCCCAAACACCCAAACAAGTTAAGCACCTCGGCACCCAAGTTGGTCATGCTTTCGTCCCTTCAGATGATACAGGACACACGATAGTGGCCATGTCACTCAGGTCAGGGTGACACAACAAACTCTTTTGTTCAGCACCAGGGCCCGACAGCTTTCACTGGTTTACCCCTGCCGCATCATACAGGTGCCCTGCCCATCCCTTAGAACGCATCCAAACATCCCTCTACCCTTTTACAACACCTCTCCACTCATTCCTATCACCAACAAGAGGAATGGAATAGTGTGTGTTACTTAGCACTTAAAAACAACTACATTGATTTGAAAAATAAGAAAAAACACATTAACTATTATATAACCATGCATTTTTTTCGCAGGTTGACAAATTTCTACAACTGGAGTCTCACCAAAGGGGGAGCTGTCATAATTGTCCACAGTCTTGCTGACACGGGTACCGCTAAAAAAACAAAAACCCTGTGGAAAGTTAGTCAAAACATTTTTAAAAAAAATGGGTATTTATGGTCACTATTAGTCTCCATAGTTTGTATTCTTCCTTGTGCATTTTAGAACTTGTTTTTGTTGCACTACACAATACAGCGACATCGAGGGGTCAAATAATACACACTGTCACTTTAAGTCAAAAGGGGTTCTCAGACAATGTTCTTTTTAAAAGAAGGTGCGCACATAACCTGCTGGTACTGCAAGTGTCCAGCAGGTGGCACTTATGCACCATAAATAACCAAGGAACAATCAAAATTGAATCGCCTCTACCCATTTTCTTAGTTTTCATAGAACATTTATTTTTCTTAATTTGCTACACACTGCATTAGTCACATACAGAAAAGTCGTGGTATTTGCGAACACATAAACCAATAATGTTATAAAAATAATTCTAATCATAAACCTGTTACTTATCTCATCATCATTATCTCATCATAGCCTTAACAAAACAGGGTGTTTCACAATTGTTTTTTAAATATCTTTTGATATGTAAATATCACAGAAAGTACATCCATCCATCCATTATCTGCACCACTTATCCTCAGTAGGGTCGTGGGGGTGCTGGAACCCATCCCAGCTATCTTTGGGCAGTGGGCAGGGGACACCCTGAACTGGTTACCAGCCAGTCGCAGGGCACACAGAGACAGACAACACACTCGCTCATTCACACCTAGGGACAATTTCGAGCGGCCAATTAACATAACATGCATGTTTTTGGAATGTGGGAGGAAACCGGAGTGCCCGGAGGAAACCCACGCAAGCACGGGGGAAACAGGCAAACTCCACACAGGAAGGTTCGATCTCATGACCTCAGAACTGTGCCGCACATGCCCTAACCATTGCGCCGCCGTGCTTCCCGCAGGAAGTACATGATTAAGTTAAATAAAATTAAGATGTACTAATGTTAAAGATTATGTGAATTATTCTTCCAAATCTGATGTGGATCATGTGGATTATGTGAACAATTTCACAAACCTTCAATATGTGCACTGCCTGAGATACAGCATACGTCAAGTCTGTAATCCATCTCCTGCCAAAAAACACTGAAGAATATCTCGGGTAACAGTCTCCAGCAGATTACCCTTTTTTATTTTAAATACAAATTTTCTTCTGAGTTATTACAGGGAAAGACATATATTTACTGTGATAATTCATTATCAATATTCAAAATACACTTTTTTAAAAACACCCTGTGAACTTACTCTGGTTGATAACATGTTAAGTCATGTAGATTGTCTGCATTGTTTTATTAATATGTACTTATCCAAATGTTGACAAACCAATAAAAGCGTGATTAAAAAAAAACAACAACCGGTAATTCAGTTATTCTCTTCCATACCACTAGAGGGAGTTATTATAAGAGAGAATGAAGTTCAACACCTGGGAATTACCTCGTTAGAAATTTGAGTGAAAAATTCACTGACAGTTGAGTTTATTTTACATTGACCGCTTTACGATGGTGTGTACTTCTCCTCGAATTTTGGCTGAAGCTTTTGTGTGTGAGGATGCGCGGCGCAGAGATCGGATGGATGGATAGGCAATACAGTGCCATTTAGTGGTCAAATATTACACAATGTAAATTTAACGGAGGACTAAAAATAAAATGGACTAGAACCTGATTGACCATTAATAATTTTATTCTAGTACTGTTTCCCACTATATATGTAAAAGGCCTGGAGGGATTGAGTTTCTTCTTATCTTTGAATTCAACACTAGAAAACTTTAAATTCCTTTAATTATTTTACATTTTATTTTTAATTTTATTGTTTGTTATTGCAACATCCATTGCAGTCTGGTCATCCTGTAAGAGGGATTACCTCATGCGTCGTTCCTTCTCAAGGTTTGTTCCTTTTCCTCATGCTGGGGTTTTGGAGATTTTCCTTGCCCTTATATAGGTTTTAGATCAGGGGATGGTGTAATAACAGTCTATAGTTTGCAATTGTCTGAGGTCTGTGTAGTCCTATGAGACTCCTTGTGATTAAGGGCTATACAAATAAACATGACTTAAGTTGAATAAGGTAACTTATTCTGCCCTACTGGAGAGAGCATATATCTCCTGTGCACCAATGTGTAATACATTGCGTTAGTTGTTTAACTGATTGCAATATAGATACGTTTTAGTGGCATTTGTTTACTTGGATGTTTATCCCGATTGGAGTGCTATCTTTATCTGGGTATGAACGTGCCCGTTGTTATTAAAGCACCACCCTTGTTACTGCTGATTATATCTCACAGTAGGTAATGAATTGCGACTGGGTTTAATGTCCTTAAGTCTGATCTTGCTCGCAGGTTTCTTGTAAAAACACGCAGTGGTGTTTGCGTTCCTTGTGTTTATGTTGCAGATTGGGTTTCCTTTTTCGGGTTTGGTTGCACCGAGTGGAGTTTTGTTACTCCGGTATGTTTACCTTGAAAATTGATCTAGTTGTGAGGTCATGCCGTGGTTAGATTTGAAGTGTATTGTTAGTCAACTTGTACTTAAGGGGACTCTGTGTAATATTTGGCCACGAGATGATGTTGTGTTGTGTTGAGCAACTTAAAACGAGGGATATGGAGCACATGGTAGAATACTAACTACAGAGAGTCTAATCGAGCAAACTGCACTGTTGTTCTTCTTGTTTTTATGCCAAGCCTTTCATGAGGTGATACGTTTAAGGCTACAGCGGCGAGTCAATACATTCGGTCATTAAGAGTGTTGGCAACAGATCTGATCATCGATTCATTGTGTCGCGTGCTTTTTGTGTGACTGCAATGCAAATAAGAGTGCATTGATTTTCGTTGTGACATTGTAGTGTTGTTGGGATGTTGAGGGGACAAGCTTGTAGTACCACTTCCATCCAGCAGAGAGTGAATGTCGACAAAACTAAAGAGATCATTGTCGACTTTAGGAAAAACCAGCCCAACCATGCCCCACTTTGCATCAACAACAAGGCTGTGGAGGTTGTCAGCAGTATCAAGTTCCTAGGGGTGCACATTACAAACAAACTCACCTGGTCCGTAAACACTGCATCACTGGTTAAGAGGGCACAGCAGCGCCTGTACTTCCTGCGGAGGATGAGGAGAGCCCACCTGCCCCCACCCTCCCTCATTACATTCTACAGGGGCACCATAGAGAGTATCCTGACCAACTGTATCTCTGTGTGGTGTGGAGGCTGCAGCGCTACCGACTGGGGTAGTGTGAGGAGGGTAACGAGGACAGCAGAGAAAATAATCGGGACTACACTTCCCTCCATTCAGGACATTGGCCAGAAGCACTGCCTATCCCATGCAAAAAACATTACCGGGGACCCCTCTCACCCCCATCATGGACTGTTCACTCTGCTAGCCTCTGGGAAGAGGTACTGCAGTGTGCGGTGCAGGACCACCAGGCTCCGCAATAGTCTAGTCCCCCTGGCCATTAGACTGTTAAATGGTCAATCTAACATATAGTTAACTTAAATCTAAACGGCTGCTAATCTGACTTTTGCACTACTGGCAGTTTTTTTTATAGCTTGCCACTCCTTGCACATTGCTCTCTGCACTATTGTAATTACAGCGTTATTGTTACAGTGTTAATGTTACTGTGTACCTGACTTGTTAACCTGACTGCCCATTTTGCACATCTGGTTAGCTACTCTTCTTGCACTATCTGCACTATGGTAAAATACTACACGTAGCCAAAATACAATACAACATTATTTATATCTGTACATTCAAGGAAACTGTGGGGGTCAGATGCATCGACATTTCGTTCTGTATACACGTGTACTAGAATGACAATAAAGTAGATCTGAATCTGAATCTGAATCTGAATCACATTTTGTTGCGCAACATCCTCTAATTTGGCAGCCAACTTGGAGTAGCATTTTTGCCTGGCAGAGGGCGCTTTGAGACCGCATTTTGATGCATGAGGTCCTCTTGATCCGACAAAACGCAGCCTCCTTTTTTTGCACTTTGTTGCAAATATACCATACATATTTGTACTTTTGTTTGTATTTTGGTTTATTGTTAAGTGAATTGACAAGAAAGTGATTTTCTATTGATTTATATGATAGAATACTAAATACTAAATCTGATGAATCTATTCATCCAAAAAATAATCAAATTATTTATTGGTCATTAAAATAATCAATTGGTCCACCCCAAGATACATTCATAGTTTAGTAGACACCCAAAAAAAGGAGAGGAGACATAAATGTATCTGAACTTGCAAGGAGAACAGTAGAGGACCCAAACATTAGATAACAAATTGCAACCTGTTCTAAAAGCCCTTAACTGTTCTTTCTTTTTAATAAATCAACCGTGTGGTGCAGTGTTCATACGAGTGCTTGAAATCCTTGAAACGCTTCAATTTTAATGTTTTGCTTTCAAGGATTGGAAAGTGCTTGGATTTTGGATGAATAGCTGGTAAATGCTTGCAATTCCTGTTATTTTAACAATAAGTGTGCTTAAAAATGAGGCCAACATTGGTTTTTGGAGGCTCCACTTTGCCATTGCCTTTCTATAAAAAATTTAGTTTTTTTCAGGGTACCCGTTGCAACAAGAGGGCGGACAATCATGTCAGCTCCCTCTAGGTGAGACTCATTTAATCAAAAAATAAATACAATTCTGGATTCACAAGGAAGAAAATGCACATTTATATGATGGCTCATATTATTTTGCTTATTATTTAAAATATTATTGTTTTTATTTAAGCGAATGAATATGTTTTACCCTTAAGATATGCTCGATACAAGACAACTGTCCTTTTAAATACTGCGACGATAGAAGAATGACTGTTTTTAATGGTGTTTGAAATTCTGACTCAGACAGTTTTATGTCGCTCTGTGCACTCGGCTATTTTCGCACGCTCATTTTGATAGCTAATGACTGATTCTCTTTTCTATTACCTGCGGTGTTGGCTGCGAGACTGATGAAGACTTCAGTCTTTTTGGAAAAATCATTTTTTTCTTTCCAACTTAAATGAGAAAGCCTTATTGCTGGGCCTGTCGCTTACACAGCTGGTGGTTGTTTACACCATCCCAAAAGAAAAAGTCTGACTCTCTGATTTTTTAATCCACTACAGCAAAGGTTTCATTATTTTTAGTGTTTGAAAACGGCGCCTTGTGATTTAACGTGAACGCCTTTCACAGTTTAGCAAGCAATTAACAAACGATATGCAATTATCATCACTTTTATCCTTGAGTCTATCGGAACAGACTGAAACAAGTGGGTGAATTGTTCTTTCATTTACTAAGCAAAATGAATACTTCAATCCTCTGTTAAATTATGTGGGTTATCGAAATAATTCCAGATGGTGTATTAATGTATCCATTTTTTAAATTTGGACTTTTGGCTTTGTTTATAAGCAGTTCATAAACATTGTCGACAGAGAGATCATTAGCATTTGTGTACTTCCTTGATGTGTCTTTAGGAGTCATACAGTAGACCCAGAACAGGGGTCGAAACCTGTAGTTCTTGAGTCGCATGTGGGTCTTTAGAGCCCCGGTGGCTCCCTGGAAATTTTTCAAAAACGCTTGTAAAGGTAAAAATTAGCTCTGTTATCATGGTTAGTGCGGACCGGAACCCACGCCAAAAATTAAAATCCGCCAAATAGCATTACACCTTTATAAACCCACCTAAAGGTCAAACTTACCTCGAGATGACGTCCTTACCGACTGAGAGTATACTGCATTCTAGGAGGTTAAACGGTCTCTCCTTTTCTTCACCAACAAATGTTAGAGCATGGAGAAAACAGTATTTATTTTATTTTTGTCTTATATTATACTTTTTGCAACATCCATTGCGGCCTCGTCATCCTGGAAGGGGGGTTAACTCATGCACGGTCCCTTTTCAATATTTTTTCATTTTCTATGTGTTGAAGTTTTTTCGTTTTTCCTTGCCCTCATGTAGGTTTTAGATCAGGGGTTGGTGTAATAATAGATAGAATTCCGGTAATGTTTCTATTTCTGACACAACCACATAGAATTAGTCTATAGTTTGCAATATTCTGTGGTCTGTGCAGCCCTTAGAGACTCCTTGTGATTAAGATCCATACAAATAAACATGACTTGACTTGACTTTCGACAAAAAAGTATTCAAGCTCTTTAACATAAGTATACATATTAAACCACAGCGATATTGACACACAGTTGACGGTTATATACAGATAAAGTTGGTAGCTCTTACTGTAGTCTCAACTTCATGAAAATTATAGTGCAGTGCCCCTATATATGAAAAATATTCGACGAAAGACACATTTTTGGGGATGCACCTTTTAGTGAAGAAAACACGGTATTTTTTTGGGCTTACAAGGTTCTGTCGCTTCATAGCGTCAATGCTAACAGAATAGAAATGACTTCTAAGGCACCGTTTGCAAAAACAACACACCGTCTTTTTTGAAAATCACATGACAGTTGCTGGGAAAGAACAGGAAGAATAAAAGTGATGGCTTTGAATGTTATCGTTGTCTTCGCAAGTCAGACCCACTAGTGTTGGGCCTTGTGCGCGCTATAAAGGTTGATTTCACAGCTTATCCCCATGAGAGCAACGTGTGCCATGAAAAAAAGGGATCTTACACCTTCTAGCTTCTTGTCAGCTTCCCTCTGCATCCATTTCATCATGTTCTTGGTTTTTAAAGCTCACCTTCTTGACCACCAGGGAGACCTTTTTCAAGATAATGATGAGCTTGATTTGACCAAGTGGTGTTGTCTGGTTGTCACCACTCATACGTTCCTTGTCAATCATGTAGGGTATGGGATTGGAGTTGGTTGGTTTTAGAGGTTTTAGGTGACTTTTCTTTTTTTTTCCCCAATTGTCTACCTGGCATTTTTCTTTGTTTCTTTGTCTTAAAGACAGCAGTACTCCTGCTCAGTCCTTAAAGATAAAATATGAAAAATTGGGTTTCCTTCGGACTCGGTCCTTCATATCAAGTTAATTGGCCGGGCTACGGCTGGTCTAGGCTTTATTACTTGCATGTCCTGGGCTAGTTGGATTTATTTATTCAAGTTTGACATTTTTTTTTTCACTTGAAACTTTTTTTCTTATAATACAGCATCACTTTCCTTTAAAGAGAAAAATTGCTTTACAAACACAATGATCATAAAACAGTAATAAAATGATCATAAAACTGTCTATGGGAATTCAACAACATATCCCATCCGGTAATAAAGATAATTATTGAAAGTACATTAAGAAAATACGTTCTTAAACTAAGCAAATCTGTCCCTATACATCAGTTTATTTTCAAAATCTTATCATAAAATCTTTTTCTATCAGATTATTTTGCTTGTTCAAATCATATGTTTACATTTGTTACTTAAGAAAAAAAATGAAACAGTAGATTACCTCATGTGCGGTCCCTTCTCATGGTTTCTTCATTTTCCCCATTTGGTATTTGTGCATTAGTGCCAGTTTTGGTGTATTCCTTGGTCTGTTCATTCCTGGCCAGCTTAACATTTGTCGCCGTAGTCAATGTCGCTGATTGTTGATCAGTCCTTGGTTAGCCCCCTGTTGGCTGCTCTTCGTGTTTTTTTTTTTTTGTTTGCCAGTTACCCCCTACTTGGCAACCTGCCCTTTGTTGTGCCCTTACTACATCCACCTAGCGATACAACGCCTGGGTATTCTCCACAAAAATTACCAAATGTTGAGGTTTTTGAGTTTGTCCTTTCCCTCATGTAGGTTTTAGATCAGGGGTTGGTGTCATAATAGTCTGTGGTTTGCAATCATCTGTGGTGTGTGCAGCCCTTTGAGACTCTTTGTGATTAAGGGCTATACCAATAAACATGACTTGACTTGACTTAATAAAGTAGGAAAAGATAATTCTTTAAACGAGCACAAAATGTTGATAAAATATAATTTTTGCAAGGTGCTTGTGTTTCCCCCCCCCCAAAAAAGTGGAGGAAATACTGTCTAACTCCCAAAGTGGACAAATATCACCGAGCCTCTGATTTAGAACAATGTCATGTTTAGGATTTTTTAAATTTGGCTACTTTACCTAAATCCAATTTTGCATTATTGCCAAATGTACAATTTTGGTAGGTTGATAACTTTAAAGTATTATAGACACTCCAAAAAAGTAGAGAAGATATCAATAGATTTGGAACTTGCAAACAGAACAGGGAAGCTTCAGATTAAAAGAAAAAATTCCGACCTATTTTAGAGTCCCTCCCTGTGCCCTTTCTTTCTTTGCAATACCCAGGGTGACGAAAGAAGTTCAACTCTACGGGTTGTGGATGTCAAAGAACAGTACATGACAATGCCAATCATGTGCGTAATAGTCAAAACACCAAACAACAGTGTCCAATAGGAGTAAAAATAATAAACAACCCCGGCATCCTATTTAATTTCCTTTGCAGGTGTCCAATATTAAAAACAGAATATGTAGCTAAATTGTAGAAATTATAGCTAAATGCACATTTTGGCATCTATATTTTTATGTTGAAACTCAAACAGATTTCCATAATTTTGGTGTTGTACTTCCTTATTTTTTCCTGAAAATTCTGAAAGAACACCTCTAAAAATATTCTTTCCAAAAATTTTTGTGTTCCAAAGTCGGTCTTCGTGGTGCCCTGTCGATGTACGTCTTATGTGGCAAAGAAAATTCATTGGGGTAAATAGTGCACCGTGTTCCTCGAGTGCACACTTAGGGTCAATCTCGCTGCCATCAGGGAAAAGCCGATTCACGCTCTGTCAGTTTTTCAGCAGGATAATTAGCACTACGTGCTGTGGACCTGCCAGGGGATACAAAGTTAAGCAAGTTTAACAAAAAGTTAAGTTTGAACAAATTGATAGCAGTGGCATAGTACACACTGCAAGTATTTAAATGTATTCCCAAACAGAATTTTTTTGTTTTTATTAGGCACAGAATGTGTAGTGATCCTTCCCACAATTATGCAAATACTATGAGAAAAATACCACACGTCCTAGGACTCTAGAAGTTTACTCTTAATGATGAGTTGTGGTATAGCTGTGAAGTCATTAAAGGAACTAAAAACTTTTAAAATGGCAAAATTCCATTAACACAACATGTGAGGCAACCTCCGAAACAGACAACGATTGTAGTAAAAAGCGATTGCATATTGCTCTTTTTTCCTTGGAGCTAGGCTATTGTGGCTATTCGTTGTTTTTCTGGTTAGCTCTCCGTTAGTGTCAGGGCTTCTGATGGCTTTCCTGTTTTGCTTGCTACCAGGACGCGTTCGTTGGCTGCCCACCTGTATTGTTAGGCTGGCTAGCTTGTATTTTATCGGTTTTGCAGTGTCCCTCTGTTTATGCCCATCGGCCTTCCCATTTATCTCTGTCGCCATTGCCGCTTTTCGTTGTTGGTTCTCTGTTAGCCTGGCTGCTTAGCTCGTGGTTTTTAATCAGGTAGCCTGGGGTTGGAGCTGGTATTGCTGTGTTTCTTGGTTTCTGGTTTGCATTTTTTGCCCGTGGCTGTTGCCACGCGGTGTTGTTTGTTTCCGGTTAGCCTGGCTGCTCAACGTTTGTTTTTGATTGGCTAGACTGGCATTAGTGCCAGTTTTGGTGTACCGTGGTCTGTTCATTCTTGGCCAGCTTAACATCTGTCGCCGTAGCCAATGTCGCTGGTTGTTGATCGGTCCTCGGTTAGCCCCCTGTTGGCTGCTCTTCGTGTTTGTTTGTTTTTTTTGTTTGCTTTTTGCCAGTTACCCCGTACTTGGCAACCTGCCCTTTGTTGTGCCCTTACTACATCCACCTAGCGATACAACGCCTAGGCATTCTCCCCAAAAAATTACCAAATCTTTGCTTAAAACATTTGTAACCTCCTGACTATTTAACACTTAAAACTATACTGTCTTTTTTGCTTTATTGAACATTCACATATACATTACCATACAAACTACTTACCACTGTGTTGCGTAAACAGTACATTCAGACTATACAACGAACTAAAATACCAATAAAAAAAGATTAAAAACAAAATGGTAAAATATAACATATGGATAATGTATGGATAATGTCTTGCTAGGGTGCTGGTGTTCCTCTGATAATGTCACAGCTTAGACGAAAAAAAACCAGACATGATGTCTTCTAATGCGTTATCTCGGAATATAATTAAAATATAGCAAATTAAATACAAATAGATTTTATGCTCAAACAATGTACTATTACCGCACATTTTTCATGGGGTTACATTTACCATTTTATTCCAATGATAAATTCCATACAATTTATATAAATATAGATTTGGAAGTCTTGACAGAAAACCTTGCTCACAATTTCTGTTCCAGCTCATTCGAAAGTGATTCAAAAGGTTTGTCCTTGCCAGTTTTTTAAAGCAAAATTAAAGGCAGATAATTTCCCAACTTGTATTGCTTTTTATTCGATGCGTTCGTAAATCTAATAGCTAAAATTGTGGCAGCGCAAAATTAGGTCAACACAAACAGCCAATTTATAGAAAGCCAACCAAGACAAACTGATCGGATATTTTAGTTATTATCTAGCATGCACTCAGTTAAGTTGATATTGACTCATAAAATAAGTTTTTTCATGGATTGTACAACATCTGGTTGGTAAAAAATATATATTGAAACCTCAAAAGACCTGTTCGAGGATAACTATTGATACATTCATAGTTTACTACACATATGTCACAATCAAGGCCTCTTGGCCAGATCCGGTCCCGAAACGGTTTTCTTTGGCCCCTGAAATGGTGTTGTTTCATTATTGTATTATACACTATGATTTGTTGCTGTTTTCACCGTATCTGAGGTTTCCATGATAATTATTTCATAATATTTTAGTGAATTATATAAAATTGCTATTATTATTATTCTTGTACGTGTTTTTATCCCAATGTTGTTAAAATGTACAATAAAGGCCATTATGGTGCCTGAATATTGTTAATTTAATGTTCATCAAATGGGTATTTTTATATTAAGAATAGAAAAAAGAGAAACGAGGTCAAACGTGCTCAGTTCACCAAGATCCCGTACATCTTAACTAACACCTTGCTGGGGGAAGCACGATCTTGGAGACTAACCAGCCCTAAAGAAACAGTTGGTTTACACAGAGAAATTCACAGTGACACTCTTCAGGGCCAAGCCTTGGACATACACCCAAGAATTGGAAGGAGTGAAACATGGATAAGAAGCTCAACACTAAGGAGAAAGTTCTAGGATGTTGTGAGGAAAGTCCAGTCGTCATCTTCCCCAGGGCCCATTGCCATACCTTACAAGGTGTACAAGAAATGTCTAACTGCTGCGGAGAATTTGGATAAAGAGCATAATTCCAACATCCTGGAAGAGAATTGCTAGATGCTTTGTGCCTCCAGGAAAAAAGACTTCTCTGGCATAGGCTTATACTGAACATTTCTATTTTATTAGTCTCGAATGTAAGCTCTTCTTTCCAGTCCTTGTGCAGAGTATGACTGCGTGGCTGACTACGTGGATGGTGAAGAACAAGTATATCGACAGATTGATCCAGAAGGGCAGCATCCCAGCGTCCCCTGGATGTCTGGCATCATCAGCCAGTTGATCCATAAGGCCAAGGATAGAAAAAGAGCTAACAGTTGTCTGGCTGGACTTGGCCAATGCATATGGGTCAATTGCGGATTATCTCCTCAACACAGCTATGGAGCATTACTATATTCCAAAGTACATCGGGGGAATTATTGACAAATTGACAGCTCTGGGAATAAGTGGAAAGGAGAGGAAGGCAGCTCCCCTTAGGGTGAGGAAGCCACAGAGGGAGCCTCTTGCTTGCTCTTGAACATGGGGAAGGAGCTTAGCTGGGGACCAGGAGAAGATGTACAGTGAGTGGCCATCATTGCTGGCCAGCCAACTCGAGGTGTTTCGGTTGAGAGTGGATATGCCCAGTGACAGTTGGACACCACCTGATGACATCTTCTCCTGGTCAAAGGCTACAGTAACTCTTGGAGACTTGAATAAAAGCACGTATTAGTAATGTATGTAATAAAGAGAGAAATAATAAAGAAAGGAAGAAAGAGTAAGACAGAAAAAGAGCGAAATAGAGGAAGAGAAAGAGAGAGGGCGGGAGGAAGAAAGAGAGAAAGAGAAAAGAAAAAGAAAGAAAAGAGAAAATTAAATCCAGCTTCAGTTGCTTTGTGAGTGGCGCCTGTCTTTGGCGACACCAAGTGCACATATTTCAAACTGCAGCTCATTCTTCTCGCACTTCTCTCACTGTTGTCTCGCGAGGGGATTTAAACCCTTGACGCATAACTGTCAACCTCCACGGCTCAATGCCCATACAAACTGTCCTATTTTCCCGTACAAAAAAATTCTTACACCATTTTTTTTTTCTGAATGATGCATGATGGGAAATCCCCAGGCGGCAGACGTATGCGCACAGTAGTATCAAACCGCTCGCTTCGTTCGCAACGAAAAAAAACGATACCGAGATTGAGGCTACTGCGGCGAACTCGTTAGACTTGATTGATTTGCTGTTTCATGATAGTCGGTGTTTACCGGATGGTACCCATAAATGAAAAATTTGCGTGTTTCCGTACACGTCTTAAAATGCATAGTAAACTTACTTTGTACGGCAAAAACGTACAGGTTTACAGGTATGCTTGACGGGCCTATTGTGGCCCGTGGGGCGGATATTTTGAATCCCCTTGTCTATGCCTTTATCCAGACTTTAACTATTCTGAGCATGCATCTCAATTTGCCTACCATACTGAATCACCCCCCTTTGACTCAAAAACTGATGAAGCGTTGCTGCAGTAAAAGCATCACAAGAGATGAATGCAGCAGAAATATCAAGTTTGAGGCGGAACTAATACTGTAGGTTTATCCGAGACTGCCAGCGTCTTCTCTCAGTCCGGCGTGCTTCAAACTGAAAGTGACAGCCCACAGAAGGAAGGGAGATGTTTGTCCGTTTCAAGCAAGCGTTTTTGAGATGAGACTAGAATGGAAAAAGAAAAAAGTCTGTCTGTTTTCTCCCCTGCAGGTTGGCAGGCAATAAGGCTTGACGGAAGATGCGACGAGGCCGGCGCTTTATCAGATGGCTGGCGACAGGAATGGTCATCTTGACTTGGCTAAACGCCGTCTGGGGCCTTGACACAGACGGTAAGACCGGAAAATCTTGTCAAAGAATGTTACTTTGATTATTGCAGGGTCACATATTTCGACATTATGTTGTATGAGCAGGGTTGGTTTAAGGTTACTTTAAAATAGAATCCGACAGCTACTAGTTATCTGTTGAATAATGCTTTCAGTAACATAATCAGAATACCATTGTACTGCAGTAATGTAACTTGATCATTGACGATTAATTGTGAATTATTACAATACCAAATATGTTAAAAAAAGACATAATAGAAACATAATATAAATACAATTACTGAATTTTGTTTCAGATAAATGGACAATGTTACTATAAAAAATGGAGCAAATCAATGTCAGGTAGTTGCTTGTAGTCCTAAAAAAAGTGCTTACATTTGTAACCACTTGATATACATAGTTTAGAATAGAGTCCTCAGTGTTACTGTGCATGGTAGGCTCTGTTTTAGTGCACATTACAAGCACATTAAGAACCAAATAATATTTTAAACAAACGTGTTCTTTTTTGTAAAACATTTTCTAAACTCTGGAATGTCTTGTGTACAAGTTTTAGTTTGTTTAAAGTGGGGATGACAAACCTCTTGAATATCCACATTTACTAGGCTTGTCAGAACCAGAACAGGCAGTACACCCAAATGTGTAACGTGTTACACAATGCTTTATTAAGGAATTGGGGAAGTCAGGGCGAGAGGAAAACGAGAGCAATCTGGTGCTCGCTGGGCAGGATGAGCGGGAAGCCCTCGCTAATGACGCGTGGTCGGCGATCGGAACAAGTCGGGCAGCCGGGACAAGGCGAAAGTCAGGGATCGGGGATCGATACAGGGAACAGGATCAGGATACGGGTACCAGGGACAGGAGAACGGAGCTTGGATCGGGGATCGATACAGGAAACAGAATCAGCATACGTGTAGCCGGGACAGGAGAATGGAGCTTGGATCACGGATCGATACAGGAAACACAATCAGGGTACGGGTAGCCAGGACAGGAGAACGGAGCTTGGATCGGGGATCGATACAGGTAACAGGTCGGGGTCAAAAGTGCTTGCCTTGCATGCGCTGAGGTTCGCAGATGGACTGACCAGGAGTGAATGAGAAAGATGGGGAAGAAATAACGGGAAACAATCTGGAAACGAGCAGCAGCTGGGACTAAACGAGTGAGCGCAGGTGAGAGCAATGAGCAAATCGTGACAACATTCTCACAATATAACAGTAATCGTATAAGGATTTTAAACACCAATTAACTTCAAATTACATAGAGAAAACAATCATATTTACTAGATGTTCCTGAATAGATCACTTGAGTGCAAATGCGCTATCCTCACAAAACTGCAGGCTCATGCCAATACAACAAAATGAGTGCTACATTGAAGGAGGAATAAAATACAGACAAAAAGAAGTGATCTAACCTGCAACACAGCGTCTGTACAATCTGCGCAACAGATACGGACATTACTGTGATGTGCGTGCCTCATTTCTCTGTCTCTCCAAAGTCAGTCATTTGAATTATAATAGAGACAATTTGTGTATCGGCACATTATGTATATGTGAATGTAGTTTTAAATACAATTGTAATCCTGTGACGTAATTATTAGTTCAACTAAATGTACCTGTGATTTGATTGGGTCTTTTTTTCTGTAACTGTAACAGATAGCAGTTACATTGTTTAGATATCCTAATTACATAACGCTACATCTATTCCCATACTCACCAAACCTGTTTATAAGCTGGTATTAAGGCCAAACGGAAAAAGTCAAAATAATTATTCTCTTGAGGGCTGCCGTCAGGTATTATCGTTAAATAGTTTTTAATGGCACCACTCCAACATCAATAGAGGGAAATTCAGTGTGTGGGAACACATAATCACGTTGAACTCTTCGTACTGACAATGATATTACATTGTTGGTGAAAAACAGACAATTTGCGAGTAGATAGAGAACAAGACTGCTAACAGCAGATACAGTGGTACCTCTTATTACAAGCGTAATCCGTTCCAAGATTGTGCTCATATCTCGAAGTACCTGTGTAACAAGAGAATTTTCTCGATAATAAATAATTTAAAACTAATAAGTCCATTACCATCCTCCCAAAAGCGTACAAGTGAAACGTAAAAAGCTTTAAAATCCATATTCCTGATAACTAAAAACACATCGGAATAATACTAAAATATGAAAAAATAAGTTAATGAGATAAATAAGATGATATTTTAATATTTAGATTCAGGCAACATAAATGCTAATTAGTGTTAGCTTGAAGCTAAGCTATTTTGTCTTTGGCAACATAAATGCTAATTAGTGTTAGCTTGAAGCTAAGTTGTTTTGTCATTGGCAACATAAATGCTAATTAGTGATAGATTGAAGCTAAGCTATTTTGTCTTTGGAAAAATAGTGTATTTTTTTTGTTTTTGGTAAGTATAAAACATACAATTCTCAACCTTGTTCATTTGAAAAAGGTTCAGCTAGAGATACATCGATGCTAATTACCCACAAGCTAAGCTATATTGTTGTTTAAATAAATTACGTTTTGTTATAACGTGTTTCCCTCCCTCAGTTACTTAAGATTGTTGGGGCTCATTTCGACTGTCCTTTTATTTATGGATAATGGTTTTAAAAGAAGGCACAAGCAAGGTTCTTTGTAAAAATGTCACAAAATACTGAAAAACAAGGATACTTGTGTATTTTTCTGAAGTGATGAAGGCATTGTGTGCATAGTTTTTGTCTGTGGTCTGTGCAGCCATTTGAGACTCCTTGTGATTAAGGGCTATACAAAAAAACATGACTTGACTTAATGAAATAAAATGTAAGTTTATTACGAATGTGTGTGCATGCTGTGGAGGAAAGGGGGAGAGGGGTTGCAAGAAGGAGTCACTGAGATTGCATGCCTGTCGACGTATACGTCTTCCATGTATTTTATACGTTTGTTTGATCATTTTATGTTGTGTATGCTGTATAGCAATTTTTATACTGGATTTGGTTTTGCCCATTTCGGCTCTAATCCAGATCATCTTGGCTACTGGTTGCAGACAACAACTTCATCGTAGATGGGGAATATATAATACTGTCGTGCTATTCAACGTAGTCTGTCTTTGCGTTTATTAGGTTTATTCGCATTTAATATGGAGTATTTGCAATAATTAGTAATGGGAGCAATTGGCGGATGTTGACAGGTATGAGATTAAAAGACTGTTGATGATACATAAACACTTCCCATACACATAGAATGAAAGTTATTTTAACTTTAAATGAACATACACGTAAAACATTTCAACAGCAAGAATCTTTATTTTTGTCTGTAGTAGTTTGTACACTCAAACTGAGTAAGCTGATGCTGGCGGTAAGCAGTCACGAGCGGTGGGAGGTCTCGAGCCGTCTGTAGTTGTCTCTTGTGGTCTCTAGTTCTAGCCTCTGGAACTGCTTCCTGAGCTGGATTGTGCTTCATATAGTAAGATAGAGTTTTGTCAAAAGAAACTATTGTACCAACATTTTCGTGTTAAGAGGTGCTCGTATAAAGAGGTACCACTGTATTTGATTGGGTGAGCGGTATCGCAAGTACAGCATCCTGTCTTATGCTCTGCGCCGTCTGCGACAAAGGTAAATATGTGGAGTACTTTTTTGCAGAATTTTGCGACATTTTTACAGAAAAAACTTTGATCACACCTTGAACCCATTATTTATGACAATGATGGTGGTCAAAATGAGCCTTAACATTCTTTTGGAACTGCGGGCTTTACACTAATTCTAAGGGGTGTACTTATATGGGACACAGGCTCTGCTGGCATAATTATTATTATTTCACAGATTTTATTATATCAATAAATGTCACAAAGTGAAATAAATTTTCCTGAGGAATAAGCTTTGTCTGAAAAGCAGGTCTAGTGGTTTTGTTGAATTTTGTCTGAAAATATATGGCGTGGCTCTCCCCAAAAATCAAAATATTTTACTTTAATGGCTCTCTGAGTCAAAAAGGTTCACAACCCCTGCTATCAACCATGCAATAAATAAATAAAGACATTTGAAAAAGTGTGTGATATGATGCCGACACCCCTGCTCTGGTGCCTTGTCATTATGGCTTTGTTATGTGAAGTGTCACTGCCCCCTACTGGTTGCACCCAAGAGGGCAGCTCTATTTAGAAAACTGGGAATTTCGTCTTGGCTCCTCAGATATTTCTTTGTTTTGAATTATATTTTATCAATAACAATAAATATTATGCACCAAATTATCTAGTAATTAGTAATTGTATATGTTTTGCAGGGGATTCATGAAAAATAGATAATATATAAATTAAAATATTCACAGATCTACATAACCATTGTAAAATAAGAAACAATTTTAATTTTTTAAATATTGAACTGATTTAGGGCATGTGGTTAGCGCATGTGCGGCACAGTTCATGTCATGGGAACCTCCTGCGTGGGTTCAAATCCAGCTCCAGACTTCCTGTGCGGAGTTTGTATGTTCTCCCCGTGCTTGCGTGGGTTTCCTCCGGGCACTCCGGTTTCCTCCCACATTCCAAAAACATGCATTTCAGGTGAATTGGCCGGTCCAAATTGTCCCTAGGTGTGAATGAGCGAGTGAGTTGTCTGTCCCCGTGTGCCCTGAGATTGGCTGGCAACCAGTTCAGGGTGTCCCCTGCCCACTGCCCGGAGATGGCTGGGATGGGCTCCAGCCCCCCCCCGCGACCAGCTCAGCAACCCCAAATCTCTGAACCTACCTCTGAGTGAAGTATTTTTGACACTACATTTTTGTTTTGTCTTACATGTTTATGTTTTAGCTAGCATTTCCCATTTTATTTCTTTTATTATAGTTTTGGTTTTGCGCTTTGTTGGATTTAGGGACGTTTGTGCACTCCTCAAAATTATTTAATTATTTCCCTACAGACCCCTTCCCGTGTTTGTAATCAAGTGTGACGTAGCCAAGCTGCGCAAGCATTGTTGAGGCAGAATTTATGTCAGTTAATAGCGGCCCGTTGACACTAAAAGATCATAGCTCATACCTAGGTACAGCTCAGAATAGCAACTATGTGCTTGCAACAAAATAGGAACTTTATTTTAGTTTTCAAAGTCAACAACAAAAAAATGTTATTTTGATTACTCATGGTTAGTTCATTTGAAGGGAATGGAAAAATTGAATAACCTGCCTTGTAAGTGCTTGAAAAGGGCTTGAAGTTGGCCATAAAAGGAGTAAAAACCCTGTACAGTGGAACCTCGGTTCTCGACCATAATCCGTTCCAGAACCCTGTTCGAGAACCGATTTGTTCAATCACCGAAATAATTTTTCCCATTAAAAATAATGTAAATCGTTTGAATCCGTTCGAACACCTTGGATGTTTACCATGCATGTTTAACGTAAACATGAAGCTAACCCAGGCTAATCGTACATTCGCGCTATCGTAATCTTCCGTACGAAAGATTACGCTAACATGAACGTGTAAAAATAAAAAAATCAGGTCGTTTACAAGTCATTTAGCACCACAAGTGGCTAGCGCTTCATTGGAAAGGGGGCTCCGTTCCAACACCCTGAAGTTTGGGCTCAGTTCCAACACCCTGAATGTTTACCTGAATGTTCAACCTAATCATAAAGCTAACCCAGGCTAATCGTACGTTCGCGTTAGCGTAATCTTCCGTACGAAAGATTACACTAACATGAACGTGTAAAAAAAAAAAAAGATGAAGAAAAGAATTATGAATAGGATTTCTTACCTTAATGGTGGTCAGCAGAAGGCGCATGCTTATTCCCTAACAAGATCGGAAACTCGCACACCTCTTTCATATTTAGCTATTATGTCTTTCTTAAATACAATAGTTGTACGAACAACTCTTGTTTTTCACCTGTCCTGCTTGCACCGACCTTCTTCGGAGGCATAGTTAGGGGCTAAAACACTTCGTTCACCGATATTAAAAGTGAAAGCAAAAAGAGGCAAGTGCGCACGTGATAACAGTTGGTCACGAGGGGTGGGGGGATCTACACCCGTACGCCGCTCAGCATCGCACTCAAGCGTACGCACTCACGCATTACCGGCGTTCGAACTCCGAATTTTTGACCGAACAGCGAAGCAAAAATTTCTTGAAATTTTTGGTCGAACTCCAATTTGTTCGAACTGAGAGGCGTTTGAAAACCGAGGTTCCACTGTAGCAGGTTGTTGACCGAAAACTGCTGGACTTGGGCAGTGACAACCATTGTTTGTCATGTTACTGAAAAACAAAAAACAAAACAGTAATTAGTTACAGTTACGAGTTACTTCATAGAAAAAGTAAATCACTTACTCTTCAGATTTCTGACACACAAAAGCAGCGCATTACTCTGAAAGTAACTATCCAGTTACAAATTACAGTATGTATTCGCATTGAAGCCGACCCCCCAAAACTGCTTTAAGTTAGCCACATAATAAAAGATATAGAAGAAAACCTGCACTTCAACATGTGGAAGCAGTGTAACCTTTATATATCTTGCTTTGTGGAATCTTGAGAGCTTGCTAATTAATATTTAATCGGGGCATTCAATATCTGTTTTGTCTCTGGGCTTCAAACAACTCGAACATTTCCTTCTCCATTTCAGGGTACTGTCCCAGACGTTTTTTTCTGTTTTCTTCCATGCATGGTGAATTGGAAAAACGACTACAATTCAAATTTAGCCCAATTTTGTTATTAATTTTCCTGTATAAGCCACTCCCCCTCCCCACATGCATACCATTCGCTACTGGTGACACACAAACAAATATGCACATATAAACAGACAGCTGATTTGAGTATTTCATATTATATTTGTAAATACTGTCACGACCCTAACAGGCAGTAACGTTTTACACAATGCTTTATTAAGGGATCGGGGAAGTCAGTGCGACAGGAAAAAGACAGCGATCTGGTGCTCGCTGGGCAGGAGGAGTAGGAAGCCCTCGCGACCAAGGACAGGTCGCAAGTGGGGTAGGAGACAGGAGACAGGAGAACGGAGCTTGGTCGTGGATCGGAAGCAAGTCAGGAAGCCAGGACAGCATACGTGTGGTCAGGGATCGGAACCAAGTCGGGTAGCCGGGACAGGAGAATGAAGTATGGTCGTGGATCGGAAGCAAGTCCGGTAACCGCAGGCGATCGGGTAGCCAGGGACAGAGGATTGATACAGGAAACAGGGACGGATTCACGTAGGATACAGGAACAGGTCGGAATCAGAACGGGAGCCAGAGTCGAAAAGTGCTTGCCTTGCATGTGCTGAGGTTCGCTGACGGACTGACCAGGAGTGAACGAGAACGACGTGCTTTAATAGGAAGAAGGGTAATTATGGAACGAGTGACAGATGGGGCTGAAAGAGTGAGCGCATGTGAGGGTAATTAGCGGGCAAATGACTGGAGCATGACAAATACGGCTTATACGTGCGTATATAAGGTGGGAAAAAATGTTGCTCCTTTGTAATGTGCCATATTCAGTTTTATTTTGTAGTTAAATACAAACCGACCTACCCTGTTGATGTTGTTGGCAGATCAAGGGTTTTTATGCTACATTGTGACCAAAGAAGGAATACTTTGCAATCAGAGGGTGTCATAATTAATGCTCTCTTTTTACTAAGTAGCGGACACAACACAACATTTTGAAATGACTGTAGATTTTCAACATTTTAGTAAATACGCGTTTGGGTTCTCGCTACAGAAAAATGAATTGTGTCCCAGGAACTCGTTCCCTTATTCCTAGAGCCAAGAAGAGATCTGAAAGTTCGAAAGTGTTCTCTATTGAGGCCCTTTTGCTGTGGAATTCTCTGCCCTCTGAGATTTGATCTGTAACCTCAGTGGAACTGTGTAAATCTAGGCTTAAAAACACTTACATGCTATAGCTTATGAATGACCAATGTTTTATGTTGACTATGTCTGTGTATTGTTTGATGGTGCCGTTGCAACATCCCTTTCAGCCTGGTTTCCTCATTTACCTCACTCTAATGTTTTGAGTTTTCCTTTGCCCTCATATAGGTTTTAGATCAGGGGATGGTGTAATAATAGTTTTAGTCGGCAACAGTCCGCAGTCCGTGCAGCCCTTTGAGACTTCTTGTTATTATGAGCTATAAAACTAAACATGAATTGACTTTGTAACGTGTTAATCCCAACACTGGTGACAATTGGCGATCAAAATGTGGTTGGCGATAAACTGCTAAATCGTTGTCAAAAATGGCATTGGTTTCTAAGGCCTTGTTTAGTTTTATTTGACGGAGACTCCTCAAGGAGTTTGACCATGTACATTCTTCCTAGCTGTCAAGTAAAAATTTATCATGACAACAGTCAGAACCGGCTTCCTCTACAAAAGTTTGGTTGAGCAGTGTTGTCAGTTTTTGGGTTTGATGTTTTATTTAGCAAAAATGCCAGTTGTGGCTACCAGATCTTGGTCTGTGTTGCAGTTGGAGACCTACTAGCAATTTCTTAGCAATTGTGTAATAATACCTCTTGAAGTGGCTTAATCGTAAAATCGTATCCAAATTTTCAGTCACAATTACAGTTATTATCATAGTCAAATAAGGATTATTTTCACTTAGGCCTACTGTTGGCCTTATTAGAGGTTTTTATTATTCTTATTCGCACACTTAGAGTTTCATTATCAAACAATAGACTTTCTTTTTGCTTGACTTTTAACTTTTTTTTCATATGACGTTCGATTATGACATTTAGCGTGTTCCCCCTCACTTTATTCTCGCACTATTACCTTTTTCACTACTGTCACATGAATGACTTCAATTGTTTGGAGCGCAAGTGCAGCAGCTGCATACGTGGGTGCTTAATTGAGTTTCTGAAGCTATTTCACCTTTTTCTTGTGTCTGACAGGGAACACGAGAGCATATGCAAATGAGCAATTTTTCTTTTTTTTGGCTTTAATCTTGAACAAATGTTATCTTTAAGTAAGGAAAGGGACTCGATGCGTTGCGCCAAAAAGGTTTGACAGGAGGCAAAGTGCAAGGATGACATGACAATGTCAAAATGCACACATCTGTCATATCGCGTGACTGTCACTTGCTGACATTTAGCCACTTTTCAGCATGCCACTTTCCACTTAACACTGGCATGACCTGCTAGGACTTAATGGAACTTGTCTTTCTGCAATAAGGCCGTCATTACCTTGGTGAGTCTTAGTTGGGATGTCGTAGATTCAAGCAATAGGGGGTGGACAGATTGATCTAAAGATTGATAGTGTCACGTCCTGAACAAAGGGTAGACCCAATCGCGTAACGTTTCTCACAAGTTTGTTGATAGAAAGAGGAAGGGTAGCGCCCGCGATCCGGACACGCATCGTTATCCAAACACGGAAGTGGATCTTCCGAAGCGGGAGATGGTGGTGTCAAAGACGGAAAAACAAGTCGATAGCCGGACAGGAGAGGAAAAACGTCGTCGGGATGAAAATCAGGTCGTAAGCCGGGACGGGAGAGAAACGTGGTCGGGATCAAAAACGGGTCTTAGGCCGGGACGGGAGAGCGAACGTGGTCGGGATTAATAACAGGTCAGAGCCGGAGGCAAACGGGGAGATCAGGAATGGGCGGGTGGAAAAACGGGTGCAAAAACGGGACAGGCGGGAGTCAGGGTCAAAGTGCTTGCTTTATAGAAACGGAGGTTCGCTGACGGACTGACAACCGGAGAGTGAAAGGACTGGGTTAAAAAATGGACAGGGACCCAATCAGGTAGCCCGCAGCCGCTGGCGCCAAATGAGTGGGTACAGGTGATGCAAATCAATATTCATGACAGATAGTATCGATATTGAGCAAGTACTTTGATTTCAAAGGCGACTATAACCTTTGATTATGATTCGCGCCGATTATCTAAAAGAGCAAAACAATTTTGTGTTCATTTGCTTTTGTTGTCACTACCTCATATCATGAGTAATCCTTTCCTTCATTCATGTTCTCGATTTGACTTTGATTTTGTAATCTCATTCTGGGAATTTTACAGACATACTTAAACCTCGCCTCGGACCATTCATAATGCATGCCCACAAGCGTAGACAACCTGGTCTCGCACGATTGGTCACAGAAGAAGAATGCATCAATCTGGAGCGCAGAGGCCAGATGTAAAGCGCCCATACATCGCCTGTGAAAATCCCTACCGACGCCTAATCCGCATGCAAACACATAACGGATTTAAGTGTTTATGAGAGTGTAGGGTGTGGATTAGTCAATATTCCTATGGGCACACTGCCATGTGACCGCCATGGGGCCGGGCTCTCTGTGCACACTCCTTCTTCTGACCCACAATGGTCAGCTATTTTGGGCATTTTCTGATTAGAGGCCAGATGTGCCGCCTGCATCTGGCTGGAGCGAAAAAGAAGTGGGGGAGCGTCGGATTGACAGCGGATGGGGTTTAATCTGACGCTCGATGGCTTGTAATCAGGCGCCAGGGCAGTGAGGATGAGGGATGGGGCGAACTCTTGGTTAGCACTGAGCGCACAGAGAGTTTGGAGAATCTCAGTAAAGGATTGTGTGTAGATGAACAATGTAGGGGCTGAAGGTGTATTGAGGGTCATGTTCGGGTGCCACGATTACATACTCAAATTTCAAACCGTGGTGTACATGAAATCTGAAGTAAAAGATGGATAAATCATCTTGCATTGCTCTTTTACAGCAATGGGCTGTGACCACACTGAATGGCTCCTTAAAAGGACATTGTTATTATTTAGAGCTGGGGTCTACAACGTGGTGCCCGCGAGCACCGGGTATCCCCTTAAAAACATCAGTGTAGCCTGCGGACAGGCTTTAAAAACAGCTCACCAGCGATGGATCAACTACATTTCTAAATTACATGATGTTCTAGTGGCTGACTTTACTTTCTAAGAATTACAACCTGAAAAAAGTGTTTTGGTCTAATTGCTGCTAGATTATTTGAAAAAACATCTCAATACATGTACAATATACATGTTACTTGAAATAAATTTTATTGACCCTTTGCACGTGAATGACATCCATGCTAGACGACAGGGAAGCCCTAGCTGTCAGCACTTGAATTAGGATTTGAGTTCAAACAAATATTAAAAAGGACGAATATAACCAACACTCTCTACGATGGTGATTTATTGCTGTGCAAGGTTGTAAGAAATGTATATTTTTTAAAGACTGCGATGTTTATCTGCCAATAGACCAAAATAACTCGAGTTGTGCCAAGGCGCAACACTGGCAGCCCTGAAGTTCTCTAGAATTTGCAGCAAACAGTACATTTGATGTATTTTCGAGCAATTGTATGTTAAGTAGGTACGAGTCTTGTCAAAGACACTAAAAATGATAAGTTAGCTAGTGCTAAATAGCTGTGTCAGCGTTGTCATGACTAACTACTTTTGTGATTAGCCAGGGATTCAATAAACAGTAATTTAACAGTAAAGGTCACATGTACTGAAAACTGTTATGTGCTCTACCAAAAAGTTTATTACGCAAAAAATGAACTGCTGAATTATCAATGGCTAAAATGAGAGAAGAACGTTCTGATGGAAACGTAATTTCTCTAATTTCAACATGCTTAAAAGTAGTTTCGATACAAGGCGCTTTACTGTTCTATTACATTCCCCCAGAATTTAGAAAGAGTCGTTTTAGTAACGTTCGCGCGAGGGGAACACCGGGGATGCATTTGACGTCAAAACAAAGCACAGTAACAGGTGCCAGCTATGAATAACTGTGAGCATCCATAACTTTTTAGATCAGCACTGTTATATGGGGGTACTCTATTTACAATGTAGTGTTACAGATGGTGTGGACTGAAGTCAGGCAGAGTAGATGGTTTGTTTAGATATGTGAATATGTCAGGAGGAGGACAGTATTGCTTGCTAGCTAATTTTATCCTCTGTTTCTCTAAATAGCGCTTTTTGCAATTTCTTACGAGGTGAGCCACCTCATATAACAGCTGCACAGTATTCGTTTGACTAGTCATTGCCAATGGTGTTGATTAGTATAGCTGTTTTTGCTGTTGTTGTTTAACGTTTACTGCCCTTGTCCAATGTTTACTTTCGCCTATTGCCATCCAGCATGGTGTCGTCATTTTGTTGGATGATGTCTGTGCAAAAGGTCAATACACATCCAAATTTGCTTCAAAATCACAAATCTCCTCTAGATGGCAGACATGCCAAAGTGACAACAAGGATGGTTAGTGTTACAAACTTTTCTTTGCTTGATAATATTGGTGTCACGGTTACCATGGCGCCCAATTGGCCCCGCCCGTGTGGCGCCAGCTGTGGCTCATTGACAGATTGGTTTCCCTTCTATTTAAGCTCAGTGCTCTGACTCAACCTTTGTCAGTCAGTCAACGAACCTCTGCTCCCGCAGGACGTGGGTTTTGACTCTGTCCGGATTCCTGCTTGTGTTTCCTGTCCGGTATCGTTCCCGTCTATTTTGTCCTGGTTTATATCGATCTCCAGTTTTGTTCTCGGCTGGTTTGTTCTGTTTAATTTCGATCTCCTGTGTCTGGTATCGTTCCATCTATCTCGTCCTGCTTGTTATCGGACTCTAGTCTCCAATGCCTGATATGAATCCTCTCTGTCCGGTATCGACCCCATCTGTCCGATATCTGCTCATGCAATTGGTATCGATCTTGTTGGCCTCTGGCTTCCTGTCATTCCACGCCAGACTGCTGCCTTACTTCTTCCGCCCAACGATCGCCGAATCAACGGCGTTTTGGGTTAACGTGCATTACTGCCCCCATTTCCCGTAAAATAAAGCTTGTGGGTCCTCATCCTGTTCCGTTTCTTGACATTTGGTGGATTTGAAATAATATACAAGACACACTTATCTCAACATTAATAATATTTAGAATTAATTACATTTTATGAAAATAAAACTCAAAAAATCTAATCTGAAATGGGAACCTCTGTAATATTTGTTGTCATGGATAACATCATAGTAAATATTGTTTGCAACAAGACTAATGATGGCACTCTAGGATAAACAAGATAAAAACTTACCAAGGAAAACAGGAAGAAATAATGTCAGGAGGAATAGGCAAACATATTTACAAGGTAGTGCTGGGAGATTGGCTTAAATTGTGAGCGTTTTTTTTTTTTTAACGCATAATAATCGTGCAATGAGAAATAGTGCATTGTAAAAATCTTGCAGCAGCAACAAATTATGAATACCCATTTTTCAATACAACAGGCAAGATATATATTTTTTCACAGTCTTGCGTATTTGTTTAGCATGGTGATAGCTCTGGAAAAGAAACTGTCTCTGAGTCCGCAAGTCCTTAAGTTTGCTTCACACTAAGGATGGGCGGATCGATCAAAATATTGATATTAACAATACTAGTACTTACAAGTACTTGGATCAAATTGATAATATTATCTTGGGATTGATACGTCTCTACTCCACCAATTTCCCTGCAGTGTGAACCTAGCCTCAATTAATGCCGGATGATGTGACTGCCAGGCAAGACCTAGCCAGCTGCTACATTCTGCCTGCCTAGCAGAAAAGAGGGCCATATCTTTGTTCCCACTCCTACCAGTAGCTAAAAACGAAAAAGGCAAACAAGAGCGCAGCCGGTGGGGACTTTTTTTACCAACTGCGGAAAACGAGAGCGACTGTGGCAACACCAAGTTTTACATTAACAAAATAAAAAAAAATCACCCAGCAAAGATTAATGAACTACAACCCAAAATTTAAACATGAACGGAAAAAAACAAACACACCTTAAAATCCATTGTCACTATGGCAACAGAGTAAATTGTTTGCATTACAAAATATTGTGAAAATTGACATTGTTGTATAATATTGTTTCATTTGTGCTTTTTTGGGTTTCCTCTCTTTGGCTTTTGTTCTGAAACAGTTTAAATATAAATAATTATATTTCCTCATTTATTATTATTATTATTTTTATGTTTGCAATGTACTTATATAAAGATTAAAAAAATTGTGCCTAAATTCTATGTGCTGTGTTGATCTGGCAAAATAGTATCATATTGTATTGATATTGATTGATACTACCATGTATTTACTTGATTCACATCTCTACTAATATTTCCAATATCGCCTACCTTACTTCAATCAATTTGTTTTCAGGATATTTCACACTCATTTCGAATCAGTATTTAGTTAAAAATTGTATATATTAACATAAAGTATGGTCATACATCTGGTTAGCCAATGGGTACGCTACATGGACCCTGATTAGCACTCATTCATTCTAGTTGCCCTTGTTTTTTTGTAATCTATGATCCAGCAGGGACTAATGTGCCCCTCTATACATCTGCCTGAATCAATACGACCGCATACCCTCATCCTCCTACAACCTGTAGCTCCTGACAGGTCATTCCAATTGGCCCTTTTCAAATAAGCACCTACAGGCAATTAGGGACAAAAGTCCCCCGCGGGTGAAACTCTTTGGGTAATGATCGGCGAGCGGCGAGATGGAGAATCTATTATGCTGGCATTATAAAGGCCGTGCTAAAAGAAACCGCCTTTGCATCGATTCGTTCAATTTCACACAGGCACGAATGATTTGACGCTTTGGCGTCAGCGGTCTCTCCTTTGATGTCTGATGCCTCCGCATATGAAAGAGGATTCCGACAGACCCGATAGCGAGCATTCTCGGGCTAATGGCGCTAGGGAACGGCAAAACTGTTGCAGACGAAATCTTCATTCGACATGGCTCCTGTTATAAGGGTTACCTCAAGGGCGCACCATCCTATTGAGCTTTTTTTGTTGCAGTGTTGCTTTGAGATATGAGCCTAATTAGGTTAATGTCTGTGCTTGTAACAGCAAACATTTACACCAGTGAAAATAATAGAATTTGCTGTTCGATTTCAAACATAAAATCAGTGGTGGTAGGGATAGAAATGTCATCTTAAGCCTGAATCAGAGCCCCACTGAGTCCAACCCAAAATTTGGGTCAGATCGAGCATAAAATGTCAATCTTAACATTTGGCCGGGCTTGGGTTCTTTCTCGATGACTTAAAGAATATATATATCCACTTGTCATTGTTCTTTGTTACTTTTTCTTTGTATCGTGTGTGGGAGATGGATTTAATCCACCTCTCACGCAGCGCAGCCCGTGTTGCTGCTCGGGGACAGACTGGAGGATGACTGAATCCATTGCGCAGAACCGCTCGACACAAAGAAACAAAGCATAGTGACGGGTGGATAAACAAAACAAAAAAAGTCAGTGAAAGAAAGAAGCACGTCCCCGCCCTCACAAATGAAATATGAAAATTCTGGTTTTCTACGGGCACTGTCCCAAAAATAATGTTGTTAATGGGTTATAACTTTAAACTCGATTTTCTTCACATCCTCCTCCAAACCACCACCTGCAGCCACATACAAACCCAAATACTTAAAACTACCTCATGCAACTTTACATCATTCAACAAAATCTCAAATCCACCTAACCTCACCGCCTCTTGAACACCTCATGACCTTACTATTGTCTGCATTCACCTTAAGCTTCCTTCTTTTACACACTCTGTCAAACTCTAATACCAACGCACTCAGTCCAATGCAGTCAGACACCAAAGCAGTGTCATCTGCAAACAACTGTTGACTCACATGTAACCAACCCTCAAGCCTGCTCTCCCTGCTTTCACACACATCTGACGCACCATATTTCTATCTTATTACATTGCTGATATATTTTTGTTTGGCTTTCTTTGCCATTGAGCTGTAATATAAATTGTCATATTTGTATTTATACTGTAAAAGGTTTTGATGTACTTTTTTAATAATTAAGAAAAAAGATAGTGCCAAAAATTTTGAGCTGTGTTTATTGTAATTATGAACTAACTCAAGGGATAGGTTTTCAGGTATTCAATTACAATGGAATTTCCAAGAAGAGAGTATCGGTATTGGATTGGTAGATTTTAACATACACCAAAAATGATTTTATCAATAATTTTCCATTTATAGATATTTTGCATATGAACATTCGTGTGTGAATGAGCCAGTTCTATATTTGTGATTGTGATCATAAGCTGTTGCAGCTCTCCTGCGGATCTTAACTATAGTGGTTCAAAATGAGTTCTGATTACTTAAGCAGGGGTGTTTGAAACCATTTTATAAGATACAAATTATATTTTATTAAGAAATAAAATTGAACATGAAAAAAATACACACAATTTGCTTCAACAAAGATGATGAATCAACAGTGTCTGATTATTAATAATGCAATAATTCTGCTCTAGGTAACAACAGGAAGATCCCCCCCCCAAAAAAAAATCACACAACTTTGATTTACTCAAAACTGTCCAAACACTATGGCATGATTTACTATGTTTTTCTTTTTTTTATATTTATGGGTATGTAGATTTACTGTGCGACATACAATAATTACAAATCACATTTAAATAATGTTAATCCCAGCCCAGAATCAAACCAAACAAACACTGTTTCATTTGTCCTAATGGTGGCCATTAGGGATGATTTGTCGTAAGGGTGAGTGCCAGCCTCCTCCTGACCCGTTGACCCCTTTGAGGCGGCTGCCAAGTGGTTTAACCTACTGAATAGAGGGCAGTGAAATTACCCAATTCCCAACCTGGCTTGATGAAGGAAAATGCTATAAAGAGCAACATCCATCCAGAAAATGGCCTCCTGTGGGGAAGAAGGGGCTCACCTATAGACTTCTAAATCTTAACCTGCCACAAACACAATAGTGATAAGCTAATTAGCTGCTATCAGACTTCATCTTGCCAAAGAATATCGACATTTTGTTGTTGCTAAACCTGCCGATACTGGAAGTAACAATGCAAATCTGTGTACCGTGATAAGGTTGTTTTGTGGCTGCCTTAAAAAGATAATCTTATTTATTACTATATTTCTTCAAAGGTAATGTCAAGTCGTGTTTATTTGTATAGCTCTTATCACAAGGAGTCTCAAAGGGCTGCACAGACCACAGATTAAAGATACAGACTTTTACAGAAATACCCTTAAATTCCGATATGTAATCGCTTTAAAATACCCCAAAAAATACTATCCACACATAATTCCTCATTGTAGTAAAGTCGTCGTATGACACTTCCGCTGACTTGGTATTGAATCCCGATGTGAACCTGTAAGGTTTTTATTAGCACTGATGATAATTCCTGGTTATCGGTGCCTATGTACCTATAGACATACTATCTTTATATAAAGTTCCTTCTTCTATAATAACAAGGACGTAGTAAAAGTCATTTAATTGCAAATTCAGTTTTGTGGTGAGAGTGACTGGTCAAATTAGGTTTTTGGGGGTGAAAACTACTTTCATAGTTATAGTTATAATTTTAAAAAGCCAACACTTTCTTAAAGTGCAAGGAGTACATTTGAAAAAAAAACAAAACTGCAAAATAATTTAAAAAAAACGCTCTAGTTCTAACATTTCAGTTCATCAACAGTTCTAACATGTATTACAAAAAACATAATTTGAAAAAAAATAATCAAATCATTAATACATGAATTAGTTTCACTTTATGTTAGGAAATATCAAATATTTATTCATGTAGGTTTTTTTTTTTTTAATAAAATAAGCCCTTATCACAGATTAGCCATGAAGCTCTAGGTGTGTTTTTTAGAGACACTGTGTAATATTTGACCACTAAATGTTTCTGTATTGTGTAGTACAACCGACTGCTTAAAGGCACAAAAGATAATAACGACTTACGGGACTCAATGTGAACAAACTGCACCATTTTGCGTCTCATTTTTTTGCCCAGGCTTTCACAAGGAGTTTTGTTTTTCAGGGTACCCTTTGCAGCCTGGCGGCAGACAACTGTTTTAGCCCCCGCTAAGTGAGCCTCATTTTATGTAAAATAAATCCATATTTCTCAATCTACGAGTATTTAAAAAATGCACACATATATGATATAGCATGTATTTTTGCTAATTATTCAAATCAATTTTGTGTTTATTCTTGAATTAAGGCATTGTTTTAACACTAGGAGGCGCTAAACAAAATACAGTGTCCCCTTAGGCCACGGTTGTTAAACTAAGTTTGGCTCTGGGACCAGATATCTACTGAGTAGATATGAGTTCTTTGGCAGGCCGGATAAGTAAAATAATTACTACTCAAAAAGTTTAGCTTTGTTTTTCAGTATTCTGCTTTATCTTTCAGCCTACCTTATTAGCCTATCCTGCATTTTTTAATCACAGATGACACATTAATTCACAAACAGTGGACACAAAATTATTTTTGGCACTGTATACGTTTATTTTTATTCTAACAGTTGATTGAATGCAGTTTTACACTTTGACCAAACCACTAGGCTATACAATCTCAAGCGGGAGCTATGTAAATAATATTATTTCCGTTCTATTTCTGTCAAAGGCACCGAATGCATAAATGGGATAATTGGTCAAAAAACATTTCAAAATAATTCATGTTTGACTTCAAACTCTCCAGACCCAACAAAACACTCGTAAACAAGCAATCGCATCACTTTTATGATGCTGTTATAATGATGATTTTAATTGAGATGAGCACAATTAAAAATGCCCAATGGAATCCACCTGCAACAAACTACGTGGGTATTTTTCAGTATGATGCTCCGATTACATGGCCCTTCAGCCCTTCAGCCCGCCCCCACCGTAACACACTTTGCTTGTTTGTTTTGAGCCGCTCGCCATCTGCCCGTGAGCAGCCAGTGCCTGGCAACACGGCCCCCGCATCTCTTCTGCCAGGCCTTGTCTGTCTGGACCCTAACCGCTTCCATTCTCGCCATTTCCTCAACATGGGAATTTAAATGACAAGGATTTCCAATCTGCTATTGTAACAATTACTGTATTTTCTAGACTGTAAGGCGCACCCAAAAACCTCAAATTGGCCAAAAATGTTAAAGTACAACTTATGATCCAGTGCGCCTTGTATGCAGGGTTCGTACGGGTGCTTAAAATCCTTGAAAACGCTTACATTTTAATGTTGTTTTTTTAATTGGCTGGATTTTGGGTGAAATACAGTACTTGTAAATGCTTGAATTGGTTCAAAACAAGTCTGCTTTGAAATGATGCCGACACAGGTCTCTGGTGGCTACACTTTGCCATTGCATTTCTTCTTGCCTCGTGATTAACAGGAGATGATATTAGTTTGTATAGCATTGTCCTATGAAGCATCATTGACCCCTACCTAGACATGGCTCTATGAAATGTTTTTTTGTGCGAGGATTATGTAATGTGCTTTTGCACCATTCAGAGAGAGTTCCTGGACTTTTTGGAGACTTTATTATGGAGATTTATTATGGGCCTTGCAAACAATTAAGTAAGCGTTTCCCAGTGGTAAATTGTTTCTATCTTATGTTGAGTTGGTGCTCGGCCATTATTGTCATTGAGGCTCTTTTTCTCAGTTTCTTAACTTGAAATTAACTTCATTACTTTTCGGCTTCGCTATATTCAACACAAACTTTCTTCAATTTTTTTTGCCCACACTTTGACAATTTTTTTAGGTTTTGTGGCTACGGGTAGATGGCCGACAACCATGTTAGCTCCCTCTGGATGAGCCTCATGTTATGCAAAATAAATAAAACATTCTTGACCCACTAGTATTTTAAAAAATGCACATTTATACAATAGTTCATGTATTTTTGCGTTTTGTTCAAATCAATATTGTTTTTTTAAATGTTTTTTTATTACTACTTGTAGGAGGCGCTAAATAATACATACTGTCTCTTTAAATAATGTGTCAAGAATGTAAACCGATAATACACTAACTCTTAGTCATTATTTTAAGAGACCCAAGTAGTAAAATCCTAATGATGAAATGAGAACATAACTTTTAAAATTTGATTCTAAAATGTTTTAATTCTTAATAACAGTTACTGATTTGATCTAAAATACAGAGAAAAACTGTTTTTTATTTTTTTTCCCAAAATATGAGAAAATATTTGCGTATTGTTAACATTTGAACATTCACGGTTCATGAATCCCTTAACCACCAGGGTCTTGGGAGCACCACTTACTGTGGTGTGAATTTGATTTTTTTTATTTTTTATTATTAATTTATTTTATTATTATTATTTTTTAGACTTGCGGAGCTCTGAACCCATGAATGTGGAACCGCGAAGTAGCGACACCCCTTCAAAAATGCAAAAAAAAAAAGGGTATTTATTTATTTATTTTTTGATTATTTTATTTTATTATTATTATTTTTTAGACCCGCAAAGCTCTGAACCCGCGAACGTGGAACCGCGAAGTAGCGAGGTCCCACTGTATTTTGTTCTGAAATTTTGAGGATAATAAATAGAATTAAAAAAAAAGGAAATCACATTTAATTATTCCCCAAAAATGGCTTTTTATCAAACATTTATATTGCATTTTCACCGCTAAGATTGGACAATAAAAGAAATTTAAAAAATGTGGCTTAAATATTAGTGAGATTTTTTTATTTAAAGTTTTCCATACAAGTAATAGATTATACAAACATTTGCTGATTAATATGATAGTGGATTACTTGACAATATAACAATTTGTTTTTTGCTCCTGAAATCTAAACCAGTGGTCGGTAATCACCGGGCCGCAGACCAGTACCGCACAGGAACCCCCACAAAAATGCCTTACTTTTTGCTTATAAAGTATTTATTCATGTAAACACGCATTTTTCTCAGGTTTTACTGTAGTACATCACTGTAAGTGTGCTATCATTGATTAGCCAACAAACATCCCAGCCCTCTTTTGCACAGCATTGGATAAAACGAGAATTGATCCAAGATCGCAACGGTGAAACCGCTAATCCGAACTAATAGGCCACTAGAATTCTAGGTCAGAAAGGAAAAAGCATTCAAATGTATCACATCATTAAATTATTTTTACACGTTATACAATGTTGCAATAGAGCAATATGGGTAATGGTTCAGCCCTGCGACTGGCTGGCAACCAGTTGAGGGTGTCCCTTGCGCACTGCCCGAAGATGGCTGGGATGGGGTCCAGCACCCCCGTGACCCTACTGAGGATAAGCGGTGCAGGTAATGGGTGGATGGATGCGTAATGGATTAGCAAAAGCAACGTGGTACCGTGAGTAAAAACAGTGTGATAACGAGATAAATACTTGTTCTATGTCAACTGTTTCCCATTTTAGTCTGGTGTTTACAAAGTGGATTTAGGCAAGGCTTTAGTGCTAGGACCTTAGCATGGCCTTTTGGCTGAGAGTAAGTGTCCCGGCTCCTAGGCTTTGTAGCGTATTATGAACTGACCGATAACGGATAATGGATAATGAATAACAAAGATAGATCAATAACCCTTAAACCCCCCCCCCCCCCCCCCCCCCCCATCCCGTATTATAATGAATAACGAAGATAGAACAATAACCATTAAAAATCCCTCCTTCCCAAAGGCAGAATGTCACACTTTCACTTTACCTCCAGAAACCTTGTTAGAATATGATATGGTGAAATTATGAATGTGTTTAATTGCTGTTAAAAGTGTTGATAAAAATTGCTCAAACCTCATATTGTTAGAATATATAATTTAATTGTGTATGTGTTTAATTGCTGTAGAAAGTGTCAATACAATTGTTCAAACCAAAAATTATTATTATTGTTATTATTTTCATTGTTAATTTTACTATTGCTACCAGGCCATAAGAATATACTCTAGTCAGATTTTCAACTGGTCTGGGATCCAGAAACGGTTGCCACCGCCGGATCTAAACATCTTATCCTCAGTAGGGTCCAACTTTCTTCGGGCAGTAAGCAGGGGACACCCTGAACTGGTTGTCAGCCTGTCGCAGGGCACACAGGGATAGACATCTCATTTGCTTATTCACACCTACGGACAATTGTTTGCATGTTTTTGGAATGTGGGAGGAAACCGTAGTGCCTGGAAGAAAGTCACGTAAACATGGGGAGAACAATCAAATGCCGCACAGGTGGATTCGATCCCATGACTCAGAACTGTGCTGCAGACGTGCTAACCACTCATGCGCCGTGCCGCCCCTGATCTAAACAATAAACATTATATTACTCAGATTTCTTAGAAGTTTTAAATTAATCCAGCACATTTTTTTAAAGCGTCAGGTTGTTCATAAACAGCCAACAAAGCCGAACTAAAGGCTTTTGTGATTGTGTATCTTCCTCTTGTTTTGCATGGCTGTGCATGATTGATTGAAACGATGTCCCTTCCTGGACCGTATCGCTTGTTAACTTTGGTGTCCTTTAACTTCGGCTATGCCGTTGGGAAAGAAGTTTGATTTATCGGTCGCTTAAAAAAGTTTTTTTCTTTTTCAGTTAAGGCCACAGGATAGAGCAGGCAATTGGAGGAAAGTTGGAGTTTTCGTGAGTTTTGTGAGGGCAACTTACACATTCTATGTTACTGTTAAGAGAGTGGTTCTCAAATGGTGGGACGGGCTCGCCTGGGGGGCATGAGGTTCTGCAAAGTGTGGCGTGGGCGTGTTTGACTTTAAGGATTTCTTTTAATTTCCAAAGAATCAAGGGCAGTTGCACCTCCACTACACTAGGGAGCAGTGTCACTGCTGTGTTTTGTTTACATTTAACCTCCACGTCGTGCTTACATAAAGTATAAGATTTGAGTATGCAGTGTAGATACGAAGTGGAGCAGGCCCTCAAGTAACCCCATGATCATTATCTGAACCGCTTATCCTCAGTAAGGTCACAGGGGTACAGGAGCCCACCCCAACTATCTTCGGGCAGTGGGCAGAGGACATCCTGAACTGCTTGCCAGCCAATCGCAGGGCACACAGAGACACTCGCTCATTCATACCTAGGGACAATTTGGGCCGGCCAATCAACCTCATCTCATCTCATCTCATTAGCCGTACCGCTTATCCTCATTAGGGTCGCGGGGGGGCTGGAGCCCATCCCAGCTATCTCCGGGCAGTGGGCAGGGGACACCCTGAACTGGTTGCCAGCCAATCGCAGGGCACACAGGAACAGACAACTCATTCGGTCATTCACACCTAGGGATAATTTGGACCGGCCAATTCACCTGAAATGCATGTTTTTGGAACGTGGGAGGAAACCGGAGTGCCCGGAAAACATACCAACCCCGCACAGGAAGTCTGGAGCTGGATTTAAACCCACGACAGGTACCCATGGCACAAGCGCTAACCACTGCGCTGCCGTGCTGTCCGCTAATCAACCTGTCATGCGTATTTTTGGAATGTGAGAGGAAACCGGAGTGCCCGGAGGAAACCCACACAAGCACGGGGAGAACATGCAAACTCTACACAGTAAAATGCTTACAACTAGGGCTGCATCAACATATCGATAAAACCAATTATTAAAAGTGTTGGCAAGAAACTTGATTATCATTTGTTTTTGTGCCGCACGATGTATGCACCACTCACCACTTTTGTTGTGATGCTAAACGCACATGGGGGCGAAGAGACCATTTTGTCGTGCGACTTATTCTTGGTCTAACGACGAACCAGCAGTAGCACTTTGGTCTGTCAAATGGCCAATCTTCGGGCAGTGGGCAGAGGACATCCTGAACTGCTTTCCAGCCAATCGCAGGGCACACAGAGACACTCGCTCATTCACACCTAAAGACAATTTGGACCGGCCAATCAACCTGCCATGCATGTTTTAGGAATGTGAGAGGAAACTGGAGTGCCCGGAGGAAACCCACACAAGCACGGGGAGAACATGCAAACTCTACACAGTAAAATGCTTATCAACATATCGATAAAACCGATTATTAAAAACTTATCATTATTATAAGTTATCATTTGTTTTTTGGTCTGGCAAATGGCGCCTCAAAACCATATTTTGATGCATGCGTGAATGAATGAATGAATTATCTTTATGCAAGTATAACGAAATTGGAAGGCTTCTCTTTTCAGTGCATGTAAAACATATTTAAAAAGTACACATGTGCAAAAGGATACAAATCTTAAAAATGCCCCAGGTCCTCTTGACCCAACTAAGTACTCTCATTCTCCAATGTTGCCTCTTTTTTTTGCACTTTATAAAAAAGTATCTTACATATTTGCAGGTGCATAGCATACATTTTTATGTATGTTTAGCTATTTAACTAACGCTTTGAGTTTATTTTTTATATCATAACATATTATGTTGCTTTGTGTAGTATTTTTCAATCAGGCCAAAACTTTAACTTGAGGAGAATTTTTGTCTATTTTTCATAAAATCAGATTCATCGTTTAATCAAAAAAGAAAATCAACCGAATCATTGGTTATAAAAATAATTGTCAGTTGCAGCCCTACGTACAACACTCGAGACCATTTTTGGGTTTCTTGTCAGCTTTTTCTTTTTCTTTCCCATTGTTTTATATGTTAATAAATCATATACCATCCTTTTATCGAATGTCACAGAGAGAACTATTATATTCCCTTTAAGTTCCACATTAAGGAAATATATTTCTGACATCCCTTTTATGTTTTGTAGGAAAGGCTGATCTTATTTCTTTAGTGAAGTAAGAGATGTGCAAGTTCCTCTCCAGTTTGTTCATGTTTACATTTTCTGTCTTTAACACTTGTTTTCCCTGATAAAACATCCCTGTCATCTATTAAATATGAACAACCGATTTTTAAAGAGTAAAACGATTGTTATCCCCAAATCCCTAAATTTATATGCTGCAAATCTGTGTTTCTGTTCATGGTGTGTTCTGCTATCATACATCTAGTTTAGCCAACACTGATGAACATAGATAATTTTATATTATCTATGTTCATATTATATTATACAAATATTGTATTAATGGGTCTTTACAGAATTGGAAAAAAAAATCGTAGAGACTTGATTACAATAAGTTTCTTCTTACCGATACTGATAACCGATAATATCTTGCTTCCGGTGACCAAAACATAAAAAAACGAAAAGTATTTTTTTAACTACGTGCTATATTTAGACAAACAATACAAACACACAAAAAATACAATTAGTTGTAAGTGTGTATTCATTTATCTTACGATTTACATTACACAGCTTTGGCAATAAAGTCCCCAAAAAGTCCAGGAACTCTCTCTGAATGGTGCAAAAGCTCATTGCAGAAGCACAGTCCAGGACAATGTTCGACACAAGGAGTGGCAGCCAGTGAGGCCAAAGTGTCCAGAGCACCAGAGGCAAACAAGCATTACCAAATAGACAGGCGAATGGTATGGAGATCCAATGAGTCCAAGCAGCAAAGCCGACGGTCCAAAAGTTCCTCTGTTGATCTTTAAAGACCCGGATGTCAAGAGCGCAGTAACATTGGTGCTTTGAATGTGACAAGTAAGAAAACAAACTAGAAAGGAACCAAATGGGACAAAGTACTAATGAATGGAAGAGGACCAGTGATGATATAAGTAAAAACTACAGGCACATCAGGACAAGGGACAACAGCTGTGAGTAGCAAAATAGAGCCCGAAAGTGACTGGGCGAATAAGGTAAGGTTGAGCAAAAGAGAAAGATTAAGAGAAAGGAAAGAGAGAGCGACAGAAGCAAAACTCAAGCGTGCAGCATCATGACTCTTTATCAATCTATCTACAAATACTTTGTCAGTAAAAACAAAATTATCAGATATTGTAATGACAACCATTAAATGGCATATAGTTAGAGGAAAAAGTCCATGAATATGGATCTGTTCATAAAAGGACACTCTAATCATCTACAAATGCTTCAATATTTAATGTCACATTTGCCTTGGCTAAAATATATGTCATACTTATCAACTATTGATAGTAATTAGGGGATCTAAACCGTCTCTCTTGGCTCTTTCAATTGTATTAATTGTAACTTTAATTGGTGTTTTAATTATTATATATGCACAAAATGACTTGACAATTCATTTTTATTATATTATTTTTATATTTTATCTTTTTACTTCAATAGTAGATTTTGTTTTAAATTATCCAACCGACAGTTTTAGTGTACCGAAGTGATTTTTTGATCAAAACTCCAAATAAAATCTGTATTAGTTTTTAAAAAAAATTCTTATCAGAACTAAACTTTTCATTGCCACACATTTCTCTAAATTGGGTGTGGGTGCCAGCTAATGATTGCAATTTTAATTGATTTTTTAAGGCTTACAGAAAAAATAGTGTTGTAGCTATAGAGGCATAAGACACATCAAAAGAAAGCGTCAACCCTCATCTTTTAGTGGGGAAAAATATTTTTCTAGCTTTTACCATTGTTGAGTAAACAACAGTTGAACATTGCAAAGTTTCTATAAAACCCTCGTCTAAGAAAAAAGGTTTTGTGGAAAAAAAAAATTCAAGCGAAACTTTACCTTCTGGGTTTGTTTGCATTAGTGAAATCTAAACTATGCTATCCATAAACACAATATTTCTTGCTTGCAAGATAACATTTTATTGCATTTTTATTATTTTATTGAATTTTGCAATAATTTTTCAGCACCCGATTTTTCTGGTGACAAGATCACAAAATTTCGGTCACTCGGGGGCTGCCCACGCACTCTCAATTGCTGGATAAAGGAAAGAAAGAAACACAAAGAAATGGGGGCTCCTCGATGTGTGGACAACAATCTGATTTACACCCTTCCTGCCATTAAGTGGTGATTTGTCATGCTGAAATAATTCCCAGAGGCTTGATCCTGACTGATCAGCAGTGCACAAGCCTTCAGAACAGTTTTTTTAATTATTCTTTTTTAAAATAAAACAATAGTTTTTTTTTTGTTTTTTTTTTGCTCCTGAAATCACTGACTGAGTTAAGACAATATTGTATTTATTTTCAAATATAAAAGTATCATTTAATGAAATTATGAAATGATTAACTAAATTAAATGTTTAACATTTCATACTAAGTAATTTTAGAGTTCAAGCAAAGCGGAATCCCTGAAAAAGAAACGACATAACAAAATGAAAAAAAAAATCTGCACTTTGAAATAAAAGCTAAACTTTCAATTAGTTTGAAAAAAAGGTAATCATGAAACACAACTTTGAAGAAAAAAAAGGAAATATAAAGTATTTGCTTAGTGCGTATACACAGTGAGACCTCACCATGGGACTCATCCTGTCTCGCTGAGACTATTCTCAGGACAGATTTGCATCCTGAAGTCTTTGACGGAGCCACTTGTTTATTCCTCCACTCGCGCCGGCCGTTATCTCCTTTGTGGCTTCCATTTGCACCTATTACGTTAGAATCACGCTTCTGCTTTCATTTCCTCAGACAGAAACAGGTTTCCTAATTATTTTCGGCGCTCTCGCCCGGGTAGTGCCGAGTGCACTCAAGGTATTAACAGTGTAGCTTTTTAAAGCAAGGCAGCGGATTGAGTGTCCTAACATGGAATTTAGATTCACTTAATCAATCATGCATGAAAAATAACATTTTAGATTGTATTTTATTGCCATTTGGTGGTGAGGTATTGCATTTTTGATTAAAATTGATTTAGTGTTCATATTTTATGCGACAGTACCTGCAACAGGTGTCACGCGACGGCAGATTGGTGTGAAACCTTAGCCAGTGACTCTTAACGCGGTTTTACTGACACTGGTCTGTAAGAGGAAACTGTTGAAAGGTACGCTGCAAGAGATGGGATACCTTAAAAGTGCAATTCGAACTTTAAAAGGCTAATGATCACCAAAGCACATTTATAAATGATAAGGTTGGGTTTTGATATGTATTTCCTGAACTATTTTGATTTCGATTCAGAATTTATATAAAATATATTTGGAAACTTTTAATTCACTCAGTTTTAATCGATATGCATACAATACCTGTATTTTACGGACTATAATGCGCACTCTCAAAATATTCCTTCATGAGCTGTTTGTTTCATTAATAAGGCGCACTGGACTATAAGGCACATGAAATTAAAACAACAGTTAGAGCAAGGTTTGAATTTAAAAAAAAAAACATCAGAAGAAAGAAAAAATGTATTTTTATAACATAAATATCAAGAAATCTGCCTTCACAACTAAACTAGCTTCATTCATTTATAAACGGTTACCATACCAATTGTAATTATGCATTATTTACTGTATTTGCGGTCTATAAGGCACACCATATTATCAGCAACACTTTAGAATTTCTGTGAATTGTTCTTTTTTTTGACTGACATCTTCCTGCTAATGGCACCCCAAAAAAAACAAAACCTTGCGAAAGGCTGGGCAAAAAAACAAAAAAAACACACAAAAAAAACCGAGTAGAACAATAGTGTGGTTTGATCACTTTTAGTTTCCGTAGTTCATCGAGTCGTCAAATATTACATAAAGTTCCTGTAAGTTCTTTGTCTTAAGGCTAACACATTAAACAAAAAAATGCAACACAACCAATTACATTGATATTGTTATTCTATGATGGAAATATTTAAACACTTTGATTCATATTTGGTCACCGCGTGATGTTTTTATAAAGTAAAACATAGGGTTCCCGCAGGTTCTTGAAAGGTCTTTGGCATTGAATTCATCCATCCATTATCTGCACCGCTTGTCCTCAGTAGGGTTGCGGGGGTGCTGGAGCCCATCCCAGCCGTCTTTGTGCAGTAGGCAAGGGACACCCTGAATTGGTTGCCAGCCAGTCGCAGGGCAAACAGGGACAGCCAATTCGCTCACTCATTCACACCTAGGGACAATTTGGACTGGCCAAATAACCTGACATTCATGTTTTTGGGATGTGGGAAAAAACTGAATGCCCAGAGGGAACCCACGCAAGCACGGGGAGAACATGCAAACTCCACACAGGAAAGTTCGATCTCATGACCTCAGAACTGTGCCGCACACGCGCTAACCACTGTTCTGCTGTGCTACCCGGCATTGAATTCATTATTTTAGAAATAAGGCCTTAATTGGCATTAAAACGTCTTAAATCCAATTTTCGAAACACATTAATAAGATTTGTATTTGTGTAAACTAAAAAGATTTAATGTAACATTTATCAATTGTCTTTATCAAGTGGAGGGACTACAATCAGGGAACTATCAAAACGGTGATGTGGTTTCAGTCGGGCCTTTAAGTGCAAACGCATGTCTTAGGTCTACTTATGATATAGATAGCAACTTCAGACAGAGATGTTTACTTTGGACCATGGGAAAGTGCGTAAACTTAACGAGAAGTGGCTATCCGAAGAACGTTTTTCGCCATGGCTAAAAGCTGTGCCAAGTAATGTGTACAAGGCACAGCTTTTAGCCATGGCAGGTATAATGTGTGCAAGAAATATTTTTCTTTTTGTGTTTTGTTTGTTTCAATCGTGTTTTTTGGACGACTTAGTCTTAAGTCTGATTTAAAAAGGCATTAAAATGTCTTTAAAAGTCTTGACTTCATCTCTGAACAGTTTTGTTAGCCTATTAAAATTTACGAAAAGAGGTGCCGTTTGGCTAAATTTAGTCTCAGTAGTTGCTAACCTTCCTTGTGCTTTGTAGCACTCGTTTTTTGTATCAGTACAAAATACAGTGATATGTAGTTATCAATTATTACACAGTGTTAAATGTTATCTTTTTAATCTTTCCATAAATGAATTATTTTTCGGGTAGCACAATGGCTTTTCAATCTCATATTAGACCTTGATTTTTGTTTAGGATTGAACTGCATTTACTTAAATGAAACTTCTGTCTTTTGTTACGTTGCCTTGTGTGATTTATTTTTGTTCAACTTTTGTATATCTCAAAATATAAAAGAAAAATCAATTTGGTTTGTTATTATTGTTAGCATTATCATTAGCATTAGCATTGTTATAAACATGAGTATTATCATTATTAAAATTATCATTATTATTGTCATATTTAAATTCACAGGAGATCTAGCTGTGAGACAAAATTAAGTAAGTGCAAGGGGTAGTATAAAATAAGCATATGCTTCTTCCTATTCCTTTGACCAAATTTGTTTTGTTTTCTCATGTTCGAAATAAAGTTTAATTTCTTTAAGCTGTTTCAAATTAGTTTTTGAAAAGGAAATTCAAAAATAAGGTACTACTTTTCATTTTAAAAAAAAGTTTGATAATGTAAAATGATATAGTTACTGAAGGAGGACAAACATTCTTAACATTTTCCAATGGATATAGATACATACGGTTATATACAGTATGTGCAGTGCGTTTTTTCCTCCTTTTAAAGTTTTTTTTATTTTTCGTGACTCCAAGCACACGGTTTCCTTTGTTGTTTATGTTGTTTTGGGTCCAATATTCCAAAATGGCTCTTTCAACATTGGAAACCTCTAATAAAATATTAAACACAGAATAAGGTTTCAGTTTATCAATGGCTAGGAGGGTAGTGCCTTTGAATTCATGACAATGAGACAAAATATGTGTCCAAGTTGACCCACTTACTGTCAATGATAAACACCAAAGTCCTTTTTTTAATTCAAGCGGACAACCATAAATACGCTTGAATGTGTTTAAGTGAACGGAAGCATTAACGGTTAAAAAAAAAAAACGTTTTTACAACTCTGTGTAAATTTTCCTTACTTTTTTCAAACATCCCCCACAATCAACTTGGGTTCTTTTTGTGCAAAATAGAGCAGCTAGCAGTCGCTCTTGTCTTTCTCTCTCAAAGGCGGCGTAAATTACTCGCCGGTTAAATTGATTTTCATGGAAAACACGACCTCGGTCTCGATAACATCAGCCTGGCAGTGGGAGTAAACGTCCCCTCACCCCTCATAATACATTTCTCCTCAATGTTTGGCCTCTTTTTGTGGTGCTTTAACAACTGCTCATCTTTATAATGATCTTTTCTCCCCCTTCGCCGAATCTTTCATGCCTTTTTTTCATCCTTCTTGCTCTGCTTCTCTCCGACTCCGCTAATCTCTTCAGACTGGCAGTACGAGGGTAAGAGGGCTGTGTTTTAGTGTACTCCCCCGTCTATCGGTGTGTTCCCCCGCCCCTACTGAAAGACAAGCTATTCCACCCTGCTTCATCAGCATACCTATCCGCCGCCCCATCTGGTGGCCGCTTCCATTACCTATGTCCCCTGAGCTTGTCGCATCTCGTCCTGCGTGACCTCTATATGGGTTTTTTTTTACCTGCTGGTTTTTACCACCTTGCTTGTTTGCTGTCACTGTCACGCTGATCACCTCCTTTAAAAAACTGCTGCCACTTGTGTTGTTTCCGCTTTGCTCCAATTAGGATGGCAAGCCAGTTTATATTATTATCATTGTTTTTGTGATTGCTATTGTTGTTGTTATTATTATTATACAGGCAAACCTCCCAGGTTGACAGTAATGTGTGTGTTTAACAAACAACTTTTTTATTATTCAATCAGTACCTTAAATTAGAGGTGCCATATTTTCTGCACTAGAAGGTGCAGCAGACTATAAGGTGCACTCCCAAAAAAATAATGTTTTTTATATATAAGGCGCACTGGACTATAAGGCACATGAAATTAAGATTACAGTAAAACCTAGGGTTGAATTGCAAATAAATACCGTAAAATTCGGACTATACAGCGAACCTAATTAAAAGTTGCACCCAGTAAATTAGTTGTCTGTACAATGTCACCAATCACTGAAATACGTCATGCCACATATCATTGGAACGCTTAAACTCTTAGGATTTAAGTTATGATGACAATTTCAAAATATATTCTTAAGTCAGAAACAAGATACCTGAAACTTAAAACTCAAGGTAACTCACCATTACGCCCCCTGGCCGTCTTTAACTTCTTTGAACATTCACCGAAATGGTTTCATTACATCAATGAAAATCCATAGAATCCAACTGTGTAAAATATTGACTCCAAAACATAGGATAATGCGGAGGGATAAATAGGAGTCCGCCTTGAACATTTCTGCTTTGTTGGGCGTTGCTTCTTATATCCCTTTTGTTTTGCCACATTATTTCTGTTATATCAGAAAATGATTACCAAAATCGTAGTTAGCGCTCCCCTTTCGATTGACACCTTCTGCATGATGAGGCTCTGTTAATGCTATTTTTATTAATGCACAAAGCCCAAAGTCACATTAAACTTCCTCTACACATATATTCCATGTGTCTCACTCTTACCTTTAATTGCTCGGCGCCACAGGCGGGCATTAGAAAAAATGTATCAATGAGCCACATCAAAATGGTCATTGTGTTGTCCCCCTTTTTTGCAGTTTGACAGCTAGTAAACGATATCTAGTATAACCAGATTTGTTTTCCTTTAGTAGCTTCTTGTTCAGACAATGGCCTCAACAATTACCCATTTCAGGTTGCCGTAAAACCAAAAACAAAGAACAAAAAGGCCCGAAAGCTTGCTAAACACACAGAAACATTCTAAGCTAAGCCAAGGCATGTATTACAACAATGCAAACAAGCGTTGTCGTTTTGTACAAAACGTTACCATAAACAAAAATCTTCATTAAAGTAATCATAATTCGTTTCAGAGGAACAATTGTTGTCCAGAGCAACAACAAAAGAGGATTCGCGACAAGCGATCTAAAGTTAGCGTCTGACCTGCCGTCAAAGTCATACGCTTCTCTTTTGTTTCTTTTCAGTAAGATAAATCATTAAAATGTTTACCACAAGAGGGTACTCAAAGACCACTGAAGATATTTGTCAAAGGCAGAACAGTTATTGTGTGCAGTATAATTTGATTGTAACTATGTATTTCCGATCAGATCCACCATATTTTCTGCTCTGCGCTGGATTATAAGGCGCACTTTCAAATTTCTGTCCAATTTGGGGATTCTAGAGTATTATACATACATAAAGACAGTATTATTATAAGGTCATACCTCACGTGTTTACAACAATGCAAGGATCTAACGAACAATATTTGTATTATTCAATCAATATCTTAAATTACATTTAGTTAAAAGTACAATTATATAAAATAAAATAATGATAGTTTATTTTCTGGTGTGCACCATTCCATTTCAGAAACGAGGCAAACGTGTTCACAATTTTTTTTTTCAAAACAAAGAAAAACAATCAATTAATAAATAAGTTGTAAAAACAACCTTTATTGGATTTTAGGAATTTTTGTATTTTACATGTTAACACCCATGTTTGAAGTATATGTCTTACAGGGGCATTGATAAAAGAGTAACGTTGATTATTTTAGTGCCTCCTAGTGGTAAAAAGTATTTTATATTAAAAATAAACATTAACAGACAAACGAGCATGTCATAACATACACATATATACTTTCTGCTGGGGCAGCAACAACTTTAGATCTGCATCTTGTGCAGCCTGCTTTTTGTGTATTTTGTACTGCACTCAATTAACATTTTGCATCAGCCAAATGCTTTACGTATTTTCTCAAAGACCATATGGAATGCACTGCGTACTGCACTACTGGTTATTCTATTCTATTCTAAGAATAATTAACACCATTGGTATTTCCAAACCGATTATATGGAAACCATTGTTATTACTCCTACATGTATATTTGAAAACACTTTTTGAATAACAACTTGTTTATCTGTTATGTATTTATTTATTTTTTGTTACTACAATCCGATTTTGTCCTGTTTTGGTAGAGTGTAAGCTGTCCAGGCCCGGGCCCCCTGCTACTATAGTGACAATCGACGAGGAGAGTCCAAACGGTAAGTAACAAAGAGTTTAATTTCTAATTGGGTTATACCCTTGGGTACGTTTTCTATTTTTGGGGATCGGGAAATCTGGATTGTTGACTTGCTTGTCCAGCTATGTAATGTTAAGATCATGGCAGCAAGAATAAAACAAATGTTTGTTTCTAGCGTTGGAAAATAAAACAATTGTACCTCAAAGTAGACTATTACTTGAAATTGTTTTAAATACAATTATTCCTTTGGATATATTTGGGATAAAACATTCACAAAGTAAGATCTTCAACTGTAAATTTCCACCGACCACGATCAAAATTTCGTCCATCTTTTGTGTTGATTAAAATTTAAAAAATTGTTGACACTGAAATGAAACCTCGGAGCTACCAAATACTAAACATCATCTGTAGTTTACTATGCCAGTTTATAGCAAATTACAAAATGCACATCCATCCATTTTCTGTGCTGCTTATCATCACTAGGGTTGGAGCCCATTCCAGCCATCTTTTGGCAGTGGGCAGGGGACACCCTGAACTGGATGCCAGCTAGTCGCAGGGCACAAAGAGACAGACAACTATCACAATCATTCACACTTAAGGACAATTCAAATCCAGCCAATCAACTTTACACGCATGTGTAGATGCCTTTTTTGGAAACCACAGTGCCTGGAGGAAACTCTCGCAGGTACTGGGAGAATATGCAAACTCTACACAGGGTGGTTGTGGTAGCTGGAATTGAACCCTGGACCTCCGCTGCGCGCTTACCACCCAGTCACCGTGTTGTGCAAAACGCAAATTTTCTATGAAGACTACGAAAACAAAATATTTAAAAAAAAACATGCAATTTTAATTTGTTATTAAACATTTATATGCGTACCAAATTTGTACAATTAGTTATTAATGGTCGCTACTTTGTTGTTGGCAGTTTTTTTAAAAGTGATAACATTGTCTAAGAACCACTTCCAACCTAAAATTGCGTACTTAAATGCTTATTTTTTCATTCAAATTCTGAAAATTATCTTTATCCATTCTTGAATTACAGTTTTCTATAATTATTAATATCACGTTTTGGTAAATATAATACTGAATGCAAAATATGTAATATGCAAACAAAAATTATAATAATTATTTAGTACACTGCAATTTGGGGGTTGGACACCAGCAATTTTCCCATTTACTTTGGAAAATGATAAAAGAATTGCCTATTATCTGTCAAACCATAGCCTGAATTACCTTTTTTTCTACAACCTTATATGAAACATTTTTGTACAGTAATTCCTCGTTATAACGCAGTTTACTTTTCACTATTTTGCTTCTTATTTTTTGTTGTGTCCTGCATTCTAATTGGCAAAACAGTCTCTGCATTTATTTTTTGATGGTGCAGATTTCAGTTCAGTTCATTGGTATCCACATTCTTAAAATGAGATTCTCATCGGTCCATTTTGAAACCAATTTGATGTGCAATATCTGGTTGGGAGTCATTTGGTGAGTAGTTATTTGGAAAAAAAAATATGTATAATAACATATATAAAATAAAAAACAATTATGTAATACATTAATTAGTTAAACAAAATGTTGCAAAAAGGTTTTGTTCTTTAGTTGCAGAGTATATTAGTTGATTTGATTTTATAAATATCGTAAAAAAAAAAACAATTTGTTTCGACTTCATGGATATCACCGATCACAGGTTTGTTTGGGACAGTAACCTCTGCAATAAAAGAAAGATTACTGTATTAAAATATAAACATTATAGTTCATCCAACTCATTGATAAACCAACCCCAGCTTGTACTTTATTGTCAAATATGCTATAGGCACAACACAGAGCACAGATTATATGACGTTCGTAACATACAATGAATAAGACACAATATCATTCGACAGATTAATTTAGAAATAAGAATAGCAGTTTGTTGTGGACCTGTTTGGTTTGACCATGTAACCTGCTGAAACAATTTAAATCAAGTGGCCATTTTCGCGTCAATCATTTTACTTGATGTTGGACTTTTAGGAAGAGGAGCTAAGTGTTTGTGCCAAATGCTGATATCTAAATGGCATAGATGTGTTTCTGTGTGTATTTGTGTGTGTTTGTGTGCGTCTTTGTATATGTCCCGGAGGGCTTAGCATTAGCAGCGATTAATAAGCGGTTGGGTTCAGTTGGAGAAGCTTGTTTATGCTGTTGATGTAAAAAGATGACAAGGAAAGGTTTAAAAGAACACACAATTCTACCTCTCCATATGAGACTCTTTACACAAGAAATCCTGCCAGCAATACATAGAATAATTTAGTTCACAAGCAGTCCCAAAGGCAACCACTAGAAACCACTCAATACCACTCACCGCTCGTGATTGTTCACTACTTGCATCAGCTCATCCGGTTTGTGCATGCAAACTACTACAAGTAAAAAAAATAAAAATAATTGTGTTGTAACAATGTTTTGTGTGTAAATTCATTTAAAGTTACAGTAACTCTAATTTTAAGTGTACAGTAAGTGCTTGCATATCATAACAGTCTCTCAACATGTGCCAATTGCTCCCATTATGAATGATTCCAAATCCTCTTGATTAGGCGATGATAATCACAGTAAGACAGGTTACGAGGAATACCACCGCTATAAGAGCAATCTACTCTACAAGGATGTTTTCGTGTGCTACCAATGACGAGACAATCCAGACTTGAGCCAAATTGGGAAAGACTTAATCAGTATTTTTATTTCTATTTTGTTTTTATGTATGAAAATTGTTATACGTTATACACAATGTGAAATGTTCAAAAAAACATACAATATGAGAAAAAATGTATATGTTGATAGGTATGCAATCTCTATGATTCCTTCTTGCAACCACCCATTGCCCCACCCGCTTTGCTATGCTCATATAGACTTGCATTTTAATTTTTATACCATCATTTTATTTATCCTATCTGCTGAGGGTAACCCCAAAAACCCAAAACCATTTGAAAGGCTCGGCCTTTCAAAAGAAAATTGTGAAATAAAATAGAGAATTGTGTGGTTTGGTCACATATCTGTTTTTTGTATTCCTCTTTGTGCTTTATTGCACTAATTTAAGAGCTTAGTGAACAATTCAAAGACATCTATTGGTCAGAGTGGCTCTTTGTTTTTGTGGCTTTGGTCAGCAATATTACAGTAGTATTGCGTAAAACCACTTGTAGTAATGCACATGAATTAATTCTACAAGTATTTCCAATTTTATCCTCCAGTATTGCCTTTGAGACTCCTTGTGATAGAGGGCTATTCAAATAAACATAACTTTACTATTGTTTGCCTGGAAAGGGATGGGTACCACCAGGTTGTACTTGCCCAAGACACACCACAGACAAGGGTGCCCCTACGACCCTGGTCATCAAGGGATCAAACCCCAACTCTCTTTTTGGGTTATAAGGTGCACTTTTGAATTTGTGGCGAAATTAATTTTAGGTGTGCATTATAGTCTGGAAAACATGACATTTGTATTTTACAGCAGAGAATTAATGTAAATACAAAAAAATAACACATAAAATGGACAAAACAATTTAAGTCAAATTAAGTCAAGTCATGTTTATTTGTATAGCGCAGGGGTGGGGAACAAGTTTGACACAAAGAACCGAAATTTTTAACTGTGAGAGTCAAAGAGCCACACCACGCACTGACCTGCCATGACAAACAGACACACACAAACAAAGACATATTATCTCCCATAACACACTCCTCTCCTTTTAATACAACAAGTATTGTTCTTGTGTTGATTTCAACGAAAGTGTCCACCCTCAATACACACAAAAAAAAACTAAACATTAAACAAGGCAAAGAGCCACAGTATATAGAAAATATGACAAGGCAAAGAGCCGCATTCTTATTGGCCAAGAGCCGCATGTGGCTCTAGAGCCTCGTGTTCGCCACCCCTGGTATAGCGTCTCAAAGGGCTGCACAGATCAAAGACTATTGCAAACTGCAGACCATTATGACACCATCCCCTCATCTAAAGTCTACATGAGGGCAAATAATAGACAGATATTATCAACATAAAATATAGGTTATTCATATGCTATAGAGTAGAAGTGTGTTTTAAGCTTAGATTTAAACATTTCCACTGAGGTTGCAGATCGAATCTCAGGGGAAAGAGCATTCCAAAGCACCGGGGCCCGAATGGAGAACGCTCTCGAACCTGCGGATCTCTTCTTGGCTGTTGGGATCACTAGAAGACCAGCGTTTTCAGAGAGAAGGCTCCGGACCGTAACATAGGGCGAAATTAAAACTGAAAGATATGATTTAGAAAATTATTTTTTGGAGCGTGAGTTTGACTGGTGTTTTATGAATTTAAGATCTTACATAAACAATTAACTCAAAGAAATACTTGACTCAAGGCGAAACAGAACCGGAGCATTTCATTTGTTAATGCAAAACTAACAGCCTATAGGTTCAGGGCAATGGCAATAAACATTTACGATTGCAGTGATGTACAATTGTAAGTGGGAGTTTGTACCAGACAAACCAATGTCCAAAAGCCGTGCAGACGCTGTACACAAGTGCATGCGAGTGTGGGCTTTCCACTAATAATCTCATAAAGCGCTCATTTACCTGGGAGCGCATTCCCATCAGACTACTACGTTCTTTTATATTCGTCTCAGAGCGCGAGGAAACGATCCTCCGTCCCTTCCCTCCGTAATGGAATGTAAAACAGAGCAAGACGGTTCAATTGAGCAAAGTAATTATCCGCCTAAACGTCTTTCATCTCGTCATTGCCGTTCCAGCCAAAGTGGGGAAATGGCGCACAATAAGAGTTCGTCCTTGGCTGCACCTCTCTTAAAGCCTGGTTTGAATACATCTGTAAAAAGATGAATCAGTTTGGAATTTTGCTCTTCTCTCTTGAACAAAACTCAAGATTCGATTGTTTGGGAGTGACTACTGATACCTCCCGGACCAAATGCATCAAATTAAGGGGCACTACGTATCTACAATAAGTGGATTCAACTTCACCTAATTTGTTATTCAAGAAGGTACAAAATTCTTAATGTCATGGAAATTACACATCGCAAAATAGTTGTTAAAATTAGCAAGCTACTTTCTCTTAAAAGCAGGCATGTCAAACTCAGTTGAGCTCAGGAGCCATATCCAGATTTTAGGTTCTCAAGTGGGATAAATCAGATAACAAATCTCAACATCAAATCTTTTGTTTTGTTTTTCACTACTATGCTTAATCATTACCCCTACATTTGTAACCCACCCTACATATTATAATCTCGGATGAAAATCGGATATTTTCTTAGCACAACCCATTTATTCACAATACGTGGGATTGAATTTATTGCGAAATTGTTAATTTCAACATTTGAAATAATGCAACTTTACACTAAACAAACTCAAGTTGGAGCTATGAATACAAATATACTCGCTTCAATTGTCACAGTACTTAAAAAAAAGAAATTCAAAATAAAGGTTTTAGCACTATAGAGGGGGTCTTGTATGTTGCTTTAGTGGATAACATTGGTAGAGTGTGGTGCAATGCCTAAAAATCCAGTGTTTATTGAATACTTCCACCTGAAAATTCTGTTTTTTTCTAAAAGAAAAAAGAAAAACAAAAACAACAATTGACATGTACTTTGAAATGTAAGACCTTCTGTTGTATTGTTTTTTCCAAACTTCAACTCCTTTTAAGGGGTTTTATTTTATGTTTGTTTTTATTCACGATTTTTTCCTACCTCAATGAAAGTCAGAGAATTCAATAGGGAATATCACTGTTAAGGAGTTCAAATGAGCATCGCTTTTTTAATGTCTCTGAACCTTCAGATACTCATAAACACATGAAACCCTGATACCTTCTATAGGCTTCTTTTTGTTTGTTGGGCTCACCAGATAAATTTGAAGTGGTTAATTAGATTGGAGATTTACCAGATAAGAGCTGTGGATGTCAGCAGTGGGAGCGCCTGAATGAAATGTATCATCCACTTGATGCAAAGCGCTAGTTAGCATCCCCATCAACAAGAGCGCTCTGCCTCGGCTTTTATCTTGTCTCTGCAAATTTTTGATTTGTACCAACCATTGCCTGGGGTGTACATGCTCATGTATGGCAAACAAGTCATAATGCCAGCCAACTTGCTTTATTCATGAGGATGGAATTCAGTGCTGTTTTATATGCCATATGTGCCAGGATAGATTAACTGTGCTGATAAAATGCTGCAGCATGAAAGGGAACACCCACTCTCACAAACACCAAAATGTTGCGGGGAGTTCTCGAAAGAGGTGTTTTCAAACATGTATCGCCTAAAAGCATTCATTTAGAGTAAAACAAAACACTAAGTCAACAAAATACCGAATAATCCACATTTTGTCCAATCATTCGGAATGTTTATAAAGGTGTTTCCCCCCTTTCAGAGTAAATCTGGACATCATTAAGAAATGTCGGACAACTCCGAAGCTAGCAAGCATGTTGCAACTGGCAAAATGGTTTGTCCGCCACTTTCAGCCTCCCTTCTACAAACAGTACCCCTGGCTTACAAGCTCTGAGGAGCACTGCAACTTTCCGCATTAGCTCAAATGACAATGGAAAATAACTTCTTGACGGAACTGAAGTGCACAGATAATCTGTACAACAGAGTAATTGAAACATTTTTGAAGAAAGAAAGAAGAATGGATTTGTGGACAAATAAAAGTGATAAAAGTGATTTTTGATTAGTAAATATTAGGGCAATATTATGAGGTTATTACTGATGTTTTTTTTTAGATGTGTCACAGCTGTAGCTGCAGTAAAGGTGTAATAGCCATAAGATTTTTTTTAGTTGAAATGCGCTAGGCGTAGCACTACTGAAGGCCAAGGTGTAAAATGCAAGGCCCGCCACTGGTATCAGACTTTTTTTTACTAATTTGATGTATGATAAGCAATCCATATAGTACACAGATGCTATCTCTCCCTTGTGTACGAACCCTGCTTGGCATCTGTTCCGCAATTTGTTGTATATATGGGTCTGTGTTTCCCTTCAGAAAAACTAGTTGTGAAAAAAAACACCATTATGTTCCTCAATGTCCTTAACAGAACATGACATCTCCTTGTTAGCATCTGACTTTGGTGGAGAATCAGGCCTCGAGGAAGGTTGTAGCTTTCCACGGACGTTTTTCTGGTCGTATCTATTTATGAACTCACCATTCCTCCAAACATGTGAAACACTTTACATGGATACAATTGTCTTGTCAAATAACCTTGTTAAAAACTTGTACATCCCCTGAGCTCTACTAACACAGATGTCACATAATAAGCATCCACCTGACCTGAAATGTGGTTAGCACTTGAAGAATGATGGTGTTTTTTTTCTCTTGCCCTTCACGTGTTCCTTGGATTTCGGGGTGATGAGGATGTTGGTAAAATCACAGGCTAAAGATGAACTGCTTCTCGAAGTTTTAATTGGCAGAATATATTTTGGACCTCATTAAATTAAGACACGTCTCCAATTTGACAACCTTTGCAATCGGGTGTGTCAAGGACATTTAAAAGCAAGCTTCTTATACTTTTTCTGAGGCGTTACAAAAGTCAACAGCAGGGTTGGGTAGGGTTACTTTAACATGATTACTTTCAAATACTTTTGGCTTATTCCAATACCAAATATGCTAATAAAAGACAAAATAAACTAAATATGAATAAAATTACAAAATTCCGTGCAGGCTTGGGGAGTAACGGAATACATGGAACGGCAAAAATGATGTTGGCAAGCTGTTTGGATTTATTTAATTTTTTTTTCTGTCACATTTTATGTTAGTTTTGCCGGAGATCAAAGAGATAAAAGCCAGGAGAGAAAGCTTACCACGTGTTGTGAGTCATAATTTTATTATTATTGAAGTGTATCCGCGCAATGACGGTACTGTAATGAAGTTTTTACTGCAGTGGGTGAGTGATATCCTGGACTATTGTGTTTGCCAGTCAGATGATGGACCTATTATTTAAGTCTGTGGTGGGTACGCAAATGATTTTAGATGCCTTGTTAGTGCTGGACAGAGAGCATAGTGAAAAACAGCATTAGGGGAGGTCCTTGAGTTTTTGGGTGACAGACAGTCTTCGTTGACTCTTTTTATTTGAATGGCCGTAGTATGCTGATCAAAGGTGAGTCTGTCCAGTGTTACTGCCAAGTATTTGAAGGCGTACACAAAAATATCCTTATAATATGATGTTTTTTATCTACAGTATTGTCTTCACTCCCATTTTCTATCATCCGTAGTAGAGGCTAAACTACTATTCTAGCAAGGTCAGTAAAGCTAAATCCCATTTGAAGGAGGACACTTTGCAGCCACTCTCTCAAAAGTAAGTCAAAAACAGCAGTGCCCCGTCATTACTTGATGCTCTTACAGTCACTTCAGAGCACAGTTTGGTACTGGTAACACTCTTTTGAGAAAAACGGTCACTTAGTAGACTCACTTTTTTTTTCAACCCATCCTCACAAACAGAAAAAGTAGGAAAACACTCCAAACTTCTTTCAAACATTTTTCTTGATACTTCAGTCCCCCACCCATAATTGGTCCGCTTCCACCGCATAGGGCCTGTCGTCAAGAGTAGCCTTTTGTCATTAAAAGGCCGCAGTGAGCTGAAAGGCAGATGGTTATTACCTAGCAACCTGTATTAAAAGGACTGTATTTTCTCTATAGCAAAAATACCAGCTGGCCAACGGTTTGCCTTGAGAACCCTAAGGTCTCAAGGCAGCTCTGAAATGTAACCGGTTTAAACAATTAATGAGCCGAGCTCCCCCAAGCGACTGGAGATCTATGTCGCTATGGACTCATTATTCTCTCTTCAATTTTATTCAATCACCTTCACTATTTGACTTTAAGTCACTGCTTATTACTGTGGCTGTAGTTTATCTTGACCATTCAAAGGATATTTTTTTTATTCCCCTTGACATTCTCACCCATGTGATTCATAACAAAATGTGGGAGCTAGATCACAAGTGGGTATACTGTAATCCGTCGTTTTTCGCGGGGGTTGCGTTTCCAAAAGGTTGCGCAGTAATCAAAACCTATAAAGTAGAAACCTTTATTTATTTATTAATTTATTGATTATTCCATAATACATCGAATCCAGACAACATACCCAAATAATAATAATAATAATAATAATAATAATTTCCTTGTATTGTCATTCTGTGTAACAATGTACACAGAACGAAATGTCGATTGCACCTGACCCGTTGTAGCGAGCCGATGCAGCCGCAGCCAACAGAGGGCGCCGCCGACCACTTTTTAAGTCTTAGGAATGACTCGGCTGGGGCGCGAACCACCGACCTCCCAGTCTCAAAGCGGGCGCCTTACCATCTAGGCTAAATGTACAAACTCGAGTATTTGTCTAACAAATAAAGGTACTGTACTCAATAAATGTTTTTTTTTTTTAATTTACAAATGACTTTAGTACTGTCAAATTATAATTTCAAAGATAATCTTGGTGTTATACTGCACTCTTGATGTAGGACAGTATCCACTTTATTTAAGATGATATTTTGTCGCCATCAAGTGGACGTTATTGGACAACAAAATGTGGCGTGAAAAGAACATTCTTAAAAGGCAAATAAAAGCACTGTACTTCATAAACTAGTTCATAAAAAAATTATCTTGCTAATGTATTGCACTTTTATTGCTTATGTGAAATATGCTTGAGCTTTCTATGGTAACCTGATCTAGGCAAACGTGTCAAATCTTTAATGTAGCGTTACAGCAATGCAGCAAGGGATTACTGTAATGGAGATGAGTTTGAATGCACTTGGACCTTTGCTTAACTACTTATTCATTTATTCATTTTTGGGGTGGTGGGTTTGGGGGCAGTCGATTTGCCATCACAGAAAGAGGAAGGAGAAGGAGAGAATCAACTTTTTCAACATAGATGCCTCACCCAATCGTCTTTAATAACTTTAGGCGATGAATTCGACACATGCCGTGGAAAGAATTAAAGTGAATACAAATCCGGTCAGATTTGTTTTCCCCAATGTGGTCATTACTTGTCTTTATATTTCAATTATGGACATTACCCTTGATTTAATCAAAACAGCTCAAGGACCTTAGATCGTAGCATAACTTAGTCTCAGATTTGAACGTTTTTAGATGTAAATATGTAAAGCCACTGGTCATTAGCCACAGTTGTAACCAATGCAAAGCATGCTTTTTGTGACCATGACGACAAATTACCATTGGAAAGGGGGTTGTCACCTCATTGTTTAATTATAAGTGTAATTACTGTTTTTATAAAGGCAGTAATTTACTGATTTGCAAATGACATTATTAGCCCATATGATGTACTGCTCTTATAATAAACACCCGCACTCTTTTTGATATATTTCGTGAACTGGCAGCAAACAAAATATTTACTTGTGTCATTTTCCATTTGAAGTGAGTGCAATCACCAAGCAATTTTGTTGCGGATGTGTTAAGAGATTATAATAATGCATGACTGCACATTATAATTAGCGGCTTTGACCCAAGTCAATCTACTGTAAATTACACCATCATCAATTCTACAACAAGCAGCAGTTTGGCAGATAGTAACCAAGCTCTGTATTACCTTTTATATGTAAATGATACAACTATACTGTAATTGTATAATTGTCATATTTTCTTTTATCTTCTAGCTCTATTTTCCTTTTGAAAATTCGTCTTTATAGCCCTTGGTACGAACCCTGCCAGTAAACATAAAATTGACAAAAAATAGAGGCAAGGTAGCCTTTTTTTCTTTCATGTTCACGTTGCAATTGGTACGTAAAAGTCAAAGCTCCAGGTGGCATATGTTTCTTCACTTTGCTGTTTTCATTATAAACAACGACCTTGTACCAGCTCAGAAAGTTAACAAGACGAGAGTACATTTTTGTTCAATTCCTTCGCTATCAGTCACCGAAGTTGTTAGCATGGAATCCATGGATTCCTGCAATACTCCCAGTTTAGTTTTTTTACAAACGATCATCATTTTAAAAGCTACTCGAGGAAAAAGGGAAAAAAAAAGGAACAATGCACGGTTAGCACACTGACATTTAATTACTTGAAGTTGACCATGTGCGAAGAAACATTATTAGAAAATGCCAGTAGCTATGTATAAATCTCAACACATGATTTTATCGGTACATTAAAATAAAGCATGCCCCATTAAATATACTAACAACTCTGAAGAGCCTGGAAACTTTTTGTTTTTCTTTTTTGAGCCTTTTCTAGATACATTTTTATTAATTTATCTCCTGAAAATATGGTTGTAGAAGAAATCCTTAAATCAAAGTAGAACATTTAAATTTCACATAATTTGGAGTCTGCCTTCCTTCCTTAAACCGTACAAAATATCCACCACCAAAGTTTAGAACAGGCTACCGTTTGTCCAACGTGCCCCCCTTCTTTATTGATACTCTCTAGCAACCATTCATTTTATTAAATTTAAGCTACACCATTTTTTCTCTGAATTTAGCAAAAATGAGTCGGAGAGCAACCATCTGGATGCTGCAGTCACCCAAGTGGCCAATTTACTTTCGCGGAGCGAATCAAGCTCTTTTGTACTTAATTTCCAAAGTGTACACAAGAAAAAAAATGAACTAGCAAACGGCAACTTTGCATGCGACTCAGTAAGCACGACTCGCCGTTTGTCGCTTTTCGTATCATTTTCCGAAGAGTTCTCATTAGATTTTAAATAGGTTCCCCGTGTTGCACGCAGCCTGTGTTAAACTCCATGATCACACTCTGATATAATGATTGCTGGGTCATCAATAAGTAATTAGAGGGGATCTGAAAAAAATAAATAAATAAAAGGGATTAGCACACAACACCTGCTCCTAGTGGATTAGAGCAACACAAAGTCGGTGGAGAGGGACTGCTTGAACTTGACAATTGTCACTTCTTGTTTTATGATACTAAAATGTATTAAGAGACCAATGTATAAAATAACAGATAGGTTGTCCATTTTACTTCAAAGTACCTTATCTTCAACCTGTATCTTGTGCGAACAGGATTACAGATTGTTGTCAATTGGAATATTTGAAATCAATGTACGGGTATGTTTAGAATTAGAATTGCCTTTACTGTTATTAATAACAATGTAGTCGACATTATCTATAATGATATTAGACATAGCACTCCCAGATAAACACGTGATAAAGACCTAAAACAGAAAAAATAAGACAAAAAGAAAATGTCAGGATTAATAAGAAAACCTATTTAAAAGGAAGTGCTTAGAGATTGGCCTATGTTGTAACAATAGTTCAATGAAAAACAGTGGGATAACATTAAGCAGCAACAAAATCCACAAATAAATCGCTGAAAAAGATAGAAATACACATTTTTCATACACTATCCATTTTTCAATTCAACTTTTCTAACAGGGCCCTCACCACCCCAAACAAGTTCAAAAAACTGTGTGAAATCTATATTTTGTGACTTATTTGGGAATTTTTGCACTAATTTCCATTGTGCTATTTTTACAATGCACTATTTGTTTTTGCACTATATCACTACTTAGATCTGTCTCAAAGCACTATGTTTTAAATAAGTTTGACGATTAATCCAGACAGTCTTTTATTTTGTTTTCTCTTTTAAGCCTTTATTATGTGTTTACCCTGGAATGCCTTGGTAAAACTTACAATAGTTCACTCTGTTTGCATCAATGTTAACGGAAACAGTTCAATTCAACTGGCAAGATAGATATTTTTCACAGTCTTGTACGCTTGTTTAGGGTGGTGATTGCCCTGAAGAACCAACTTTCTCTGAGCCTGTTAGTGTTTGTTTTAAGGGACCTGTAGTGCCTACCAGAGAGCAACAGATTTACACACAGGGAATACTCCTACTGGGATGAGAATTCAATTGTTTGGAGCGAGTAAAGGGAATCAATCAAATGACTCATTGACATTGTTTCTGCATTTCACTTTTGACATTAAAAAAAAGAAAGACAATTATTTACTTTCATGTCACTGACCAAAATCAACAAAATCAGTGACTTGACTGCCGGCAGACCATTATTAAGCCGTTGTTTTATTTTTCCACAGACTCATTTCTGCTTTAGTGAATTGCAAATTGCATTCTGCTACATTGTAATGTGGGTTTCAATCCAGTTCAAGCATTACTGCAAGGTGTCTTTAAAACATGTCAGTGTTTTATATGAAAATCAAAAATTATGTTCCCTTGTGTGGATAAACAGTCAGCATAATTGCTTCTGCGGCAATTTGTGTTTAAATAACTGTATTTGAAGAGAATGGGATGTTCACGCGGCGTTCAATGGGTTTGTGTCATCAGCTAATGAGCAAATTCAAGCACTGTGTCTTTTTATTTTTTTTCAATGTGATCCCACACACAAATCCCTATTGTATATGAAACATATTTCAATAAGGTTTTGAAAAAAAAGGTTCAAATAAGCACCAGCCATCTTTTAATGAACTGGGTTCTTTATGTTTTTGTTGTGATACCTCCGTTAACACCCCCTAGCCAATCATAGTTTGTAATATCGGTCACGTTTTCAAATTCCTGCTTGCAGGCGCTGACTCACCAACATGGAATTTGATTGGCTAACCCAAAAGTTTTATCGTCACTTATTTCATACCTCAGGGCCTGCAAGACTGATTGTGAAGGCCTCTGGGTAGATTTCAGACCCTTGCAAAGAATAATTACTGAAATGTGATTTGTTAAATGATTAGATAGAAATCGTAGATCTGTAAGCAGTGCAATCAGGGTGAAACAAATGAAAGGAAGCTGACAGAAAAATGTGAATTATTTAAAATCATTCATACACAATGTAATAATATCACATGGTTCAGATATTTTTAGGCCAGCAGAGAAGGCTATGACGGCCCACCAGTGAGTGTCTCATATAGTGCACTGCATCTGCAGGTCAGATACTAGGAACCAAAAGCCAGGTCTCAAACCACAGAGCAAGAGGATCCAGTGCTGCTGAAGAATGGCAGAAGGAGGAAAGGCAGGTTGTGGAGGGGGGCCCCGAGGAGATTGGAACCAGGAACACACCCGGAACATCAACAAGCAACAACCAGCAAGCAGCCAAAAGCAAGGAGAAGAAAGAACCGGGACGAAGGCAAGCCATCATGTGGCCAAGAGCCAATGATTCTTTAGTCTGGGAGAAGTTGGACACTGATATAACCATACTTTTGGAGCATTCTCTCTGTGGCCAGGTAGAGACAAAGCTTAACACCTTAGGAGACATCCTGTACGAGGAATGCAGTAGCCGTTTTGGGGTGGTGGAAGAGAGGCGACGAGTAGTGCCCAAGCCATACCATCAAAGCGGTTTCCCAGAGCAGACAGGGCATCTGGACAACTTGGGAAGGGGTCATGGACAGGCCTTTGTCGTGGCGCGACCTGTGGAAGATCCCTCAAGCCAGGCTCAGCTTTCTGATCCGGGCAACGTACAACACACTACCCTGCCCCCAAAATATACATCTGTGGTTCGGCACTGATGTGATCTGCCCCCTCTGTAGTACCATCAATGCGAGCCTTCAGCATATCCTTTCAAGCTGCAAGATGGCACTTTCCCAAGGCCGCTACAGGTGGCGGCACGATGCCGTCCTAAAGAAGCTGGCAGAGGTAGTCGAAGGTTGCAGACAGAAGGCAAACAGTCAGCCAGCTCCTCCATCAAATCACCTCATTCAGTTTGCAAGGGCTGGCGGCAACGTTCGCAAAAACACGAATGCCCCTCGCCCGCTACACTGGAAGGCTCCTCTCGCCCGCCAGCGAATGGAGAATGAAAGTTGACCTCAAGAGGCAGTTGCAGTTCCCCAGGGAGATTGCAGAAACATCATTGTGGCCAGACATTGTCCTGTGGTCTGTAGCCAGCAAGGCGGTCCTCCTGGTTGAGCTCACTGTCCCTTGGGAGGAGGGAATAGAGGCAGCATACGAGAGGAAACGGGCAAAGTATGAAGACCAGGGAGGCGGACTGTAAAACAACAATATTCCCAGTGGAGGTGGGGTTCAGGAATTTTGTGGGCTCCTCAACCTCCCGCTTGCTCAGAGACCCTGGATGCACAGCAGCGGGCAACCGGAGAGCAACTTAAGAGCTGTCAGAAGAGGCGGAAAAGGGCAGCTTCTGGCTGTGGCTGCGGAGGAATGACAGGAACTGGGGGCCTTCAAGTAACACCTAGGGCATCAGTGGGGTTGGCAGGGAGATTTCCCAGCCATCGCTCCGCCACCGGGAGATGTCCTGGGGTTAAAGGAGCGGAACATCAATGACCGGTGGTCCCCAGCTGATGACCCAGTCAGGCCCGAGTGTTTCCATTTAGCTGTACTACAGAGAAGTTATGTTTGTGACTGATGTAATGTTGTCATTGTTTCCTATTGATTGTTGAAGACATTTTGGGAGTGTGATAAACATCTCGAAGACACTTTTTGTTGGATTAAATGTCAACGTCATCTGGGATTTAAAAAACATTTTTTTTTAACCTCTTTGTTGTGTTAGGGCTCCCCATGACCTGTTTCAAGGTTATAAAATGTAATATCTGATGTGTCTCAGGGTTTAAAATTACAATAAAAATATATGGTTATGGATGCATATATTGTTTGTTAGGATGTTATTATCTATATTGAGTGATACTCCTATTTTTTTGGGGTTCAGGAGTTAGACCTCGGGTCAAAACTGACCCGCCAACAATGGTTAGTGGTGCCAATTCCTAACACAACATGGGGTGTTGTGTATGTAGTAGGGTTGTAGAAGGATTCACGACAGGCACGGACGGTACATTCAGAGAGTGTTTACTTAACTTCTTCCTCGGTAGTCATCAAGCACAATTACAAGGCTGCACATTAGTATACAGCGACACCGCAGGAAGGGGAGTGTATTACAAGACACCACATATTCCCTTTTTGTTAGAATAGTACACAAACCGTAGCAGTAATCTGAAATACGCAATAACTCTTTGTTAAGTATGAGCTTATAGAAAACATACATTACAATATTCATTACCAGATTAGAGGGAAATATTTATCAAAGGTAAGCAATAATGTAAATGTAAGCAGACTGTATGAGGATCACATCATTAACAAACATGACAATTTTTTAAACAATGAACATTCATCATGTCCTTTTTTTTTTTTTTGAACATCACCACATCTTTTCTGTATCTTTTTTTTTTTTTTTAAGTCACGTAATCTTGAAGCCATGCAGGAGCATGTCGTGCACTCGGGGAGGGATGTGGTGAGGGCACAGTTTCAGTTTCAGGTGGCTCAGCACCTTGGCTGCTTGGCAGGAGACAAGCATCAGCATCAGCAGGCTGTGGCGCTGAAGCAGCAGCACAGGTGGAAGAATGGGCAAGGTGGAAAGCATTCCAGACCTTTCCATCAGACAGCAGATAAGTGGCTGGACCCTTTTGGGCTACCACTGTCAGTGGCTTGGTGAACTTTGAGTGTCCTTTGGCAATGATTCCAGGTTTGCGGATGCGAACCGCAGAGCCAATCTGGAAGCTTGGTGATTTTGCACCTCGACGTTTGTCGGTGTATCGTTTTGACTTCCGTTGTTTGTTTTGTATGTTTTGTAGCATGTTGCCTTTGTCAGCAGTGGGACGCATGGAGTGAAGACCTGTGATGTGAAGCTTTGTATTCAGTGGTCTACCAGGCAACAGTTCAGCAGGGGATACTGAAGTCACGGCATGTGGTGTGGCTCTGTAAGTCTGTAAAAACTCAGTGAAGAAGGCTTTCAGTGGTTTACCTTCGATGTTGGCTGTTTGTAGACAGTCCTTGAAGACGCTCAATTTCACCGTTGGCCCGTGGGTAGTACACAGAGCTGCGACAGTGTGTGATGTTCCTGTCACTAAGGAATGCTTCAAACTCGGTTGACACGAACTGAGGGCCATTGTCAGTAACAATTTCCTGTGGATTACCTTCTCTGCTAAACACAATGGAAAGAAAAGTCATAACAGAGGCAGAAGTAACATTTGAGCAGAAGGCAATCTCAGGCCATCGGCTGTAATAGTCAATGAGGGTGATGGCGAAGCGGCAATCAGTAGGCGCAGAGTGAATAGGACCAACAATGTCCACAGCAACCTTTTCCCAGGCAGCAATTGGGGTAGGCACAGGCTGTAATGGGGCAGTACGTGTGGTTGCGGTTTTGTCATGCTGCAAGCAGGTGGTGCATGATTTGATGGCGAGCTCAACGTGACAATCCATTCCAGGCCACCAGTACAAGTCTCTCAGTCTTTGTTTTGTGCGGACAATCCCTTGGTGTGTAGCATGAGCAAGTTGGATCATTTTTTCCTGTAGCTGTTGTGGTATCACAACACGATGAGTGCCACGCACAATGACACTGTTCTGCAAGGCAAGCTCATTTTGCACACGGAAGTATGGCACGATGAGGGGGTCAAGGCCTTTTGCAGTACGAGGCCATCCGTTCTGCATGTAGTGTCGCACCTTCTGTAGCACTGGACATTCCTCACACGCACTGGAGAGCTCATCAGCAATGACTGCAGCAAAATCAGAAGACACAGCAGCCACCGTCTCCATGATGCCATAATTTTCCAGTTTCGTCAGCTCCTCCGACAACTTGTCACGCACGGCATATGGGAGTCTGCGTAGCTTTTGCTGGACTGGAGGCACATCATCACTCACTTTAACTTTGTGTATAAAACCTGTAGCAACGCCTAAAGCATTTGTAGTGTTGACAGTGTGACTCATCTCTGATGCGGCAGGTGTTGCAATCTGCCCATCTTGTATGTGAAGGCGAAGTGCAGTGAACAGGTCCATTCCCAGTATTGGAGTACCGTCAGGAACTATGTAGAAGTCAGTATGTGCACTCTGGTTGCAGTATGTAGCAGTAAGTTGAAGACAGCCCAACACTGGAATTGGCTTCTTCATGTAGGTCACCAGGCGTACAGTAGGCTTTGAGAGAGGCACGTGCATGAATGAATTTCTGTAAATTCTCTCTGGCAGAATTGAGACTGCTGAACCAGTTTCCACAAGCAGGTCAGTAATAATTGACTGTTCATCATTCGCATGGAGAGCAACTGTACATGTAAGGCGTTTTGGGACTGCAGCTGTAGAGGCTACATGACACACAGTGAGGACAATAACTTCTCTTACTGATCGAGTAGGAATTGTGCTGCGGCACACTTTACTAAAATGTTCAATTTTTTCACAACCACAACGGTAGCAGGTTTTGTGTTGATTCCTTTTATCTCTCGAGCGCTGTGTATGCGTGCTGCTCCGATTCCTTTTATCTCTTTGTTGCACAAGCTTCACAGGGACGTCGGGCACGTGTACAGGAGCAATAGCATTAGCTTCTGTCATAGCGGATTCGATCTGTGTAGCAATAGCGATCGCTTTGTCAAGTTTTAAGTCCGTTTCCAACAGCAAGCGTTCTCTGATCCTCGAAGAGGACATCTTCTCAATTAATTGATCCCTAATCATATCATCAGCAAACGTGCCAAAGTCACAGTCAGCAATAAATTCCCTCAATACGGCAATGAACTGAGCAGTGGTCTCACCCGGTCTCTGAGCACGCTGACGGAACTTGCTACGCTCAGCCACGACATTCATCTTCGGTACAAAGAAAGTTTTTAGCGCTTCACAGGCGGATTTGTAAGAAGTGCCAGTGTTGGGGAGGGAAAGAAAAATTCTCTGCCCTTCTGTGCCTAAGCAGTGCAGCAGTAGTGCGCGTTTTCGTTTGTCCGGTATGTCGTTAGCAGTCAATGCTAGCAGGTAATTTTCAAACATCTGAATCCACGTGGTGTACAACATCGTAGGCTCACCCGGGGTTTCAAGCAAAGCAGGGGGTTGTGAGATTCCGATCCAAGTCATCCTCGTCGCCAATATGTTGTGTATGTAGTAGGGTTGTAGTAGGATTCACGACAGGCACGGAGGGTACATTCATAGAGTGTTTACTGAACTTCTTCCTCGGTAGTCATCAAGCACAAGTACAAGGCTGCACATTAGTATACAGCGAAACCGCAGGAAGGGGAGTGTATTACAAGACACCACATGGGGGTGAAACCTTATCACTATAATTTTGTTTTTTGCAAAAGCCTGCATTATCTATGCATAATTGACTGCTGTTGTTCATTGTGGGAAGTGTGTGCCAAATTGAGGCTTAAATTACTTGGATTTTTTTGGGTGAGAGCAATTCTGCCACTTAGGACTACTAAAGTAGTCACTGGGATTTCAATTATTCATATATAATAAAGCTCTTTGAAGTTTTGAATATGCTTTGTGTGTTGTTGTCATATTTTCTGATCCTTGGAAAAATCTCAGTTAGAAAAGGATATCCAACCGTGGTAACTGTATAGTACAGCAGACTTGTTTTCAAAGTCTGATTTGGTTCTAATTTTAGGTAGTGACGGAAGTCAAACATTTCAAAATATTCCCTGTGTGGCTTAACAGCAAACTACCGCTTTACCATAATCATTTTGAAACTTTTTAACTTTCTGTTCCATGATCTGATCTCAGTGTGCAGATCTCAGACTTCAACTTAGTTTATATTCCACTGAAGAGTTACCAACAATGTCTTTTGAGCTAAATAATTACACAGCATCCTAGAATAGTGACACTCTTTCTTTCAGTTAATTAGATTTTCTGAGACGGAGACAATCTCTTTTCACACTATGGTTTTAGAATTTACACTCTGGCTCCCTTTGAGGAGTTTTGTTAAAAATCAACACATTTGTAGAGTTGCCAAATATAAAGCTTTTGAATTCTCGAATAAAATAGCAAAAACTGCATTAACGTTCGAGTTAAATATTTAACTTATCCAGTGCCATTCTGAATAAATATGTTTTCAGAAGCATTGTCCCTGTGTGCCAAAACGCAAAATATATATACATATATCTATATCTATACATATATATATATATATATATATATATATAAATATATATATATATATATATATATATATATATATATATATATATATATATATATATATATATATATATATATATATATATATATATATATATATATATATATATATATAATATATATATATATATATATATATATATATATATATATATATATATATATATATATATATATATATATATATATATATATATATATTTTTTTTTTTTTATTTTTTTTTCCCCAAACTATTTTCAGGGGTTTGGCGCAGCTCATCAGCAAGTATCAAGCCTCTAGGAATTATTTCAGTATGAAAAATTATCCTTGGATGGCAGGCATATCTGTGTCCACACTTTCTGATGTTTCTTCCTGCATCCAGCGATTGAAGTGTGTAGGCGGGCTCGAGTAGCTGACTGAAGTACTGAAGCAGTGTGGCCAGAAAAGTGGGTATATGGACAATGATAGACAAATGCTTTAAGGGAGCTTTTTTTCTAAATAGATGATGAATTCCCTTTGTCAACAATAGGGCAGAGAGGGATGACTGGTTGTGCAAGTCCGCATCAACGTGATTGCCATTGTGACTGAAATTGTGTGATTATGTTATCTGAAACATGCGGTGCTGAAAAGGTTTTGTAAAGTTTATGGATCATTCATGCATAAGTTCAATGCTGCAAGCAAAGTGCCCTTGTTTTAGGGAACATATTGTCGGAAAAAAGCACCAAAGCAAAAGTTCTGTGTTAAATGCATGCTTTCACAAAAAAATATGTTCATCTTAGAAGTTTTCTTTGAAGCAAGTGTTTTCAAAAAACTCAACTACGCTTAAAAACTAAACTCCTGTTTACTAAACATTGATAAAAGTTAAAACACATGCTTTTTTTCTAATGAAAAATGAGTCTTAAAGCTTTCTTTTAATATGACCTATTATATAGATAAAGAACTACATTTGCCGGAGGTCTTCAAAAATGAGTCCAAATGGCAAAAATTGGCTGCTCTTCCCATTTGAGATTTAATCAGTTAATGAAATCTACACAAACTCTAGTTAAACCATTAAAGATGCTTTTCCAGTTGTGTTAAACTCTTGACTACAGCTGTAAAACGTTTTTTTTTTTTTTGACGGAACTACAAATTAAACACTTGAATCACCCAATTGCTACCTTCTTCCCACCTTACAACCTCTGTATGGTGTACCGTGTTGTACGCCCAATTGTAAGTCAAATATCACATTTCCAAATTTTGAAGCTCCATTGCTGCTTCAATTGGCGATAGCCTAGAATTTCTGACACTTGCCCACATTATTTTGACCATCCTGCGATTCACAGAATACGATAATGCAGAGAATGACTTATTACTAGCAAAACAGCCTGTTCTGATAGTTTGGATGTCTTTCAAGATGGCGCGCTACAAACTTACAAAGCCCGTCTGACATTTATTATCAGAGGAGGTGCCCTGGACCTTAAATCTGAATGGCATCACAAAATTGGAAGCCTTACTCGACTCAGATACAACTGCAGCTCGGATCTGACCTTTTCTGGGTCATTCAGTAAGCATTTAATTACCTTTTGCAAGACTACGGTCGCATTTTTATGAGTTCATGTAGTGTGATCATAGCGTCATACCTAATGCCTACACCATTTGTGATGAAAGATTTTTTTGACACATTGTCCATTCGCTGTCAATTCATATTAATGTAATGGCTTTGGTCTGTTCTACAGCAATTGCTTTTGACATAATTAAACAGCTCAAAATCCCACAGATTATTTGTCTTGAGTCAGTAACTGAATAAAAAACAGCTTTTGTTTTTTTTCAACCTTAGTCTCCGTCATGGGTGGTACAATTGACCCTTCCTTATCAGGTGACTACATAAAGTAGTGGCCGCCATACTGGGTGTAAACCGGTATGTTTTACTCAATATTATTGTGATAGACTTTCGAAATACGGGAATAAAAGCTCTAGTTTAGCACCCGTTAAACGTTCCGGGATTACGCTTCCCGGACCAAAAAACAATCTGGGAAGCATGTGGTGCTCTCAACAACTCGTCTGTGATGTTCTATCAATATCGGTAACTGATGTCAACAAGCTCCTGTCAGGTTTAGTGGTCTAAAGTTGATGTACACGTGGATAGAGTCCAAAGACAAGAACTGCTGTGTCCATGTGCACCGCCATACTGGCTCAATTTGAAGAAGTACTTAGAAATAAACGGGAACGTCACAAAAAGACTTGCCTTGCACATTCCTCTTTTATTTGAAGATCCAACAAAATTAAGGTCAACCCGTCCCAACATCAAACTGAGTTCCTGCGACCCAACCAGTATGGCTGACTAGTTCCGGGTATCTCATGAACATCACGCGAAAACCGTCAATTGCAGATTTTCGTTTTGAGGAGTATACTAGGAGTGACAAGATTGGATAGATTGAGACATTAAATTGTGAGGGACAGAACTGGAGTAGTAGTGGAACTGAGCAAGCGTGTGGATAAGAGAGCACTCGGTTGGTTTGGACACATGGAGAGTATGGATGAGGAACGAATGTTGAAGAGGATCTACAGAGCAGAAGTAAATGGAAGGAGACCAAGAGTAAGGCTGCGATCGACGTGGATGGATGTTGTTATGAGTGCACTACAGGAAAGAGTTCTAAATATAGCGGAAGCTAGAGCTCTTGTTGGTGATGGGAATGAGTGGAGAGGTGTTGTAAAAGGATAGTGGGATGTTTAGACGTGTTCTAAGGGATGGGCAGGGCACCTGTATCATGCGGCAGGGGTAAACCAGTGAAAGCTGTCGGGCCCTGCTGTTGAACAGAAGAGTGTGTTGTGTCACCCTGATCCAAGTGACATGGCCGCTTTCTTGTGTCCTGTTTCATCTGGAGGGACGAAAGCATGACCAACTTGGGTGCCGAGGTGCTTAACTTGTTTGGGTGTTTGGGCATTTGGGTTGGCCATGGTCCAAATATTTTTGTGTGTGTTTTTTACTACTTTTTTCTTTTTTCTTTTCTTTGTGTATGTGTTTGTCTTGCTGTCGGTCACCCTTCTCAAGGGATATGGCCAGGGTAGATAGATTGTCGTGGCTGTTCTCAGGATAGGTGTCAGGACCTGTACAACCTCTTTTATGAGGATCGGGCAGGATAGGATTTGGACATTTGATTGGAGCTTATCCTGAGTCTTTTTACGAGGCACTTTAGTGATTCTGTAAAGCATATTGCCAACATGTATGTCAACAAGCATTTTCTCACCGGTAAGGCTATTTTCAATACCACCAACAACGGATTGCAATGGTTTAATTAGAATACAACTGTCAACTCATGGCCCATGGACCAAATGTGGTTTTACAATGCTGAGAGAAGCACAAGAGAAAAAATACGTGCATTGCATCAAATCGTGACATGCAGTTTTAAATATGTCAACTGGATGTCGCCAAAGCCAGGCACCACTCGCAAAGCTCCCAATGTAGCTGTATTTACCATTAATTAACCAGAGATTATTAAGGAAACCTATCAAAGTGTTATTTTTGTGAAATAAAAGTTACTGACGTGCTATTTAAGGCAATTCAAGGAATGCAAAATTTTAAAAAGGCAGCTGGGTGTCTTTGCAGAAGTTTAAAAAAAGCTTTAGCTCCTTTATATTATAAATATGAAATTAAACAGCAAGGTTCACATACTCAGGAAATCATTACATCAATCATTCAAACGACTGTATGCTATTTTTGTCACTTTCCAGTCTGCATGAGTTTCCCTGGGTTATATGAACTGTGGTGGAAAATAATCCAATCATTGATATTTTTTTCATTATTTTTTTACAAATGCACATTTGATATCAACTACAAGAGATTACATCTTATTGAAAGAAAACTATTGAGGAGGAAAAAAACCTCAAAAATGTTTTTATAATCAAGTCTTAAATCCCTAAATCTTTTTTTGGGATACAAGCTTACGAAAAGATCCCCAGCCCTCCTGTTGTTTAGGGTGGTAAAAATGTTCATCCAGTCACCTTGGGTGGGCGATACTAGGAATTTGAGTATCAATCCGATTCAAGTACCGTATATTCCGGACTATAAGCCGCTACTTTTTTCCCAAACCTTCAACCCTGCGGCTTATTCAGTGATGCGACCAATTTATGTAATTTTTCTAACAGCTACCAGCTGCGCTCGAGTACAAAAGGTAAGATTTAGACCGGTGGAATATATGCGCCGAGGAAGACTGCAACTTCTTAGCTTGTGCACAAATTAAATTAGCGTAGACATATCCTCATCATGCAAATTGCAAAAAGAAAGGCACATGACGTAGCTTTCAAGCTGAATGGAAACGAGCAGTCCGATAAAGAAGGAAACAGAGCTACTGCACGTAAACTTAATTTTGCGAGCGTGTTGCTAGCGTGTTTTTGAATGAGGGAGCGTGGGACGACGTCTATATGACAAAGTCTCTTTCCCATACTGGGGAAGACGACTTTGATTAAGTCAGTTAGAAGGAGGAAGATGAGGACGGTTTACTGTGGTTTCTACAAGTACGGTATGTTTTTTTTCAACAGACCCGTTTACTGTGTTGCGAGCGTGTTGTTAGTAGCGTTTTGCTACCCTTCACAGGCACGGTTTGGGATGAAAGTTATAATATTATAATTAAAGCTTTGAAAACTTTCTTGGTGTACCGTCTTTCTTTGTAAATATGTGTATCCGATGTATAATATGTATTTGCACCTGTATATTTTTGTAATGTACTTTTTTGATATGTTTTGCGATTTAAAAAAGAGGGGCGGAGCAAACGCGGGCTGACGGGAAGTGGGGTAAAGGTGAGTAAGACCTGTTGTCGCGGCGGACAATAGTGGATATATATATTTCCCACCCTTACCTTTGGAAATATAGACTTTTTTCCTTGGATTAGTTTCAGCGGGTACCCGGACCCTGTAGGTCTGCATCAAACCTTAAGTACCGGTATAATTTTCTGTTCATTTTTCCGGCTGTGGTTTTTAGACCGTGTACTATATATTCAGTTACAATCGCGAGACTCAAAGCCGGTTTTGGGCTAATTTTGTGATCGTGTTACAAGTTTTAATGTTGGCGCATGCGGCTTATATACAGGTGCGGCTTGTGTAAGTACAAAATCGGTTTTCCTCTTAAAATGTGGTGGGTGCGGCTTATAATCAGGTGCGCTCTATCGTCTGGAATTTACGGTAAATGCATGGGAGAATGATCAATACCGACCCTATACCAATGATTTTTGCTTGGAAGTGTTATGATCATTGCATAGCTGAACCACACTCTTTGAGTGTGTTTTTAGTTATGAGCAACAAAGTGCACATTTTAAGGCACAAAAAACGATTTTTTTAATATAATAGTTACAATTCAAACTTTACCATTATTAAATAAATAAATATATACAGTTCTGAGGTCATGGGATCAAATCTAGCTTCCAGCTTTCCTGTGTGGAGTTTGCATGTTATCCCAATGCTCACGTAGGTGTCCTCCAGGCACTCCGGTTTCCTCCCTCGCTCCAAAAACATGGATGTCAGGTTAATTGGCCGGTCGCAATTTACCCTAGGTATGAATGAGCGAAAGAGTTGTCTCCATCTGTGTGCCCTGCGACTGGCTGGCAACCAATTCAGGGTGTCCCCTGCCCACTGCCCGAAGACAGCTGGGACGGGCTCCAGGACCCCCGCGATCCTCCTAAGGATCAGCGGTGCAGATAATGGATGGATGAATTTTGTAGAAATGTAGCAATGTAACAAAAATACAAATATAACAATGTCAACATGTCAACTATACCATAGTTGCACAATATTTTGAAATTAGAGTCAGAAAGTGCAAATGGTGTAAGCAATACAATCTAAAATACCTTTTAACAGCATAAAACGTAACATACTTCTACCCCGACTATTACAGAGCACATGTCAATTAAGAGAGTCAAAAAATCTGCAATTTAACGAACCCTTTTGGCTCTGTTACAATAGTGACAACAGATTTACATGTTTTTGTTCAGGAGCGGTAACATGTCCACATTTTTGTTTGTAGTTGAGCTTCCCATTTCCAATTTCTAGCTTGTTATAAGGGTGCATGCCCAGATTTTTCCCTCTCTTCTGCTTGGCAGGCAAGATGCAGCAGCAGGTCAGGTAGGGAGTGGTGCTAAAAGTGTGCCTGTCAGTCACACTGACGGGCATAAAGGTAGAGAGTGGCCGAGGACTCTGGGCAAGAGAGAGTAAAGGGCTGCACTCTCTGCATAGCGAAGTAACGGCGAAAATGGTGGAGGAGTGACGTGTCACTACCAGAACATTAGTACTGATCCATATTTTCTTTTTTCATTAATTGGATCGATCTGCCTAACCCTACTGTCACCTCACTCACACATTTATAGTACTTGATTTAGAAAAAATAGCATTCATAAGTAACCCATGAACTACAATGTGTTTGCCAAATGTTGTTTTTTTATCCTGTAATTTCCCACATGAAATTAAATGAACTGTACTATTTTCTTCCTGCAACCCAGTTGCACCTGGCTAGAAAATCTTTTAACGTTTGCTTCATTTCACCCTTGCTGCCGTGGCAACAGACACTTGACTTTATAGGACTAAAAGCAGATAAAGGTATAGATCGAGGTGGACTTTTATTTTCTCCCCTGAAGTATGTTTGAGTGCTTGGCTTGTAAATTGCTCATGGATGCCTGGGCTGAAATGATGCTCACACTAAATTATACTCTAAGTTCTCTATCGCCTGATTTGGAACAAAGTCGAGTGATAAAAAGATCCCAAAGTCATAAAGCTGGTGACCATCAAGACTGAATTATTAGGTCCACTGACCGGCTTGATGGTTTGGGACACAACTTGGTGTAAAATACATGAAATTGGAACAGCTTGTTAAGTGTCCATGAGAAAGGCACTGAAGGGATCACTGGAAGGCTATAAAAGGTAAACACTTTAGTGTTCAAATACATTTATTTTTCTTGTAAAGAATATTTTTAAATGAGACATTTCTTTGCACAAGTGTACATCACAGTTAACATATCCCTTAACCGCGTGGGTCATGGAAAGGTTGGCACCAGTCCATTCCTTGATGTTGTCGGCCCAGTCATTTTTCTGTCTTCCTCTCCTTATCCCCCCTTGGACTGTGGCCTGGAGAATAATGTAGGCCAGTCCTGATTATCTTGTGATGTAACCATAACACTTCAGTGTTCTTCATAGGGTCCAATGTGCCTTCTGATGTTGTTGCACACTGTTTCCTTTATCACATGAGCTATGTGGCTGATGCAATTATGTTTCTTGTGGCATAAAATCTCCATGGCCTGGATTTTCCTTTCCAGCTTTTCTATGAGAGTCCACGTCTTGCAAGCATAAAGGAAGAGTGAAGTTACCAGTGCTTGTATGAGTCTGATCTTTGATTTCAATTTAATGTTCTTGTCCACCCAAATGAGTTTTTAAGTCTGGCAAATACAGATGTGCTTTGAGCTATCCTGGCCTTAACTTCTGTTTCCGACCCCTCTTCTGATATGAAAGCTCCACTATATTTAAATTAGGTGACTGGTTCAAGCACTTGGTGGTTTATGGTCATTTTTGTGGTGATTCCTTGGGGTTGTTAACCATTACCGGTATGTTTGTTTTTTTCTGTGCAGATTTCAATACCATACCAAGTTGATGCTTTTACAGAGAATACAGCCTTGTCTCACACTGACCGTGGTATTAAACTTTCAAAATGGAAAAAAAACCTTCAATTTTACGATTGATTAGTACACTGTTGACGTTGGCGAACAGCCGTTTAATGGTCTGAACTAGTTTCTGGCCCATGTTAAACTTCGGTGTGGTAGTCCATTAGGCGGCTTGCCATGCTTTGTCAAATGCGTTCTTAAAATCCACAAAGATTTGGTAGAGGTTTCTCTGGTGGTCAAAACAAGTGTGCATACCTTCTTCTAACTGGGATACCGCCTCTTTTAAGAATTACCTGATCTGATTCAGAATAATTCCAGCTCATTAGACGGGTTGGCATTTAAAGTGTCTCTTGCCCTAATAAAGTTGAGATGTATCGTAGGTTTTTATCCCCGCAAACATAGAATTTAGTGGTGGAGTGTGGACTTTTTTGTAGCTATTACTTTTATTCAGAACAGATTTTAGTTTGAAGGTATTTCACTTCTCTCATTAGTGCCAATGAGTATAATGTTATTTGAATATCTTATGGCTCCTGTTACGCATGACTTTGAAATCAGGAAAGGACGTCTGCCATCTGGCTGTTGTGGACTATTCCCAAAACCAAGTTAACCATCTGTGGGTTTAAAGCATAGAAGTTGATAATGTCACCCAGGCTAAAATGATCCTGGATTCCGAATAAGACATAATTCTATCTAGAGCCTAATGCTGGAGAGCTAATTAATGCAAAACAAAATGACAAAAGAGGTGCGTACTTTTGCAGCTCTTAGCACCATCTTTGGAGATTTTCACACTCAATAGATACGTAAGTGTTTGTTGGCTCAGAGACACCACACAAATATGCCGCAGCTTGTCAAGAAATATCAGAGGCAATTACACCCAAGCGTTTAAAGAGCTTTGGTGGTGTGAGGACAAATATATCTTAATTTAGCTGTGGGTGTAATTTGCAATTAGGTGTTACTAATGTCGCACTTTGCAGACTGTGGCCCCAGACAGCTGGTACGCATGCTTTTGCTGTGAGGTAATTTTTGCATGAAAGCTTCTTAATGAAATCATATGTTTCATAAGGTAGAATGATTGAGGTTAACAGAACATTAACAATAGATATAAAAAACAAGGTTATCATGTGGTCAGGCCTTTTTTCTTCTTCAAAAGGATCAGCAATCTCTAATGCCAATATATCAACAGAACCTACTGCCAGGGTCATCACATACTCTGCTGTATAAGTAGATTTGATGGCATTATACTGCCCTTTAGTGAAAGAAAAATCGTTTAAGCCTGTACAGTATCTTTAAGAACCATTACAGCAGACTTTGAATAATTATGTTTGTTGAATGAGGGTCACTGGGTGAGGTATTGAGATTTATCTACATCCTCTGTTTCAGTACATTGATGGCTTGACATACCTGCCTGCCGTAGTACACCACAATCTATGTACATATTTGCATTTGCTGTAAAAAAAACACACTATAACACACTATATGCATTACTCTTTTTCTAAGTTATGAACCATGCGGACAATTGTTATTAAAACCCGGAAAATTCTTTATTTTGTCTAGGGCCCCTTTGAAGGGATGCGGGGGAACTTTGCAGAAACGCAGACTCGTGTTATAAAGGAGGTCTTTTATTTGGACAGGGTTCGGTTCATGGGAAGTTAGGTAACGAGGCAACAATTGTGGTCCAAGATACAGGTGAGGGGTTAGTGTCCAAGCACTGTAAACCCGATCAGTGAAGGTGACAGTCCAAGAGTTCGTCAGGAGGTACACGTGATCCTTAAGGGTAGGCAAGCGTTCAGTACACTAACATAACAAAAGGCTGTGAGAAGTGTGCTTGGGACATGGCAAGGAAGACAACGAAACTAGCACAGATCCAAGAGGACAGAGTGTTTAATGTTGAGAGTCATAATAGGAGGGAAATCAGGACAAGTGACAATAGCTGTGAGGAGGAAAATTGGACCTGGTAGTGAGTGACCAAATTAATGCAAGGACAAGACAGATATGAGAGAAGAGAAAGAGAGAGGAAACCTACAGAGGCAGAGGAACCTGAGTGCAGGGACGTGATACATTTCTGCTCTCAAATTTGTAAATATGTAATGTTGCAGCTTACAATTTACCTCCACTTTGTAGTTCGGTGCAGTTTATGTACGTAAATGTTTACAAAAGTGTGCCTGTGACTTATAATTAGATGCAGATTATAGTTTGTTTAATCAGATATCATGACTACACAAATTTCCTCCTTGATGCATTGCTTGTAATTGACCCATCTTTAATACTGCTGGATTTTAAGGCTTTTGCATGTCCGACGGTTTCCAGTTGGTACATGTTGTATAGATAGCAAGTCCATTCCATGACTTTTGTCCCATATTGGGCGATACCAATGCCAGTTGTAATAGAATGACCCAACTTTTAAGATTAACGTGATCTTATATTTGTCCCCAAATTACGACAGATTAAGGGAAAGAACACTATTAATGTAATATTCAATTTCAGGCACCGAGATTGTGAAAATGAAATGTCAAAATGGAGCCATTATGACTGACAAATTAATTTTTACGAGGAAGCATTTCTGAAAGTCAGGAGAGGATGATTATACCGCCGCTTCCTGTGTTCGCATCACATGCGACAAACAGGAAGCCGTCATTACCAGGATCATTCAAATGCAGCACGGGACTGATGATACTTGTGAAGCAAAGGCCTGCACTATCTACTACTTGAGAGTCTTGGTGTATACGCTAAATTTCATTAAGCACTTCCTTAACAGATGTCTTCGAGCAAAAATAAAATGGAAAATTCCATCAACTCGCTGAAATATGGGACACAGCAGTAAAGGCATGCATTATGAGCCAAAATTAATACATTAATTGTCTATTCCCCTGCAATATATATATATATATATGAATCGATAGATAGAAAGCATAATCCTACTTTCAGAAAATCATAATGCAGAAAACAATGCATCATGTAAATCCACAAGGTGTTACTACTGCAATAAGAAAACCGCAATACAACAAGGGATTACTAAATACTATATTTTTTCAGATTTTCATCAATTTTATCCCACTTTTTGCAAAACATGCATATACCTTCCTCGATGAATTCTTCTGATTTTTCTACTTCAACTCTTCTTTAACGTTGGATCAATGCTGCAGAAATCATCAGGCCATTAAGTTTTCACTTAGTTTTCACAATTGTTCCTTATAGTTTTTCTCAATATTTCATGCATCTATTATTTAATTATTGTACTAATGGTACAGCTTAAAAACGCAAGTGACTTAGCAGGTGTTTGATCAACAGCCTTCAGTGTGAGAGAAAAGGACTGTCCTCAGAAGGTTGCCCTCCTGTGATCACGCTAGATCAATAGCAATTACTAGCTTTGCCGTTGACGCCATCGGGTGAATCGGTACTGGCCGTTCTGAAGATACGCTGCTTCATTAGAACATGCCTACACTCTTGACAACTTCCCACAAGCAGTGATTACTGTTTTTCAAATTGAAAGCACATGAATGGATGAAGTGCAATAAAATAGTGGTTTGCATAGTTTACTTTTTGAATAAATGCCTACTTTAAAAGGAGACCCTTCTTTCCCACAGCAAAATAAAGAAATTAATGTCTATATACAGTGAACTCCCACCTTTTCTATTACGTGCCAACTTGCGATACCGCAGCAGAGCCAACGATATTGTTAAGGACTCCACTCACCCCGGCCACCACCTCTTTGACCTGCCGTACTTTGGTAGGCTCTACAAGTCCTTAAAACAAGGACTTGCAGACTCCGAGACAGTTTTCTTTCTGCAGGTCCATTATCACGCTAAAGAAATGGACAAGACTGAAAAAGAGGTATTCATATCGTATTTATCGACTTATTTAGAAATTTTGTTTTTGCTGCTAAATGTTATTGCATTAATTTTCATTGCCCTATTGTTTATTCTCACCATGACACTAGTCACGGTTTTATCCACTGTATAAGAGACTTTAGATGTTAATTTTGTGGATTTCACATTTTACAATGAGAATACCGGTAAGTTATATTCTAAGCATTTTATATTTTGCTGTTTAGCCAACTTAAATGTTGAATATTTGCCATGATCAAAATACTTTATTGACTATGAACCCATTACCAACATAACATTTACAATGTATTTATTGAAAGGGAGGTTGTGTAATATATAGTGTGTCCGGTGGCACAAAAAACTTTCGTTCAGTAAAAATATTATTTTTTTAAATAGCAGGGAAAAATACATGACTTTTTTATCAATACAAATTTGTATTGAAAAATCATCCCCACTTAGGTCGCTGCCATGTTTGCCCAGCATCCTGCCATTTAATAGTCAAATATTACACACTGGGGCTTTAATTTCCTACAAAGTCTGATTCATCATCAGATACACCAATGAGTTGTTTTCCCTGTCGCATTTTTTGTGTTTATTTATATCTTTCAGGACGAGTTTGTGCTTTCTCCAATCTCCTACATTCGTCTCTGGTACCATGACTTAAATAGTGAGAAAATGGGATAAAAGCTAATACCTTTTCATCTGACATTTGCACTACGGATGGTCCAGTGCTTATGCTTCAGTGTTTTCATAACTGGGATATGGGTTCAATTCTCACTGCATCTAAGTTTTTCGATTCGGCTCAGCAATATTTTTCGACAGATCAATTATTACCCTGATGCAGTACATGCAAAAAAACACAGTATACACAAATAAATATGGGAGTTTGTGTTCTCTTTTTAATTGTTGTATACTGGTGCCATTACTGTAGTTGTCTATAATGCCACAAGAGGCATCAAAGTTCTGATCAATAGAAAGGAATCAACCGTTTCAAAGTATGGTACTTTGTATGTAAGGACATTACAGGTCTCTTAGTCTTCCTGAATTCGTCTGGTCGTTAAATGGACCCGTCTTGGTTTCAGGCACGGTCCTGGTGGAAAATATGCAGATCAACGGCCGTGCCCAAGACCCCGGCAGAACCATCTCGCTGACTTTACTAGACAACTATGACTATTGGGTGATATTGGAACCGACGCGACAGCGGCTCTACCTGAACAGCACCGGCCGCATTCTGGACAGAGATGTAAGTATGCAACACTGCATTCCGAATGCAGACCAGAAAATTAAAATGTGCCAGTGTTTCACCCTTCTTTAAATGCATTCACCACTAGTATGTAAATAACGAAGCATCTCTCGTTTAGGTTCATTTGCATTATAGAAGCATTGGTCCGTTTGTGCCCCGAGGTTAGGGCTCTTATGGTTGGTGATTAAAGGTTTATAAACATGCGTGTTTTTATATTCATCGTAACTCTGGCCTGTTCCTTATTGGGGTCATTAATTCGTAAACCCTGAGAATGGAGGAGCGCCACTAAAACTAAGAATAGATTAAATGGAAATGAATATCCACACAGGCTGGAGCTTTAGGGATGGCTTGCCAGTGTTTTTTAATGCAAAATTTTTACTAAAGTGGAACAAGGTGGAGGAGGCCTTGGATTTATTGGGTGTTTTTATATTTTTTTTCATGTGCACAATACTAAAAATAATAACGATGTGTTTTTGACTTGGGACCTCAACAGCTTTATTTTCGTTTCAAATAATACTTTTAAATAGATGATGTTCGTGCAACTATAACAGACCTTTTAAAATAGTTTTAAAGTCATAAAAAATGCTTGTTGATAGGCCTTTGCGGTGTAAAACGGGTGACAGGGCAAAATAAAATGATAAGTCATAGTTAAGGCAACAAAAAACAAGAGCAGAAAACCCAAATAAAACTTACAATGTATTCAAAAACTGAGTAAAAGTTTTGTGATAAGGAGATACAACGTAATGCCTTTTCCTATGTATTTTTATTCCTGATGGCTGAGAGGTTAGAATCACACTGCCATGATCAGGGTTCGATTCTTGTGCAAATTTAATCTGCTATATTTTTTTGAATGATCAATGATTGCTTAAATGCTGTAATATACTACTGTAAAACTTTGTATGTTTGAGTTATTTTGTGGGAAAAAATAATGTGCATTATATATGCTATAAGTAAAAAATGAAGAAACTTTTTTTTCCCAAATAGAGCAACTTTGATTCCGTCCTGTTCCTCGCCAATACCAAACGACCCACGGCCTTTACTGGTCCGCAGGCCGGGTGATTGCTGACTACTGGTTTAGTGAACCTAATTGACCATATTGAAAAGCTAACAACTATATTCCAATACGATTACATTAAAAAATAACTTACCTCTAATGGTTCTCTCAGTCATTAACTTTGAACAGGAACAAATAAATATGATCTTGATACAAATAAAAATATAACATTACATGAACATCTAATTAAAGAAGCCACTATTGTTCGGATATAATCAAGCTTATATTTAAATTTTTAGCAAAAAAGGGTTGAAATCACTTCATCTAACTACAATAAAATAAAGTGTAAGGAAAACTACTTTATAGTAAAAACAAATAAACAACAATTCCTGCTGTACGATACAATCTTCATCTCATGGGCCGGAGACATTCTTCTCAGGGGCCAGATTTGGCACACTGGCCTTGACTTGGACATATTTGGTCTAAATTATGCTTTTTCTCAGTTTTCATTGTTTTTCTTATTTAGTTTCTTGCAGGCTGCTGGGAAATATCAAAACTGCTGTGAAGTAAACATTGGAAAATAGGCGCTTGTTGGTGTCAGAATAAATGAGTCATATAATAGTCCCAAAAGACGCTCCTCTAATCTAAAATACTTTCACAATCTTCTTCTCGAAATGTTTCTATCCGACCGTGTTTCAAAAGCACTGCCTGGTTTTCATGAGCTCATTAGTGATAATTGTGCAGACCATTGAGTAGATGTTTTTCTTTCGATTGAATGGTTCCTACTTTTTCTCTCTTGACAATAAATACAAAATATAGACTGTGTCGCAAACCATGTCACAAGGTAGACCAAGTAAACACATGTCAGTTTTTTCAAAAGACTTTCAAAAGAAGAAAAGGAATTTAAAAAAAAACTTTTTTGTGTAGCCATTGGTGATTACGCACATTAATATTTGCACCACATGGATTTACAGCTAATTCTATCAGGTTTCCTGTGTCTGATTCAAATTCCTGTGCTCCTTTTCATCAGATTCCAAATTTTGCAGGTAATTCAAGGTACCCTTGTACTTGTGAAAACAAGGTCCCCATTCCTTTTTTTATTTTTTTGAGTCATATAGTCATAATTGGTGCCTGTTCATGTCCATCCTTCTTGCTTATCATTAACGAACATATTATAGCTGTAATAAATCACAGTTGACGTTCCTGATGGGCCCAATTAGCAATCAGCAATTTATCATTGATTCAAGCCTTTATACGTTGATGGTCAGTAGGGGGGGATCAATTATCTGTGACAGTCAGTGTGTAAGGACATCACTTACTAGATTAAAGTAATATGAAGGAATCATTACTTGAATTTCCATCATCGGGATTTTATCGATATCTGAATGAATTCCGTTCCTAGGCTGGTAACAAAAGACGAATTTCAGTTAAGTCGGTACTTACATTTTGAACTCTGGTTTTAAAATGTAATCCATTGTATGAAAGATTTATATATCTCTGTGTTTTACATATGAAGGAAACAAGTAAGAGGGGCTGCATATCCTAGAACGAAAAGAAATGCCTGCAGGAATATGTTGCATTAGGCCAAAAATGCAAAATTGGGTAAAATACAGACCTTTACGTTGCATAAACTCTGCTTTATTCAATACACTGGCTAAATCATTGAAAAATATATTGCTATCCTATGAGGGTTTAGTGTAAATGTTATCTGGTATTATTTTTGACATGATTTAGTCCAAAAGTAAAAGTCTTAAATTATCCATTAAAAATATAACTTTTAATGCCATGGAAACTTTTCAAGAAGTTTCTTCTGAGTCGCAAGTGTCGTCCAGTCAAAACTTCATAGGTTGAGTACATAAATCGAGTCTTCATAATACTAAAGGTTACGACCATCAAAGGATTTTGTTCTTTTTTTCCCCGATAGAAAAAGTCCCTGAGACCAAAAAAATATATATATTAACAATACATGTCAAATACAGTTGTCAAATTTTCTTTTGACTGAACTAGAAAGCAGCTGACAAATTAATTAAACAGTCTGGGTTCATTGTATGAAAACAATATAAGTTTCAATTTTAGTAGATACTTAAAATAAGTAGAGGAAACATGGATGGATTTTTAACTTGCAAGAACTGGCTAGTGAGCAATTTCAAATATCAACTTGCTCTAAAGGCACTCCTCTGAGCCCCTTAATTAATCAAGTCAAGGCAAGTCAAATTTAGTTATATAGCCCTTAATCACAAAAATGTCTCAAAGGACTGCACAGGATTACAGTTACAAAATGACACAATTACCTGATCTTAAACAAACATGCGGGCAAGGAACAACTCAAAAACCTATGCGTGAGCAAAAGAGAAACCTTGAGAAGGGACCTCACAAGTGGTATCCCCTTTCAGGATGACCAGGGTGAATTACATTTAGCATTACAGTACACAAACATAGTAAACACTAGGTAACATGTTGAAAATTTGTCCGGAAAGTGCATGACAGCAGCGACGCCCCCAGCCTGTAAACTAGTACAGAAAGTCTATGACGGCCACGACGCAGCTTCCCATCTCTGCGAGCTGGTCCATGCAGGCGTTCACATGCCTTAGGTCAAACGCTGGTCCGCTGACTGATTTCCAATCGTCCTTGTCCTTTGTATCACCACCAGGCAGGCAGTCGGAAAAAGACAGGACAATACAGAATATGAGGTGGGCATCAATCATAAGCTTTGGAATAGAAGTGTGTCTTAAGCCTTGATTTAAAAACTTCCATTGAGGTTGCAGATCTTATCTCCGGAGGCAGGGCATTCCATAGCACTGGGACCCGGATGGAGAACGCTCTCAAGCCTGCAGACTTCTTGGCTCTCGAAGTCACAAGCAGACCGGCATTTTACGAGTGCAGACTCCGTGCAGGAACATAGGGGGAAATCAAATCAGAGAGATAAGAGGGTGCGAGTCCATGCAAACATGTATATGTTAATAAGAGAACCTTAAATTCACATCTTAAGTGGACTGGGAGCCAGTGCAAGTTGGCCAATGCAGGAGTAATATGCTCAAACTTTTTGGTCTTAGTCAAAAGTCTAGCTGCTGCATTCTGAACCAGCTGCAAACTTTTAATGCTAGACATCGGGAGACCAGAAAGCAAAACATTACAGTAATCAAGCCGACAAGTAATAAACGCATGAATTAAAACCTCTGCATCTGATTGGGACAGCATCGAACGAATCTTCGCAATATTACGGAGGTGGTAGAAAGCTATTCTAGTAATATTTTTCGTGGGACTGATACGACAGATTAGGATCAAATATAACACCTAGATTTTTGACCGAGTCACTATGGGTGATATTATATTTATAGTTAACCAGCTCAGTAGCCTAGATGGTAAGGCGCCCGCTTTGAGACTGGGAGGTTCGGGTTCGCGCCCCGGCCGAGTCATTCCTAAGACTTAAAAAGTGGTCGGCGGCGCCCTCTCTTGGCTGCGGCTGCATCGGGTCAGGTGCAATCGACATTTCGTTCTGTGTACATTGTTACACAGAATGACAATACAAGGAAATTATTATTATTATTATTATTATTATTATTATTATTATTATTATTATTATTATTATTATTATTATTATTATTATTATTATTATTATATTATTATTATTATTATTATTATTATTATATTTGTCTAGGTTCAGGGTAGTGTTTGAAAACAACTGACGACAGTGAGCTGGACCAATCATCAATATTTCAGTTTTTTTCTGGGTTAAGGCGCAAAAAATTAAGTGACATCCATCTTTGAAGTTCAGTAAGGCAAGCCTCCAGATTTCTACAACTTAACTGTCGAGTTGTCTCCAGTGGCACATACAGTTGAGTGTAATCTGCATAGCAATGGAAACTAAAATTATACTTGCGGATAATGTCACCAGGCGCGATCATAAAAATACTAAAAAGGGGCGGGCTAAGTACAGAGCCCTGTGGAACACCACAGGGGACATTAGATTGTTTGGAGGTCAGATTGCCATAGTTAACACATTGCATCCTATCTGACAGGTAGGACCTAAACCATGAGAGTACAGTTCCTGAGATAACAATGCATTCCAGACGAACAAGTAATATGTTGTGGTCGACAGTATTAAAAGCAGCACTGAGATCCAGCAGCAGTAACATTGATGAGACACCGGAATCTATTGCTAAAAGGAGATCATTGGTTATTTTAGCCAGGGCTGTCTCAGTAGATTGATTTGCCCTAAATGCTGACTGGACAGTTTCATAGAGGTTATTTTCTGACATGAAGTCATTTAACTGCTGTGCAGCGAACTTTTCAAGTAATTTTGCAAAAAATGGCAGATTTGACACTGGCCTATAATTACCTAGGCTTTCTGGGTAAAGGTTAGGTCGCTTAAGCGTGGGTTTAATGACGGCAGACTTGAAGGCTACAGGAACAATACCTGAGGATAGCGATATATTAATAATATTTAAAACTGATGGTCCTAAGATCCCAAACGGATCCTTCACCAGTGAAGCTGGAAACGGATCAAGTAGGCAAGTAATTTGTCCGGCCCTATTGACCATCTGTGTTCGACTATCAAGGGACAAATCATTGAAACCGGAGAATGTTTCTGAACAACCGCCGACACGGTCCTTACCTAACACCTCCACATATTTGAGATAGGAGGAGGTTACAGAACATTCTTTTAACATTTAATTCCTGATTAGTTGAATCTTTTTAATCAAAAATTCCATGTTGTCATTAGCAGAAAAAGTAGAACTATTTGGGTTATGTTGTTGTCTGGTAACTTTCGCCATTATGTCAAACAAATATTTCGGATTATTCTTATGTTTAACAATAATCTTAGAGAAAAACGATGCTTTAGCTGAGGCAAGAGCTACTTTATATTTCAGCAAGCTGTCACACGAGGCCAGTCGGAAGACCTCCAGCTTTGTAGTATGCCATTTTCGTGCAAGTTTTCTGCAACCTTGTTTGAGTGACCTGGTTTCTTCAGTAAACCAAGGTGTATGCTTCTTAGGTCAAAATGTATGCCTTAGGGGCGCCACAGAATCAAGAACATTAACCAAAACAGTATTAAAGTTGTTTGTAAGCGAGTCAACAGACCCAGTGTACAAAGGGAAGGCTGCAGTTACCATAGGTAATAGTTCTTTTAAAGCCAATGCCGTTGTAGGGCGGATATTGCGACTGCTAAAGCCTAAATTTTCCTTATCACAGTAAACATTAAACAGCACCTCACACTTAACAAGATAGTGATCAGAGATGGCATAAGGATACGGTAACACTGTAACATTTGAGGCCACTACGCCACGGGTCAGAACAAGATCTAGAGTGTTCCCATCTATATGAGTGGGCACATCAACTATTTGATTGAAACCAAATGTACTGTATCAATCAGTGACTTAAAAGCAATTGCAAGTGATTATACTGTCAGCCTTGCATGACGGCAGATGCGGCCCGAATACCATACCACAGGAATATTGTTGACAGGTGGAGTAGCAGGATGACTAGTGGTAGAAAATGATGTTATAACTTCTCCCTCCTCACCTAACAAGGGAGAATCAGAGGTAAGAAGCACAGAAGAAGATGCTATAGAAGAGTACAGATCAGGGTGTGTGGTCCAGGCAATGGAACGAACTAAAATACAAAAACTATGTGAATTGCATGAATCTAGCATAGCGCTAGTTAGCTCTAGCTTAACAGCACTAGTGTACCCTGTCATGGAAGGCTTAAACAGTAATCTATATTTTTAGAAAGAGTGAGAGCACCTTCTCAGTTAGGGTGAAGGCCGTCTCTCCTCAGCAGGTCAGGTCGGACCCAGAAAGCAGGCCAGTTATCCACATACCTACATCCCTGCTGACTACAGAAACTTGCCAGCCACCGGTTTAGCAAGACTAGTCTGCTAAACCTCTCATCATTGCCTCTCGCATTAAATTAAATCTACTAGGCTACAAAAGCAGATACCCTCAAATAGGTATGGAAGATCAAAGAACAGTAACAACAATGCAAACAGTTTTATAACAGTCAAAACATCAAAAAGCAGTGTGAAAATAACAAACTGCAAGTGTCCAATATTACAATAAATAAATGTAACAAGTTATGACCATCAAAATATGTTTTCTTTTTACCTAAAAAGTTAGTTCCATAATTGAAAATAAATGATATGGACGGAGCAGGTCAAATATAATACAGTATTGCGATTTTCACTATGGTTGGATCCCTTAACAACTAAGGTCGTAGTAGCACTATTTCCTGTGGTTTGTTTTGGGCAAGCACAGCTTGGTGGCGTCCATCTCTCTCCAGGCCAACATAAGTTTCCACCCGGTCTCGAACCGGGAACTTTTCGCGTGTTAGGCGAATGTGATAACCAAAAAGCTGCTGATGAATGGTACAATGAATTAAACGGTCTGGGTCCAATTTTATTAAAATAAATCTAACTGAAAATCTAACACTGACAAGATAAATAATCACTTGTTTGCCACGCTTAAGTTAATAAATGGCTGCTTTAATAAAACGTAACAATTGATGTTGTTTTTGCCATTTTGATGATATTGGCACAAATGAGCCTTACATAAGGTCTTGACTACGCATTTTAGAAGGCCACACTTGAGAATGGGTCAGCTTAAAAAAACAAAACCGTGTTGCGCTCTCGTTTATAACCTCAGGCAAGACTATGCTGGAGTGCTTAGCATTGACAAATAACACAGCACAAAGTTGTCTGAAATTCATTCTCTCTTTTCCTCTTTTTCAGCCTCCCAACTACATCACCACGATTGTGGTTCAAGTCCAGTGCACCAACGAGCTGGTCGGTACCGTCATTCTCCACGAAGTCCGGATCGTCGTTAGGGACCGGAACGACAACACGCCGCGTTTCATGCATCCACGTTACTATGTGGCCATCAACGAGGTAAGCACCCAAAAACATTTTAAACTAAATTTCTGAATTCGTCAGGAGAATAATGCGATCGCTTATACTTGCGTAAAATGGCAGGTTTTAACCAAAATGAACTAATTATTTAATTTTTCTCCGTCAAATGAATTCACTTTTTTTTTTAGCCCTCATTCCTTGCCATAACGTATAATACGTTCATAAAAGCATTGAGCGTTCAAGCTTTGTTTTAATTTGTCCCATGCCTACATAACTACAGAATTACATTTTCTGTAGGCCTTCACAGGTTAGATTCCGGTGGTATCCAATGTTTTGGCGTATCCAAGTACCATGTCTACTGTTATACACCGTTTAAACTTGGGTATAATGTGCACCCCTACTTTGAGTTCTTTTTAGGTTAAAAAATTGCAGGTATACGCAAATATGGTATGTTTTAAACAGATTCCTCAAATAGAAAATAGCAGATCTTTTCTAAAATGACTACTTTTTAAAAATTAAGATTGATAAACGTTTTAATGGTATTACTACCAAATACATTTTGTGTTTTTGTGTTAAGGATTCCTACAACAAAAAGAAGTTCACATGCATTTTCAGATGTGTTTTATTGTGCGTGGAACCCCCTGAGAAAATATATTTGGTCGTAATGATAAAAACAAATACAGCTAATCCTGCAGGGCTTTATTTTCTTTTTGCCGCACAACCCGCTACTCACTTCTATTGTCCATTCCAAATGATGCAGGCATTTCAATTACCACGAGAACATGGAAGCTGCGCCGTGCACGGATTCTCTCACCTACGCATCCACCGCCGCTTGGAATGCTAATTCCCCTGTAGGGTTGCGATCAATCTTCACTTTTGACTTCCGCCTCACGCGCATAAGCTCAAGGTCCGGCGCGTTACTTTAGCTCCCTAACGTGAATCAAGGCACACAAAAGCTCTCGACTGGCCCTCGCTGAGGGGGGCACGCTGATTCTCATATTTACTTTTATTATTCTGTCAGCAGTGCGCATAAGCGCTCAGCTGCAGTCCTGCTGCTGACGGCAACGTTTTCCCTTTTTTGATGTGCCGCCTAATGCGAGAAGTGGACGCCATAATGGCCGCCACCGTGCATAGACGCTCGCCTAACAACAGCAAAAACAAACAAGAGGCTGTAAAAGCTGCTGACGTGATTTTACCTTTGGACTTTCATATTTTATTCTCCTACAGCTCACCCCCGTGGGAACGACTATATTTACTGGCTTCTCTGGAAGAAATGGAGCCACCGACATTGATGATGGGCCCAATGGGCATATAGAATACAGCGTCCTGTACAACCCCAATGACCCCGTATGTATTACCTTTTTCTACTGCATTGTACCTGCTGCACACCCAAGTCTAATAGATCAATTCGTTCTCTCATCGTGGCATATTCTTGGAAGCCTTATGGCGCAAGCTTGGGCATACTACAGCTTGGGGCTTTTAAATCGGCCTTCTCAATGAAATAAATATAAATATTGAAGGAAAACTGTTCTTCTACTAATAATGTGTTTGCCCGCTCACTGCAATACCCACCTTTCCCCAATCATGATGCTCTAAAAACATATTAAACATTGTTGGAGTACCTTCATCCTACCCAACTGCGCAGTTGGTTTCACACAGGCGTAAACAGAACTACATTGGGCACTTTCACGCAAGCTTAAAACCAGTGACGTGCAGTGAGGTTTGTGTCTGGGGAGGCACAGACCGACTTACAAATAAACAAACTTACATCTTATTCACTATTTGATAAGAAGAACAAGAAAGCAATAAATGAACTGTAGCATAAAACTATTTTATTGTCTTCCCTAAACATATAAATTAAGTCCATGTGCTGCCCCCTTGGGTAAATGTAAATTGGTAATCCCCCATTATGAAAAATAAAATAAAAATACAACATCAATGCAATGGGAAAAATACTGGATCGCTTGACTTGCTGTTATGTTGCTAATACTATCACATTATATTGTTTAGGGCTGATTTGTGCACCTAATCAAAATTATTGGTCTTACTATTGCCCCCTACCATTAGGCAAGATAATTGCATGCCTCACTCTGTATTTGCATACACTCAGCTGTGTAATGTTACATACTAGTTAGATAAATCTCATCTCATCTCATTAGCTGTACCGCTTATCCATGTTAGGGTTGCGGGGAGTTAGATAAATGATATTCATAATATAATGTGAAAATTCAGTTATTTTGAAAAAATAAAATCGAAATATTTTGAAAATCAGAATCTGTCGTCTCATTTTCGTGCTCTGCCATGTGGCAAAAACACTACGTGCCTCACTCTGCATCTGCATACGCTCAGTACAGTTATACTTTAGATACTAATTATATTAATACATTTCTTATAATAATGTGTAAATTCATCAATTTTAAAAAAAGAAATCCCAAAAATTGTGAAGGTAAATCAGAAATAACTTTAACATTGACCAAATATAAGTATGTCTTTACTAATTTTACCATATGATTTTTAATTTCTATTTTCATTATTACATGTGAGGCACAATCTTACCTGCTTTCCCTGACTGCACAACCCATTGAACATATAGTTAACCAGCGAGGCTTCTGATTTTGAAATGATTTTTACTTATCTGTGAATTTTTTTTTTTAGTTTTGTTTTTTGTATGAGTATCATAATTGCTAATAAGGATTTTTGAAAACATAAAAATTAGAGGAAAATGTTTTAATTTGTAAAAAAAAAACATATGGATATTTATGATTAAGGATATGAAATTCGACAATTTGGAAAATATCTTGATCCCCAAATTTCTCAAAATCATTTTTGTCATCGATTGTGAAAAAAAAAAAAAAACGGGTGATAATCCATTAGTTGTTGATATAGACAGAGGGTTTCTTTATTTATGGAATGAGTTTAGAGTTGATCAAGCATTTGTATTTTGGATTAATCTGTCATTTGGAGTTTGGCTTTTTATGATCAACTGCTCCTAAAGGTTTATTTGGTATTAGAATTAGCAATATCTATATTGTCATTGATAACAACATAGTGAGATTAGACCTTGCACTCCAGAAGAAACATGTAAGCCTTAAAAGAAAAAAAAATAGTCATTTGAAATTACTTTTTCACTCATCCAATTGACTAAGTGTGGTGCACACAGCAGTTTAATTGAGGAATAATCTTAGTTTGTGTCTGTTATTGTCCATGATAGGTTTATGGTTTAGTGGACACTCAAAACAAGAAGAGAATGCATCAATGGATCTAGAACTTGCAAGAAAGACAGACAGAGAAGCCATCTGATAAAATTGTCCAACCTGTTCTGAAGTCCCTCCTCTGAGTCTTTTCCTTATATTAAATGTCCTAGGTTACAAAAGCAGATTTGCTCTAAAGGGTGTGATTATAAATAACAGCAACACGATTGGCTGATAATAACGATAATGTAATAGTCAAAACAATGAACAACAGTGTAGAGTAATAGTCAAAATAAGGAACTGGTTTCCTACAAAATATTCTTTGCAGGCTGCCAATATAAAAAAAAAACAGAATAAACCTATGACTACCAAACAAAAAACATTTGGGTCCTTTCGTTGGGTAAGTGAATCTACGTTTTTTTCCCCAAAGTACATTAATTTCATTCTGTTTAAGCGAATTCCACTCTTTCAATTACTTTTCTCCCGTTTGGTTTCCCATAGATTGTTTTCTCCGCAACTTGGGTGAAAATCTCCTGCTTTTGTCACTAGGATTTTGTTTCCCAGTTTACATTCACAGCTGCCAAAATCTCCCTTAAACACATCATAGCTGAGATTTCGTAGAGCTCTATTTTCAAGCAGAAAAACACAAGCTCCAGTCTGAGACCATTTGAGGGAAATTTAAATCGAGTTCCCATAACCACCGTCAACCGTCACAAACTCATTAGTCATGCCCTTGTCTTTTTCTGCCCCTTTGCAGGAATCCAACAAGACGGTGAGCGTGGCCAATACCCTTTCAGGACACATTGTTCTGGCTGAAAGATTAAACTACGAGGAAAGAACTCGCTACCTGGTTTTGATCCAAGCCAACGTAAGTACACCTGGCACCAGTTTCAAGTGTAGCCATTCTGAGGTAGAAAATCAAATGCAAATGCTCTCTTTGTCTATAACAATATAAAGCTTCTCATACTAATGTCAACTTTGAACAACACTTTTCATGGCTACTACTTTAATGACTTGTGCCGCAATTTTTCGTAGACTGTGGTCCACTTTGCACGGCTGACTTGATGGAAGTGCCACATATAGAGGCGTAATGTCTTTTTCTCTGAAATGCATGTAAAAACAAGTCATCCTAATGATGTTCTTAAAGCAGCTGACATCATTGATGATGGCATTTGTAAACTTTTGCCTTGGGCTTCCGGATACCAGAATAAATGACTTGGGTCGAGTTCCATTCCAGTATTTCAAAGCCTGGAGGCCCGATTTCATTACAACGTACCGATAAGTCATCCATAGAAGTAAACTTATGAGATTAAACACATAAGGATAGAAGATTTAGGCTACAGCCGCCGATGGTCATTGTGCAACTGAGCTTATTTATTTTTTTGCAGCCTGGATGATCACATGACTCAGGCTTTCAGAAAGCTCCAGTGGGCCTGAGCGCCTCTCTCAACAAAAATATGTCCAGGGCAAGGGTTTAATTTACAAGAAACCTCTTACTATGTGTCAAAGCTTTTATTAAACTTAAACTCTCTGCACTTCAGTTTCAAGTTTCGCCTTGCACTGCCTTTGCAGTGGGAATACAAAGAAAGGAATGAATGAAACACTCATAAGCAACAAGGTGGCAAAACAATGCGGTCACTTTGGACGCTCTTAGTCCACCCCTGAGGCCTTTTTTACGTTGCACTTAATTTGATCCCTGTTTTTGTCATTGTTTGGCTACTCTGAGCAGGGGATGTGAAAACCTTTATAAATGTGAATGGTCTGCATTTATAAAGCGCTTTCAAGTCAATGAAGATCTCCCAAAGCGCTTTACAATGTGCTTCACATTCACATACTATGTGTAAAGCAGGGTCAGCCATCCAAGGCAACCACCTGCTTATTGGGGGCATTAGGGATTCAGTGTTTTGCCCAGAGGCACTTCGACATACAACACACAGGGGCCGGGAATCGAATGTGACCTCTTGATCCCAAGACAAGCGCTTTACCTCCGGAGCTACTGCATTTTTCCCCTTAAATTTAATGAAATTATTGCATTACACTGAAACATAAGCTGATCATTTCCTTAGCTTTGGTATTATTTATAATCATTCTGTATTCAAAAAACAATTTAATTATTTAAATAAATAAATTAAAATAAAATATTTTAACGCCATTATAACTGAAAAAGCAAGCATGACCGATGGTCATATTTTTTGTTAGTTTCTAGAAGTATTTTGCTTATTTAGGTAAAACATGCAAAAATAATAATCATTGTTATTATTATTATTATTATTATTGTATACATCTAACATGTGTGAGTATAAGAAGGTAGACGATGAACAAATAAAATATGTTAAATATTTTAATACATATTTTTTATGAATTTGTAATTGTATTTATTTGTATTAATTAGTATATACCGTACATACATAGTGTTCCAAAATATATATACACACTTTGACTTAGCCAATAGACTTTTTGTTCCATTTCAGATTTTTTTTTTTTTTTTTTTCCAGAAAATAGAAAATAGGCTTACAAAGAAAGTTCTGAAAACATTCTGGAAATGTGAAAAAATGTGTGCAAGATAAAAAATGGAACAACGTGTATGAGGGTCTGTGTGAGGAACATTTAAACAATGTTTTCAGAACATTTTTTCTGTACCAACATAAGCCCTGTATCCTCCATCCTTAATCTAAATTCAAACCAGTGGAAAAAAAAAATCCGTAGTGCATTTCTAGCACACTCGCCTAACACGTGAAAGGTCCCCTGTTCAAGACCGGTTACAAGTATTTGTTGGCCTGGAGAGGGATGGATTCCACCAGGTTGTACTTGCCCCAGACACACCACAGGGAATGGTCATCTTAAGTTAACAGAGCCAACCAAGGTTCATTGGCTATACAATGTCATTTTCGGTATTGACCCTTTGCAAATATGTGACGTAACCATGTGACGACACCACCACAAACAGCAAGTGAGTGAGGCCAGTAAACAGTAGACAAGAAAAACAAAAGTGATACTATTCAACACCATTGGCAATGAATTGTCAAACAAATATTGTGCTGCTGTTGGATGAGATGGCTCACCTTTGTCGGAAACCACAAAGAGGCTTTTTAGAGAAACTAAGGATAGCATTAGCATGGCTAGCTTAGCGACCTATACAATTTCCCCCCTTACACATTGGCACATCTTAACAAATCGTTTAGTATGCCCAACTTCAGTCCACACCATCTGTACGACTACATTGTCCCCTAATCCCAAACGTAATACGAATCTGGATTGTTACCCGTTTGTAGCTGGTTGGGTTACCAGTACGCGTTGGTCACTGACGCAGGGAGGTACCTCATTATTGCAAAAGTAAGAGACTATCATTAGCTGTGAATGGTAATACGTTTCATCTAGGGTGCCATCAAATGTCAAATAGACTGTAACTGAATGCCCCTTAAATTGTTTAGTTTTTTTTTTAGCTACAGTAGCTACATTGAGTGTATTTGGTATGACTTGTGGCTAATTTCCACTTCCCTGCAGAATCTCACCCCCTTCACCTGAATGCTCACTAATTCATGTATTTTTATTAATCACGACGATAAATATTCCTTAAAAAACACAATACACAGACTATGATTGTGACACGTGTTTCTATCCGAATCGTAGCGCTTAGAAGCATACAAAAAAACAATTGCCCCTTCATGTTAAGGGGAGTAAGATTCTACTGCAAGCGAGTCGAAGTTAGCCACAGCACTCGTACCTAACTCACATATAATTAATCGGATATACATCAAACGTACCTTGTAAAAATAATGCTCGTTGTAAATCCGGAAATAATTTGAGGGCTGTGAGTCCCTGTGTGTGATTTGCAGATAAACATTGCTGTCTTCTGTCTTCATACAAGTGAATTTGATAAAAAAAATGTGCTCAGAACTTTGCCGGTTGGCAAAGCATTTAATTCTCATCGTAAAAAGTTGTGGTTTTATTCTTCTGTCGCAGTTATTGGTATTTATTTTAACTCAAATGCTCATTTGAGTTATGTCTGCTAGAGTGCCTCTTTCCATCCGTTATGGTTCTCATTCTACCAGGGAAGGAAATGAGACACCACATGCAAAGGGTCAAAACATTTTTGGGACACCCTGCATTCAAAGTATTTTTTAAGAAGGAAAAAAAAACATAATTATACTAACATTTTTATTTTGAATTATTTTTATTGTTTTTGTTTTTTTCTAGAAAAATAAAGAATTAACCAGTAGTGCTTTAAGAAAAATAATACTAATACAAATAAAACAAAATGTCATCTATGGTAATTTTAATGGAATTATTGGATGCCATTTCAACTGTCATTATTTTTTTGGGTTTATTTACACATTTATTGCAGAATCTTGTCCTGAATGTATCCTGTGAATTTGTTTAATAGTGTGCCATTGTTGCATGATCTTTGCACCGTAACAGTTAAGTTAAAATCCTGGTAAATTAGGTAAATTAGATTGAATTTAAATGAATTCAAGCGTCTTTATTGTCATTGATATCAACTTTTCTGAAACATTGTAATCAACAAAAATTAGAAATGGCACGCTTGGGTAGGGGTCGGGAACCTTTTTGACCTAAAGAGCCATAGTAGCAAAATATTTTTGATTTTTTTCCCCCCTCTATTTTTTCCTTTTTTGAAAGAGAGAGAGAGAGCCATACCATTCAGACAAAATTCAGCAGAACAGACAAACCCGCTCTCTTGAGAAAAAATAATCTTCGCCTTTTATTTTACTCTGTGAGGTTAGGTGAATGGATGAAATTTATGAACTACTAATAATGCCAGAGCCTTTGTCCCATAATAACAAATATACCACCTGTCTTGTTCCTACAATTAATTAAGACGAGTGAGGCTCATTTTGTACTTCATTTTTTTGACATAATGTTTTCATAACAAGGTGCAAGAAGAGTTATTTGTAGAAATGTGACAAAAAACTGCAAACACAGGGTTTATGGATGTGTTTCCCTTCAGTAAAGTGGGTGAGGGAGGGGAGCGTTCTATGTATGCAGAGGTCCGGCCACCCCTACTGCTCACCCAATCAAATCCACCCACTCCTACTGCTCACCCGATAAGATTGCTCTGTGTGCTTGGCTGTTTAATTTTTTTGTTTATCATAAAGTATCTCAACACTGAACATTTTCTACATACATTATTTAATGAGCTTCTATATTGTCAAGTCAATTCAAGTCATGTTCATTTGTATAGCCCTTAGCCAAAATGTTACCCTTTGGAAGAAATAGTGAGTAAATATTAATCATTATTTTGGTAAAGTAAAGTGCCCAACAATGATTATCATTGGGGCGCTGCACAGAAACGTAATGATCATAAACACTTGTTGCACATGCAGGATCGTGCACCGTACCCTCCCAACCGACGCACAGCAACAACCACACTGACAGTGGACGTTCTGGACGGCGACGACCTTGGGCCAATGTTCCTGCCCTGCGTTTTGGTTAACAACACCAACGACTGTCACCCCCTCACTTACCGTGCCGCCATCCCAGAATTCACTGAACCGGTAAGAGTGGACGGATGCTAGCCAAAACCCTAAGGTTATTGGAATATATTACCCCGCTTTTGTTCAGGTTCTTTCCTGTGTTTGGGATATGTCCCAGAATTTCTTGTTTGCCTTTAAAGCCCACTCCTGTGTGAAAAGTGGAGTGTCTCTATTATAACTTTAGATCCAGTTTTTCTGGGTATTGGACCAGCAATTAGAGCTGAAGTCTGTGCTGGGTGACAACACAAACCTTCATCCTAACCCAGGATTTATAGCAGCAATCAAGTTGCTTCACTCTCCCTTTTTTGTAACCTTACAAAAACATATACTGTATACACAGTAAATGAAGAAGGCCCAAAGCCAGTATTTTGTCAAGGTGAGTATTTTTTGGTTTATTTTGTTTCAAATTGGTAATGTGGCTGTTTTGTGACTTCATGCTCCTCCCTAAATATTTTTACTTCTATTGGTTTGTGTAGCAAGAATAATGTGGTAAAATGTTTTGTTCCCAAAAACAGATAATCTAAGTTATTACTTTTCTTTTGTTAGAGCATTTTTCCTCAATTCTTGCATTTCCACTCTGCCACAATTCATGAACTATCATATGAACATGGATTTTTTTAATTACTTGTAGGTCTTGATATTTGTATTCATTCTAGATCAGATGAGGCTCATCTAGAGGGAGCCGGCATGATTGTCCTTCATCTTCCTGCTAAGGTTACGTCCCAAAAACAAAAACCTTGTAAAAAATAAATCAGGAGACAAATGTTGCAGTTTGGTCGATTTGAGTCTCTGTAGTTTGTATTCTTCCTTATGCTTTGTAGCACTCGTTTTTGGTGGCACTACGCAGTACAGCAACATCTTGTGGTCAACTATGACACAATATCCCTTTAAGAAAATAGGCACTTTCTTATTTATAGTTAATTACTTTGATGTGGCTGTATTGTCAGTTAACCAGTTACATTCAAAATACATGGACAATTAGTGTTTAACACACATTTTTGTGGTATTGTTAGTAGGTTTTATGGTAGTATACTACTATATTTGTGCACTAAGTGAGCAGTAGAAAATATCGCTGACCCCATTGGATGTAAAAGGGATCAAACAGGATCTTGGCAACCACTACACCAGCAGTGTTACAGATGACAAATGAAAATTCATTCGGTTTTATCTCGTCATCACAGTATTTCTTACAGTACCAGTGAGAAATGTTACATTACGTAGAAAACAGATAGTGGAATGTGTAAACAATTGAAGAAAAGGGCACGGCACTGGAAAAAAAATGTCTTGATGATAGGGGTGCGCGTTACATACGAATACATATGGTACATACTAAAATTATGCTCCAAAATATTATGCTTTTCTAGTAAATTATCCTTCGAGAAAAATCTATGCTTACAAATTCCACTCACTATTTGCCCCACCCATAATTATTTGAAAATTAACGGTATTAAAACTATAAGAAAAAATGTTTACTTCATAAATAATGATTTTACTCATAATAAATATATAACGGGGCAGTACGGCGGTGTTGTAAGCGCATGTGCGGCACAGTTCTGAGGTCGTGAGACCACACCTTCCTGTGTGGAGTTTGCATGTTCTCCCCGTGCTTGCGTGGGTTTCCTCCGGGCACTCCGGTTTCCTCCCACATTCCAAAAAAATGCATGTCAGGTTCATTAGCCGGTCCAAATTGTCCCTAGGTGTGAATGAGCGAGTGAGTTGTCTGTCCAGTGCGATTAGATAGATAGATAGATAGATATATACTTTATTCATCCCCGTAGGGAAATTCACACTTCCAGCAGTCTACCCCGTTGTTTATTAACAGATTAACATGATGCCCGAGGGTGCTTGTAGCGGAGTGGATGACGTCACGCCAGTCCAAAAGTTCGACATTCCTGCGGCAGATGGAAATCTTTTCTTTGTGAAAATCCAGGGATACACCACCTCGTGTTAGCAAGTCCGCCTCCTCTCCGATTCCCCCCGGCTTTCATGTCTCTGTTTAGCGACGTTGAAGCCGGATTTCTCCAGGTGGCTCCGGGTGGCTACACGTTAGCGTCCGGAATGCTAAACGTGAGCCACGTTTCCGCAAAACACAGCAACTGCGCTCCCTGTGCGCTTCGATGTTTTCAAAAAGCACTCGATGATCCTATTTGGTCGTGAGTTCGCATTTACCATGATTACGGATGGTACCGAAGACTTATAACGCCGCTAGCCGCTTCGCTAGCTTCGGCTTTTCTTCCACCATGGGCCCCTTCATCACGCCGGCACGAGAATTCCTCAGGGCAAGGAGTTGAAATACACGCATTTCTTGTGCGTTAAAACCCATGTCCATAGGATAGAAGTAATCCATAGTGTAGTTGTCAAAACGGGAAGAAAAAACACCGAAGATAGGAGCAGACAATAAAACAGTTGGGCAGCTGCTGGAAAAGGCAGCAGCTCCAGCACCCCCGCGACCCTAATGAAGATAAACGGTGCAGATAATGGATGGATGGATGGAAATATATAACATGGCTGTTTTCTACTCCTTTACAACCAGCCATCCCTCACTTTAGCGCAACTGTTTATCATAGTTGTCATGGTAACATTTGCCGTTTTACCCTCTGGAATGACATGACACAATTCATACCTTAAGAGTGTAAATGGCCTTGCTTGTAGCTGTTGATGTTTATGTGGTTTATTACGTGCTTGTATGAAGAGTTTGTTTTCCTTTTTTTCTTTTTCATAAAGAGCAATACCTTTTCTGCCACGCCATACACTAGGGGTGAGCGATACTGTATCAATCCGATCAAGTAAATACATGCTAGTATGAATTAATACCAATCCTATACCGATACTTTCTGTTTGTGAACGAATAATTGAAACCCCCGCATTGAGTTAGTTTATATTTACAATAAACACAGCACAAAGATTATAGGCACTAAAATGATATTTGTTTTTATTAAATAATTACAATTCAAACTTCAACACTATGAAAAATAAATGTAAATATTTGTATTTCAACTGTTTTAGAACAAATTCCAAAAGACTGAAATCAAAAAGCAGCAATGTAATGAAAAATACAAATATAACAATGTCAACATGTCAACTATAACTTCCATTGCACACAATTTTGAAAATAGAGACAGATAGTGCAAATAGTGTAAACGATACAATCTGAAAACCTGTAACAGTATCAAAAATAAAATGCTTCTAGTACAAAAACAGTTACAATGTGAAAAGACTCAAACCAAAAAATCAGCAACGTAACAAACAAGACTTTTTAGCTATGTCGGCATAGTGACAACGGATTAACAGGTTTTTGTTCAGGAACAGTAACATGTTTGCATTTTTAGTTGCAACTCAGCGCCCTATGTAAGATAAACCTTTTAATTTGTTATGTAAATTTGCCACAGTACCCCCCTTTACCACACAGATGACACATGGCATTGACCTTTTTTTTGTCCAAAATTAAATCGGCACCGCGCTGCGTTCCCTGTTGACCGTCATATTTATCTTCTGATAAGGGTTCTCAGCAGCAGGCCAGGTAGGGTGAGGTGCTAAAAGTGTGTCTGCCAGTCACACAAACAGGCATAAGCTTGTGGCTGAAATCACTGAGTGAGGACGGTGTTATCTACATATAGAAGTGACGGGTTAAGAAATTGGTGGAAGGGTAATGCATCAATCCCAGGACAATTGTTTCGATCCGATCCAATAACTTGTTCAAAATTGATTACATCGACATTTGGGTCGACCTGCCCACCTATTCTCCATGCTAAACTGACATTTAGATTGGGCAAGTTTGCATTGATAGGTCAAGACTCGATCAAATGTGGATTTCGTAAGACCGAACGTTAGAATAACTGCCCTTCAAAAAGTTCACGTTTATGCGTAAATCTTTGATGTTTATTCCTCATGTTTGACTTCAAAACACGACAGGCCACATTTGTTTATTCAAAAGTTTTTGCCTTCAGCCGAGCAGCGTGTGTGATGCACTGTATAATTCATCGTAAAAGCTTTCAACGCTGCCAAGCAGGCGGCCTTAGAAGAGGAGTCTTAATTCTTCACCGGGAGAAAGGTTGGCCTCCTTCTTGCTCCCGTCGTTTCTCCACATGTACCCGCTTAAGAGTTGCATGCAACAGTCTTCCTTTTACTGACGTTTGATTGATGTTGCAGTCAGGGTGAATGAGCAATTTCTTTTCTGCAATTCAAAGATAGGATCAAGCCACTCGTTTAGGTCCCAAGTATGTCTCAAGTTAAAAGCAGTTTCTTCAACCGGGCCGTCAACACCTTAAACAAGTGCACAAGACTGTGTATCGAAAAAAGGGTATTCATATCTTATTTATTGTCTTTTTTTTAAATTGAGTTGCTGCTAAATGATATTGCACTATTTTGCATTGCACTATTGGTCCGATGCGCTTACAACTTGGGCCATTCTCCAAGCACTGTTGTAAATATTTTGCCAAATTATCTGGACCTTGTATTTATCTTATTTTTCTGTTTTAAGTCTTCAATGCATCTCTATCCCGGAGTTCTGTTTTTAAATGGGACACCTGCATATAATAATTGCATAGGATCCCAGTTTTTTTATTTTGACTGTTATACCTCGATGTTGTTCCTTATTTGGACTATCATGCACTGTTCACATCTTTGTCACTATCGTCCAATGAGGCTAGTATTGTTTGGTTACCATAGTCTTCAGGGTGGATCTGCTTTTTGTAACCTAGGAGATTTAATTAAAAGAAAAGGCTTAGGGAAGGGCTTTTAGAACAGGTTGGAATTTCTTATCTGAGAGTTGGGTCCTAGTTAGTTTCTTTGCACGATCAAAATCATTTGATGTCTTATCTCCTTATATTGATTGTCTACTACTATTTCTAATCAAGTAGTAAGTTTTCACTACATATCAATGAAAATCAAGACAATTTTTATTCTTACTGTATAAGCAAAAACCTTTTGGAGTCCTTAGAGGGTGTGCTTGAGAACGCGCCCCCTGGGGACTCCCTCGTACTGCTGGGAGACTTCAACACTCACATGGGCAACAACAGTGAGACCTGGAGGGGCGTGATTGGGAAGAACGGCCCCCCTGACCTGAACCCGAATGGTGTTTCATTTTTGGACTTCTGTGCCTGTCATGGTTTGTCCATAACAAACACCATGTTCAGACATAAGGGTGTCCATATGTGTGCACTTGTCACCAGGATACCCTCGGCCGTAGTTCGATGATCGACTCCGTTGTCGTTTCGTCGGACCTGCCGCCGCATGTTCTGGACACTCGGGTGAAGAGAGGGGCGCAGCTGTCAACTGATCACCACCTGGTGGTGAGTTGGCTACGATGGTGGGGGATAATGCCGGTCCGACCCGGCAGACCTAAGCGTGCTGTGAGGGTCTGTTGGGAACGGCTAGCAGAATCTCCTATCAGAAGAAGTTTCAATTCACACCTCCGGCAGAACTTTGCCCATGTCCCGAGGGAAGCGGGGGACATTGAATCCGAGTGGACCATGTTCCGCGCCTCCATTGTCGAAGCGACTGATCGGAGCCGTGGCCGTAAGGTAGTCGGTGCCTGCCGCGGCGGCAACCCTCAGACCCGTTGGTGGTCACCGGCGGTGAAGGATGCCGTCAAGCTGAAGAAAGAGTCTTATCGGGCCTTCCTGGCCTCTGGAAGCAGCTGGCAGGTATAGGCTGGGCAAGCGGAATGCGGCTTCGGCGGTTGCCGAGGCAAAAACTCGGGCATGGGAGGAGTTTGACGAGGCCATGGAAGCCAACTTCCGAACGGCTCTGAGGAAATTCTGGTCCACCATCCGGCGTCTTAGGGGGGGAAGCGGTGTGCCATTGACAGTGTGTATAGTGCCGGTGGGGGGCTGCTGACTTCGACCCGGGACGTTGTGAATCGGTGGGCGGAATACTTCGAAAACCTCCTCACTCCCACCGACACATCTTCCTCTGGGGAAGCAGTCGGGGGACTCTGAGTTGGGCTCCCGCATCTCTGGGGTTGAAGTCACCGAAGTGGTCAAAAAGCTCCTCGGTGGCAGGGCCCCGGGGGTCGATGAGATCCGCCTGGAGTTCATTAAGGCTCTGGATGTTGTGGGCGTGTCATGGTTGACACGCCTCTGCAACATCGCGTGGACATCGGGGACAGTGCCTCTGGACTGGCAGACTGGGGTAGTGGTCCACCTCTTTAAGAAGGGGGACCAGAGAGTGTGTTCCAACTACAGGGGAATCACACTTCTCAGCCTCCCTGGTCAGGGTCACACAGCAGTTTGCGGCTGAATCACGGTCAGAAATTTCTGCCTGTGAGGCGGACGCTATTGGATGCTTTGAGATCGCCATACAGACGAGATACAGCAGTGCTTAACACGCGGTCGGAAATTCGCGCGCGGGTGGCAGCGCGAAAATGTTTGGCGCTGCTCAATTCTTTAGAGCGCAGGTACACAGCCTTTCACGGGCGTATCGAGGCTGAACCACGGTCAGAAATTTCTGGCCGTGAAGCAGACGATGTTGGGCGCTGTTGGACGCTTTGAGACCGCCATATAGACGAGATACAGCAGTGCTTTACTTGCGGTCGGAAATTCACACGCGGTCGGCCGCGCGAAAAAGTTTTGAGCTGCTCAAAACTTTGAGCACGTGTTAACCGCAGGCGGCACACGAGGTAATGACGCGGAAATGACGCGGAACGACGTGCTCTGGCCGCGGCCAGGGCGTGGTTACACATGGGTAGGACGGGAAATTTCAGCGGGTAATCGTGGGTGGAGCATGGTAATAGCATGTTCTGCGCCTGTATCGCGGTGTTATTACGTGAAATTAGCGTGTTACGCGTGTGACGGTCAAACGCCTTTCTCCGCGTATATACAGCGCGATTTGCCGAGCACACGTCAGTTGTGCTCGAGACGTCAAGGGGGTGAACATAGATCCCCGTCACCGTAGTGACCTCGTCTTAATCCATTTTTATTTCTTGACATTTCTATTCATTTCATAACAAGATGATAAAATAAAAATGAAAAACTATTACAATAATAACATATTGGCTTCTTCGGTGCCATAGCTTGAAATCTTGATCTTCACGGGACTGTGTCTTGAGCGGTTATGATTTCTACAGCGCGGTGTTATGCAGAGAAATGCATCCCTGCCGAGATTTGCACCCCCTCGCTACTACAACCACTTTTACCTCGTTTTATCTCACTTTTATATCACTTTTAGGGAATGTAATGGCGAACATATAACCAAAACCACTTCGTCTTGCATTTGTTGGGAATGTAATACAACTTAAACCATTCCGTCTTTGTTTTTGTTGTGAACGTAATAGAACGGTAATGCACATGTATATAAAATCCTCCCCCCCTCGCGTGAGCGCGCATTCTGCTGCGCTTCCAACAAAAGCGATCGTATTCAATATAAAACGCTTATTAAAACAATAAAGCGAGCTAATTATAACAACTGGGAGATCCTAGTCTATGTAACGCGTTTATTTAAACAATAAAGTGCGATCATATTCTACAAAATGCGTTTGTTAACGCGGATGAAAAAGTCACCAATGCACGCTTCCAACAAAAGCGATCGCAGCAGAATGCGCGTTCACGCGAGGGGGGTGGGGGGTTGCGTAAGAGTCGAATTTGGGCACAACACCGGCTCGGGAGCTTTTATAGCCGTGGTCCACACGATAAAATGACGCGGAAATGACGCGATGAGGAAGCGGAACAGTCGCCGGCGTCTGTTTTGCGGGCATACCACCGATGAACAGCGGGTTGGCCAATTTTGCGCATTTTCCATCGCGGGCAACCACGGGCAAAAAAAAAACGCAAAATTTTAGCCGTGATTCAGCCGCAAACGGCTGTGTGACCGGCCCCTGAGGTCTATTCAGGGGTACTGGAGAGGAGGGTCCGCTTGGAGGTCGAATCTCGGATTCAGGAAAAACAGTGTGGTTTTCGTCCTGGCCGTGGAATACTGGACCAGCTCTACACACTCTGCAGGGTTCTTGACGGTGCATGGGAGTTTGCCAGTTTACATGTGTTTTGTGGACTAGGAGAAGGCATTCGACCGTGTTCCTCGGAGGTCCTGTGGGGGGTGTTTCGGGAGTATGGGGTACCGCACAGTCTTATCCGGGCTGTGCGGTCCCTGTATGCCGGGTGCCAGAGTCTGGTCCGCATTGCCGGCAGTAAGTCGGATTCGTGAGGGTTGGACTCTGCCAGGGCTGCCTTTTGTCCCCGATTCTGTTTATAACTTTTATGGACAGAATTTCTAGGTGCAGCCTTGGTGGGGATGGACTCCGGTTTGGGGGCCTCAGCATTGCGTCACTGCTTTTTACAGATGACGTGGTGCTGTTGGCTTCCTCAGGCCGTGATCCTCAGCTCTCGCTGGAGCGATTCGCAGCCGAGTGTGAAGCGGCCGGGATGAGGATCAGCACCTCTAAATCTGAGATCATGGTACTCAGTCGGAAAAGGGTGGCATGCTCCCTCCGGTTTGGGGATGAGATCTTGCCCTTAGTGAAGGAGTTTAAGTGTCTTGGGGTCTTGTTCACGAGTGAGGCTAGGATGGAACGGGAGATTGACAGACGGGTAGGTGCGGGTTTCCTCCGCAGGGTGTCTGGGTTTTACCTTAGAGATGGAAGGACTCTGTGTAGAGCCACTGCTCCTCCGCATTGAGAGGAGCCAGTTGAGGTGGCTCGGGCATCTGATAAGGATGCCTCCTGGACGCCTCCCTCGGGAGGTGTTCCGGGCATGTTCCACCGGCAGGAGGCCCCGAGGGCGTCCCAGGCTACGCTGGACAGACTATGTCTCTCGGTTGGCTTGGGAACACCTCGGAATTCCGTCGGATGATCTGTAGGAGGTGGCTGGGGATAGGGACGTCTGGGCTTCCCTTTTAAGGCCGCTGCCCTCGCGACACGACCTCAAATAAGCGGAAGATAATGGATGGATTGATGGTATGAGCAAAAACTGTCCGTTTTGTTTTGGGCTGTTAATATTATTAATACAAAAGTACTTTCTTTATGTTCTGTAAGGTAAGAAAAAACATACACAGACAGAGCTATACATGCTATTGAGGTAAAAACAATACTTACAACAATATGAGTGTTGTTTACTTTTTACTAAAATAAGAAAAAAAAAATTTCAAATGAGCCAAACAATGGCATCTCCTCTACTTTCAAGAAAAGTACTTATTTTTTAAAAGATAAATTAGTACAGCTATAATACTAATTAAACATAATACTATTTGAAATGAATATAAATCTGAACATCTCACATTCTTAAAAAAGTGAAATATGTCAAGTGCCATCCGTTTCAAGATTCAACGTAGTGTATGTTGTTTACAATGAGATTAAAAAATTGCAACTTTTAGTCCAGAAAAATACGGTACTCACTTAAAGGCACAAATCGCTATCAGCACATTGGGACTGCCGCAAGGAGTAGGACGATTAGACATGGCATTCCAAGATGAAGATACATGTAACAAAGGCTTTAAAGATGCACATTATATAAAAACAATGTCAGCATAAGTAGGCAAATATATTTTAAATGTCGTGTTTCGAGAATTGCCTACATTGTAAGTGCATCAAAACAATAGTACAATGTAGAAATAGTGCAAAAATATTTAGTCGCAGCATAACTCCAATAAAAGTCAAAAATTAAAAATGACCCTTTTTTCGATGTGTGCTTGTTTAGGTTAGTGACGGCCCTAGGGAATACACTGTCTCTGATCGTGTTAGTCATTGTTTTAAGGAGCCTGTAGTGCCTACAAAGAGGTGGTGCCAGGGTGAAATGAGGGTTTATTAATGTTGGGTTCTGCTGCCTGTTCAGATTTAATTCATTGGTCCTGTTAGGGTAGGGGCATCCAGAAAGCTGGCCAGATTTGGTAAGCTGAAAATCTGTAAGGGCCGACTATTCAGCCTGGCATTCTTTGAGCAGTTTTTAATAAATTCACCCTCTGTGAAAGGTTTACAGTGGTTTGCAATAATCTGAGGTCTGTGCAGCCCTTTGAGACTCCTTGTGATTATGCGCTATACAAATAAACATGACTTGACTTCACTTGACTTGACGATCAGCGTCGTGACCTTGGTCCTTCCCTTTGTAGCATTTTCATTTGACTTACAGGGTCTCGTGAAAAAGTACTGCTGTGCTATTAAAACAGCTTCCAGTTGCTTTACATTTTTCAGTTTTTGTTTACGGTTAGCTTTTTGAAGTCAGCATGTTTCGTCTGGCAGTTTCTCTTCATATTACATTCTTGAAAAAAACAGCCACAGACTTTGGCAAATGGGGCAGACGCAGTAGTTTCGGATGTCAGGGAAAAAAAAAACTTCAATTTCCAGTTTTTATTTTTTTCGAAACAAATTTATTTTATACTGCAATCAACATTACTTAGTTAGGGAAATTCACTTCCACTGACTGTACTGGGGGAAAACAACATGCATCACATTACAAAAACAGAAGAATAACAAACATATGTAGCGGAAAAGGGCCGTAAATAGATTATTCTACCCAAAAAAATATTGACCAATTGAATTAAAGAGCCAAGTTTATTTTTTTTAAAACTCGGCTCACCTATTTGCAGAACCACATACGTTTTTAGATCGTTATGTCAAGAAAACTGATGAAAAACTTTGTTTAGTTATTCTGAAGGGTGGCTACACACACTTAAGGTGAATTATTTTTACTGTTTTGATAGTTCAATATACTTTAATCAAGACACAGACACTCTTGGACTTTTTATGGACTTTTCTTTTACTAATCAACTACTGAAAAAGCTTGAATGAAACACAACACAATAATAAGAAAATAAAACAAAACAAGAAGTTGAGAACTTAAACTGGCACCATTCGGATGGACAACAACATTTGCTCGATTATTACGTTATTGTATTTTGATAGAGTTCCCCATTTTATCTCACACCAATACCAATACCTAGCAATAACGAGATGTTCTGCAAAGTTCTGCTTCAATGAAGATGATGGCCCAGTATTTACGTCGTCATTGATGTTCTGCGAAGTTCTACGTCGATGGAGATGAAGGCCCAGTCTTCATGTCCTTGGCTGTAGAGTGATGAGGAATCCTGGTAGGCTTGAGAGCTGGTTGGGACGAGGACCACTGGATGCAGAGTGGTGAAGGAGAGTTGGCTGCTGGTGGCTTGAAGCTTCTCTGAGGTCGCTGGCTTTTTCCCACCGTTTTGGGTGCAAGCTTGATCAAACTTGGCTGCCGACCTGGCAAGGCTCGCTTGGATGCCTGTTAGGCTGACACCTGGCAAGGAAAGGCCAGGGCCTTGGTCCAACTTTCTTTCCTGTTAGGACATTGCAAAATGAGATTCTGACATAACGTTGAATACCCTACACGAATATGACAGTGGGACAATGTGGTTGATTGGATGGGTCAGTGGGGCCTGTTGTTTTGAAGGGTTATGTCACAGGTGATCAGGCTTCTCTCGAGAGGGGCCCACCTAAATCGTATTATCCTGTATATGCACCCTGACAGTGGTGCTGGAGAGTGAGTGTATGGGGGGCGTTGATTGGTACAACATGACCCTATTTACATTGTAAACTTTTCACAAGGGCATGAGTACCACATGACAATGATAACATGTAATTTTCTTACCAAAGACAAAGTTACTACCCGAAAATTAACAATATTGATCTTTTTAATGTACCTATCTCCTCCCAACTCCCTTTTGTCTTAGATTCTTTCTGGCATTGTGGCGGCGTGCTGCATTTGTCTTCTTGTAATCGACAATTGTATTATAATTACTCACAACAGCTGACGACTGCCATTACTAAATTGACGTGAAATAATGTCGGCCTCCCTAGTCGCGTATATAATGACCACTGGAGGAAGGTATTAAAGCTAATCATCATTGTGTCGAGCTAGGGGGATTGGATTAAGCGCACTTCCTGACATGGTAAAAAAAATGAAAGGACTTCTTAGGGAGGACTGTGTGGATTACCCTGGAGCTTTGAGATATACATTTTCATTTGAGGGAGACATTTTTTTTCCTGAACCCTATTCTCACCTGCAGGAAAAAAAACCCTGTTAAAATCAAACATCCTAAACATTTTCCCCTTTATCAATATGTTAAGATTAATGGTTATCCATTGTTACCGAGGATGTCAGAGCAATACTCTGTTGAAGTATATATGATACAATATAATCTAGATATGCAAAACCGTAATTTTGAAGCGCTGCAAGGCACACTAAATGGAAAGCTCTATTGGTGGCGCTTTGCCAAGTGGTCTATAAATTACATGATTGTTTCGTTTCCCAGGACGTTGATGTTTCTCGTTTGAAGTCAGAGAATGCATGTAAAATTTGTTCTCTTCTTGCCTTAACATGTTTAACGTTTGGAATACTTAATACCTAGATCAACACAAACAGGAGGTGGGCAAACACAAGAAACAAATAATGTAGGCATATCAAATATTTATCATAATTAAAAATAACATATGTCATTTTGGGCTTTTTTTTCGTAAACAAAACGTTCATGCAAAAAATGTCTTTTTGAATAGCAGCGCCAAATAAACATTTACATTTCATATTTATTTTTTATTTAGAACTAGACGGTTAAATTAAGTTGATTTTAAAACACTCAGAGTTTAGGCAAATTAATGATATTTATCCCTTTTTTTAATCACTGTGACAATATGGATTGAAAATAACATCCTGCAACTGGCTGCCAACCAGTTCAGGGTGTCCCCTGCCCACTGCCTAACGTTGGCTTGAACTTATTACCCTTGGTTTACAAGACCATTGCTCTGACCGCTAAGCTACAACACCCGAGACAGTCTTATGTCACACTTTTGAAAACCAAAACTTCCACCTCATTAACTACCTAAGCTCAAGCCCCAAAGACCGAAGGAATACTTCAAGATTGTCATTGAAAAGAGCCAGGTTTAAACCTTTCACTTCATGTTACGACCAAAAATTTGCCCAAGAACCCAAAGTAACAGTTCAAGATTGTCATTTCAAAGAGCCAGGTTTAAGACTTAAAATAGAATGAACTAAACGTAGACAGTATTTTAATTTTCCGATAATAGTTCATGACAACAAGTTGCATCAAATCTCATCAATCATTTGACATCAGTTGTAAATTCTGATTATCTATCATTGACTTAAAATTGACAGAGGCCCTGATGAGAATTGAACTCATGACCCCTGGTTTACAAGACCAGTGCTCTGACCACTGAGCTACAAGGCCATATGGAAACTTGTAGCAGACCCTTCAAAACTAAAACTTTAACCGTATTAACTACCTAAAATCAATTCCCAAAGACCAAATAAATTGTCATTGAAAAGAGCCAGTGCCTTTCACATCATTTCACGACCAAAGATATGCCCAGCAATCCAACAAAGTAATAGTTCAAGATTGTCATTCAAAACAGACAGGTTTAAGACTTAAACTAGAATGAGCTAGATGTACACAGTTTTTTGATTTTCTGTTAAACGTTGGTGACAACAGGTTGCATCAAATCACCAAAACAATTTATTGTCAATTAGACATTATATCATCTATTTATAATCTATTTAGGATTTGATGATAATCAAACACACAGTTTAAAGTGAGATAGACCAGTGCTCTAACCACTGAGCTACAAAGCCTACATAATTAATTATAAAACTTTTGAATATGAAAAATTTAACCTCAATAACTACCTAAGATCAGGCCCCAAAGACCAAAGTAATAGTTTAAGATTGTCATTCAAAAAAGCCAGTTTTAAGCCTTTCACCTCATTTAACTACCAAAGATTTGCGCAAGAATACAAAGTAACAGTTCAAGATTGTCATTCAAAAGAGAAAGGTTTAAGACTTGAACTAGAATTAGTTAATTGTACATAGCTTTTTAATATTCCATGATCAGTTGCTGACAACAAGTTGCACCGAAGCACTTAAACAAATTACTTTCAATTCGACATTCTGAATTTCTATCATTTATTTAAAACTTAGGCATTAGTGAGAACTGAACTCATGAGCCCTGGTTTACAAGACCAGTGCTCTGACCACTGAGCTACAAGGCCATATGGGATCTTGTAGCAGACCCTTCAAAACTAAAACTTTAACCGTATTAACTACCTAAGATCAATTCCCAAAGACCAAATAAATTGTCATTGAAAAGAGCCAGTGCCTTTCACATCATTTCACGACCAAAGATATGCCCAGCAATCCAACAAAGTAATAGTTCAAGATTGTCATTCAAAACAGACAGGTTTAAGACTTAAACTAGAATGAGCTAGATGTACACAGTTTTTTGATTTTCTGTTAAACGTTGGTGACAACAGGTTGCATCAAATCACCAAAACAATTTATTGTCAATTAGACATTATATCATCTATTTATAATCTATTTAGGATTTGATTTTGAACACACAGTTTAAAGTGAGATAGACCAGTGCTCTAACCACTGAGCTACAAAGCCTATATAATTAATTATAAAACTTTTGAATATGAAAAATTTAACCTCAATAACTACCTAAGATCAGGCCCCAAAGACCAAAGTAATAGTTTAAGATTGTCATTCAAAAGAGCCAGTTTTAAGCCTTTCACCTCATTTAACTACCAAAGATTTGCGCAAGAATACAAAGTAAGAGTTCAAGATTGTCATTCAAAAGAGAAAGGTTTAAGACTTGAACTAGAATTAGTTAATGGTACATAGTTTTTTAATATTCCATGATCAGTTGCTGACAACAAGTTGCACCGAAGCACTTAAACAAATTACTTTCAATTCGACATTCTGAATTTCTATCATTCATTTAAAACTTAGGCATTAGTGAGAACTGAACTCATGAGCCCTGGTTTACAAGACCAGTGCTCTAACCACTGAGCTACAAGGACTGGTGTCAATATGAAAGAAATAGATCAAGATTGTCATTGAAAGCAGCCAGGTTTAAGCTTTTAACTACCAAAAATTTCCCCAAGAATCCAAAGTAACAGTTCAAGATTGTTATTCAAAACAGACAGGTTTAAGACTTAAAATAGAATGAGCTAGTCGTACACAGTTTTTTTAATTTTTCTGTTAAAAGTTGGTTACAACAGGTTGCATCAAATCACCAAAACAATCTATTGTCAATTAGGAATTCTGAATTTACCCCCAAAAAATCAAAAGTAACAGTTCAAGATTGTCATTTAAAACAGCCAGGTTTAAGACTTGAACTACAATGAGCTCATTTTACACAGTGTTTTGAAATTCTGTTGACAATCTAATGTCCATTAGAGATTCTGATTTCTAATCATTCACTTTAAATCAATTGAGGTCTTAATAAGAAATTAGGTCATACTTCTAATTTGCAATTTTGAACATGGATGAAACAAGGCCTTGATCATAATTCAACTCATGATCGGTGTTATATACGACCAGCGTCTAACCACTGAGCAACAAGGCCAGAAAAGAGCAGCTATACCTACACTTATTAGCAGTGCTTTGAGAAAATAAGTTGGGGCGATGTATTGACCCTCAGACAATAGTATTAATCTGATACTAAGTGTTTCCTTAGTATTGTTAGAAATTAAATATCATAATGTACCGTTTACCAAATTGTTCGAATTAGCCATTAACCAAACATAGCCTTCATTCACCTAAAATGCATGCTCGTTTCTTTTTGTGAAAAGACGGACAAGAGACCGGCATTTCCACACGGGGGCAGATTTAATTTCTTAAATAATAAACTAAGTGAATTCCATCAAATTAGCCGAATTATTGTCGGTCGAGTCTTCGTCGAGCCTTTTCTCTCGATCGTCCCTCGCGATCTTCTTCCTTTCTCGATCTTCTCGATCGTCTCCAGTTCTTCCTCTTGCCACGCTCTCCCAAGCTGGCGTGTCGGCTCCTCCCATGTCTGGACCTCGAGCGATTATCAAATCAGTGCCTGGCCTCCTGCGTCTGGCCTTCTCCGTCAGAGTCTTGTTATCAACAGAACTAAACAAAACATTCGCATTCGGAACGGCATTACCTGTCATTGAACTTAAGCCTTCTCTGTGAAAGTCTTCATTGCATTCAATAATGTAACTTGTATAAAATCCTTTAGAGTAAAATGTATAAAATCCTTCAGTATTGATAATGTAGTTGATTGGTTGAGTCCGCCCACCCCTATTTATTTGTAAGGTTGAATGGTTTAAAGCGGTAGCTTGTGATTAACTTTTACTTTTTTGTTTTGGTTTATATGTTTAGTCCATCCTAGTAATTGGTTAATCTACATAGCTTACAAAATAATGATTTGTTGCACCTGTAGTACATTTGCATTTGTAAGTATTTGTAAAGCATATAGTCTGTAATTGTCTGCCCCTGTGTGCCCTGCGACTGGCTGGCAACCAGTTAAGGGTGTCCCCTGCCCACTGCCCGAGGATAGCTGGGATGCGCTCCAGAACCCCCACGACCCTACTGAGGATAAGCGGTGCAGATAATGGATGGATGGATAGTCTGTGAAGGACATGCATGTAATTGTGCTCTTTAAATGAGTGTGTACCAAATGTTCATGGACTGCTTTGCAAGAGAAGCAGACTTTTACTACCTTTGTCAGTACGTGAAAACATCTGTCTGTTCTCGTAATGAATCTTAGTGACATCAATTCTAAAATGACAGAAAAGAAAAGAATGAACTATACATGCTGGCGGTGTTTGCGACCGGAGGCATGAGCCTAATCCTTTCCCAGCGCCGGATAAAGTTATTCCGAAGAAGCATATCAGCGGGTGGAGCTTAAGGCTCATTCTACTTAAACGAGAAGAGTTTCTTTGTTGGCTTTTCAAAAGAACCAAAATCTGATCCAGGGGGATAGGAAAAGATGAGACATGAGTGGAATAATCTTCATGCAGAACAACGGATGCTGTTTTTCTTTTTCAAAAGCTTTTAAATTCATACTTAAGTTCAAGTCTCTGTAACATGAATGCACTAAATCTTCTGCACCTCATGTGTGGCCCATGCTCAAGGTTTCTTAATTTTCCGCCTACTGTTTTTTTGTTGAGTTTTTCCTTGCCCTCATATAAGTTTCGGACCAGGGTATGTTGTATCTACCATATTGTGGCCTGTGATTAAAGGCTATACGGATAAATGTGACTCAACTTGCACCAAAAATCAAGAAAAAAATAAAAACGTTGAGATCACTTAAACGTGAGGCTAGCATTGTGCAGCTTGATTCCACCTGAACGTGTGAGTGTGTGAGTTTGTGCACGATGCTCCTGCTAAAGCCCTGAGCACACCTGCACTCTAAAGGGAAAAAAAACCTCAGTGACTGAAAACAATTTTGACGTCCTTATAGTGGAGAAATTACTCGATGTTTTTTCCAACATTTTTCTTTTTTTTTCCAAACATTGTTCATAGAATTCAAAACAGGAGCAAAAAGGGGATTTGACGGTTCTTCATTCAATATTGACTACGCACTCACGATATTTCAACTTTTTTACCCACAAATCAAGTCCTCCATTTGTACATCCAAATTGAAAAGCTGAGGAAGTTAGCTATCATAAACGCTTCACTTCTCTTTCTGTATCTTCGCCCTCAATGTGAGGTTGTTGAAGTTTATTTAATCTTTGAGAAATGATGACAAGCAAATGCGATTTGGATTGTTACTGTGACATCCGACAATGACAAAAACACAGAAAGAGGACGTTTCAGGTCTGTGTCGTAATCTGTCATTATTCTCCACGGTATGGTTGTCATCTTTATATACAGGGCTCACATTTTTGCGACATAGCCCTCACTTGTTTTTTTTATTTCGACCCAGTAGGAAACAACATGTGCTCGTCTTTGTAATTGCCATCTTGAATGGTCACATGACCCAAAGACGTGTGACGTACAATATTTGGAAGAGATCTGAAAACCACACAGGGGCGTAGGGCGACGGCAAAAGTCGTCAACGACATATTTCCGAAGCGGTTGGCGCTAGGTGTGCCTCAGGCTTAATTTTTCATTTTGGACAAGGAAATGAGATGGAGAATGTAGTCTAAATGGCTTAGAGATAAAACTGTGCTTAGAGTGAGTTCAATCGATAATGTCTCAAGTTTGACTTGAGATCATGAGTTTCAGACTCATGCAAAGTCATTTTACCAGTAATCAATTTGATTCAGTCCAGTATATAAAGGGCACAGTTTTCACTACAGTTTACAGTCAAGATGCCTTTATATTAAATCCTTTATATTAAAACTTGTTAAATAAAGGTTTTCCTTTGATGAAAAACCACAGTACTCCTTAGAATGCCAGCCAAGTACACAGATATATTTGATTGGGTGAGCGGTAGGAGTCAACAGATTTGATTGGGTGGGCGGATCTCTCCGCACACATCAGGCTTTCTTCTCTCTTGCACGATCCCACTGCATTGAAGGGAAATTCCGTACAGCCGGAAACTTTTTGCTTGCAGTATTTTGTGACAATTTTTTATAGAAAAACGGCCTAGACCTTGTTCTGAAACCATTATTCACGATAACAATGAAGGTCAGAATAAGCCTCAATGATTTTCAATAACTGTGGGAGGGAGACAAGTTTAAAGTGGTATATTTTTGATATGTGACACAGGGTCTGACATTACTATTTTTCATGATTTTAATCAATCAATCTAATATCATACAGTGAAATAAAATGCGCAGAAAAAATTGCTTTTGTCTGGAGAGCAGGTTTAGTGTTTTAGTAGAGTTTTGTCTTAAAATATGAAGTGTGGCTCTCTCTCAATAAAACTTTGGAACTTTGGGTCAAGAAGATTCCTGCTGTATTTGAACAAACACATACGGCTTACCTGATAATAGTGCACAGACTTTTTTATACAATCCGCGCACCCACACATAACCCTTTAATGTTCTCATGGTGTCCTACTTTATGTCCGCATTACAACAACAACACCAACACTCACACTCAAGCATTCAAGTGTGCACATTTTGCTTGTGCTTTACTTCAGGATCCATAACATTTTTTTTTTCAATCAGCAATAAGCGTAGGCATGGTAATAAAACACAGATAAAGCAAGCGTAAATTACTTGCCATTTTTAGCGCTGGTTAATAAGCAGCTTTCCCAGAAAGACATTCAACTCTCCCAGGCCAGAACAAGTTGGGCCAGAATCACAATCTTTCACGAGCAATCAGACAGGTCACTCTAGAACTGAAAATGTTACCCAAAAATTATTCAGCGCTTTTCCTTTTGCTGACTCAGCCCTTTTTCCAAAAAGACAGGAAAGAACCAAATTCAATGTCAACACAATATCTTGCTAACATTTGCGTGTGAGCGTCAAACAGAGTTGCCGGACACAACCGAATGTTTGATCTTACATTACACATAGTCCAGCGTTTTTTCCGAATTGCTCAGTCCACAATTGAATGGATTTGGGAGTACAGTCCATAAACATGCCCGATTAAAGTCGCCGTCGACGATAAAGCTCCGTTGGGGTAGTGCAAGCTGCTGTTTAGCAGCGGGCAGTAGATTTAGCGCTATGCTAACGTTAGCATCCGGTGAAACTGTTAGCGGTGGAAAGTATACAGCAAACACAAAGACCACAGTTAACTCTCCCGGTACATAGCTAGAAATTCCATATCGAGTGAGCAGTGTGTGTCAATGGTTCCGCTATTATTGTAGCGTGTAGTCTCCAACCCCTGTTTTTACCGGGGTCTTCGTCTCGTTCGAGCCGGTGATGTAATGCGGCGTCAGGAAAGCCAAGACTCCGTGATGGCAAAAAAAAAAAAAAAAAAAGTCCTCCAATTCCGGACGTTGTTGGTGGCGATCCGCAGCTCAATTCACTCATTGTGGACGGATGGATCTGGCGTTGGTTGAACATGCTTGGGAGCGCTGGTCTGTGTGGTCGCCTTCTTAGCTTAGCTCAGCCTTTGCTCCGTCGTTGTCATTGTCGGCAGGCGGCAAATCTTCCAGGGAGATCCGGTGGTCTCTGTATATCCCTCGGGATGTAGTGGATATTATTGTAAATGCGAAAGGAGTCGAAGGGAAAATAAGAGGGATCAGGGGACACTGAAAAACAAAAGACGAACTGGAGCCCGAGCCGCAGCGTCTACCCAACGCGCCGCCATCTTGACTAATGCAGGTGATGCTCTAATGGCGCACAGCATTTTAGCTTTAACATGTATTTAATCGTACGATGTTAACAGATTTGTCACGAAGCGGAGCGGGAAACAGGAAGTAAGGACCCATTTGCGTAGACGTACTCGATTTTTTGGGGAAAGAGGAGGAGGGCGCACAATCGATCCGGGAATCAATGGTCGCAGGAGTGGATTAGAAATCCACCCAAAAGAAAAGAATGTCCCAAAACAAACGGATCAGACCAAAAACAAAACAGGATAAAACACTGGCAAATTTACAGACTAGGCATTTCTCAGAGTCAAACAACTTGCAGAAATCTCACAGAAGGTTCACAAAGTTTAACAAAGTCAACAAACGCTCAGGCAAAGCACAGCTCAAGGGAACGCGTTTAAGTACTCCAAGAAGCAATCAGTCAATGCATCTCAGCCGGTCTCCATGGGCGGGGCCAATTGGGCGCTGTGGCAACCGTGCCAGAATCCGGCGCCACCCGGCTGGCACCAACTGGGCGCCGTGGCAACCGCGCCAGACGTGACAAGATTTATTAAAGCATATTGTCAAATAGTTGTTCATATTTTGCTCGTCATATTTTGGCATCATGAAACTAAGGTGACACTTAACGCTCAAATTGTATACTTGTGACTATGTTTTTCCCAGAATCTACAGAATGCATTTTCCGTCAATATTTTTCAATGTCCAAAAAGTCCGAAAGTTTGACCCATCGTCTCCCACCCCACAGAGCAAATTAAACCCTGTCAATGTGACCCCTCCGATCCGGGCAGTGGACATGGACCGAAACATACAGCCGCCATCTGACCGGCCCGGCGTTTTTTACTTCATCCTGGTTGGTAAGTCGATCACGTTCCCTCCGCCATTGATTTTGACTCTAAATTTAATCTTTTCACCTCCGCTGCGACGACACGCTTAGACTCTTGAATGATCACTCTTGCTGCTCGCTGTCGTGCAGTAAAGCCTTTTTAATTTATTTATTTTTCTTCACCCCAGGCCACCCGGTCACGTATCTTCAATACTTCTCCCTGAACAAAACTACGGCGGAACTTCGCGTCCTGCAGCCCATCAGCAGGGACTTGTATCAAAGATTCACGCTTGTTATTAAGGTAAGGGAGACATTTGAATGTGTTATTAATGTTGGAGTCCATCAAACACAAATATGAGTCTCGCTAGCATTTCAGCAGCTGTTAGGGACACAGACTGTTTTGCCTTTGATCAAAAAAGGAACCAAGCGTTTGTCAGTAACGGCTACGTCGGTCATGTCTGAGGGCCATTTGCAGCCTTCCTCGTGTGATTTTGTGGTCCATGTATGCAACTTAAATGTTATTGTAATACATTTACGACTGGAACCATTTGAAGTCCTCATCCTACTTGCCAGTCCTGGCTAACATTATTGCGTTTAGGGTTAAACTTTTTTGAGGCGCAGCTGTAGTTTGTAATCTGAGATTAGGGTCTGAGTGAGCCTATGTCCATCAGCGATTTGATCTTTGAAGTTTATCTGATTGATGGTAGTTGACTTTGGGTTGGCTAGTCCTCCTGTTCCACACAGATAACCACGATTGCTGCAAGCTGTCTCACTCGATCTAAATTTGTTAGGAGATGTGACGATTCATTGGGGAGAAAAATTACCATCACTCGTATGAATCCTGATTCGAACCGATGGAGCCCAAACGATCGTCATCATGTGGACACCTCTGAATGATGTGTTTACTCTGCAGGATGTAACAAGAGAAAAATGAGCTAAACTGGGAAGCGGGAACTCCGGAGCTGTGTGTGGGGGGAAAACTCCACGTTTTGATCGACAGATGAGGGGCTTGGGAGTACAATTGAGAATGGAAGTCGGGTGAAAACGTTACTTTGGTGTCTTGAGAACACTCTGCATCTAACTTGCGCTGTATTTCTGAGGAGGGAACACGGGGAGGAAAACAAAACGATCTACTGTGACATTTTAAGCGATGGTGGGATTTGAGAAAATACAGTGCCAAGTGAAAGTATTGAACTTGTTGTCATTTTGCCACATCTCAGGATTAATAAATTAAAGCTAAATAACTTCAAATATTTTCTAATAATTTACAATGTGAGACAATCATGAAGTGGGAACAACTTCCCTCTACATTTTACATTACAAACCCTAGCTAAGAGTATGGAATCACCAGTCTTGGGCAAGTCCTCAATCAGACATTTTATTCTGTAGAAAAAACTCAGATCACAAACATGAAACAATCGTAAGGTCATTCCAAAGTGCAACATATCTGCATTCAGAATCACTCAGAGTAATCAAGAAAAAACACTGAAATTGTCAGCAAATGTTACTTTTATAGAGCAAGTGCAGGGATATAAACATGGAATCATCCTATTCTGAGGAAAGAAATATGGAATAAGTGCATTTTGAGTAGAAAAAAAGGACACACCCAGTCAATTTTGTTTCTTTAATTGGGCACTGGACTAAGATTAAGTCTGCTCCTTAGTCTGCAGTTGAAAACAGTGCAGTTATCATACTTTGGAGAGCTCCTGGACTAAGTGGATTAGCAAGAATCATGGCTCAAACAAGAGAGCTCACGCTTCAGACCAAAGGCAGGACTGTTAAACTTCTTGAAGAAGGTAACTTGTATGGTTGGAAAGGATGTGGTCTGTTCACAGTCATCTGTGTCGAAGATTTCGAGTACAAACAGCATGGGAAGGTTGTTAAAGTCAAGCGTACTGGTAGGCCAAGGAAGATATGAGGGGGTCTCAAGACAAACAACTATACAATCTATATTTCTGGAAAACAGAAATTGCATAACAGGACAAATGGAGAGGAAATGGGAGGAAGTTGGAGTCAATGTATGTGACAAAACTATGCAAAAGTGCCTAAAGGAAATGGGATTTTCATAAAGGAAATCTTAAAAGGAAACAATTCTTGACACTTAAACACAAAAGAACAAGATTGCAATGGGCTAAGAAGAGCCAATCATGGACAGTGAATGACTTGATGAAGGTTATCTTCAGTGATGAGTCACAAATTTGCATTGGACAAGGTAATGATGCTGGAACTTTTGTTTGGTGCCGTTCAGGTGAGATTTACAAAGAGGACTGCTTAAAGGAACATGAAAATTCCCACAGTCCTTAATGATATGGAGCTGAATGTTAGGCAAAGGTACTGGGGAGATGGCTGTAGTCAAATCTGCAATAAATGCAAGAGATGGCATTGACATTTTGGACAGCTTTCTTATTCCTTCAATTGAAAAAAATGTTTGGGGATGATTAACATATTTTCCAAAATGACCATGCATCATGCCTCAGAGCAAAAACCGCAAAAGCATTCCTTGAAGAACGACGCATCCAGTCAATGCCATGGCCTACAAATATCCCCAATCTCAATCCAATTGAAAACCTGTGGTGGAAATTGAATAAAACTGTCCACAGGAAGGCTCCCACCTACAAAGATGATCTGGCAACCTCAATTAAAGAGAGTTGGCACCAGATTGATGAAAAATACTGTTTGTCACTCATCAAGGCCATCCCTTAGAGCACATATGTCAGAGTCAAGGCCCGCGGGCCACATTAGGCCCGCGAGAGGGTTTTACCTGGCCCGCGTGACGATATCAATATATTATTAGATCAGGCCCGCAGGCCGCTGCAAGCCAGCAGCCCGCAGTACGCATGAATACTACATTTCCCACAATGCAACGGGGACGCGCCGAGCGGGAGCAAAGCGGGAGGCGGTTTGATTTATTCAGCAGTCGATCAGCAGCAGTCATTAGCATAACAGCAAAAATTAGCCCACATATACCCATCAACAATGGCTAAACGGAAGGTGGACACTGAAAACCGGGGCTTTCAAACAAGGTGGGAGTTGGAGTACATGTTCACGGAGGTAGCTGGAAAAGTATCAGCGTCAGCCTCAAACAAGTAATGTAGAGTTGTAGTAATACAGTACTGTATATAAATGTATGTAAATACAGTAATAATACAGTAATGTTTCCTGTGCAATTACACATTTGAAGTTTTTACTCCGTTCAAGTTTAAAAGTTAAATATGCACATAAAGAAGGTCTTGTTTTTTGTTGTTCCCCTCGGGAATTTTAAAGCTTTATTGTCTATGTTGACTATGTTGTTTTTGTTTGCCGACTCTGTCCTGGGAGTGTTTCTTGTTTTTCGGCTTTTCATGGAAAATAGATCTTGATGTGGACAACAGTCTTTTGATAAAATTGTCTCCTATTTAGCAGAGAAAATGACCTTTTATTGTTATTATTTGTTAATCAGTAATTCCTTTTTTTCACACTAACCCAGAGAAAGCCCAGAAAGGAAAGTCAATGTACATTTGAGCAGGACAGATGAGGTCCAGTGTGTTGATTGCTATTGGTTTTAAGTAACAAGAGATTTTTGCACTTTATTTTATTGTATATCGAGGCAATATTTCTTTTTAATAATTTCAGATGATTGAATGATAGAAAATGGTTATGAGTTGTTGTTATGAGATATGTTATGAGTTTTTTATATTAAGGACATTTGTATTTTGTGCCTGCTGAAATTAAAAATGACTGACAGAGTCATAAGAAAATATTGCTTTATTTATACAATCATATTGTAATATATTTGTTGTGTTTTCAGTAGGTTAAATCTTGGTTTCAGTAAAGATTGGACAGTCCGGCCCTCGGCTTGTAGCCAAATGTTTTATTTGGCCCTCCGTCCATTTGACTTTGACACCCCTGCCTTAGAGACTGCAAGCTGTCATAAAAGCCAAAAGTAGTGCAACTAAATACTCGTACTATGTTTTCATTATTATTTCCCTGTCTGTTTCTGATGATTCCATATTGTTTTCCTCAGAATGGAGTGATTCCATATTTAATTCTATAATGGTAACATTTACTGACCATTGCAATGTTTTTTTCTCAATTTATTTGAGTGTTTCTGAATTCCAATAGGTTACTTTGGAATGACCTTACGATTCTTTCATGTTTTTACAAAATAAAATGTCTGAGTAGGGGATTGCCCAAGACTGGTAATTCCATACTTTTTGCTAAGGGTTGCAATTCACAAGGAAAAAAAGTAGGTGTTACCAAAATGTTGCCCCACCTTGTTCTCTTAGCTCAGAAAGATACAATATCGACCTCAATGACTACAATGGCAGAGTTAACTTGTGTGTTATTAATCTCATTTTAAATGCACTTGACTAGACAGCGTTATGAAGACCAAAGAACACACCAAGCAGGTCTGAGTTAAAGTTGTGAAAAAGTTTAAAACTCATGCTCACATTGGATGAATTGCAGGCATACACAGCTAAGTTTGGACAATCTGTACATAAGACAACAATTAGTTGTACTCTGCATAAATCTGTTCTTTATGGAAGAGTGGCAAGAAGAAAGCCTTTACTGAAAGAATACCATGAAAAAACACAGATAACATGTCGAGTAAGGTGATATGGTAAGATGATCTTGTCGGAAATTTTGTTGGAGTATGCAAGAGACCTGGGAATGGGGCTCAGGTTCACCTTCGAACAGGACAACAGCCCTAAACGTAAATAAATATCTACAATGTAATGGTTTAAAACTAACAATATATGTGTGTTCGAATGGCCAAGTCAAAATCCAGACCTAATTTCTATAGAGCATTTGAGGAGAGATCTAAAAAATGCTGTGCACAAATAACCTTAAGGAACTTGAGCGGTTATGTAAGGAAAAAATGGGCAAATATTCATGTTTTAGAATGCGAAACCTACAGAGACATCCCCAAATTATTTGTGGCTGTGATCGGGACAAAAGGAGGTTGTACAAAGTATTAACTCAAACACAATATTTTTGCAATGTCTACTTTTGATTTTTCTTTTTTTTTTAAAGCACAATATAAAATGTTAAATAAATTTGTTTTAATCTCACATGTTGGTTATTCTTAGAAAATATTTATAGTTTTTGCATCTATAAGTTCGAAGCCTGAAATATGGCAATATATCAAAAGGTTCTTGGGGGGCCAACACTTGCATGGAGGAGGTGAAGGCGTAGAATCTTTTTCCCGGTACTAACAGAGCGGAGGTCATTTAGCGCTGCTAAAAAGAAGATTCTCCTGAGAATCCCGACCTGTCTTTTACCAGGCTCAAAGTGCTATAATGTTGAGATGGTGCACACACTTTATCTGCCAATGACAGCCATTTTCCCCTGGGTGATTTTTTTTCTCTCTTTTAGGTAGTGGATTGGATCTTTGGGTTTGGATATGTGGGTGTAGGGAAATTGGCCTGTGTGACATTGCAGTGGCATTGAATGCAGGTTGGAATATAATCTGGAGACTCGAGGGAAGACAATTCAGACAACTATAGAATCGCCACACGTATTTCTCAATAATTGGCTCAAATGACCAGATTCTGCTTGGCATAATTGAGCCAGTGCATAGTAGTGATGGGAATACCGGTCATTTGAGAGAACTGGCTCTTTCGGCTTCAAGACGGTTCTTCAGTTCTGTTGTTGTTGCATACCACCAGTAGTCCTCAACCACCGGGCCGCAGACCGGTACCAAGCTTTGGCTTGTTTGGTACTGGGCCGTACTGAAAAAAAAGTTGCTTTACTTTTTGTCCATACCATCTGCATTTGTGTAAATACACACCTTTTAATTTACTACCCCAAAACCTCTTAAAGCTTGTATGTGCGTTATTTACGAGGTTTTACAGTAGAATATCACCATATTCGATGATTGATTGGTGGACTAATACCGCTGGCCAGTTTTACTCAGCATTGGATGCAACCGGAATCAAACTCGGTTCACGGTGGTGAGATTGTCGAAGCTTAACCACCAGACCACTAAGATTGTTGATGACATATGAAAATATTTCAATATCACGCTATGCCACGTTGTACAACGTTATAATAAAGCCTCATGAGCTAAAACAAGTCTATTGAATATATAGTGGATTTATTATTATTATCATCGTCGTCGTCGTCGTCGTCGTCGTCGTCGTCGGTGGTGGTGGTGGTGGTGTATTATTATTATTACTATTATTATTATTATTATTACTGGGCCAGGAGACTATTGTCAAAAATTAAACTGGTCCGTGGTACAGACCACTGCTTTAACCGATATATTTCTGATTTGTATTTAACATTATGCACAAAATGATTTAATAATACAAGTTTTTAATTCCATTTTACTATTAAATCTTAATCACATTTGTTTTTTTCTACACTGAACATTTAGTCCATTAAAAAATCATCAACAAACGAGTCTTTTAAAAAAATGCACATTTATATAATAGTTTGTATAGTTTTGCTTACCTTTTTAGAAGTATATATTGTTTTTTCTTAAATAAATGTCTTTTTTTACTACTTGTAGGTGGAAATAATACACAATTCAATGATAAAATTCAAAACAATTTTAACTTTTTATTTACTCGACAAATTTTAAATCAACAACACAGAATGGTAAAAATACACATAAAGACACATTACAGTGTGCAGAATCCATCTCGGGCCAAGACTTGAAATAATGTCGAGTCTCTCAGCTGTACTTTTTGTTTGAAGCCATAATGTTTCCCTGGTGTGGAGAGCATGGTGGGCGCTTATAGAATAGAACAAAACGGCAGCGCTTTGATTTGTTTTATCCGGTAGGGCTTCACTGCAGTTACATTTTGGGAACATTTACGGTGATCTATGCTGATGGAGAGAAAGAGGGTGAATAATGGTTACATTATTATCTCGATGTGTGGTACTTATAAATTAGTAAAAGCTCTCTGAGTTCAAGAATACAGTAAACCCTTGTTTATCACGAGGGTTACGTTCCAAAAAGAACCCGCGGTTAGCGAATTCTATGAAGTAGAACTGTTCATTTTTTAAGTCAAGTGAAGTCAAAAATGTTTGTATAGCCCTTATTTACAAGATGTCTCAAAAGACTGCACAGGATTACAACTACACCTTCGCCTGATCTTATACCAACATGCGGGCAAGGAACAACTCAAAACCTCAGCGTGAGGGAAAAGAAAAACCTTGAGAAGGGACCTCACAAGTGGTAATCCCCCTTTCAGGATGACCAGGGTGCAATAGATTTAGCATTGGGTAATAGTACACAAACATAGTGAACAGGGGGGCGGCAGTCTGAAGTAGAAGTCAGAAGTTTGAACATTTGTTTGACGATTTTTACACCACACGTTCGGGCTGCACAATTAAATAAAAATCACGATGTGACGTAGGGCGGTGGTGAAACCCCAAAGCACTGCTTTTATTTCAAGGTATTGTAGTGAGTGATGGAGTTTTGGCCAAACACAACTGTTATTGTTCGAGTTTTAAAAGCACTGACCAATCAGAGGCAAGTTTTAACAATAGCACAAGCCAATAAACGCGATACAAAGTTTGCAAGCACCACACTATGCCACACCCACCGTGTGAGCTCATTGAGTGTCATGGCTGACTCCATAAACATAGTCCCAGAGTCAACAAACGAGAAGGAAACGAAGCTTGCACCAAAGAAGGGCAGTACATCACTTGTTTGTACCTATTTTGGTTTTAACGAAGCGGACGTGGAACAGAAGAAAAACACTCGTTGGAGAATTTGCTTTCGCAAAGTCGCTAGGTCCAGAGGAAACACAAGTCATTTGTACCAGCACCTTAAAAATGATCACATATTACAATGCACGGCATGTCAAAAAGGATTACAAGTAAAAGACGAACAAGGTGTATCTACAATTGGACTGGGAGGTAAACAAACCTCCATCAAAGCAGCATTTGCGCCCTTCCCTCTCTACAAAAAAAGTCCGCTTAGGCACAAAGACATAACCAATGCTGTGACTCTAAGCTCAAAACTGCATTATCGATTGGAGGTAACACTTTGTATTTATGCAAGTTAATAAATGAAAGGTTATAATATGAGTAATGTATGGTTGTAGCAGTCGTGTTAATAAGTTAGCAGGAATGATGCGTTTGAATTATTACTTGAATAAATTTCTTGCACAGATAAACATGCTGCAGTAGCACATGCTAAATGTTATTATATTACCGTACACTAATCGCAGACATGTCATATTTACAGCCCTAAAAGTATGTGGATTTTTTTTTATGTGCAATATTTACCTTTTTATAGTGTTAACAATTTATTTTTGTTGTTGTTTACTTTGTTTGGAGTGGGTTAGTTTAAGTCCGTACATTTGATCTTTTATACTGTGCAAATGTTTTTTTAGGAGTTCATTATTTACTTTTTTTCAAATGTTATTTATACTAGACGTTGGCTTTGTTTGGTCGTGAAGACATGTCAAAATAAATATTTGGAATGTTATATTGTGATGTTTTATTTAGAAAATCCTCCAGACCACTATTTAAATGAGCTTGAATTCACTGGGGAGCCAAGGGGGCGCCAGCCTCCAAAAGTTTGGGAATCATTGGTGTATATCAAATTCCATTTTTACTTGTCTATTATGATGACAAAATATGTCATGTTACATAAATGCACAAGGAATAGCACTTAAGGTTCTTATCTCAATATTTTATCGATTGGCGACTCAACTTTGAGTTGAGGGATAAGAGCTCCATAGTCAGGCTTGTCTCACATATGACAAGATGCAACAAAATACAACAAATCAGTCAGAACGTAATTCTGAAGTTTCTTGTAACCCTTTTTTGACTCGTCAAGGGCAATCCGACGCACTTCCATTGATTGTGAGCAGTGTGCATGACTGATTCACTTGTTTACTTTGATCACTTGGGTTATTGCCCTACGCATGGAGACCTCTTTGCCTTTTGCAGTCCAAGTCTCTAATTACTTGGCCTCTCACATAAACGATGGTGTCTGTGCTAATTATGGAGGCTCCATTCCTCAATGAAACATTGATTAAATTAGCTCTCCTTATTGTGCACTTTTCTTGCATTTGCTTGTTTTTTTTTTTACTGGTTTATTCCTTTCATTTTCTGTACTTCGGACTGATTTAATGACAACATTTTCATGGCCCAGCCCAATGATAATGATAATAATAGTAATACTAATAGTAAAAATACTACTACTAGTATCCATCTAGCCATTATATGCACCGCTTATCCTCAGTAGGTTCGCGGGGGTGCTGGAGCCCATCTCAGTCATGTTTGGGCAGTGGGCAGGGGACACCCTGAACTGATTGCCAGCCAGTCACAGGGCACACAGAGACAGATATTTCACTCGCTCATTCATTTGGACCGGCCAATTAACCTGACATGCATGTTTCTAGGAATGTGGGAGGAAACCGGGGTGCCCGGAGAAAACCCATGAAGGTACGGGGGCAACAGCTGCTAATCTGTACATCTGTTTGTTTTTTTTGTTTTTTTGTCCTTGCACTACTGGCAGTTCTCTATTCCTGGACACTCCTTTGCACATCTGTTCTCCTCTGCACTATCAAACTCCAGTGTTATTGTCATTGTATAGTAACTTGTTTACCTGACTGCCCATTTTGCATATCTGGTTAGCTGCTCCTCTTGCACTCTTTGCACTACTGTATAATACTATACATAGCTATAATTATTTAGTATATTATTAGTACTTCAATACTCCAACTCAATACAATATTTCATTTATATCTGTACATTCAAGGAAACTGTGCGGGTCAGATGTATCGGCATTTCGTTCTGTATACACGTGTACAAGAATGACAATAAAGTATATCTGAATCTGAATCTGAACATGCAAACTCCACACGGGGAGGCTGCGGTAGCTGGACTTCAACCTCCACACCATGAGGCTACGCGCAAACCACACAGTCGCCGTGCCGCCTACTACTACTACTACTACTACTACTACTACTACTACTACTACTACTACTACTACTTCTAATAATAATAATAATAATAAAAATAATAATATTAATAATAATACGTGTAAATCCCAGGTGTAATCATGAGCAACATGTGGCTGCACTAACTCACTACAACGAACTATGGGTGCTATAATTTAAGAAACATATCGCATCGAGCCGTCTGGCAAGGTTTTGTGAACCGGTGGATGCTTGTGTCCCTCTTTATGCTAAATTCAACATCCAGGGTTCTGCAAGATGTTTTGACGAAGAAACAAGCAACAGTTTTTTTGAGTGCATTTATTACTGTGAAACAAAATGAGAAATAAATTGAATGTGCTGGGCTTATCAACAGGACAAAGTCCTTCCCAAACAAGCATCGACAAAATGTCTGACCATTGTTTTTTTTTTAAGAAAGGGGGGTGGTTTGACCAGAATAAAACTGAAGTGAACGAAGTCAAGAAGACCAAACTTAGCAGATCTTTGATATGACTAGATCTTACTGGATTTGCAAGTGGTATGATAAGATTTGGGCAGAATCAAGGCCTCCCCATCAACAGTAAATCCGAATACCACTTAGAATGAAAGCATTGGGATGTCAATCGAACACAACAAAAAGTAAATACTATATTAAAATATATGGATAAGTATAAGGTGGGGGCAGCACGGCGGCGCAGTGGTTAGCGCTTGTGCGGCACAGTTCATGTCGTGGGAACCTGCGTGGGTTCAAATCCAGCTCCAGACTTTCTGTGCGGAGTTTGTATGTTCTCCCCGTGCTTGCGTGGGTTTCCTCCGGGCACTCCGGTTTCCTCCCACATTCCAAAGACATGCATTTCAGGTGAATTGGCCGGTCCAAATTGTCCCTAGGTGTGAATGAGCGAATGAGTTGTCTGTCCCTGTGTGCCCTGCGATTGGCTGGCAACCAGTTCAGGGTGTCCCCTGCCCACTGCCCGATGATTGCTGGGATGGGCTCCAGCCCCCCGCGACCCTACTGAGGATAAGCGGTACGGCTAATGAGATGAGATGAGATGAGATAAGTATAAGGTGCATTTTATCATGAGACCAGAACAGACCAGGAAACCCCAGAGCATTCGTTACAGTTATTTATTTAGGGAAGCGATCAGGGCTTGCGGGAGACGAGATGGCTGTCAAACGTCAGCAGCGAAGCCGGAAAGAAAGCTTCGGATCGGGTGGCCAATCGGAGAGCGGAAGACAAGCAGGCCGAGTTTACCGGGGCTGGAGAGAAGATCGTAGCATGGGACGGAAGCAGGTCGGGTCGGAGGCAGGCAGAAACAGGTAAACAGAGTTCTAGATGAAACGGGCAATCAGGAGAGTCACACAGACTTACAATCGTAATACTCTGACGAAGAGATCTGGGCGCAGCGCGCTAAAGAACGAAGCGTCAGAAGGCGCCTACATGATTGCTCCAGGTGACCAGAGTTAGCAATCATGACACATTTATTACAACTAAATTAATAATTTGATGATCAAAATAGTTATGTGATGATTACATGATAAAACAAATATAGCTGGAAAGCTTATGTAATAACAATTGGATATTCAGTGAATCACTTAGTTTAAAAGCTAAAAATCAGGTTAGAAAACTCGGGGTAATAATGGACTCAGACCTAAACTTTAACAGCCACATTAAATCCATAACATCATCAGCCTTTTACCATCTCAAAAACATTGCCAGAATCAAAGGTTTACTGTCTAAACCAGACTTAGAGAAACTTATCCATGCATTTATCTCTAGCAGGTTAGACTACTGTAACGGCATTCTGACTGGACTTTCTAAACGAGCTGTAAGACAGCTGCAGAACATCCAGAGCGCTGCTGCTCAGGTCCTGTCTAGAACCAGGAAGTACGACCCTCTCAGTCCTGTGCTCAAGTCTCTGCACTGGCTTCCTGTCCCTCAGATAATACTTTAAAACAGCTCTGCTGGTGTATAAGTCTCTGCATGGTCTAGCACCAAAGTACATCTGTGACATGTTCGTCCCATATGAACCATCTCGGACCCTGAGAACCTCAGGGACAGGCCTTCTGCTGGTGCTCAGAGCCAGGACTAAACAGGGTGAAGCTGCGTTTCAGTTCCATGCAGCTAAACTCTGGAATAGTCTCCCTGATGACGTCAGACAGGCGTCTACTCTGACAATGTTTAAGTCCAGGCTAAAAACAGCTCTGTTCAACTGTGCATACAACTGAAATTGGTTCCATCTGCACTCTTCACTGTTACCTTATTTTAATTCATTGATTTTATTATGTTTTATCTGTGGTTTTAATGCATTTTAAAAAACGCATTTTACATTTTCAATGTCTTTTATTGTGTGTTTTTAACCTGACTGCCATTTCTGTAAAGCAATTTGAATTGTTTTGTGTATGAATTGTGCTATACAAATAAACTTGCCTTGCCTTGCCTTGCCTTGTCGAGTTGTCATTGTAGGGATTTTATGCATCCTCAAACTGCAACGATCGATCTTCGAACCATTGCCAAAAGTTTTTATGACCACCAGTTTGTTCAAGCGTCTTTTGAAGATATTTCTCGCATAATCATTGTAACATGACATAGTGAGCTGGAGTTAACCATTTTACGTTTTGATTGGCTATCAGGACAGGAATTGAGGTTGATTTACTCGTAACTGCAACTACCGCGCACAATTTCTAATGAGATGAACCATCTGACATTCAGTTGCGCCCGCCAGTACGATCCACTCTGACTTAAAATTAACGGACAATGTAAATGTGCCACTTGTTCAATGTATAAATGACTGAGAAAATATGCACCCCAGGCTTCTATGCATTTTACTTTATGATTGTGTTTCAGGCTGAGCAGGACAACGGCCACCGCCTTCCGGCATATGCCGACCTGGTCGTGGAAATCCTGGATGAAAACAACCAGGCGCCATATTTCCAGTTTGTCACCTACCAGGGCTACGTGAGCGAGTCGTCCCCAGTGGGCACAACTATTTCGGCTAGCGTCAACCTTTCCACGCCTCTTGCGATCGTGGCATTGGATAACGACGTGGAGGAGGTATGAAGGATAGCGTTTAGCATCAGATTTAGGGCTGCAACGATGAAGCAACATTGTTGACAAAATCTATGATGAAAATATTTGACAAAGAATTATATTGTCCTCAAACACGATTGTCCAACATACTTAGACATCTTTAAATGAATATGATTGATTCCTGGTTACAGTCGCGCATGTGCAATAGCATCTCTGTCTCGAGAACAAAGGTAAACATACAGAAATGCCGGCTTCGACATCAACAACTACCAAAACTTCTAAAGTTTTTGCCAATTTTAGTCTGAATCTAGGCAATAAAAAGATTACTTGCGAAGTTTGCAAAGCAGACCTTGCGTATCATGCAGAGACATTTTAAAAGCATGTCGGACAGTTGGTCGAAACAGGCTCTCGTTCAGATTTACAGTGCATCCGGAAAGTATTCACAGCGCTTCACTTTTTCCACCTTTTGTTATGTTACAGCCTCATTCCAAATTGTATTAATTTAATCTCTTATCTCAAAATTCTACACAAAATACTCCATTATGACAATGTGAAAAAGTTGTTTTTTTAACTTTTTGGGAATTTATTAAAAATAGAAAACTAAGAAATCACATTTACATAAGTATTCACAGCGTTTGCCATGAAGCTCAAAATTGAGCTCAGGTGCATCTTTTTTCCACTGATCATCCTTGAGATCTTTCTACAGCTTAATTGGAGTCCACCTGCAGCAAATTCAGTCGATTAGGCATGATTTGGAAAGCCACACACCTGTCTATATAAGGTCCCACAGTTGAGTGTGCATGTCAGAGCACAAACACCAAGCATGAAGACTAAAGAACTGTCTGTAGACCTGCGAGACATGATTGTCTTGTGGCACACATCTGGGGAAGGATACAGAAAAAAATCTGCTGCTTTGAAGGTCCCAATGAGCACAGTGGCCTTCATTATTCGTAAATGGAAGACATTTGGAACCACCAGGACTCTTCCTAGAGCTGGCCGGCCTTCTAAACTGAGCGATCGGGGAAGAAGGGCCTTAGTCAGGGAGGTGACCAAGAACCCGATGGTCACTCTGTCAGAGCTCCAGCGTTCCTCTGTGGAGAGAGGAGAGCCTTCCAGAATGACAACCATCTCTGCGGCAATCCACCAATCAGGCCTGTATGGTAGAGTGGCCAGACGAAAGCCACTTCTTAGTAAAAGGAACATGGAAGCCTGTCTGGAATTTGCCAAAAGCACCTGAATGACTCTCAGACCATGAGAAACAAAATCCTCTGGTCTGATGAGACAAAGATTGAACTCTTTGGTGTGAATGCCAGGCGCCATGTTTGGAGGAAACCAGGTACCGCTCCGCTCATCACCAGGCCAATACCATCCCTACAGTGAAGCATGGTGGTGGCAGCATCATTCTGTGGGGATGTTTTTCAGCAGCAGGAACTGGCAGACTAGTCAGGATAGGAGGAAAAATGAATGCAGCAATATATAGAGATATCCTGGATGAAAACCTGCTCCAGAGCGCTCTTGACCTCGGCTGGGGCGAAGGTTCATTTTTCAGCAGGACAACGACCCAAAGCACACAGCCAAGATCTCAAAAGATTGGCTTCAGAACCACTCCGTGAATGTCCTGGAGTGGCCCAGCCTGAGTCCAGACTTGAATCCGATCGAACATCTCTGGAGAGATCTGAAAATGGCTGTGCACAAACGTCTCCCATCCAACCTGATTGAGCTTGAGACTTATTGCAAAGAAGAATGGGCAAAACTGCCTAAAGATAGGTGTGCTAAACTTGTGGGATCATATTCAAAAAGACTTGAGGCTGTATTTGCAGCCAAAGGTGGATCAACAAAGTATTAGGCAAAGGCTGTGAATACTTATGTAAATGTGATGTCTTAGTTTTCTATTTTTAGTAAATTCAAAAAAAGTAAAAAAAAACGTTTTCACATTGTCATAATGGAGCATTTTGTGTAGAATGAGGCTGTAACATAACACAATGTGGAAAAAGTGAAGCGCTGTGAATACTTTCCGGATGCACTGTCGGTAACGTTCGAGCGGATATTGGTTTTGATTTCATGATTTCCCATTTGATATGCGACTACAGAGATCCCCTCAGTTTTCACGGTTAATGGGGACCAGAACCACCTGCGAGAAGTGAAAAATCAGCAAAATATAGTCACACCTTCATTAAAGCCTCCGAAAGGGTTAAACTTACCTCAGCATGACAGCATTACTCAGAATCTACAACCACATCAACATAACACAATAGATCTTCAAATAATAACATACAAAGCATAATTGCACTCTAGTAATTGGTATTACTGTTATTATCCAAAAGTAAAACAATATTGGAGGTCCTCAAATTGAGCCACATCTCTGCGATGATAAAAATTAAACCATCCCAAATGTAGTACTTTACCACTTTGTCGCAACAGGTCATTCATTTAATGGCTAATGGACCTGGCGATGGAAAGATACAGCGTACGCAGCTCTAACTAAGGGGCCGGTCACACAGCCGTTTGCGGCTGAATCACGGCCAGAAATTTCTGCCTGTGAGGCGGACGCTATTGGACGCTTTGAGATCGCCATACAGACGAGATACAGCAGTGCTTTACACGCGGTCGGAAATTCACACGCGGTTGGCCGCGCGAAAAAGTTTTTCGCTGCTCAAAACTTTAGACCCTGTGTTAACCGCGGGCGGCACACAAGGTAATGACGCGGAAATGACGCGGAACGACGTGCTCTGGCCGCGGCCAGGGCGTGGTTACACATGGGTAGGACGGGAAATTTCAGCGGGTAATCGTGGGTGGAGCATGGTAATAGCATGTTCTGCGCCTGTATTGCGGTGTTATTACGTGAAATTAGCGTGTTACGCGTGTGACGGTCAAACGCCTTTCTCCGCGTATATACAGCGCGATTTTCCGAGCACACGTCAGTTGTGCTCGAGACGTCAAGTGGTGGACATGGATCTCCGTCACCGTAGTGACCTCGTCTTAATCCATTTTTATTTCTTGACATTTCTTTTCATTTCATAACAAGATAATAAAATAAAAATGTCTGCGTAGGAGTCGGATTTGGGCACAACACCGGCTCGGGAGCTTTTATACCCGTGGTCCACACGAAAAACGACGCGGAAATGACGCGATGAGTAAGCGGAACAGTCGCCGGCGTCTGTTTTGCGGGCATACCACCGATGAACAGCGGGTTGGCCAATTTTGCGCATTTTCCATCGCGGGCAACCACGGGCAAAAAAACCCCGCAAAATTTTAGCCGTGATTCAGCCGCAAACGGCTGTGTGACCGGCCCCCTAGCAGAGTTGTCAGCGTAGCAGATAACAATAGGCTGGACCTGCAGCCAAGCTATTGCTTTTCCTTCCGACGCAGCCTCAGTCGATTCCTGTAAGCGATAGCAATCCACATAGCACTGCTGGCATTTCTTCGCAATCTAATTTATTAATTTAGTTTCAATGTAATGAGCCGCTAAATGCTAGCAGTTTCTAGCTTTTATGTGTCTTATGCTTCCCAGTTTGTCTACAGAAGCAGAGCATGCCCGCTGTTTGATTGACACCATACACACTATTTGTTTCATTCACTGTTCTACTGCTTTTAACTAGCCTGCTCTTGGTGTACAGGGGCAATACATGAAGATTTGATTTTAATTTACTATTTATTGGCCTGTACCTAAAAAAGGACAGAGGTTTATATATGGATTTATGTCTGTACTGATCAAGCACTGCACCTGATTAGTTTTAGATTTGTATACGAATCTGCAGTACATTAAATTAAAGTATTTATATCTAATTGTTTCCATTTTCTCGTGTTTTTTATAATTTTTCAAATTATTAAATCAATATAGTGCTAAATTAAAAAAGAAATCGGATTATTAGACTAGTTCGAATATCTAAATAATAATAATAGATTATTAGAATAGTCTGAGACAAGTTGGCTATTAAAATTATCATTAGTTTGCAGCCCTCAACAGAATCTGAGCTTTTTTTTAATATTTTATGCCAGAAAATACTGATCTATATTTATCCTCTGTTTGTGAGTCATTTCCTTTTGGTTGTCATTGTAGCTGGCTCCTGGTGATATACCTGTAGGTAAAACAGATGCTTTTGAAGCTCTGATACAAACACACACACATAAAATATGTGGTGGGGATGTCCTGAGAGTTGATCATTATTCAAATCAAGCATATTGGGATGACGACTTCAATTCCAAATTATTGTCTGTATAACAAAGCATCAAATCCCTAATTGCCACTTGAAACATTTCATACAACCTTCTAATGGTGGTCTATGAAATCGACATATTACCGCAATTTATGCTATATTAGCTTGGATCTTATTAATACATGCTAATTTAGCCAATTTTGAGACTAGGCTATAATTCATTTGCAACTTAATGACACCGATATTGGTATTGTAATCTGCGATCCCACTCAGGACATCCTTCGACCCCGTGTGCAGGAAAAAACGAATGTCTATCGGATATCATTAAGATGATGGAGTTGCCTGGATTCCACTTTTTAGAGTACACCTGTACATGTTAATGACAAAATATGATGCCGGTTTGAGCCGGATGGGATTACTATGACTACCGGTATTTGTAATACTTCTACTACTGCCACTACCACATCAATATTTTATTATATCACTGTATTTAAAAGGGAAAGTGAGTCACATTATTAAACCGATTAATTTTATGATTGATTAATCTGTTGATCATTTTTTGATGAATCAGATCAACTAAGATATTTCAATTTTTTAAGGTAAACCAGAAAAAGAATTTAATAAAACATTACATAATTGGAAATAAATGATGAAAAATGTGAATTAGTTACTGGTTTGCCCTGTAAAGTAAGGGTGTCGAACGTGGGACCCCCCTAAGACCACCCGAGTAGCCTGTGGACTGCTTCTGAAAATATATCATGGATAATTTTGATTTTCTTGAAAATTCTAACTAACCTGATATTAAGTGGTTGACTGATCTTTTTTTAACCTGTAATAATTACAACCCGGTAATAAGATAACAGCATAGTAAAAACATATTATTTAGATAGATAGATAGATAGATAGATACTTTATTCATCCCCTAAGGGAAATTCACATTTAAGAAGGGCGCTTCATGCCAGTAAGTGACAAAAGGTAGCTCTCAGCTTTAAAAAAAAAGGATTGTGTCCCTTTCTGTCAAGTGTCTGAAAATATGAAAAAATGTTCATCGATATTGCCCAAAAGCAAAGCCCGGAGTGCACGCTCGTCCAAAATATGTATTTTAAAGGGATCCCCAAAACCGTTGGCTGACCAATACTAAGGAGTTTTGAAAAAAGAAAATTTTAAATTACTTAAATGTGACTAATATTTTTTGGTACCAACATCAGCAGTGTTTGGTTTTAAATTAACGCAAATATAATTGGCATTCTATTTTGATTGATTAATTCTAATCTCATCGTACATTTATTTTTAAAAGATCTAAATGATTCAGCAATTATAAAAAAAATATTGTCAGTCAATTTGATAACTAATTAGTTGTTGATTAATTGATTAGTCATTGCAACTTCATATATTAAATATGTTCTCTGTAAATCTAAATAAGGCACAAACATGGTCTCCCTATTGTTACATTGTGAAAGTGTACCTTGAAATATGAAAGGCAATTGTTCAGTGCTGAGAGAAGATAAGAATATTTCATTGAGTGTTCTGTGTGTTCAAGTGTTTTGCTGTGCTGCTGTATACTTCGTTTGCATTTAGATTCCTGCTGTGTGTCATTACTTCTCGGGAAGGGAGTTTCTTGCATGCCTTGGTTAACATAGTGGGGCTCGTGAGATGTTTTAACTGAACACTTTTATAACCTTCCCAACGAGAAATTTACAGTCCCCTGTTTTTATTTTATTTTTCCCTCACGGTTTCAAGGAGAAAATATAAAGAATATACACACAGAGAGTAATCGATAATCCTATCCTTTGTGATGTTTACCAAAGCAGACGCCAATCGAATGCGCCGACAACGGCGGCAGCAGACGGGCAAAGAAAAATAAGTTGTCCAATTTTGTCTGAGCTTTTGTTCATCAATGTGGTGCGTCTTACTTTTCTTTTTGGAAAGGGAAACTTTGAGAAGAAATCAGTCCTGTATTGATTGTGAAGTTAAAACACATTGATCCGTCTGTTCTTGCTCTGAGGATCAGACTTGCTTTACCCAGCCTTGGAAAGGGACACATCCCTGTCCTCATGGTAACGTGATTATGGCCGTGTTCCGCATCTCCATTGCCTATAGACCAAAGACCCCATGTTGAGGATAACCCAGGATGACCACACTGCTGTCTTCGGCCTGACCTCCACCGGCATAACCCGATACCTGAGACTTCTGAAACCCGTGGACAGGGAGAAGCAGATGACCTACACCTTCACGGTATGTTCTGTTTTTTCCGTTGCTCCTTTCACCTGCCAGGTTCTTCTGTTTGTTTTTTCTGCATCAAAGGTTAGAGTAAATGAAAAGTTGAGGGTTAGGAATGTCTTGTGGAATGTGACTGTCGTTAGGCATGGAGAGCATTATATGTTCTCGTAAATGTAAGAGCTGTGTCTAGGACTGCACAAACAGACACAGTTGGCAGTCAACCCATTGTTTAACACCACCCACATAATATCTGAACTTGGTGATATACTATAGCAGGGGTGTCAAATGGACAGAGGGCCAAATTAAAAAAAAGGCTGAAAGGCGAGGGCCTGAGTGATTTTTTTGAGAAAATGATGCATGAAGTGAACATCATGAAAATTATATTCCAACAGGATGTGATGAATAAAACATTATTACTTATTGCTCTGTTAGTAACCTTGAATAGACATATTCCCTTGATATAAAAATCCACACAATTAATATTAAATGGAATCGGCCGATTTGCACCATCAGTAGCAAATGATGGAAAAATGTATCTTAAATAGAAAACACAATATTATAAATATCAATCATTGAAACTGATTTTTTCAAAATAAAATTAGAATGAAATACAATAAAGTAATAAGTAGTAGTAAAAAGAATCCATGAACTGAAAACACGTTGTTCAAGGAGAATGCATAATTTCTGGTGCAGAAAATCTTCTTGTTATATGTGTATTATAGAAATGTCATATTTGAACATTTAGGTTCTTAATACAAGTACCAAAGCCAAGCCATTTGGCTTCCCTACACAGAATGCTAACTGACTGCATTAGGTTCACCAGTGATCTGCAAATGAGGCACATTCTAGTGTAAACAATTTAGTAATGACCCTTTGCATGCTAATATGAAGAAAATAATGTTTGCTGGAAGACAAATCAATGTGCATCTATATTGTAATGTCTGTACTTTCTGCTCTTTTACACTGTTGCTTTCCTATGTTTTGAGCTGTAAGAAATGTCCTGGGACTTGAAGTGTAACATGTACATTTGAAATTAGGGATGGGCCTTTACCAGGTATCGATACAGATACCAGCATTTTCAATGTGCGATGATAACTGATACCAGCAGGATTCTAGTAGTCATGCACCCCTTCAATTGTAAATGTAATTATTCTGTTGGGATTAAAAGTAATTTATTTAAATATATCTTATCTTTTAACCGAATCTTTATTTCAAACATGATAAAAAAATATGAGCAAAAAACAAAAACTGAAAAAACACAATAAATAAAAACAAAAACAAATTTCACGTAACATGTCCGAAAAAGAGTAGGAATAAATACATACTTATTCAATCTTACCCGCCATTCCTTAAAAATATCTTATAGATAGATCTCTTGTGTATTTACATGTAACAATCACCTCGTGAATCAACATATTTACATTGGTTCTGTGAATGCACAGTCACTTCATAATCATTATTGTCATTACCATCATTGATATCTCCATAGTTTTATAGTATGTAATATAATGACAGTATCTATTATAATAACAATAATTCTTATTGCTGCTCATAGTGACAACTCACTGTTTTGTGTAGTGTGTTGTCTAGCACACAAGACGTGGGAGCTTGCGCCAAATGCCTCGAACATCAAGATCCTACTTGTCTGCCCTAACCATGAGTTGTGCGGGACTCATCTGTTTTGTATTCTTTGTGTTTTTGCAGACAGGAGGGAATTGTATGTACTTATGGTATTGGTATGGTGCATCAGTATCAACGACCAGTCATTGGGTATCATATTGGTCTAAAAAAAGTGGTGTTGAACATCCCTTTTTGAAATAAAAAGAGAACAGTTTAACATGCGTGTGTTTCATAAATCATAACATTGTATTACATTACTAATGATGTTATTTGTACACACACTTGGTAGCCTTTTTTTTGTAAGTTTAAAAAAACCATGATTAAAAAGGATTTTATGTGTTTAGCGTATTTATCAAAAGAACAATCTATAATCAAAACGTCTCAACACGTTAAATACGCTGTGTTTGTGTGTGCAAGGATCAAGAGGGCATCACTCTACACCTGCAATCATCTTTTTGGGAGGTTATTATCTAATACATAAGTTGTACAAAAAACTACACCATTAATGTTATTTACATAATCACATTATGTTGGTATGAAAAAAGATAATTAGTAGTGCAATAATGTTCAGAAAAACAAACTAGTTCCAAATGTTGTTTTTTTTTATTCTTTAAAATTTTGTGTCACACAAATGCTTTTCCCCCCAATGATTATTTGGGATATCAATACTTAATTAAACTTTTATTTCCAAGTTTAACTGTTGTACATTAAACTGCCCCACTCTTGGGTTTTCCTACGCTTCATTTTTTAGGCAACACTGTATTCTAGGCAATACAATTAAAAAGTAAAATGTCTTTAATGCTGCCCTTAAGCCACGCACTCATTTTAACGTGCAATTGCAGCTAGCCTGCAGATTTTTTCATCTATTTGGACTTGGCTTTAAAAAGATACGTTCCAAGTTGACTTTTTGACTTAAAAAGAATCTGATCAGTGGATTTTACAAGGCTTTAAATGAAGGAAACAGCCCAAACTGTAATGGTTCTGTTTATATGAAGTTTTGTCTCATCAACTAAAGGTAAAACTAGGTGTAGAACACCTCCGAACAGTTCAAAATTGATATTACAATTTTATTATATTGCTCAGCTCAATGCATTTTACAGATGCTCTGCTAAATCCTGATAATCAGTATGAAAACATGAAAAAAAACACAAAACAAAATATATTTAGTTCCATTTATAATTTATCCTGCAGGTGAAGCCTTGTACAATAAAGAGAAGAGAGAGAGAGAGAGAGAGAGAGAGAGAGAGAGAGAGAGAGAGAGAGAGAGAGAGAGTATTAATTGTGTGGATTTTTATATCAAGAGAGTACTTGCAACATGAATGGTGTTTGTCTTAACCTCCTTTAAAGAAATTGCTGAAAAACATCTGAGACGTTTTCAGCATATATCCATAATTTCGTCTTGCAAGGATGCAGCATATCGACCATCCCTGCTTGTTTCCCCTCACAGATGGTGGCATCCGACAACGTCCAACAGAGCGGCCCCGTAACTGTTAACATCTTGGTTATTGATGCTAACGACAACACGCCCACGTTTGCTCAGGTGTCCTACAACGTGGACCTGTTCACCGACATGCAACCTGGGGAGACAGTGCTGCAGGTAAACAAAAAAAATCTAAATATCTCAACGCTCGTCTAGTTCTCTCGCCAACTCGTCAACGTTGAGAAAAAGCTTTCTTGCAAATACGTCCAATCTTCTATTTACTGTATAGGACTTGTTCATGGGTATTTTTGTGAGACGAAGCAGTTTTACAGTGATCACCAAATACGGTATTTTCCAAAGTACAAGGTGCACCCAAAAAAAAAAAAAATGTTCGGAAATTTGAATGTGCGCTTTTTAACCTGGTGCGTCTCATTTGCAGGCATAATAAAAATGCGTTACCATATTCATGCAATTATTGATCAGTCTATATAGTTTATCGCTGACAACAATTGTTGCCTTATAATCCGGAGGGAGAGATACGGTACTTAAGCAACAGTGATAGTAAGTGCATATTCCTACTGAACTGCACATAATTTGTTCTGCCCTTTAGCTGTCCTTTGGTTTGAAGTGAAGGAGCCCCCCTCAGCCCCATTCAGCGTGGTTGTCTCGCAGCATGCATCCTTTCTGGATCATTGAAAACCAATATAAAAAGTAGTGTCTTTACACACTCCAGTTGAAATATATATAAAAAAAACAAAAAATCAATGGGTCATGGGGTTTGTCTCTCTTGGGCCGTTTATTAATATACTACATAGACTAGGATATTACCATACGTCGACAATTGTTTACCACTAACAATGCTGTGGGCAAGTGAGTTATATTTACAGCTGCATCGGTCAAGAAGTAAAATTGAGCCAATTATTTATTCCAAGCTGGACAACTTTATGCTGGACACAAGGCCAGTAGCGGCAAAACTACACTTATTGGTCAAAAGTCATTCTCCTTCTGTGGTTGATTTCCTCTGCCAATATATGGTCATCACTGTTGGCCTGGCCAACATAAATATTTTAGGCTCAAGCTGATTCCCAAAACAGCTTGGAAAAAATATATAAATCCATTTAAAAGCAAAAGTCATACTTTGGGATATATGGCTCACTTGAACAGAAATGCAGGGGTGTCAAACATATTGCCCACCAGCTGAAGTAGGCTCGCAATAGTCTTTAAACTAGCCTGTGGGGCGATGCCGAGAGAAGCAGAAGAGAAAAATGAACAAACAATGACCTACAGTTTTAAATATGCCCATTGGATGAGGAAAACCCCATCCCAATGATGTTTAGCTGAAATAGAAGTCACGGATGTCTTCATGTGTAAACTACTCTTTTTATCCCAAGTAATTGGAAATCGTTGGTTAGCCCGTAAATTAAAAACATAAAGAAATAGCACCTGGGTGTTTTTGTTAAAAAAAAAGTGTTAGCTCTTTTCTTAAATATATATGAAATCTAAAAGTGAAGTGCCCAAATTCGGATAAACATTTTCATGAAAAAAAGCAGAAAATACTTTAAAATCAATAATTAATATATGTTGTTTGCACTTACACTAGTATTTGTGTGTAATTTGTATCATTTTCCAGTTAGCATAACTTTTCCCGAGTTAGATAGAAAGTTGTGGGAATTAATTAAATTGTTTTGCTTTTTCAAACAAATGCAAAATTTATAAATATTACAAGAGATTCAATTTTAGTGGGATGAAAACTCATTTTATATATTTTATTATCGGATCTCACATCCCTGAATCATCTTTCTAATTCAATTGTGAGCCTTCAAAAGATACCGAATCCTACAGCTAAGACACACTTTTTTGTCACAGACCAGAAACGGACACAGAACTCAAAAGCGCACGTTTCTCAGTTTTTATTTGAAAAGAGAGGGAGAGTAAGGCTTGCTTGCTTGATCCGAGGACTGACGGACAACAGGAGCGAGCGAGGCGGGAGTGACACTTCCGTGTCGGACGGAGACAGGTGGGAATAGTGAGTCGTTGGCTGGGGCTGGAGATCAAAGGCGATGTTGTGTTTGTAAGCAGGGTCGTAGGCAGAAGGCAGGCAGATAACAGGGCAAAACGGGTCAAGTAACAGGAGGCAGGCAGAACGGGCGTAATCAGGTCCAAAAACAGGTCAATAGCGAATATCAGGCAGGAAAAGGCTTAGCACAAACGGAGTCGGACGAGAAATCTCACTGAGCGGAATGAGACAGTTCGCAACGATCTGACATTCACCAAGAGGAAGCCGGGGGTTTAAAAATGGGAGTTTCCACCAATCAGCTCCCCGGGCTGTTGGCGCCAATCAAGCCGCCGCAGGTGCTCCAAATTGGCAATCACGACACTTTTTATGCTATAAATTGTTCGAGTCTGACCCCTGTGATGGTGTTTTTTTCTACCGTTATACACCCCTGAGTTAAAGTTAAAAAAATGTGTCACATGCCAAAAACGGAGACAGAAGCCAATAGCGTTTGTTTTTACCGTAAATTCCGGACTATAGAGCGCACCTGATTATAAGCCGCACCCACCAAATTCTAAGAGGACAACCGCTTTTGTACATACACAAGCCGCGCCTATGTATAGGCCGCATATGTCCATAATAACAAATGTAACACAAACCCAAAATTGACCCAAATCCAACTTTAGGGACCTCAATTGAAACTCATAGTTCTTCATTATAGAACACAATCCACAAAGCCCCGGAAAATGATACTGATACTTAACATTTGTTGCAGACCTGCAGAGTCCGGGTTCCGTTGAAAGTAATCCAAGGGAAAAAAAAATGTATATTTCCAAAGGTAAGGGTGGGAAGAATATATATCCACTATTGTCTGCTGCGTCCACAAACACTCACCTTTACCGGTCCCCACTTCCCATCAGCCCGGTTTTTTTTCGCCCCTTCTTCTCGCCTACATTACAAAACTATACAGTTGCAAATACATATTATGCATGGTTACAGATATTTACAAAGAAAGACGGTACACCGAGAGAGTTTTCAAAGATTTAATAATAATAATATGACTTTCATCCAAAACCGTGCCTTTGAAAGGTAGCAACACGCAACTAGGAACACACTCGCAACGCAGTACGCGGGTCTGTTTAAAATAAACTTACCGTACTTGTAAAATTCACGGTAAACCGTTCTCATCGTTCTCCTTATAGCTGACGCCATCAATGTCGTCTTCCTCAGTATCGGAAAGAAACTTTGCCATACAGAGAATTCGTACGCAAGCTAAGAAGTTGCAGTCTTCCTTTGCGCATATATTTCACCTGTCTAAATCTCACCTTTTGTACTCGAGCGCCGCTGGCGGCCGTTAGGAAAATTGCTTAAATTGGCCGCATCACTGAATAAGCCGCAGGGCTGAACTTTTGGGAAAAAAGTAACGGCTTATAGTCCGTAATTTACGGTACTCAGTTTTATTGAGAAAGAGAGCAGTGCTTACTTCCACGATCCGATGATCGTCGGACACGGGTAGCTGATGGCAGAAACGCGGAAGTGGCACTTCCGTGTCGAGCAAGGATAGTCGTGGGCGGCAGGAAAGCTGGTCGATAGCCGGGACGGGGGAGCAAGGGCGGTAACGTGTCCAGAAGAAAGGTCAGCAACAGGTATCAGGCAGGAAACAGGGCAAAACAGGTCGATGGCCGGTACAGAAGAGGAGGCCAGAAATGGGTCCAGAAACAGGTCGGCAACAGGTATCAGGCAGGAAAAAACAGGGCAGGAGATTGTCGTTAGGTACAGAGCTTGCCTAACTGAAAGCGTAGGTTCGCAGGACGGTCTGACGCGGGTAACAGGGAGCCGGGGGATTTAAAAAGAGTCAGGGAGCCAATCAGCGACCAGGGCTGTTGGCGTTAACAGGGCAGCCGCAGGTGCCCCGAATCAATAATCATGACAAAATGTAAACGACTCATATTGTCCCACATAAAAGGCTAATAGAACCTTGTCTTATATTGGCTGATTCTTTTTTTAAAAAGTATTTGTTGATTGATATAGAATAATAACATAGAAAGGACATCAATTGAACAAAAATATGAGAAAAAAAATCAATGAATGCATCAATCAAACAATCTCTAAATGAGTCTAAATAAATAATCTCATAAACAGAGGAACCTGACAAATAAACGAATGAACACCTAAAAAGACGATTTAATCAATCTCCACTACCCTGAGTTATCTCACAAGACAATGATTGATATTAAAAAAAAAAAGCTCAAAGCCGGCTGGTTACCCCCATAAGGAGAAATGAAAAAAAAAATGTTATTGAAACATTATCACTCGTGATATAATTTTCAGGAACAATGGTTTTGAAACCCTTGGGCACAACATATTGGCATACCAACATATAAAGCTGGCAATGTATTTGGACAAAACAACTGCCACCACTTAAAATAAAACCAACAATGACAGAGCAAAACAAATAAAAAATAAAGCGCTTTACCGCCTGCTCAGCACAATAGGATTTATTTTTGTAATGTTTTATCTTACTCTGATTATGAGGGTGGATTAGGGACGTTATCCCTTCTGATTTCATCAGAGCTGGCTTTGAATTTTGTCATTTTGTCGCAGCTCTGCCCAAACACGCCTCTACCAATTAATAGCAAGCGGGTATTCCGGCACGCAGATGTGCATTTTGAAAATGTAAATCCATTATTCCCTTTCACTTGTATGCACTCATGCAGGATATTCTATTTTGTTTCATTTTCTCTTCCCATGTTGTGCCGCGGCACTCGTTTGTATTTCTGTCCAACCGGGAAAGGTCGAGTTTAATCTGTCTTAAAACAAAATGTCCGTTTGGCCTCTGCGGAATGAGGCCAGCGGTTGCCGAGTGTTCGGCGTGAGCGCTTAAATGTTTTTTTAAGCCTTCAAGGAGAGAGGGTAAGCAGGTGCCCTTCCACAGCCGGCCATTGCAGATTTTGTTTGATGCACCTGCTTGTAAATGAAAACAAAGTTTGGTCAGATTCAGATGAAAGTTGGAACGGTCCAAAAGATGTATAAAAAGCCTGGCGATGCGTGCAATTATTTGTAACGGCTCGCTGGTAAATGATTGACTGAGCGCTAATACATGCTGAAATAAAAGTGGTACCCGAGGGTGATACTCTAATTTCAAAAGTGTTGAATCCATTCAGTGCAATACCAACTTGACACAAGAAGGATTTGTTTCCAATGAAAATTATAAATATAAGGCCCGCACCCCAAAAATAGTCCTGTGTGATTCTTTTTTTCATGTACAAGGCACACCAGACTATAAAGCACAGTGATTAAAAATGTACTGTAAATGAGCAGGGTTGGGTAGGGTTACTTTAACTTTATTACTTTTCGATTACTCCAATACCAGATATGCTAATATAAGACAAAAGAAACTAAATAAGAATAAAATCATGACTCACAACACGTGGTAAGCTTTCTCTCCTGGCTTTGATCTCTTTGATCTCCGGCAAAACTAACATAAAATGCGACAGAAACAAAATGAAAATAAATCCAAACAGCTTGCCAACATCATTTTTGCCATTCCATGTCTTCCGTTACTCCCCAAGCCTACACAAAATTTAGTCATTTTATTCATATTTAGTTTATTTTGTCTTTTATTAGCGTATTTGGTATTGGAGTAATCCAAAAGTAATTGAAAGTAATCAAGTTAAAGTAACCCTACCCAACCCTCTAAGTGTGCTAGGTTTACACTGTAAATAACAAAAAAGACTGTATTCCACATATACAAGCGCAGACAAGTGCACACGACTCCATATGACTGCATACAACTACAAACAACAGCATACAACTGGAATGCACCTAATTTGATCAACTTCAATGCTAGGGAAATTGATGATGCACGCAAAGACATTAGGTCTTATCTCACTGTAACACTTGTTTTAGTCACGGTACCAAATTGTTGATGTTATTATTGGATTGGCCATGAAAATATTCTCAGACATTGGACTGGCCCGTGGTACAGCCGATTTGCCAAGTCCTTACGAAGTGAATGAGATTCTGAACTGAATGACGATAAGGGCATTGTGGTAAGTAATTCGGTCATTCTTAACCTAATGAAAAGAATGGCATTTGGTTGCCTTGAAATATTTAAGTAAATGAATGGCCGCTTGTATTCAAAACTTTTGTCACGTACAATGTTTAGTTGGAACTGAGAAAACGTGATACAACATCCTCTCTAACAAATCTGGTACTGTGAAAGAAGTGTGATGATGAGATGAGAACGGCTGCCTTTTCGTGTGTTGTCTGTATTCCTTTGGGGCTATGGATATGATGCTGTGCTCTCTTGCTATGCTCTGGGTCAATTTCCGTTGCAATCAATGTTATGAAAACAGCTATCTATTTCCCCTGCAGGTTGGTGGTTATTTTTCTCTGTTGATTTCCGGTGCCACTATTATTGTGCAATTGTGGTCAGCGATAAACGGATCACTAATTGCACATACATGATAGTGTAATGTTTCCAATTTTGTCCACATATAAGGTGTGCCGGATTATAAGGCACAGATTAAAATTTTTGGACAAGTTTGTTTTATTTTTGGTGGGCCATGTAATCCGGAAAATATGGTATACATTTTATTGTTCCGCAACGAAGTTTGTAGTTTCTTTTGGTCATCACCAGTCTTCCTAACCATTTTCCTTTTCACGCTCCGCCGCTTTGTAAGTGTCGAGCTGAAGTCGCTTTGTCTTTCTGCCAAAAGTTAACGGCGGAGGATGCTGACGAGGGGCTGAACGGACTGGTGACCTACGAGATCCTGGCCGGGGCTCAGGGTCACTTTGTCGTTAACAATCGCACGGGCCGCATCACAGTGGCACCTGGCGTCAGCCTTGCTGTCGGACGATCATTTGCCCTGACTGTCAAAGCATCTGACAATGCACCAGATGCCCTGAGGAGGTACAGTAGCCCACAATGAAACTCCGAAGCACTCAAATGTGAAATTGGGTGAAACACTGCACCAGAAGTTGGATGGACACAAAGATCAATAGAAGTGTCATACTACTTTAGGTTGAGTGTTTTTTTTGTCATAAACTTAGATTGTTTTTGTTTTTGTTATGTGTTTTGTTTTTAAAATAAAAGTTTTCTACTCATGTTCAGTTATATATATTCTCGGGTTCCTGGCACTGCCACTGTTTTGGACCAAAAAATCAGATGTGGTTGTAGATATCTGCAGGGGCAATCTTCACAACTTGAGGGGTCAGAGCCCTTAGTACTGCAACCACTGCTGCAACCGCTATTGCCCTTAAACTCCACATACTCTCTTACACTTTTTTCAGCTCTTGGTATTTATTTTCCGACATTGCTATCAGTGGGGGTGCGGGGGGTGTTGTGTTGTTGGAGCCACTGCACCTGTCAACTTCTAATGTTTGTCTGCCACCATTATCATCTTGGTTGGCCACCACAATCTTTCTGGATCTAGTAGTTACACAGGATGTTGGCGCTTTTGTTCACTGTTACCTTCCGAGCTGTAGCCAATCTGGATCTTGGGACTCTCAGTCTCTACTCTTTAGAAATATCCCTGTGCACCCAATCCGGTCCTCAAGGGTCACATATATGCCTGTTTTTGATGTTTCGCTCATCAAACACAAGTAAAACAAATCACCATGATCGATATTAAGGTTCCTGCACCATTTGCTAACTAGCCAACTGCGATTCTAAAGTGAAACTTCTAAAACATGCACAACTGGGGCTGTAAAGGGATTCAGTCAGACATGTCTGATGTACAACCTGGTGTTTCATGTACACCTTGCCTGTCAGTATTGTTGCTCCTGCTGTGATGTGTTGGACTGACCCAAAGGCTTCTCAAACCAGAAGGGGTCTTGTCTGATTAGGTGAACCCTGGCCTCGCTTGCTCTGTGCTCTAGTACCGATGCACTTTCAGCCCACCAGTGCGACAGAAGAAAACTTTCTATGGACAAAATAATAACACATTTTACATACAAGAATGTGATACATATCCTGTGTGATAGCAACGTAATAGCTGAGCTCTCCGGCACCTCGTGTATATAAAGAGACACGACTATTTTATTCTACTCCATACTACTGAAGAAAATCCAAATATTAAAAATACGTACACACGTTATTTTTGGCTAAAATAACTTTAAGACGTTGCTCAAAGTGACCAATAATTAGGTGCATTTTTAGCTATTAGATAACGATCATCCCAATGTTTATCGTGCATCCCTAACTTACGCATTTAATTTTAGACATGCATTCGCTCATAGACTAAAATCCAGCAAATGTTTTTACAAGCAACATTGTCTTTGACAGATGATTATACTAGTATTTTAGCTTTGCTGTACATTAATGTTATTTTCTACATTGGATGTTAGATTCTCCTTTGATGCTATCTTTTTTATAATGTGAATTGACATTTGTGTTGATCAATGGCAAAGTTTATTTCTTCTGTGTTTACGACTACCATGGTTGTTTACGACATTAAAAGTGACTTATTCTTATTCAAACAAGATTCTCTTGTTCTGCGTGAAAACATGTTCCAATTTGAAAATTTGAACTGTTTTTTCTAATTAGCAGAAAACTTGGTTCTTCTACACTTGATAATTGGTTTGTCTTTTTCTAAATGATAGAATTTCTATTCTTCTACCCAAAAAGCTAGCTATCATTTTACTTAGCTATCAATACCTTCTTAGTTTTTTCTATATAAAGTTAGTGCTGTCTTCTTCTACATTAAAAATTAGAAAGGATTTTTCACACTGAAAGCTTACTTCTTTTTCTAAGCTAATAAATACCATTATCTGTGCAAACGAACTGCCAAAAACTGCAATTTTTACTTTACTAATTCAAAATCAAGAAATGCCTATAGTTTTAATACCATTTTGAGTTCATTTTAATCCTTTCTACGTCATCTTCTTAAATGATAGGTTGTTGCACTTAATAACATTTGCAGGTGATTAATCAATTGTTGTTTTTTTTTTCTCCAACCTCTCGCCAGGAGTTCCATAACAACTGTTTACATCGAAGTGTTACCACCTAATAACCAGAGCCCACCACGCTTTCCCCTTCTCAGCTACAATTTGGAAGTGAGCGAGGCCACAAGGATCGGCGCTATTTTGCTAAATATGCAGGTGAGTCATTCATTCCTGTAATAAAATCAATTTGGGTCAGACAGAGGTTAATCACAGTTGGTGAACCATGATCATCAAAAGCCATAGTCTTTTTGGATTCCATTTATACCTGTCCCAACACAGCATGTCTGATTGTTTTGATGTCATCAGACTTCTACTGATGAGCTAAAGCCGTGTTAAATGAAGGAGTAAAGGGAAACAGGCAGGGCTGTGTCACTCAAAGTTTATATTCTGTCATCTGAAACTTCAGTGACTATTTGGAATGCTTATTTTCTTACTCTCTGCTTGGTCTTACTCTCTCCAAACAACATAATTGGGATTTTTTGTTGAATTCTGTTTCTGGTTTTATTAACGCCATTATTAAGTATTTCATGAAAAGTAAATACTAATTGTTTGCTGTTTTTTGTGCCCTTTGAGGGTTGTCTGAGATGCTTTCTTCTTGTGATTATTGATCATAGCTATGATGTTTGGCATTATTTATAGACAAAGTATTTTTAAAACTAAAAAACTAATAGATTGTGTGAATTACATAGATTTGGTATGCTTCATGTACTGTTCCATTTTTACTTATGCATCCAGCTATATGTTCACACTTTGTTCTGTTGCGCAGCCTTCACATTTAATGGCATTTTAGGACCTTTAAAGGCTCTGCATTCTGGTCTCCCTCCAGGCTACTGACAGAGAAAATGACCCCATCACATATCAAATTCTGAGCGGGGATTCCCAGAAGGTGTTCAACCTCTCGGAAACGTAAGTCTGCTACTCTTTCTCTTGTGTTTGTTTGCTGTGCAAAGGTGTGCACATTTTAATATCAACTGTTTTTGTTATTGTTGAGTATTGACATTTCATTTATTAGCTTGAGACTGGTGATATTGATATGGTGACCTGCTTTGTTACTGCATCCTAATGAAAATGGCTCAGGGAGGGAAACATACTCATTCATCGCATAGGGAAAACCGGTGGTGTGCTGTTTGCATGCTTTGTTTTCTCTTCTCGCTGTAAGTGTCCTCTCTTCATGCCTTTTTGCTGTCACCGAGACAACGGCTCATAAAACGGTATGCGTCACAATCCTCAAAGAAGGAAGGAATTGTAAGAACGTACCAGTGACGTGTGGTGAGGTTTGTCCCTAGTCGAGCAGTCAGATTTATAAATAATTTAACCTACCTTTTTAGGTGTTCATTCGTTTATTTGTCTTATTCATCATTTGATTAGCAGAGCAAGGAATCAATATATATACTGTATTATAGTAAAAAACGTCACATTTGCTTACCATAACTCAGTGGTGGGCTATCATGGCCTGCAAAGCCATCTCTGCTGGCTTAAAAAAAATATCTGAATCATGTGATGATTAATTTATTTTGTCCATGAATACTTATTAATAATTTCTAATTGTCTGTCAGCCTCATTTCATTGACCTTCCACTCGTTTTGTTACTTCCAAATGTGTGCTTTCATATTCAAGCATTCAACCTATTGCATTTCACCCATGACTTGTTGCTAGCATCAGGAATTTACCTGTAGGCCTTCACAATCAGTTCTGCAGGGCCTCAGGCTTAACATAAGGGTTTATAGAGCCATTGGTTTAGTCAATCAGATTTTGAGATGGCAGAGCTGGGCCTTTTTGAGAGTGTTACAAAACGTCAGAGGTTTTCCAAACTGATTGGCTAGGGGTGGTAACGACAAGGTGAAGGAAATAATCCCTGCGTCCACTGCTTCTGTCAAACATTTTCAGCCATGAATTGAATACAAACTTATGCCTGAAATATGACAGTAAAGGCTTTTGTGAACTAGTAAAAATAATTTCTGGTGAGTAAAATGTGGCTATATTCCTAAATAATAATACAATTTGGTGCCATTATTATTGATGCTTTTTTTTGCACAAGCGTGCAGCTTACATATTTCTTACATATCAATTGTATTAATAATTTTCATTATACAATGGAAAAATGTATCTATTTTGAAAATCCAAATATTTTGAAGTTGAACCAAAAAGAACGTTAAGACTTTATTGATATTTTCCCTGGACAGCATGTATTGAAAGCTACAATGCGAGATTGGCATGAGGTCTGGGAAACGATTAGTTGGCCTGCCTCATGTGTGGACTTATCAGGGTCATGAAATGGTGTTGGCTTGCTCAGCATTACACAGCAGCCAAGGTTAATACATAAATAACACAAATAAATACATAAAGCCCCAAAACAGACAAACTCTAGCCATCGTTAATATTACCTGTCTGGAGGACATGAAACACAAATAATTTCTCTGCCCGCCTCGCACTCAAAGTCAATATCGACTCATAAATATCCCACCTCTCTCCAACGCTTGTCGCATGGCACAAAAATTGCATGAAATTGCATGATCTATAGAGGTGCCTTTGCTGTCTCGTAAATGAGGAACTCAATTTGCGAGGTCTAGATGCGAGGAGATGTTCATATATATATATATATATATATATATATATATATATATATATATATATATATATATATATATATATATATATATATATATATATATATATAAAACAAAAAAAAAAAAAACAAAATGAAAAAGAAGTGAAAAGCTGAGAAAAAAACAAAACAAAAGGAGAGAAAAGGGAAAAAAAGAGGATAAAATATTCAAAAAAAGTCAGACGAAAAGAAAGAAGCAAATAAAGGGAAAAAAGGTAATAGAGAACAAAAAACAAGAAAAAAGTAACAGCTAGGAAAAAGTAAAGACAATGAGGTTTTTTTAAAAAGGAATTTAAAAAGGAGAAAAAAACAGAGAAAAAGAGGAAAAGGTTTGTGTTGCATTCAAATAATTTCCAATTATATCAATTTAATCTTGTTGCCAACATTGTACTTCCACTAATTAAATACAGTCTGTATCGTGCAATCGACTAAATAAGCCCCCAACAATGTTACTTTTATGTGACAAAAGATACCAGGAATACAATAAATAGAAATCTTGGGAAATAAGTGTAACAACAAATGACGTTTGTAGGCCCTGCAACCTTTGCAATCGTACATTAGTCAATTCATTCAAAAGTGAAAAATAATTTTGCATTGCCGGAAACTCAGCAAAAGGTAACGTGATGTCAAGTTTTGGACATGTTTGATAATGATTTAGTTGCCACACTTGGGGTTGCTGTTGCTCACTGTTGTTTCAAGCGTTCCTCACCGACTTTGTGTGAACGCTCAGACCCGTGGAAAATTAGAGGGAACATTGCACACAACCAAAAATACACAAATAAACAGACCTTCCTCATTCCTGTATTTCATTTGATAGTTTTAAGTTTAGCTTAGATGCAAAAATATACAGAAGTGATAATCTCCATGAAGAGAAATTCAGTGTTCTTGTACTCCATGCTTGGGACAGTGCCACAACAACTGCAGTTAAATGTATTTCGTAGTAAACATGTCCACCCTTCAGAATCTTTTGCTCGCAGATTTAGGGTTGTATGTGACAGGAATGAAGCAGAAGTATTCAGCAAGTAGAAGACACTGTAATTCATGATCTTCCATTAATCAGTGATGGAATAATGCAGTAACACACCACTAAGTAACAGTAAAGTTGCAAATTTGTATTAATTACAAGGTACAGTACTTGTTACCGAGAAAAATAATTTAGATCCTCTGTATCGCGTTAGTCCAACTGCTCACAGCCAACCTATTTTAATTTCAAGTTTTGGTTAGCCATTATGTGCATTGCTGCCCTGCTGATTATGTAAGTGTTAGCTCAATAAAGCCAACAAGAGAACGGCCTCCACCATATTTTTCCTGGCACACCTGAATATCTCCCGACATGCAATTGTGCCACGTAATTCAGTGCCTTGCATACAGCGAATTGGCTCGGGTTACATTTAAAACACCTAACGAATGTTCAAGCAGATGTCGACATGGCACATCCTGAAGTAAGACTGATTAGATAGTCGTGTTTAGTTGTGCATACAATACACCCACCGAGAATTGTCTTTTTTCAAGCTTTAAAGTCATGCTGCTGCATTTGCCAGTGACAACGTGCATATGTCGTGGCTTGGGTTTTGATGTTATGAAAAGTCATGCTCCGGTCCATTGCTCCTCTTAACGGGGCAATTTCCCTTTAGCACTATAGGGGTAGGCAATAATGGGAATTTTGGTAGCTATTTGATCCATGTATATGAATAGTAGTATTGATCCAAAGCGATCTGAAATCGATATTCTTTGCTTGGAAATGGCATGATCATTGATTAATTGAACCTGTCCCCGCTTGGGTCAGTTTATAAATAGAATGAAAACAGCACAAGGATTTTATATAGTAAATGCTTGATTTTGTATTTAATTACTACATTACAAACTATAACAAATTGAAAAATAAATAGATGTTTCTATTATATGTGTTTCAGTACAAAAGCCAGGAAAATCATTTAAAAAAAGCTGCAATGTAAGAACATTACAAATACTGTATAACAATGTCAATTAGATAACTAAAATATCTTCTGTTGCATTACATTCAAATTTAAAAATAAAGTCAGTAATGCAAAAAGAAGTTGCCATAGTGACAATGGATTTACGGGGTTTTTACAGTTATGGTTGCAGCTCATTGCTCCCTGTAGGATGAGTTTTTTCCCGATGATTTTATGTAAATTTGCTGTGTTGCCATAGTAGCAGACAACTTTTTGTTCAAAATCACACCTGGCCTTGATCCAGAGACAATAGTATTGATCCGAGCCGAGTACTTGCTCAATATCGATAATGTTGATATTTTGGTTTATCCGCCCAAACTTAAAGCACAGTTGAGAGGGAGGCTTGAGATAGTTGCTGTAGTAGCTGGTTGATCAGCTTCATCATCGTGTTCCTAGTCCATAATTGCATAAAAATACTGGCAGCAGCACGTATTGAGCATAAGTCAAAGACATACCTTACCTAGCGTGCTTCCTGACTATGTCATGCCTTTTTTAAGCCGTATTTTGAGGGCTACCTCCGCCATAAATTACCAATTTCAACACATTACATTGAGAAATCAAGCAGGACCTCCATAAAATAGACTTCAGCTGTAGCACAGAGGTTTGATTGATACTGCCTTTGTTCCGCTTTCGTATCATACTGTCCACCTTTACTCGGTATATATTGATCCACATTCTTTCACATAATTTATCAGCAGTAAAGCTTAACAATGGTTAATGTATCATTACGAAATGTAGAACTCGAGTCAATTTATAGCCATTAATCCAAGCTGAAGTGAATCATTAGCACGACAGCTTGTACATTTATCACACCAAAGCTTCTTTTACTACCCGCGAACCTCTTTTTTTTCTTTCCCACATTTGCATCTAATCTGCCGACAATTGAGACTCTTCTACTGAATTACGGCTTATGCCTGTTAAAACCTCGGCTTTCTAGTTTTTGTTTCCCTTTTACAGGATGAAAAGTGACATGTTTTGGTTTAAAAATGCTTTTCTCTACAGTAAATCGAATACTGTGTTAAAACTACTGATTTGGAGAAGTCTCACCATCAATGTTTATTATTTATTTTTTAACTAACAGCAAAGCAGAAACAAATTGGTGTTAGAATATTGGTTACATACTTAGCTAGTTTGTATCTCCCCATAGCCAGTCTTTAATATTTAGTCCACAGTTAAAGTAGTCAATGATCGATGGTTTACTGTATTGTAAATATGCAAGAGTTCTGTATTTTTTTACTAAGCTATATGATTTGTACTCACTAATTGTTCATTAAGTGATATAAATTTGGTGTTGTTTTAAACATGTGACGTTTAAAAACATTGATTTGCTTTGGAATATGGAAGTGGGAATACCCTTTGACTGTCTATTTAAATTAAACAAAACGACACATTTTTAAAAACACACTTAGGTATATATGTCCTTCTGCTTTTCTGCCTCCCAATTATTTCGGATGCAAATCTACTGTTGACTGCCAAGTGGAATTGCGTTATTAGTTTTCACAAGGTTCATTACAATGAAGAAAACTAAAGACAATGTTTATTTATCTATTTCATTTTCCTCTATTTCTCTTTTTATGCTGTTAAAAAGCAGCTTTTAAGAATGCATTAACCTGACATGCATGTTTTGGAAATGTCTGAGGAAATGACAGCATGGGTAGAACATGCAAATTTCGCACAGGAAAGGGGGTCTGGATTTGAACCCATGACCCCAGAACTGTGCTGCAAACGGGCTAACCATTCATCTGCCATGCTGCCCAAATTGTTGAAGTTTCCAATTATATTACAAATACTAGACAATTCCCGTGGCAATTGTAAGAGTTGTGATTGATCTGTAAGATGATCCAGTCATGTATACAGGACTGTCTCAGAAAATTAGAATATTGTGATAAAGTTCTTTATTTTCTGTAATGCAATTAAAAAAACAAAAATGTCATACATTCTGGATTCATTACACATCAACTAAACTATTTCAAGTCTTTTATTGTTTTAATATTGCTGGATTTGGCTTACAGCTTAAGAAAACTCAAAAATCCTATCTCAAAATATTAGAATATCATGAAAAAGTATACAAGTAGGCTATTCAACTAATCACCTGAATCATCTAATTAACTCGAAACATCTTGCGAGGGTTTCCTGAGCCTTAAAAACACTCAGCTTGGTTCAGGAAACTAAATCACAAGTATGGGGAAGACTGCTGATCTGACTGCTGTCCAGAGGACCATCATTGATACCCTCCATCAGGAGGGTAAGACACAAAAAGAAATTTCTCAAAGAGCAGGCTGTTCACAGAGTGCAGTTTCAAAGCATATCCACAAAAAGTCTGTTGGAAGGGAAAAATGTGGCCGGAAACGCTGCACAACCAAGAGAGATGACCGCAGCCTTAACAAAATTGTGAAGAAGAGCCACTTCCAGAATTTGGGGGAGCTTCAAAGACAGTGGGCTGAAGCTGGAGTCCAGGTATTAAAAGCCACAGTTCACAGACGTGTCCGGGAAATGGGCTACAATAGCCGTATTACCATGGTCAAGCCACTTCTGAACTCAAGACAACGGAAGAAGCGTCTGACTTGGGCTATGGAGAAGAAGCACTGGACAGTTGCAGATTGGTCCAAAGTCCTCTTTTCAGACGAAAGCAAGTTTTGCATTTCATTTGGAAGTCAAGGCGCCAGAGTCTGGAGAAAGGCTGGAGAGGAGCAAAATCCAAGTTGCTTGAAATCCAGTGTGAAGTTCCCACAGTCAGCAATGGTTTGGGGAGCCATGTCAGCTGCTGGTGTTGGTCCACTGTGTTTCATCAAGTCCAGAGTAAATGCAACTGTGTACCAAGAGATTTTAGAGCACTACATGCTTCCATCTGCTGAAAAGCTCTATGGAGATGAGGATTTCATTTTCCAACATGATCTGGCACCTGCCCACAGTGCCAAAACCACCAGTAACTGGTGCACTGACCATGGCATCACTGTCCTTGATTGCCCTGCTAATTCCCCTGAGCTGAACCCCATCGAGAATTTCTGGGGTATAGTTAAGAAGAAGATGAAAGACACCAGACCTACAAATGCAAATGAGCTGAAGGCCGCTATCGAAGCATCCTGGGCATCAATAACACCTCAGCAATGCCACAGGCTGATTGCCTCCATGCCACGCCGGATTGATGCAGTAATCCGTGCAAAAGGATTCCCAACCAAGTACTGAGTGCATCAATGGACATTTTCAAATGTTTGATTTAGTTTTGCTGTTATACAATTATTTTTTTACTTGGTCTGAGGAAGTATTCTAATATTTTGAGATAGGATTTTTGAGTTTTTTTCAGCTGTAAGCCAAAATCAGCAATATTCAAATAATAAAAGGCTTGAAATAGTTCAGTTGATGTGTAATGAATCCAGAATGTATGACATTTTTGTTTTTTTAATTGCATTACAGAAAATAAAGAACTTTATCACAATATTCTAATTTTCTGAGACAGTCCTGTATATTACCCCGGTTGTTAGCATTATGAGTTAGCATAAATTTTTTAACCCAGAGAGACTTTTCTGTCATTTTTTTACTTGGTTCTGTGGGGGGACTCTGACCCAAATTCATGGTAAAAACATAGTAATAACACTGCTATTACACTTTAAAAACTTTTAAAATATACATGTTCAAATAGAATGGGCCGTTTGATAGGAGTTGGCCCATCTGGAATCCATTGAGCCCATTAATTTTGCTAATTCGTTAGCATGTGGCCATTAGCATATTTTTTTAGCATGAAGCAGTTAGCATTTAGCCATTAGCATCACTTTTTAGCATGTATCTGTTAGCATAACTCATTAACACGAGGCCATTAGAATAATTTGTAAATATGAAGTCGTTAAAATATAGCCATTACCAATTTTTTTTAGCATGAAACAGTTAGCATTTAGCCGGTAGCATCACTTTTTAGCATGTATCTGTTAGCATAACTCATCAACATGAGGCCATTTGCATAAATTGTAAATATGAATTCGTCAAAATATAGCCATTACCAAAATTTTTTAGCATGAAAACGTTAGCATAGATGTTAGCATACTATCGCTAGCATCCACTCTTAGGAATTCACCAATTACCCATGTTAAAAGTAATGTGGGGTTGGGCCCCCTCAAGCCACCCTGGACAGTCCCTGGTTCCTATGACTACCCTAGGGAAAAGCCTTGTTTACCATGGCTCCCCATTATATTGAATGGGCCCATGTATTCCGGATGGGAGACTCTCAAAATACATTAGAGCGGATGGGGACTTTTTTTCGTCTCCGGGGCCACTTGTGGGCCCCGGTGACTCGTATCGCTGTCAAAAGACAAGCCACAAGAGTCCCGGTCGGGCCGGAATTTTTGGCACATGAATCGTTGGTTTACTCCAAAAGCTCTGGGAGGAGATCCCCATTAAATTTCGGGGGATTGTATTAGTTGTGACTGCTTGCAGCACTTGGCAATGTACTTGTGCCTTGCTGAAGCAATCACAACTAATTATTATAATATAAATAACTGCTGAGCGTCTACGGATGCAGACTGAGGCATGCAATTCACTTGCTTCATGGCAGAGGGTGATAGTGAGACCAATAATTATGATTCGGTGCACACCTCAGCCTCAAACAATATACTTTGTGATACTATTAGCAAACTAACATGTAAAACCATTCAGTGTTTTTTTTTTTCCGGTTCATTGGACTTTCTTTCAAATTGGAGGATTACTTAACTATTGAATGAAACATGTTTTTGTATGCTGCAGTTTATGTAATGCTTCTTTACTCTGACAATCAGCATTGTCGGGTTGTGGTTTGTTTAAACGTGTGCATAAGAAACAATTGCATCAATCAAGGTGTTGGTTCTGGCAGCACGGCGGCGCAGTGGTTAGCGCTTGTGTGGCACAGTTCATGTCATGGGAACCTGTCGTGGGTTCAAATCCAGCTCCAGACTTCCTGTGCGGAGTTTGTATGTTCTCCCCGTGCTTGCGTGGGTTTCCTCCGGGCACTCCGGTTTCCTCCCACGTTCCAAAAACATGCATTTCAGGTGAATTGGCTGGTCCAAATTGTCCCTAGGTGTGAATGAGCGAATGAGTTGTCTGTCCCTGTGTGCCCTGCGATTGGCTGGCAACCAGTTCAGGGTGTCCCCTGCCCACTGCCCGATGATTGCTGGGATGGGCTCCAGCACCCCCGCGACCCTACTGAGGATAAGCGGTGCAGCTAATGAGATGAGAAGGTGTTGGTTCTGATAGAATATTGGATTCGGATGGTTGAAGTGTTCAATGTCAGGGGCCGCAATACCCAAGTGCCCGCCAGAGGGCAAAGCAGAACCCAAAAGAGCAGATGTCTATCAATTTTGTTGGTAATTATTGGGGGGTTTTTGACACAAAACCTAGCTAAAGACATTTGCAGACGCCTAACGTGCAACTTTACAACGACAATCGGTTTAGCTGTTTCAAAGCTTATAAATCACATAAAAGAACACACACTCACACAAATTGGGTTTTGTATAGTAGTTTAGAAGGATTAGATAGATTTACAGTAGATATATTTCGGTTTGGATCAGAGATGGAAATTGATGGATTAGATTGTATAAATTTAGATGCAATTTAGACAAATTTGAATTACATTTCGATGCATTCACAATGCATTTAGATTTAGATAGATGTGACTGTGCCTCAACAAACACAAACCTCACTGGAGGCCACTTGTAAAGCATGACTTTGGGAATACTAATGGTCTGTGGTGTAAAATGGTAAGTTTGGTGGAAAAAAAGTGTGAAGTACTTTATTAGTTGACTCCATAGAATAAAAGTAAATATACAGAATCATCAGTATATCATGCAATACAGAATAGTATTACTTTTAAGGTATTCTTGAAGGAGAGTATTTCGCAATAATGTTTGAATTCCATAAAAAAACAGCTGTGAGAGTATTTTAATAAGACATTTCTATTTATCTGTTTTTACTTAAAATGCCATTATTCCATTCAAAGGGCATCAACCGTACGTGACTATCAGTGGGGCTCAAGTTAAAAAAAGAATGATCAAATGGCCTTTATAAATGAAAAGGTCACAGCCTACAGTGAGTCACGTTTGGTTCTCAGCAGTCTTCAATTAGAACAGCAAAGAGACACCGGGGACTCTTGCCTGTCATTATTGTTGGTTTTCTGATGCATTTTGTTTGCGGTCCTGGGAGAAGCTCTCCTGGGCCACATTGTTTAGCCTTTGCGGGCGCACAGTAGTGTTTGCATTAATGCACTCGCCGCCTTGTCTTGCGCCACCGCTTGCCTATGTGTGCAAACAAAGATAATTCCACATGCAGCTCTCGGGAATGTGCCGCGCGGAATGCCAACAAATTGCAGTTTGTATGCAGCAGTGACTGGAACAAAAACATGCATTCTTGCTGTTTGTTGTACACCTGTGTTGGAAAAAAGGTAAAGTTTAAAATCCCTTGTTTGTTAGGCAGTGAAGGGAATTTATGTATTTGTTTAATCTATAAGTAAATACATTTTGATAGAAGCACACATGCCATATTCATGTATTTACAAAGAACAAACAAAGCGGTATCGTAGACGGTCAAATCCATTTGTTGTTTGCTATTTTTATTGTATTCTTTAATGAAGACACCCCTTGCTACAATATCACATTTTCACTGCTTTGCAGATTTCTAATTGAATTCAATTGTGCCTATTGTCATTGATAGCAAAGTATTGTGCATTGTGTTTGGAGAAGAGAGCAAACAGAAAATGATATCACAGAGGCAGGTTAGGGATAATCTTTCTCTGTATTTCTGAAAGCGCCGGTCTACTGTTGATCCCAAGAGCCAAGAAGTGTTCCGCAGGTTCGAGAGCGTTCTCCATTCGGGCACCGGTGCTGTGGAATGCTCTTCCCCCTGAGATCCGATCTGCAACCTCAGTGGAAATGTTTAAATCTAAGCTTAAAACACACTTCTACTCTATAGCATATGAATAACCTATACTTTTTGTGGACAATATTTCTGTATTATTTATAAATGCAACATCCTTTGCTGTCTGGTAATCCTGAAAGTAGGATACCACATGTGCGGTCCCTTCTCAAGGTTTCTTCATTTTCCTCATGTTGAGGTTTTTGAGTTTTTCCTTGCCCTCAGGTTGGTTTCAGATCAGGGGATGGTGTAATAATAGTCTGAAATTCTGCAATAACCTGTGCAGCCCTTTGAGACTCTTTGTGATTAAGGGCTATACAAATAAAAATGATTTGACATGAAAATGACTATTGGGTAGGCTGGACTGTGATAGGCTAGTGTATGCTGTCGATCAAACAGCAGGGAAGGCGCACAAGTCAATGTGTTCATCCAAAACAAACTGGGAAGAAAAGCTTACGCTAGCTTCTAGCGGCTCGTTGTATTTAAAATCTATTCTATCAATCTATTTATCTACCCTGGTCATATCCCTCAAGAGGAATGACTGATAGCAAGACAAACACAAAACACAAAAAAATAAATAAAATAAAACAGGAAAAAAAGTACCAAAAACACAAACAATTTGACCATGGCCAACCAAAATGCCCAAACAACCAAACAAGTTGAGGACCTTGGCGTCCAAGTTGGTCATGCTTTCGGCCCTCCAAATAAAAGCGGCCTTGTCGCTCGGATTGAAAATACATTCATAGATTATTTTACACTCTAAGAAAAGTCAGGAGAGCGCCAAGAAATAGTGATCACCATCGGATGCTCCGTGAATTGTCATTGGGACCGACAAGCGACTGAGGCCGCGTCAGTGGGAAGGCAATACCGAGGCTCCAGGTCCTACTACTCGGCTAACAACTCTCTTACGCCACCCCTGCCAAGCCTATATCTCACCAACGATAGACCCATTACCCATGAAATGGATAACCTGGAGCTACAACTTGTGGGAAACAGCTACATTTGGGACAGTTCTATTTTAATCATCCTGGAGACCTTACCCTCAACATCCCTTTTTTACACTGAATGGAGAGGCCATTTACTCGGCTGAAATTCTGAGTCCTGTGTTTTTATTTGTAGATATACAGTTGTTATTTTGTAACAGTCGTTAATTTGTTATTCTGATTCGATATGTTTGACAATTGGGGCTTTCATGAAGGTGCAACACTATTTCACAGATTTTTACTTTTGGGGGGATTCCGCAATAACCAAGGCATTACTGTAAAACATTTAGCATTTTTTTGCTTGTTTGTTTTTTTTTGGTCTCCAGGATTGGTCTTCTGATTCTGGAAAAACCCCTAGACAGAGAAACCAATGATCGCTACCGTTTGGTGGTCACCGCGTCGGATGGCAATCCCGGAGGGGTAAGACATAAGTCATTTTTATTTATTTTTTGCCACCATCAACATCACCAGCTAAAATTGTACCCCCATGTTTTTCTTTAAGAAAACTTCAATCAGATTAAATCCAGTTTTTTTGTGTTAATATTAGTTATCCATTTCTTATTAATGCAACTTGTGTAACATATGTTATATTTAATAATTACTATACAATTTTGTGTGGTATTTTTGATAAGCAACCAAAGGTGTAATTGTTTTTTATTTATTTTAGGGCTCGGACAACAAATTGATACAATTGATTAAAGTAATATATTAAAAGTGTTGGCAACAAATTGCATCATTAGTTTGTTGTTTCACGTGAAATATTTGCCGGTCAGCACATTAATTCAATGCAAGTAAGAATGCATTTTGTTGTGACCTTGGGGGGCATGCTTGTAGTACCAGTTCAGTTCAGCAGAGGGTGACTTGAAACCACTTTTATTGCGTGCATCTTAATAAGACGATGAACATGTAGTAGCACTTTGGTCCAGCAGAGGGTGCATCAAGACTATATTAATGCATGAGGTACTCTTGATCTGACAACATCCTTGCAATCTTCTCTGAAGTTGCCTCTCTTTTTGCTTATAATTAAAATGTATCTTACGTATTTGCAGGTGTATAGCATACATTTGTATGTATTTGGTTTATTGTTGAGCTATTTGTGAATCATTTGGACTTTTTATTGTTTATATTTTAGTTAATATTCTTTTGCTATCGATTAATCGAAAAAATAATCAACTGATTAATCGTTTATGAAAAAAATCATTAGTTACACCTTTACTTTATATATATTTACCTCTTACGCCTGATTGTACTCATTTTAGATCATTTCAATTAAGACACGTTAGTTTTAAATCATATTTCACATTTACTTATTTTTTTGTACAAATTGCATTCTAGTTTAATCACCTGCTATCAATATTTTGATCATGTTTATCTCGTTGGTGTATGGCCAATTCATATTTTTATTTTATGATCGAGTAATTAAGAAAACCATTTAATTTTCAAGCTTTTCTTTTGTCAATTTTCATTCCTGATACCACCATTATAAACCAGTTCAATGATGGCTAAATAAATACATTTGAGATGAACATTAGTAACATTAGTAATGTAGATGACATAGGGAAAAGCATTTGTTTTAATTACATCATCACATATTTTTTTACCCGAGGTGGCACAGTGTACAATGTTGTGATGGAGCATTATGAAGAAAAAAAAAAAGTTCAGCCAGAACAATGTTGTACCCTGGTTAAACATTGAGTGCCTTATCATGACTTATCCAGATCTATAGTGGTCCCGCGATTACACAGTGGAATAAAGCGTATTGCTATTGCTAACGTTATTTTTAGTAATGTTGTTATTGGTCTGTGTCACAAAATTATTGTCGGACATTAAACTGGTCAGTGGTACAGAAAAGGTTGTGGACCACAGCTTTAAAATATGTATCTGCTTACTCTTGTTCATCATTTAAACCACTGTTTCTCAACTCGTCTGTCTCCAGGACCCACCCTTCCACCTTAAAACAAAATGCGACCCAAATCAAGAAAAATAAAATACACTTCTCCAATGTATCCAATTAGGGATTTTAATGATTAAAGCAGATATAGTAAAATACAAGTGTATTCACTTTTTATTAAAAAAACAGAATGACCCTCAAAACCAAGACAACTTCATTGCATGTAAGCTGCCCGCTAAAACTGCTTTAACATAGCCACACACCAAAATAAATTTAAAACGTTAATGAATCCTGTACCTTGACATCAATATGTATTTTAATATGTAGATAATAGAGATTAACATATTAGTAAAAATTAAAAATATACAACCTTTTCAAACCATGTACTGTTCCTTCAGAGGGCTTCAATATCAGACACCTGTAGACCATGTTTGTGTTCGTTTCCTTCTTTAAATCAATCGTTGTTGTTAGTTTCCCATGGTTTCATTCCCTTATCAATAACTATCTTCGGACCCATCATTATGGGTAGAATAAGAAAATAAAACCAACAAAATCACAATAAAATAAGATGTGCTCCCTCACAAACACACTGATTGACAAGTAAAAGAGATCGAGCAAGGCACGACTGTCACCTACTGTTAAGGAGTGTACATGACCCTCTCTTCTTTGTCTTTGCAATATTTTGCCAAGGAAAAGAGAAAATGACCCACTTTAAACATGTCCGCCACCCACTTTTAGGTCCCGACCCACCAGTTGAAAAACACTGATTTACACCATTTTAATTTAATTAGATGGTCACCTCTACGAAGGCTAAGGTGAAACTCAGTGCTCACTTTTGCTAATAGTCTTCTCCAAAGCTCTTCATTCCTTGGCAGAGCTATAATGAATATGTCTTTTGTTGCAGGTTGGAAGCGGCTGGGAATGAATTGGGGCTATTCATCTCACTATAGATGGATAGATTGTACAAGCAAATAACCTTTCCCTATGTACGTACGAGTTTTAGATCCAGGCTCGGCGAAGGGAAGCATTCCTTGGCAAAATAAATTGCAGAGTGACAGTGGTGTGGCAAATGTCAGGCGGGATGAAAAGCTGTCACAACAGGAGAAAAGTCAAACAAGAATCTGGTAAATGGAGAGCTCCTTCCGCGAGATTAAGTGCCGCGAGGAAGGCCAGGCACAAAACAAATGATCAAAATTGTGCTCCAGGGGAAGAAGCGATGGAAGTTTCAAAGGGTAGTTAGCATCGGATTGTGGTAGCCATGGCAACTTGGACCGACGTCTGCCGTTGAGCTCAACAAAACGGTCATAAGCTAGTGACCGAAAGGAAAAGTTTTTGGGTTCAAAAGCAGGAAGTTTCTATTTGCCTTCAATATTTAGGTTGAGGTGGAGCTCGGTCAACTGAGATTCACCTTAAAATCAATTAGTTGTCATGGGCTTCTACAATTCTGTGAGGACCCATTACAGATCTAACTCAAGAGTCCTTAAGGTGGAAGTGGAAGCTTTAGACAGGCAAGTCTCGGCTTGCAAATCATCTACTTTTGGCGGTTCCCAGACCAACTAAAATATTCCAATTCTAAAATGTATCTACTCTTTTGAGTTTTTAAGTAAGTTCTATGTTAAGTGTGACTTCGAAGTCAGTTACTGATAGTTAATTATTTTAAATGTCCACAAGCCAACAAATTGAATATAAGAGATAAGTCTAAAACGACAACGCAGACATGTTTTTTGTGCTGTTGTCATTGGTGGTGTCCGTGGTGATGGACTGAACTGTATTTGCTTGTCATCGTTCCTTCGGGATTAAAAGGAACTCCAGAAACGTGACAATGATTCTGATGATACAGAAGGATAAATTCTATTGCTCTCAAATTCTGGAAATCTGTGAAAACGTTGAAATATTGTTAGTCAATATTGAATAAAGTAGGGTACCTATTATGTATTATAGTATATGAATATTGTCGGCCAAAACACCAACTAATTTGTCCTCTAGAATGGCGTCATCGATGTTTTTAGGCATCACCGCAGTGTTTCGTATTCAGAGCACATGTGTAGGGAAGCTTTTCGTTTTTACTCTGCCCCTGCATACTTGAAGAATTTGTCGAGAGCTAAAATCACCAAACATTGGCGCTGCAACGTTTTCCTACAACATTGCCCTTGCACACCTGACTGATTTACAATAACTAGCGTTGTGATAATTTTTTCGGACCTCTACGAACTACTCATCCATTTAATCAGTCTCTTGTTGCTGCTTAAAATGTTTTTTCCCGCCACTAAATAAATAGACACTTTTCACCATATTTAAAGCCGCAGTGTCTAAAACGTAGCAAAAGGTAGCGGCTTGTAGTCCCGGAATTTGGTTCCTGGATGAATGCAAATGCAGATTCCGAGTAAAAAAAAAATCCTCATTTCTCCTGCCAAGAGAGCAGATCCAAAACTCTACATCAGTGTCCTGTTTTCCCAAACATACAAAGATCCAAACATGAACAGCAGGGCGGCCATATATAGATTTTAGGGCAGGACACTGTGACCGACTTACCTGCAAACGCGGCCAAATTTACAGTGTGTGGGTACAGAAAACTTCAGGCCACACAAGGAGTATTGTATTTCTGTTTTAACCGCGATACTTGTAAACCATTGTCTTCTTAGCTGCAGAGGCACTTCCATATACAAAAGTACCCAAAAATCCTGTGTGGTGTAACTACCATATTTTCCAGACTGTAAGACACACCCAAAAATGCCAAATTGTTCAGAAATGTAGACGTGTGCCTTACAATCCAGTGCGCTGTATGAACGGAAAAGAATTGGAAATGCATACCGTTGTATTATCAATGTATATAACGATGGTCACAACAGGAATCGAGTCCGAAAAGTGATTGTAAAAGTGCCGAGTCTTGACCAAAGGCCACTAGAGACATAAAGGATGTAGAAAATGCAATAGGTCTTAGCTCATTATCACTCTCATATTACAAAAGTTAGAGAAATGATAAAAGGTAAGTGATTAAAAATCTGGATGAACTTTTGTTTCAGTTTTTCTTAGCTTAAACTAAGCCTTGTGGGAGAGACATCGTTTGATATGAGTTGCCATGTGTATATTTATATCTTTCAAGACAACAAAACTACTTCCTACTATGCCTTTCAGTTCAAGATATTGTGCACTTCGTAAAGAGCTCACGAGTCCGGGGTACAATACTGTATTTTAGTCTGGCTAATCTAAACTACTTTATGAATCTCTTTTGTGTGTGTGTGTGTGTGTGTGTGTGTGTGTGTGTGTGTGTGTGTGTGTGTGTGTGCAAGGTGAGTGAGATTATATGAGATTTATAGGCTCCAAAACGGATAGACTGATTATGGTGTAAATTTACACAGTTGTAAAGTTGTACTTAAGGCCTCTTCAAGATATTAGCTAGGGTTCATGTCAAGGCCCCCCAATTAAAAAAAGTTTTAAAAAATGATAAGCACCTGCTTGTGTGTAGGCTGCTTTTGTGGAGTCTAATTGCATACGGCAGCTCCCGACCACTGCAAGCAGCCAAATCCAATCTTCTGTTGGCCCCGTTTTGCTTGTTAAATCAAAAGGAATTCACAAACATTATTTACCAATTAAATGTTCGATTACCATTGGCGCAGTTTGACTCCAACCAATGTTCCCTCTAATCTTCCATGGGCCTTAGCGTTCACATTATTTGTGTGAGCATTGTTTGGAACCACAGTGAGCAGCATCAATAAACAAAACATTATAAAACATGTCGTAAACCTGATATCAAGTTACATATTGAGTTTCTGGCAGTAGTTTTTTTCACAAATCAATGAATTGGCTATTACTATCGGAAAGGTTGCACTGCCCACAAACATCAGTTGCATTTCAAACCACTTTTACATAAAAAAAGTACCTTGTTCCATAATACTGACATTTTGTCGATTTATTTAGTTGGTTGCACAATGCAGAACTGTATTAAATCACACTTATTTAGTAAAAGTAAGGTTGGCAGAAAGATTGACTTGAAATATTTGCAAATTATTTGAAAGTAACACCAGATAGCTCTGCCATCTCAGAGACTATTTTCCATGTAAATGTGAACAGTCAGATTCCTGATAACACAAAAGAAGCAAAAAATGTCAAGTTTTAGAATCATAGTCAAGCAAAAAGTAACATGCTCAACACACTGCACAAAGGCAGGAACTCACTGAAAGTTATGTGCAAGGTGAATCCTCCAGTACGACAGCGGTAACAATCACCTCCTGCCCCTGCCTCTGCAGTCCTTCCAACCCCCCAATATTCTCCCTCCAGCTCACGTGAGCACTTCGTTTACTCAATCTCGTTGTTGACGTAGAAATATCGCGTTTAAAACGTACTGACAAACCATGTTGTGTCCGCTTGCACCGTATTTCTGGCCGAACTTGCTTGGAAATTAATTTTGCAATTTTGAGAATTGATTTTTATGCGCTGGATATCATTTGTTTGTGGGCTGAGAAGGTCTGGGCATTGTACAATTGCGCACAGTGTGTAGCTTAGAGGGAACATTGACTCCAACTCTCGTCCGTGTGACCAACACCTAAATTAGTCTTCCCAGGTGTGAAGTCTGCAATCATGTCCCCCCTGGCAGGCACAAACATCAGCTCGGATGACACGTTTTTTTTCCTGCAATGTCTTCAGTTCATACGCACCAAGAGTCCTAAGAGTATGATCTTATCAACAGCTTCTGGGTAAGCTTGTCTCGGACACTGCCGAGCGCCGGCGACGGATTTTAAATAAATAATAGCCACTCGTTAATAAGACTTCTCGCTGCTCTGATGTAAAAATCAGCAGCGGGACGGTGACACTAATTGGCTCCAGGTCGTCTGCAAAGTGAAAAATAAATAGAGGCTGTCAACACTATGCCAATGTTAATTATACCCCGCTACTGTATCCCATGGTGGTGGTGGATCGAGCGGGCATTTGTGACGTTTTCCAGCGTGTCAGCTTCCTTGCAGATGTCTGTAATTATGCTGGAACAAAGCAAACAACAGTTGCAGATGAGGCCCCATGAGGACCTCGGGATTGTGAACTAGATTAAGTCTTCCGGGACGGGCGCCGCTTGAGCGCTGGGGCAAACTTCAAACGCAGGCCGGGAGGGAACTGTTGTAAGGGACAACCACTCCAACTTCTCAACCTCCCGCTCCAAGACAGAACAATTATGAATTATTGTGCTTTTTTGTTTCCTGTCAAGAGCTTTTGACTAGTTTTATGGCAATGTAGATATTATCATATAGGGCTGGTCTATTTTCTTAGTGGCAGGCCGTATGGTGAAATGAAATGATCTGCATTTATATAGTGCTTTCAAGTCAATGACTTCCCAAAGCGCTTTACAATGTGCTTCACATTTCCCAATAGCGGCCTTGTATTGCAGCCATGTAAGACGCTAACCTGCTTATTGGGGGTGTTAGGGGTTCAGTGTCTTACCCAAGGACACTTCGACATATAACACGGACAAGCCGGGATTCGAACTGGGATCCCTTGATCCCAAGACGAGCGCTCTACCTCCTGAACTACTGCCGCTCCATGGTGTTGAAACATTTGGCAGAGAAGCAATTGATATGATTTTTTTTTTTGTAGCTGCCCTTACAGTGTTGAAACTGATACCTTGTCAATGCACCACTGCAAAATACATTTTATTGAATGTATGTATTTATCAATACATACACATGCATACATCTATTTGCACATTTCATTTCATTGCATATCTCTTCTCTATAGATTGGCATCTGTTTTGAAAGACAAACGAATATCATACAATGTCGTTCAATGTTAGATGGCACTTAGAAATGTTCGTTTTTTTTTAAGATAAAACAATGTTTTTTTTCAATGAAGATGACCACTCAATCAGTCGGAAATACACCCTATACATTGTCATGACCGTTTTTAGCTGCAGATGTCTCCTTCTCAATACTATATCTACATTAACATATGTGTATTAATGTTCAGCAACCTGCACTCCTATGATCTAATAGTACCGTAAACAGAGAACTATAGAGTGAAACAGTATATTATTGTTCAAAGGAATAAGGCAATTCCTTGCGAAAACTTGCCAGTAAACTGAAGATCTCCTAAAACAATGTTTACTACTCTCTTCAGAGAACAAATCAGCCATAACTAAAAAAAAAAGATAAATGGAAGGTACGCCTGCACAAAAAATCAAGAGGACCCTATCTATAGAACATTTTACATGTTTGATTTATTTTTTGACTATTACTTTAAATATATTTTGCTTGCTCTATTTATTCATTGCATTATTATTCTGATGCACTTACAAATTAGGCCAGTGTACCTGCACTACATTTTAAATATTTGCCTATTTATCCTAAACATGTTTATCCCATTTTTCTCGTTTACGTGTTTTATTTCATATTCATCATGGAGTGAGACTTCTAATCTTGTCGCATATGATGTTACTACATTGTTATTAATGATATAAAAAGACATTGTAATTGTGCTAACCTCATGGGCTAGCACATGTGGGTATGGTGAAAAAATGTTTTTAAGACCTGTATAAATATATGCAATTATTCCTGTTATATATCATAAAATAATTATTTTTATAGTATACTTCAAAATGCCCAATAATTTCGGTTCTTCTCTGCACTTATGTATTTTATTTATTAAGTTCAAATGTTGTTCATCCCTCCTTAGACATCAACAACGTCCGTCGACATCATTGTGACCGACGTCAATGACAACGACCCTGAGTTTGACCTTGCTGCTCCCACTAACTTCTCTGTGAAAGAAGAAGAAGCCAACCTCTTTGTTGGACAAGTCAAGGTAAGTTTAACAAGAAGCCATGAAGTTCTTTCACGTCTCGTTTGGGTCCCGTACGCGCTTTCTCACGCGGTCGGAATGACCCTGCATTTAATTTTGCTTGAATAGGATTTTAACAGCGTAGTAGATACTCCTACTGACCTTGTTATTAATGGTTAAAATGAATAATGGTTTAATGAGAAAACCATGAAAGGCTCCATAAGAATTAACGTCTACAAGCACTAAATAGTCAATATAGCAATAAAAATCAATTGGTCTTATTTTATTGGCGTTCTTCTCTGGCAGTTACTGCCCCATTTTGTATATTTATAACAGATTAAATTAAAAAAAGATGACAGATAGTAAAATGGGGCATGTCACTGCAGCTTTTAATATGGTGCGGTTTCTTCTTTTTTTTAGTTATGTGATAGCACCGAAGAATATGGTGAGGTGCTCTTTTTTACAACAAATGTGCTATAATACAAAAAAACGTGGTGATGTCTGGAAACAGGACCCAATTTCAGAGAAATTATCAAATATATGTGTTATGTATTATTCATATAATCAGTGTCTGAAACTCGTGACAAAAAGTTACCGGACCCCAGGGCAGACAACTCTGATAAGTGGCCTGCCCAGCCATAAAGTTGCCTGCCCCATTTTTTCACAACTTGAAATGCAATAAGACGACTAATCGCAAAGTATTAAGAATTGATAATCAGCATATATAACAGAACAACACTTTAGATTTAAGTTTATTATAAATCTACTTATAACAGTCATTGCATGTATATGACATCACTGTTTTCCATCTGCCATCAGTATGTACCTGTATTTACTCATCTTTTTTCATGCAATGCTTGCGTTGCGTCGTCTGCTACAAGCCGCGTGAACTCCTCTTTCCACGATGCTTTATGTTTTGTAGCGTCATAGATTTTGTTAGCTTCTTTTAATCTTGCTTCTGGGGCTGAGGTTTTGGCTTGATTCCTATCCACTTATCCATTTTTCTTGTGTTCTCTGTGCGTCTACTTTGGAAAATGATATGCAAATGCATGACCTTAAAACGTTCGGGAAAGTCCGGAAGCACGAAGTTATTCGATGCTGGCTTCTGAGTGGCTGCCGAGTATACAAATTGCCCAATGAACCAAAATTCCGAAATTTCCAAACCGAACGAAGATTTCAAAATCGGAATAAAGGAAACATTTGATTTGAAATAAATTACAAAATAAAGATTATAAACGATTTATTTATTTTTTTCTTGAAAAAGTTGTTGGCCACCCGGGCAGAGACGTTCTGTAAGTTGTACACCCGACGTAAAAGATGCACGCCCCGGGCGTCCGGGCAGGCATCTATTATTTGAGACAGTGATTTAATACATAACAGGAGTAAAAGAGCCCTGCGACTGGCTGGAAACCAGTTCAGGGTGTCCTCTGCGACCCTATTGAGGATACGCGGTACAGATGATGGATGGATGGATTAGGAGTAAAACAGTCAGCGATGGCGATACAGGAAATTTCGGTAGTATCAATACCAATCCAATACCTATACTGTTTGCTTGGAAATGTCATAGTTATGAAAGAATTGAACTTCTCCCCCATGTGTTATCTTATTTTTACAAAAAGCACAGCACAAGGGTTTTAGGCACTAAAATACATATAAATATTTATATTACATCTGTTTCAGAACAAATGAGAGAGTCAAGCCAAAAAGGCAGCCAAAAAAATTAAACAAAATACTGTAACTATGAGGGCAGCACGGCAGCGCAGTGGTTAGCGCTTGTGCGGCACAGTTCATGTCATGGGAACCTGTCGTGGGTTCAAATCCAGCTCCACACTTCTTGTGCGGAGTTTGTATGTTCTCCCCGTGCTTGCGTGGGTTTCCTCCGGGCACTCCAATTTCCTCCCACATTCCAAAAACATGCATTTCAGGTGAATTGGCCAGTCCAAATTGTCCCTAGGTGTGAATGAGCGAATGAGTTGTCTGTCCCTGTGTGCCCTGCGATTGGCTGGCAACCAGTTCAGGGTGTCCCCTGCCCAGTGCCCGGAGATGGCTGGGATGGGCTCCAGCCCCCCCCGCGACCCTAATGAGGATAAGCGGTATGGCTGATGAGATGAGATGAGACTGTAACTATGTCATCACTACATCTATAAATTGCATTACACAGTATTTTGAAAATAAGGTCAGAAAAAATTGAATAGTCCTAACAATTCAATGCAAAAACATCCACAGAAAAACTGTTTTAGAACCAAACTCAACAGAGTAAAAGTCAGCAATGTAACAAAAATACAAAAAAATAAAATAAAACAATGTCAACAAGACAATTAAAATACCTTCCACAGTATTTTAAAAATAAAGTCAAAAAATTATTATTGTAGTGCTAGTTGAAATGGGAAGACAGTATCGATCCCAGGACAACAGTATCAATCCAATCCAAATAATTGCTCTGCATTGATAATATCTATAAATGGATCAATCAGCCCACCTTTGCAGTACTTTTTTCCATATTAACAACATATTTACAATATTTAGGCAATTTCATCCACAAACCAAGTCCTCAATTTATATGTTTAAATTTCACAAAAGTGGAAGTTATCTATAAAAAAAATTCTTAGCATTATCAGCATAAATGTCAGGTAGTTCCATTTAATTTTTAAGGGATGATAACAAGCAAATGCCATTTGGTCCGGTACCGTGGCATCCAAAAATGGCAACAAAACCATGACACAAAAACCACATCTGTGTTGCAATCTGGCACGATTCTCAGTAGTGTTGCGCTGGTGTTGTCATCTAGAAATACTGTATAGGGCTCACATTTTACACAACTTAGCCTTCATCCGTGTTTTGCTTTGGTGCCGTAGTAAATATTTGCTTGTCTTTGTAATTCCCATCACGAATGGACACATGATCTGAAAATATGTGACGTAAAGAAATGTGTTCACCCGGTTTAAAATATAAAAAAAATGGAGGTGAAATAGTTCATTTTTAATGCTGTTTAAGCCTACAACTTATGTAAGCGGTTCTTGAAATTGAGTGTGCAGCTTTATGTGCTCCTTTTTTCGTAATTCATGTTATTTCTAACTTCAACATATACATTTACACACAACAAAATCAGTTAAATTTTGGTCTCAAGCAAAAATGTTTTAAAACCAGTTACACTAAACTGTTAATGTCCAAGCTCACACTTTACTTGGAGCACATGTCCAACTAAAACAATAAAATAAAGCTCTTCGACTTAGCTTAGGGGCCGGTCACACAGACATTTGCGGCTGAATCACGGCCAGAAATTTCAGCCTCTGAGGCGGACGCTATTGGACGCATTGAGATCGCCATTCAGACAAGATACAGCAGTGCTTAACACGAGGTCGGAAATTCGCGCGCGGGTGGCAGCACGAAAAAGTTTTGCGCTGCTCAATTCTTCAGAGCGCGGGTACACAGCCTTTTACGAGCGTATCAAGGTTGAACCACGGCCAGATATTTCTGAAGCAGATGCTGTTGGGCGCTGTTGGACGTTTGGAGACCGCCATATAGACGAGATACAGCAGTGCTTTACTCGCGGTCGGTAATTCACACGTGGTTGGCCGCGCGCAAAACTTTTGAGCTGCTCAAAAGTTTGAGCACGTGTTTAACCGCGTGCCGCACACGTGGTCAACACGAGGTAATGACACGGAAATGACGCGGAACGACGTGCTCTGGCCGCGGCCAGGGCGTGGTTACACATGGGTAGGACGGGAAATTTCAGCGGGTAATCGTGGGTGGAGCATGGTAATAGCATGTTCTGCGCCTGTATCGCGGTGTTATTACGTGAAATTAGCGTGTTACGCGTGTGACAGTCAAACGCCTTTCTCCGCGTATATACAGCGCGATTTGCCGAGCACACGTCAGTTGTGCTCGAGACGTCAAGGGGGTGAACATGGATCCCCGTCAGCGTAGTGACCTCGTCTTAATCCATTTTTATTTCTTGACATTTCTTTTCAAGATAATAAAATAAAAATGATGCCATAGCTTGAAATCTTGATCTTCACTGGACTGTGTCTTGAGCGGTTATGATTTCTACAGCCCGGTGTTATCCGAGAAATGCATCCCTGTCGAGATTCGCATCCCCACTTTTACCTCGTTTTATCTCACTTTTAGGGAATGTAATGGCGAACATATAACCAAAACCACTTCGTCTTGCATTTGTTGGAAATGTAATACAACTTAAACCATTCCGTCTTTGTTTTTGTTGTGAACGTAATCGAACGGTAAATCCCCCCCCCCCCCCCCCCCCCCTCGCGTGAACGCGCATTCTGCTGCACTTCCAACAAAAGCGATCGTATTCTATATAAAACGCTTATTAAAACAATAAAGCGAGCTAATTATAACAATTGGGAGATCCTAGTCTATATAACGCGTTTATTTAAACAATAAAGTGTGATCGTATTCTACAAAATGCGTTTGTTAACGCGGATGAAAAAGTCACCAACGTCAATGCACGCTTCCCATAAAAGCGATCGCAGCAAAATGCGCGTTCACGCGGGGGGGTGGGGGTGGGGGGGGGGTTTATGTGTTGCGTAGGAGTCGGATTTGGGCACAACACCGGCTCGGGAGCTTTTATACCCGTGGTCCACACGAGAAAATGACGCAGAAATGACGCGATGAGGAAGCGGAACAGTCGCCGGCGTGTTTTGCGGGCATACCACCGATGAACAGCGGGTTGGCCAATTTTGCGCATTTTCCATCGCGGGCAACCACGGGCAAAAAAAAAACGCTAAATTTTAGCCGTGGTTCAGCCGCAAATGTCTGTGTGACCGGCCCCTTAGTTGATTGTGGTCCATCGCTGCCTTCAATAAGGATACCGGTAAATGGTGGATTCGTTATTTCTGTCGGTTCTTTCAATGCAATTTATTTTTGTTCCTGGCAGACACTCTCTCGGGTTCAATTGTTTCATGCATGTAACGATACTGGCCTGGTAAATAAACAGTCCAAAAAAAATGAGGCTTGGAACTGGGAGCAATTTTGACCCATTTTTCCTCCCTTGGGATTGGAGTCAGCAAATGCCCGATTGTCAAATGTGTCCGTAGGATCATCCTGGGTGATTAACCTGTTTTTGGGGTTTAAGATAAGAGAACTACAGACGCTGCCCGACTTACAAACGAGATAGGTCCCGGCGGTCGTTCGTAAGTTGAATTTGTTCGTAAACTGCTTCACTGCTATATTTTGTATGTCTAGGGTTTATATAAGTATGTTTAAGGCTTGTATAAGTAACCTGTATTGTTTTGTGTTATAAAATAAACATTTCATAAAATAATATGCTCTATAAACATAAATAAAGTTAAGCGTAACCTACTTTTGGAATATGTGCTTCAAGAATGAGGCAACTTCCTGCTCCGTGGTGAAAAAGTGTTAGAAAAAAAAGCATTCCGACCATGTTCTCAATCACATCAAGCTTTCTTATTCCACTTTCATTTCAAAAGAAACGGCTCGCCTTTTCACCAACCATATTGAATAGATGCACGATATATTAAACAATAAAAACATCACAGTTCTGACTGTGCTGGAGAGTCAGTACACGTAGCACTGTATGTTTACTTACAAACAACAAAGAGGAAGCAGACTTTTTTTTAACTTCTGGGTGTATGCTGGGTGACCTCTCATAGCACTACAAGCTGGTAGCAGCGAAAGGAAGCACTACAGTAATGTCCTGTACTCGAAAAAAGGTACACACAATAAAAAAGCAATGTCCGGATAAATTTCAACATCCCGTACAAAATATCCGTATGTCGAATGGTCGGAGGTAGGGGAGCGTCTGTACATCCATTCAGACCTATTTAGTTTTTTTGGCCTTTAAACAATAAATAGGCTAACTTACACATTAAGGATTGAACCGAGTGGGAGGGGTTGTGTTCCCAACAAGTCCAGCGATAGTTTAAACCTGCAAAGCAGGAACATTTATTTATTTATTAGATACAGGTTATATACAATATATATGACTGTAACACAAAAACAACTATGGATCTACAAATTAAAACACAGAACACATAATTGCAGTGGAATGAACGAATGCATTGTTTTTTATTGTCATTATACAGTTGAATTGGGAGGCTTTTCATTTAGGCGTACGAAGTGATGTAGAGAGCGTCTGTTTAGCTGCAAGCCGTTGTGCCAGGTCTCTGTTGTAGCGGTTTCCCACGAGTTGTAGCTCCATGTCATCTATTTCATGGCTAATGGATCTGGCGTTGGTGAGATACAGGCCTAGCAGGAGTGGCTTGTGAGCATTGTTCAGTAGCCGCATAGGGTGGCCAGCTCTACAGCTCTGCTTTTGCTTTATCTCCCAATGCCGCTTTGTCTCTTTCCGGCTCCATAAAAAACTCCCAGTGGTGATCAGCATTTTGTTGCGCTCTTCTGACTATCCTGAGAGTCAATTTAATAGAATAATTAAATTTCAATGTTGCTGCCAAATTAGTTTTGGGAGGACACCCGCCTGACTGTTTGGTTGACAGCATGCACCAGCCTATCACCTTTGTGCAAAAACAGTTACAACAACTCAACCCACACATAGACAGCCCCTGGCCACATGCCATATCAAACCGAAACACAGCAAAGGATTACTATAATCTAAAAAATGGACAACAAATTAATAATTGAATTATCACAGACAACTTTTAGGATCAATTTATTTTACACCTTTCAGATTTAAAATCTTAAGAATTTGAACCCCTTAACTGATATGACACGAATTGGGTTACTCTTCAAAATAGAGGACATATCCTATAATCTTGGCCAGCAAACACTGATCGGCGGTATCTACTTACTTAGTTTGTTTTAGAGACTTATTGTTTGTTTGGTTATTGTTCACCAATCAGAAGAGAAAATGCGTTGTTATGAGTATTTCGAGGTTTGAGGAAAAGTGATGATACCCCGTGAGCTATATGCTTTTACTTTGGAAAACAGTAAATAATATTATGGGCGAAAAAAAGTACATTATCTGAAATATTCAGTTTAAAAAAAAGGGGTATTTCAATAAAAACTAATAATAAAGGGTAATACAGGTTAAAATGAGGTGATGGATTATTTGATATAATCATCAACAGAAAAATGCAGTGAAATTGTGTCTTAAATCATGCACCATATAACCATGCAACCCTCTAAAACTCCTTTATCCTCTTAAGACCCATGCTTCTTGTTTAATGTCCATTTATATATTTATACATTTATTGGACACCAGGTCTTAGGAGGTTAAAATAGCCATGTAATAGAAAAAAAAAAGAGAAAAAAAAAACTAAAACGTGTACGCTACACAGACCTGTGACAGCATTGAACCTTCACATATCTTAACATGAGCAATATTAAAAGATTGCAAATGAACACTTAGCCAAGGCACTCCATATCATTTTTGGCTCTTAGTTTTAAATCACTCGAAGATCTCCAACTCCATTTCTGAGTACTTTCCATGTTTTGATCCCCTGTTCACTTAGGTGCAATTTTCATTGATGTATCCTTCTTACGTCATCTGATATTGTTTTTATTGAACATTCTTGGTTCTTCCAGGTTTTTACCCGCCTTTATCAATTTTAGCTCCAGGTAAAACGTATAGGAAAATAATCTTACAATTAAAATTATCAACATTTTGCACACTTTTATTGTAATTATGTGGCTGAGTGCTAACGTTTGCCCTATTGGTATCCCGTTGGTGTTCCTCCCTAAGCAACGCCCCCCTCCTCACGCACTGCCTATGGTTCACCACTGGTGACACATAACAAAAATTGTGCATATCTCAGAGTAGTGGTACGCTGCCCTACTTGCGATTGAGTTCGATCGTTAGTTGGATTTGTTCGTAAGTTGCTTCAGTGCTATATTTTGTATGGAATGTATGTTTAAGGCCTGTATGAGTATCCTTTATAGTTTTGTACTAAAACACCTCATCTCATTCCATAAGCCGTACCGCTTATCCTCATTAGGGTCGCGGGGGGGCTGGAGCCCATCCCAGCCATCTCAGGGGCAGGGGACACCCTGAACTGGTTGCCAGCCAATCGTAGGGCACACAGGGACAGACAACTCATTCGCTCATTCACACCTAGGGACAATCTAGACCGGCCAATTCACCTGAAATGCATGTTTTTGGAACGTGGGAGGAAACCGTAGTGCCCGGAGGAAACCCACGCAAGCACAGGGAGAACATACAAACTCCGCACAGGAATTCTGGAGCTGGATTTGAACCCACGACAGGTTCCCATGACATGAACTGTGCCGCACAAGCGCTAACCATTACGCCGCCGTGCTGCCCTGTACTAAAACACATTTCAGAAAATAATGTGCTCTATAAAGATAAATAAAGTTACGTTTAACTTGCTTCCTTCTTCGTGGTAAAAATTGGCCCAAAAAAAGTGATCCAGCCATTTTCTCAACAGCATCAAGCTTCCATATTCCACTTTCATTTTAAATGAAACGGCTCACCTCTTCTTTACACTTAACACCAACCATTTAGAATGGATACATGAGATATCAAACCACAAAAATGTCAAAGTTCGCTGGAGATACAGTCTAGAATTTTTACACACGAACTAGGGAGAGAAGGCGGATTTCTTCTTTGGGGTGGATGCTGGGTGACCTCTCACAGCGCCACACACTGCTAGTGGCGGAAAGACGCACTATAGTACTGTCCTGTACTCTTGAAAAAGGGGCACTCAATTCAAAATCTAACGTATTATTACTTAATATTTTTTGACATCCAGAATAAAATGTTCATATCTACAGTTTTTCCTAAGTCGAATGGTCGTAATTAGGGGAGCGTCTGTACCTCTATGTACACATTTAATTTGTTCTGGAAGTAGCTTTATAACCGGAAAACTAGTTGAAACACATTTTCTTTGTAAATGCGCTGATCCCTTCCTAGCGCAAATGCACAGTATTCAGGATTAAACTTTTTTTAATATATCATAAAAGTGCTTCAGATTATGAAACAAATTCATGTTAGAATTAGATTACCGCACAATTAAAATAAAACGAAAAACACATAATGAATACATTGAATTATTGAAGTATCAATTTCCATTTTTGCTTTTGCTATTATTAAAAAACTGATCCAATGTCATCTGTATTTTTCAGCTTTTGAGAATCAGTCGAATATGCGCGAGCCAGGCGTAATGATAACCCGACTTGTCAATGCTTTGTGGGTGATTGCCTCACGCAAGTTCCGAGACGTCATGAGATTTTGCTAAACTGTCTTTAATTTCGGCTAATTGAATGATGGCTGCATCTTGCCAAAAACCTTCCTCCTCCTTGTCTGTGAACTCTGAACTGTGACAGTGACACGAAGAGCATGCTGGGATAACGCATGAAGACTGGTTGCCAGGCAGATTTAAAGTGATAGTCAGTTTGTTTACGTTCAGAAAACTCTGGGAGAGCTGAATAACAGCACATACTGTACTGTATTTTTTTATTTTTAACTTAAGGCAATGTTCTTAACCAAAGGGCATGTTTTCTCATGCAGGTACTCCGTAACCTCAAACTTTTGCATGTAGAGACATTTGTAAATCGAGGTACCACTGTATTTAATTTTCTAGTTCTAATTCTTGTGTATATGCGTGTATCACAGTTCACAAATCCCCTAACCACCTTGGTCGTCGGGAGATCACTTCTTGTGGTCTGTCTTGGGTAATAACAGCCTGGTTGATCCCATGACTCTCCAGGCTGTTTTTTTTAGGTAGGGATTATCACCACCACATGAAACAGATAATACAGGTTTCCATGGTTACCAGTAGCAGGAAAAGCTTCCAGATTTGACTCATACACACACCTATGTCATCTGGTCGTTGTGGTTTTTAAGTGTAAAACGTCACAGATCTCTTCAGAGTAGAGCTGGGTCTTTTGTGACGTATAAAAGGTTATTTGTCGGGTAAACAACTCAGTCCTTTGTTTACTTTTGTATCTATATTTCAATCATTTATCTTATTCATTTGTGTATAACGAGCATTTTGTTTTAGTTAATTAGAAATCTGGGTCACGTTATACACAAGTTTTTACAGGTGCACATTACTATGCTTCAACAATGATTGGCCAGGCGAAAACCATTGCAGACCTAATTTGTATAACATTGGATGTAACAGAATTCAAACCCAGATCATGGCGGATAAAAAGGCACTACCACAACCACTAGGACGGCAAATGACACAGGAACACGTCCTAGACTCCATCCCACCACAGTTGCTAATTATTTATTTTCCAGTGTTAATCAGCATCTAACCACAAAACACCACATTTGCATTTGAGTAATTCCTGCTAATTTTGTGCTGTATTCGTCTTCATCTGCAAGTTCTTGATAATGTCCAAATTGGATACTTTAATTTATAAACTAACTGACTATTTATAATCAAATAAATTAAATACTATTTCAGAGTCAATCGTTTGCCGTCCTGCCAATTACGAATTTTACTCGTGTACAAAAGATGAATTCGGCATGACACACAAATAAATAAGCCTTTATTTTTGCGAGCGAGAGTCGAGATTTAGGAAAAATTATGTCTGCATTCTTCCTTTTAAATATTCTTATCAAGCTGTAATTGTTGCTTTCAAGTGTGAAGGAGACGCTAAGAAAGCCCAGTTCAAATCTTGTCCAGGACATTTCAGGACGACAGTACAAAGTAAATTAAAGTTAAAGACATGGCCACATTTTCTTCACATGCACATGCCGCTGCCGATTAGCTTGATCAAGAGCGGATTTTATATTCCTTGCCTGGCGCTTTTTTAAATTGGTTTTGCTCGCTTTCAGACACGACAGTGAGCTCCGCCGTTTGAGACATCTTTTCTATGCAGTTACTCAATCTACTTGGGTATAAAAAGTCAAGAATGGAGGCTTTGTGCGCCCTCAATGCAGCCGTCCGCCAAGGGCACTTTCCATAAGACGACATATAAAGAAAGTATAGTCAAATAAAACGCTGATGCTAAAATCTCAAGGAGGACATTAAACTCCGTGTCCTAAAACTTTACAATGCGTCAAGGTGGTCGTACACTCTCTGTTTAACTACTTTGGCTATTTTTTTTACAGGCGCTTAATTTCTGTGTGGCATAGAAACATTCCTGATTAAGACCATTAAAGGAGTCTGTGCCAAAAATGCATAGGAAGGTGTGGTCAAACACAAGTATTGTTCCATTTTTTATAGCTTCTTGGCATTGCACAGTAATAGCTATGCAATAAAATTTCTGAAAAAGAATTATGCCACAAGACAAAATTGGTTTGAAGCATAATGTAAACATCTACACTTACACACATTTTTAAGAAGCAAGTTAGCTCATTTGAAAGTCAAATATGTTCCAAAATATTCTTACTTTGAAAATAATCTACAGAAGTAAAGTTACCAAATTATGTTTTAATGTAATTGTGCACAGCAAAAATTAGAAAAATGTAAAATATATCATTTACATGGATATTTAATCATAAAATTTTAAATTCAATAATTTGCTCATTTTATGTACATATTTTTCATTTAATAATCATATTAGTTCCGACAAAACCATCCCCCACAACCATATTGGATGGAGCTGCTAATTTTAATGATCTTATTTTCCTAATGAAGATGAAAAGGATAATACAATTATTATACAGAAATGACAGTAAGACCCCTTTTGAAATCGTTCACTGTAGCCTATTCCATCGAAACCAATTTTGGAAAAAAAACATATCTACTGTAGTTAATTTACTCAAAAACTAAGGACTGAAAATTGATTTTAGACTAGTTTTAAAAACGAACAGTGAAGGAGCCTGTCAGGACGTGGAAGATTAACAGAAAAGGCGCTATCAATTTTCAGCTTCCTCTTAGACCTTAAGGCCCGGTCACACAGCCTTTCACGGGCGTATCGAGGCTGAATCACGGCCAGAAATTTCTTCCCGTGAAGCAGACGCGGTGGAAAATGTGCAAAATTGGCTAAACCCGCTGTTTACCCGTGGTATGCCCGCGAAACAGACGCTGCCCTTATCGCGGGTAACCGCGGCTGCATCGCGTTTGACCGTGCTTACACGCGGTACACACACTAATGCATGTGATAACACCGCGATACAGGCACAGAACAAACGTGCTATGACCGTGCTCCATTGGCGATTACCCGCTAAAATTTCGCGTCCTACCCGCGTGTAACCACGTCTTGGCCGCGGCCGTAGCACGTCCTAGCACGTTTGTACCGCGTCCTTACCTCGTGTGTACCACGTGTGCCGCCCGCGGTTACCCGTGGTCTAAAGTTTTGAGCAGCACAAAACTTTTTCGCACGGCCAACCGCGTGTGAATTTCTTACCGCGTGTAAAGCACGGCTGTATCTCGTCTGTATCGCGATCTCAAAGCGTCCAACAGCGTCTGCTTCACGGGCAGAAATTTCTGGCTGTGATTCAGCCTCGATACGCCCGTGAAAGGCTGTGTGACCGGGCCTTTAGGGCGGCATTGGCTCAGGAGGTAGAGCACTCATTCTAGGATCAAGAGGTCGCAGGTTCGATCTTCTGTGTTGTATGTCAAAGCGTTCTTGAATCCCTAATGCCCCCTACTAGCAGGTAGTTGCCTTGCATGGCTGACACTGCTATCATTAGTGTGTAAGAGGGAAAAGTGTGAAGCACATTGTAAAGCGCTTTAGGAAGTGTTCATTGACTTGAAAAGAGCTATATAAATGCAGACCATTTACTTTTACATTGCTACGTCGAGCAGTAGCTGATTGGCTGACTTGAGTCGCCGAGCAGGAGCATGACAGTGAAGCAGCTCACTGAAGTAAGGGGTCAAGTCAAGTCATGCCTATTTGTATAGCCCTTAATCACAAGGAGTCTCAAAGGGCTGCACAGTCCACAAGTCACAAGTTTTAAAATAAAAAAATAAAAAAAAAAATAATCTTGATATTAGACAAGCCATGTCGAAGCAATTGTGGACGGTAACCAGTCATATATTATGATTATGTTGGGTTGTGTAATGTCATATAAAATCCCCAGAGAGTGCGAGACAAGGAAAAGCACAGAGGCACAAGAGAGATGGTTCCTGTGAGGACCAGGAAGAATAACAGCACTGAGGCACAGTACTCGTCTTGTGGCATACTTAAAAATAAAAAAACGTAAAAATAAAATCACATAAAAACAAAATAACGATTGTTACAGATTTTAGTGATGACATATTTCGTAAGCAGGAAGTATGTTCCAAATACATACATGGGAGTCATTCCTTAGTTTTCACCAAATAAGTGGAGGGGATATGTGAAAGATAATCAAGAAAAAGTGGAAAGGTAAAAGAAATGTGACGCAATGTGACCTAACTTTCCAGGAGTGACCTTGGTTAATGGCATTTCTGTTTGTTTATCCGTGCGCCAAAGTCAACAGAAAAACCATAATCTCAATCCATTAAACTTAGCGAACATATTAAATGCTTGTCCTGTTCCAGGATTTTATTATTCCAGCCTCTAACTTGTATTTTTTTAATCATTGCAAAAAAAAAGCTTTTTTTTGCATTAATTTTCTCCGAGAATGATGTTTGCATATTAATGAGCACATTTTGGCATGAACATGCAGGACGTCGGTGTCCAATTTTAAAGCCCTCGAGCGGGCAGCACTCTAATTTAAGTAAGCACTTGCGCTGTTTTCCATTCAAATATGCTCAAATATGTGCCCCAAACACGAAGTGAGCCATGTTTTACTCCAAGGATTAACAGGAAACTAAAGGAGCCTTAACTAAAAAACAATAACAGAATCATAGAATGTTATGCATAGCATAGACATAAATGCAGAAATACGAAAATGTGTTAAGTGCTTTGTTGGAAGTGCATATTGCAGCTTTACTGATTGTCCTAATGTGCAAACACTGGTGTTGCCAGTGACATATCGTATGTTACACATCGGCGCCGTCACATACTTCCTACGAACCATGAGGCCCCCTCTGTGAGCTTCAGAACACAATTTTGATTATAGAAATCCTACATAAGGTTTGCTGACAGCATGTTTGTTGTTTGTACGCAATTTGCTGCAGCAAAATGCAGTGCACTCTATTTTTTTAGGTGAGATGAATCCATCTATTTGCATTAACATTCAGGTTAAGTCCATCCACAACAAAGCTCTTGTGCTTTATATAACATCCCCTAACATTATTGTATCACTTTGATTTGAAGACAAGTCAACACAACTGAAAAACATTCTGTATGCACCAGTTTTATAAACACAGTAGGAAAACGATACCATTATTGTTTAGTAAATACTCAGAAGAAGAAGAAGAGAAAACATCAATTGATTTTGAACTTGCAAGGAGAACAAGGAATAGCCTAAAACTCAGATAAGAAATTCCAACCAGTTCTAAAGCCTTCACCCCGAGCCCTTTCTTTTTATTTAATACCCTAGATTACAAAAGCAATTTTACCCTTAAGGGTTCGAAAATTAAAGAAAAGCAAGGTAATTGGCTGATAGTGACAATGATGTCAGCAGTACATAATAGTCAAAACATTGAAAAAGTCAAAATAACAAACTGGTATCTTATGTGATCGATCTCCTTTGCATTTTAACAAGTTTTAGATGATAATAATAATAGTAATTGATAATCAATTAATCAACGAATAATCCAAGCAAATCATTTAATCTCAGATACGTTTTTTTTTCTGCTCACAATGAAAATTATTCTGCTTTTACTATTGGACACCTGCAGAGTAGATTGCGTAGGATGCCAGGGTTTTTCGTTATTTTGCGTTTTTTTAGCACACTGTTGTTATTTATTTATTTATTTATTTACTATTATGCACAACTTACATCATTGTCACTAGTGGTTAATCATGTTGTTGTATTGTGATGTTCACTTTCTATAGGAGTGATCTGCTTTTTGTAACCTACAATATATCATAAAAAGAAAGTTCTTAGAAGACGATTGGAACAGGTTGGAAAGTTGGCATCATTGGGGTTTTGTACAGTCATGTCCTTTTCTTCATTCATCAAATTAACCTGTTTTTTTAAAGATCCGTAAATCTTTCGGATACCTTATGGATTTTTCTCTAAATCGGACAACACGTGGCCCGGCAAGTATTTCAATCCGTATTGCACAACTAAAATGGCCAAAGTATGATAAAAATATATGTAATAGTAAATAAATGACTACTAATAAAACTTTGGCTATTTTTGGGTGCTAGCCTGGTCCCCCTTGTCCCTTTGTGTGTCTACTACAGAAATACGACAATTTTTTTTTTTCTTTGTGCTCAAAACACACCTTATATATCATTTTGATTTTATTTTGTATACAGATAATACAGTGATGCTACAAAAAATACTACTGCAGGTATGGTATAATGCAGAAATCCTATTATGGAAATACTAAAAAATATTATCACAGAAATATTGCAAAACACTATTCCTGAAATACTGTAAGAATGCTACGATGGATATACACCAAATATACAACAGAAATACTACTATGGAAATATTTTATTAAATATTTTAAAAATACTACACAAATACCACACCTACTATACAATACACAACATACTAATAAATCAATAAGACATAAATAATACTACATAAATACTACTGAAACACTACAGAAATACTGTGGAGGCTTTTTTTGTTATGTAAAGCTATTTACCTGAGGACAATGTTGTTTTCCTATTGAGGTTAATTCTGAACATGTCTATTTCGGTGAAAAGCAGGACTTGCATAATAGGAGTGTTGCCCTTTCGAACCGACGCGCGATTCGCCACAAGGTCTCACATCTCCCGAGTGACGATAAGGATGAGAGCCCAAATTGAGAAGGCCTTGTTTCAGCAGCCTGTGTAAATATGCAAGGTGTTAGAATGAAAAATCCGGCTCTAATGGATCGTGTTTTGAATCAGATCAAACATAAAACCGCTGCTGTCAGCCTGCAGGCGAACGCCTTCACTTTTGAAATGCGCTGCTCATTCACTGAGAATATTTAGCGACAAGCGCTATTAACGGTGTATGTAAATAGCTTTACTCACAGTTTACGTCTGCTGGGTCAGAAGGGAAATTAGCCTATTTATAACTTTTGATGTATTTCTTTTCCCGGTGCAGCAAAATGCTAACGATATTGCGTCATTGACAGCTGGCATTTAAAACCAACCAGGGTTATATTTATACGACGCTGTACACAAAGTTTTACTTTACCTGATTAAAAACATGACCATTAATAAATTATGCTTTACTCAAATAAGTGAAAGAATGTTCAGTTCAAGGACATTTTTTTGTGTTTGAAATGTAGTGTTCAAGAGCCCTCAATTACATTTATTGAAAATGGTATCTTTCTTTTTTTTAAGCATTCACACTTAGGCTGACTTCACCATTCCATTTGTTCTCAGTATAACAGTTAAATGCTTCTTCGCCTTGTTTGTTGTAAATGTATTCCTTTAGTTGCATCCCAAGCATCCATCTTCATATATTTGTATATTTATAAGATTTGATGTAATAAAATAATCCCTTGTTTTTCCGCAAAGGTCACGTTCCCAAAAAGTCAAGCGATAGTCAGAACCTGCTGTCAGGGCGGACCAGAACAGAGCAGGAGACCCCAGAGCGTTCGTTACAAGTCTTTTATTTGGGGAAGCGTACAGGGTTAGCGGGAGACGCGATGACCGTCGAACGTCAGCAGCAACACCGTGAAGACAACTTCGGGACACGTAGCCAATCGTAGCGTGGGACGGAAGCAGGTCGAGTTTACCGGGACTGGAGAGAAGATCGTACCGTGGAACGGAAGCAGGTCGGATCGGAGGCAGGCAGAATCAGGTAAACAAGTCAAAAAGACACAGGAAGATCAGGCGAGTCAAACGGGGTAAAAAGTATCCTCAGACAAAGAGGTCTCCGCGTAGCGTGCTTAAAAAGGGAACATAAACCAATCAGGGAGCGCATTCCAGCGCGTCAGATGATTACCCCAGGTGGCTCCAATTAGGTAATCATGACAGAACCCCCCCCTCAACGGACGGCTCCAGAAGTCCCCCAGGAAAAAAAAAAATTAAATCCAAGAAACGTCACAGGGAAACACGGGTAATCGGGGAACTATGTAACAGCACAGTACCTCTCAGAATCCCTCCAAATGGAGGGAAGCCCCCTCATCAGCATCCGAAGGGGCGGCAGAGGGTGGTTCCGGAGGGCAAACAGGAAGAATCAGGACCGGCGATTCAGACAGGACAGGCATAATCAGGACCGGAGATACAGACAGAACAGGCAGAATCAGGACCGGCAAAAACAGGAGAGTCGACTCAGAACAGGCAAACAGGAGAGTCGACTCAGAACCGGCAAAAACAGGACAGGCAGAATCAGAACAGGCAGAATCAGGGCCGGCAGCGGAGTCGGACTGGCAGGCAGCGGAGCCGGACAGGCAGGCCGGAGAGTCGAAGTCGGACTGGCAGGCAGGAGAGTCGGACTGGCAGGCAGGAGAGTCGGACTGGCAGGCAGGAGAGTCGGACTGGCAGGCAGGGGAGTCGGACAGGCAGGCAAGGGAATCGAACAGGCAGGCATGGGAGTCATTGCGCAGTCATAAGGCCGATAGTGCCCGGTCAGTGTTGGGCACCGATGAAGTGGCTTGATGGGTCATTACTTTGGAGAGATAGGACCAGTCCCGACCCAACAGATCCCACTCGAACCGTAACTGACTCGCTTGCTTAGCCAATTTTGCCACGTCGGAAATGACTTGCCGAACTGCACATTCTAAAGGGGGATTGGGCTGCTGGTTCTGGCTTTCATAGTCGTCAGGGGGCAGATGTACGAACGCGGGGTCCATTCTGGTCTGAGGATTCTGTCAGGGCGGACCAGAACAGAGCAGGAGACCCCAGAGCGTTCGTTACAAGTCTTTTATTTGGGGAAGCATATAGGGTTAGCGGGAGACGCGATGACCGTCGAACGTCAGCAGCAACACCGTGAAGACAACTTCGGGACACGTAGCCACTCGTAGTGTGGGACGGAAGCAGGTCGAGTTTACCGGGACTGGAGAGAAGATCGTACCGTGGAACGGAGGCAGGCAGAATCAGGTAAACAAGTCAAAAAGACACAGGAAAATCAGGCGAGTCAAACGGGGTAAAAAGTATCCTCAGACAAAGAGGCCTCCGCGTAGCGTGCTTAAAAAGGGAACATAAACCAATCAGGGAGCGCATTCCAGCGCGTCAGATGATTACCCCAGGTGGCTCCAATTAGGTAATCATGACACCTGCAAAATAGTAACATTTATTTTTTAACTATAAGTAACATATAATATATATGCGGGTTACAAAATAAAAACTCTAGATGTACAAAAAAAATACAGAATTGCAGATAAGTGAAGGGTGCATATTGTCATCATGCAATAGGACAACAGAATTGTAAGAAAGCGATCGATGTATTGTGCAGCCAGCTAGCTGCATTCTGACATCAGGGATCCTTAGATCGAGCCAGGTCTCCGCAATGATTAAGAGTCAAAACTGTGGCAGTTTCCCATAAGTTGTATCTCTAGGTCATTCATTTTATGGGTAATGGATCTGGAATTGGTGAGATACAGGCTCGGCAGGGGTGGCTTCTGATAGTTGTTACGTAGCCATAGCAGGATACCAGACCTGCGGCCCCGCTAGTGTGTTCTCTCTTGAAACACTCTCTATGTTTTACCTGACCTGATAATCCATGGATCACCCGCTGGTGAGCATTTATTTGCGATGTTCTGACTTTCATCAGAGTCCAATTTAATTGATCAATTTATTTTCCATGTAACAAGCTGCTAAAACATTAGCTGTAATCTTCCCTAGCAGATTTTTTTGTGTGGATACATTAGTTTTTGCGCCACCCATTTATTCCACAGACATTTTCCTTTTAAGAACTGGGACTTTGTTGTTTGGATGCTTACTTGTGTTCAAACATTGTGAGAAGCTGTGCACCAGGGGGCGTAGATTTAGGTTTCTCTACCTCGGAACGTAGAGGGACTGACGTAGTTCTGTCTATCTAGGATCATAGAGAGAATGGCATAGCTCGGTCCAACGTAGGGCATTGGTACTCCAATAAATCAGGGGTATACTTTATTCTTTTTGACATCATGTATGTAGCCTGTGTTGGTACACAGGTAATCCCAGGGGTCTGAATCCCTCTTTTTGGCAACCTGACTGCAGATGAGAGGTAATACAAGTGTGGCTATTTAACACCCTACAGTTGTTATGGTCCATATCAGAGGGTTTCCAAACTTTTGCTCATGAGGGCCAGATAACTTTCCATTTCTTTGACCAGGAGGCGGGATCAGTTTGTAACAGAAAACAGTGTGCCGATTGAAGGAGTGCCTAAAGACAAAAAAATAAATAAATAAATAAAAAAAGTAATCCACAATCACAAAAAAACACCTGGATTATTCACAGAACAAAAGTCAGAAAACAAATAATTATTTATGAAGATAATAAGAGTTTGGCGCTCTCACCACCATACGCACCCATGCGTTCTTTTTTAGCCAAAAATAATGTGTGTCAGAATGCTCTGGTATTGTTTAGGGGAGCAGAGCACACGTGGAGGTGGGGTGTATCCGGCCCTCGGACCATATTTTGGGGACCACTGGTCCAGATGATTGGCGTCTAAACTTCTTTAAAAGCAATCATCGGCTTTATGATTACACATCGCAAGCTTGGGTTTTAGTTGTACGCGACTATGCTGCTTTGTTCGAAAATCCTGTGCATATTTCACACTGAGTGGTTTGAAACAAGCGTAGCCGACCATGAACAATGGATAGCAATCATTGTCACAACTCACAGCGGGGAGCTTGGCAACATTTAATTACAGTCAAAACAAAAGAGTTCCAAATAGTAGATCATGTAATTTAGAGCTAAAGCACTTGGCAAGCGCATCTCATTTCTGCATGTATTCATGTAGCTAACACACAAAGCTCATCATTCATTTGCTTTACAGCCAGGGTTGGGTGGGTTACTTTAAAAACCTCATCTCATGCAGTTACCAGTTACCTTTTAAAGAAAATTAATCAGTAATGTAATAATAATAATGCAGTGATTTAAAGTGATTACTTTTGATTACTTTTGGATTACTCCAATACCCAATATTCTTATGAAAGACTAAATCAATGTAATATGAATTAAAATGACAAAATGTTGTTTAAGGTAAATGAACTATGTAACATCAAAAATAATTGGAGGAGGCAGTTGCATGTAGTCTTACAAAAGAGTGCTTAAATTTTAACCCGATTCTATTGTTTGTTAAGCTAATATAGCTTTCTTTTTCGTATAGCAAACACGACATGCTCTGTTTTCGTTCATATCAAGTGCACATGAAGAACCAAATGTTGTCTTGAAATGTTTAATTTCTAAACTTCCAACAATTTCTGTAAGTCTTGTGTCTATGTTCAAGTTTTACTTCTTGAAAGTGTGGATGCAAAACCTCTTAACAATATTCAGATTTTTTAGGCTAGGTAAAACATTCTCACAATATAACAATACTGTGATCGTATAGCGATATTCAACACCCATTGAAGGCAACATATGAAAAGAAGACAATCAATCTTATTGACTGAATGTCCCTGACACATCACTAGCACGCAACTACGCTACTGTCACAAAACTGCAAGTTTGCACCAATTCAAAAAAGTGAGTGCTACATTGAAAGAGAAATAAAATACAGACAAAAAGAGAAGTGATTTTACCTTCCACACAGTGTATGAGCGGCGCAGTGGTTAGCGCTTGTGCGGCACAGTTCATGTCATGGGAACCTGTCGTGGGTTCAAATCCAGACTTCCTGTGCGGAGTTTGTATGTTCTCCCCGTGCTTGCGTGGGTTTCCTCCGGGCACTCCGGTTTCCTCCCACTTTCCAAAAACATGCATTTCAGGTGAATTGGCCGGTCCAAATTGTCCCTAGTTGTGAATGAGCGAATTAGTTGTCTGTCCCTGTGTGCCCTGCGATTGGCTGGCAACCAGTTCAGGGTGTCCCCTGCCCACTGCCCGGAGATGGCTGGGATGGGCTCCAGCCCCCCCCGCGACCCTAATGAGGATAAGCGGTACGGCTAATGAGATGAGAGATGAGACAGTGTATCAGTTAGCCTTGTGTACATTCTGTGTATCAAACGTCTCGTGGACGTCATCTCTCTCTCTCTCTCTCAGTGCCATTGATTGAAAATTTGTTACACTCAATTTGTGCATTATGTGAATGTAAATATAACTTTAGATTAAATTATAATCCTGCATAGTAGTCCTTGTTTCAACCAAATGTACCTCTAATTTGCTTACGTCTATTTTTTTCTGTAACAGAATGCAATCAAAAATGTTTGTATGTGCAGGGTTTGTAGACCTTTATCAAGGCTAATCTTTCAATTTCTCCAGTACCATTTAAAGAAAAAAAATCCGGTGTGAATCATGTATGTGGAGCCACAAAAATATACCGTTTGTTAAATATGTGATTTTTAATTCTGCAAGCGTATTCATCAGGACAAATTATTTTTAGATCCTAAGTAGTAGAGTAAATTGCAAATATATTTGTTTTTGAGAAAAATCTCTCCATCCAAGTGTTGGGTAAAAATGAAAATAACAATTAGCTTATTTTCAGTTGCAGAAACTGCTACCTTAACTTTTTGCATGGACCTAAAACAATTTCCAATCAGTAATACACATTTCATAGTGCCTTCATTAGGTGTAGCAGTCACCTGTCCTTGTAGGCACAACCCCTAGGGGCCAATGACAATTCATAGGAGAAGGCTGTACAAACTAATGCCAACTGCAGTTAATCACGATGCATTGGCAAATCAAATTCACCAAAGAGCAGAATTCTTGAGAAACATGGCAACATCTTCAACATCTGCAAAAAGCTCCTACAAATGTTCTATGAGACTGTTGTGGCAAGCGCCCTCTTCTATGCGGAGCGTGTTTGGGAAGCAGCGCCAAGAAGAAGGATGCCTCTCGTCTTAATAAACTGGTGAGGAAAGCGGGCTGAGTTGTGGGCACAGAGCTCGACAGCCTGACAACTGTAGCTGAGAGACGGGCACTGAAAAAGCTGCGGTCAATCATGGACAATTCATCACATCCACTACACAGCATCATCTCCGAAAAGAAGAGCAGTTTCAGCGACAGACTGCTGTCACAGTCTTGTTCCACGGACAGACTGAGGAGATCATTTCTATCAATCTATCAATCTATCAATCTATCTATCTATCTATCTATCTATCTATCTATCTATCTATCTATCTATCTATCTATCTATCTATCTATCTATCGATCTATCGATCTATCGATCTATCGATCTATCGATCTATCGATCTATCGATATATCGATCTATCGATATATCGATCTATCTATCATTTTCAATTTACAAGCGTTTCACACAGAATTCCAGTACTTTTCAATCATTGGAAACAAAACATTAAAAGCATTTTCAAGGATTTCAAGCACCAGTACAAACCCTGCAATTACACAACACCGTTACATGTATTCCGTTACTCCCCAACCCTGTATACAGTTGAGCCCTTGTGTCTTTTGTCCCCGCAGGCCATGGATCCGGACGCAGGGGCGAACGGCCGAGTGGAATACCGCATTGTCAATCATCCCGACTTGTTTGTGATCGCCGCCAACGGCAGTATCTATACACGAGTCCCCCTAGATCGTGAGATCACGGGCTTCTACGAGCTGGTGATCGAAGCTTCGGACGGGGCAGTAGACCCTCGGAGGACCTCACTGACCCTGACGGTTCGGGTAACGGATATCGACGACAACAGCCCTGTGTTCTCGCAGCAGACGTACACAGTGAACGTACCCGAGAACAGTCCTGTTGGGACGGTGATCCTCACGCTCAGTGTAAGTGCATGTTTGGGTTTCTTCTTCCGTTGGCCGATGTATTATTCAACGGGCAAGCTTCGAACAGCTGTTGCATGATTTAGCACTGCTTTTATATTCAATACAGACTGTTTACAAAAATGGGAGTCCGAACTTGTTTTCTACACACTTTCCCTTTTGTTTTCGTAAGGCCCGAACGATTTTTTTCTAGGTCGTTACATAATTTTTGCAGGAAAAATAAATAATTACCAATTATCATCTGATAATTGGCCAATTATTTAAATCAACATAATGGATAAAATAAGGAGAAGGAAGAATATTTGTATGTTTATGTTTGTAGTAAATAACAAACATTGGACACCTGCAAAGAAGATTTATTAAGATGCCTCAGTTGTTCGTTGTTTTGACTAAAATTGAGTGTCAAGCACTGTTTACAGGTCAGGTACATTCATTCTACATCGTTAGGGGTTCGTACAGCTTTTTCATGGCCATTTTAAAGCACTTTTTGAGGACTTTCAAAAAAGTTTAGCAATTTATCCAGTACCATTAAAAGAAAAAAAAAATGTGAATCATGTAATCTGCACAGCGACAAATATTTCTGCAATTTACATGTGTGAATTTTAATATTTCGTTAGCATTTTTGCGTGGCCTATAAAACATGTCCATGAGTGATACGTTCTCCTTGCACTGATACACATTTCATCATTTCATAGTAATGTGTTCAGGTGTAGGGTCTGATGACTCCTCAAAGGACAATTCTGTACAAATTAATGCCAACTGCAGTTAATCACTAGGGAAGAAGAAATTCTATCTATCTATCCATCTACCTTGGTCATATCCCTCAAGAGGGGTGACCGACAGCAAGACAAACACATACAATAACGTAGAAAATAAAAGGGAGGAAAAAAAAATAGCAAAAACACACACAAACATTCTTGGACCATGGCCAACCCAATTGCCCAAACAATGATGCCAGTTCCAAAAACAAGTTAGGCACCTCGGCACCTAAGTTGGTCATGCTTTCGTCCCTCCAGATGACATGGGACACCAGAAAGTGGCCATGTCACTCGTGTCAGGGTGACACAACACACTCTTTTGCTCAACAGCAGGGCCCGACAGCTTTCACTGGTTTACCCCTGCCGGATCATACGGGTTCCCAGACCATCCTTAAGAACGCATCCACAATTTCTCTATCCTTTCACAACACCTCTCCACTCCTTCCTATCACCAACAAGAGCTCTAGCTTCCATTATGTTTAGACCTCTTTCCTCCAGAAGAAGAACAAATGCAACGGCAAAGTGAAGACACAAGCGAGCAGTCTCATTTTTAGGCAAACTTGTTGGGACACAATGGCCACAATTTCAAGCATTTAAAAGCACTTCACCCTAAATTCAAGTACTTCCCCATCATTTAAATCACAATGTTCAAATTCAAGCATTTTGAAGGATTTTAAGCATTAGTATGAACTCTTTTTTCTGTAAAACCCGCTGTCTGTCTTTGAATTTAACTGTCAAATATCACTGCACATTACACCCTCACCCGCTTTCCCCTGGGGTTGCCAGCGCACGAAAGGAAACGTCAGATATGCAAAGAAAACGGAGTGCTGAGTAATTGCTGGCACATTGTAGGCGACAATTTCTGCCGCGGTGGGAAGTAAGTGGGGAGGAAGCGAAGGGCAAAGGGTGAGTGAGTGATGCGTGTCCGCTGCGACATTAATCTGCTTCTGCTGAGAGTGGACTCTTGTTGAGAGATGATAAGACAATTACAATGGGCGCGTCTCCACAGTTGCTTATTTAAATTCAAACGTGTATAGTGGGCGCATACACACACGGATGAGTGTTATTGCAAATGATTCATACTTTTATGAGGAATAATTTCATCCTATGAGGAGCAATATACATTCAGCGTTGCTATAAGGTATCATAAAACTCGGAATGTATTCGCAATGGATTACTTTAGAGCACAAATAGCAGCATGCATATTCATTGTTAATGCATATTTTGTATGTCTTAAACATAAAGTATGCGGCTCTCCCACACAATACCCTATTATTGACCCCCTTTTCATTTCTGTATGATGATGGCTATGAGGTACTAATTCAAAGAATGCTGAGCCTACCAAGGACTACATCAAGCCTAATATTTAAGTCAAGTCACATTTATTTATATAGCCCTTAATCATTAGACTCGAAGCGGTTCACAGGTCACAATTACAACATACCCTGATCTGAAACACATAAGGGCAAGATGAAAAAAAAAATTAAAAAAGCAGCATGAGAAAAAGTATGGATGGACAATCTGAGCATGCAGATGTTTTCTTGTGTCTTGGAATCACAAGTATTTTTCGATTGGAGACTTTGAGCAGGGACAAATGACACAACTAAAACATAAAGTTAAGAGTAGGCAAGATCATGCAAACCTATATATATACATATATATATATATATATATATATATATATATATATATATATATATATATATATATATATATATATATATATACATATATATGTGTGTGTGTGTGTGTATACAGGGTTGGGTAGGGTTACTTTAACTTAATTACTTTCAATTACTTTCGGATTACTCCAATACCAAATATGCTAATAAAAGACAAAATAAACTAAATATGAATAAAATTATTACTCACAACACGTGGTAAGCTTTCTCTCCTGGCTTTGATCTATTTGATCTCCGGCAAAACTAACATAAAATGCGACAGAAACAAAATGAAAATAAATCCAAACAGCTTGCCAACATCATTTTTGCCGTTCCGTTACTCCCCAAGCCTGCACAAAATTTAGTAATTGTATTCATATTTAGTTTATTTTGTCTTTTATTAGCATATTTGGTATTGGAGTAATCCAAAAGTAATTGAAAGTAATCAAGTCAAAGTAACCCTACCCAACCCTATATATATATATATATATATATATATATATATATATATATATATATATATATATATATATATATATATATATATATATATATATATATATATATATATATATATATATATATTACATTAACATAGGCCAAATAAATAATTCCCATTTAGATATTACGTTGGGTTGATAAAAGTTTTCTTTGCCTGCTCTGATACCAAAAATCCTCATAGGAAACGTGGGTCTTTGCTTGTATGAGCTTCTCTTCTCGTGCTGCATTCTCGGTGCCACAAAACACAAAGCAGTCTCATCCAGTGTAACTCAGCAACTGTGAGTGTATAGAGCCCTCAGGCATTACAGTGAGTAACACTGGCTGTGAATCCCTCAGGGGAGTCGCTTACAGTACATGCCAAGGTGATGCAATACCGCCTCCGGTAAGACAAAGTGGAATTGCAAGAGTTTTCATGTTTTTGCTCTGCACATTTTTGTGGGTTTAATTCTCCCCTATGCTGTTGTCCGCAGGCTACGGATTTGGACCTCTTCTCCAACGTTACCTACAGAATCCTGTCGGAATCGGCCCGTCGGCTTTTTTCGCTTAATGCGGTCACAGGGGAGCTGGCCGTGTTGCAGACTCTGGACTTTGAGGATCTGGCAGCTTTGGGAACGGGAGCTTTGTACACTTTCAAGGTGGAAGCCATGGACCAGGGAGGCATCACGGCCCCTGGGCTGGCTACCGTCACAGTCCGGATCACGGTAAGAACAACATAAACTTTTTTATATTCATCTCCTGCTTCAAGCTCTCACCACAATGTCAGATATTTCATTGCCAAAGCTTTAATTCAAGCAGTGGCAGGCCGTGCATTTCACATCTAGGCCTTCAGTAGTGTTATGTCTGTATCAATCCAACCCTCTATGGCTATTTAATGTCCATAAAACCTTTACTGCAGCTACAGCTGCAACACACATAATGTATTTTCACACCCATAAGGCACACAGTGTTTAAAAGCGCATTCTCTGTAGCTGGTTTCATTTCTGTATTTATCAACACACACGGTGCACTGGCTCATTAAGCGCGAGTGCCACGCGACTGTTTAACAATCTCACAGATAAGCTTACAAGTGTGCGCATTAAAAAAAAAGAACAGCGGGAGAAAAACTGATTTGATGTGGTTTATTTAAGTATTAACTAAAAAGTAAAACACGCGGATACAAAACTTGTCGGAGTTTGTTTTTCAGCCATTTACAAACCTTCGATTCATTAATCTTCAATTCTCTCGAGCTGCTCAGCTTTCAACCTCCTCCGCTTAGTGTAGAAACTCACTCGGCACGGCAGACAAAAACACAGAAACCATTCAATGGAGGGAAAGTGATATTTTGGATTTAATTCATATTTGGTGGGGGGGAAACTCTCTTCAGACTCAGGTAGCACAATAACTTTCAGATTGCTAGATACGTTACTGAATTAGCATCCATGAGCACTTCCCCTAACAATACATAGCATGTGAAATCACGCATCCTCTCCCACGCAAGTGGGATATGATGGCAATCAAACAAGAGACGACTAAAAATCACGGGAGACGCATAAAAGTCCCATTTAGCTGGAAATTTAGGTCTCACAAAAACATCGGACTTCACCTAAACAATACATGTTGTCAGTCTTGACTCGGCCAAGGCTCAAAACCTGTGACCTCCCATTCTCGGGAGCGGGCACCCAACCTCATGGGCATTGAGCTAGTCTCCGTCCCCCGCTCTGCTCGAGAGACAGGGTGCTCTGGGCACCCTCCATTTGGATTGAAATATAAGACTTTTACGTGTGGCTTATGGGCGTGAAAATACGGTAAAAAGTATCAATAATACCCTTATAAAATTGCATTTGTATTTGTACAAAAAAATCCATCCCCCTCTTTACAATTATTACAGGATTGTTGTCATGTAAATCAGTGTTTCAGCAATGAGAGAAAGACGCTCCCCATAGTTTCCTTTGTTTTTGGATCTAGCGCTTTCATCGTGTCCCCAAAATCAAAGTTCCTGCTTGCCCCTGTTGAGACAGGCTTGCTAGCTTTAGAGTTGTCAGACCTTGCTTAATGATGAGCAGCTTTTCTTGAAAAGTTGTCTTGAAAATTGCTTTGACTATGAGTCTTCAACCAAATCCCTTTATTCTCATTCTTCAGCCATTGTTGGTTGACAAAACTAATAAGTACACAACAATATATTTGCTATATATATTAGCTTCTCCGTCCTCTTCAAATTTAATTGTGGTTGGCACTATCACTTTGGTACATTACTGCCTACTAGCCAATAACTGTTTATAAAGATGTTGACGCTAACAGGCCATTGTCGCGCTAACTCAAAATCTGATTGGTTACAGCAACAGCTTTATTGACAGGGCCTGCATAATTGATTGTAAAAGCTTTCTGACCCTGTGATTGGTTAAATGCTTGAATATGAAAGCACACATCTACAAGCAGTGCAACCAAGGCAAAAGCAATATAAGGAAGCTGACAGACAATTTGGAATAATTTAATAAATATTGAAATATTTAACAACACATGATTCACATTTTCTTAGGCATGCAGAGAAGGCCTTGCATGCCCTGCCAGCCCACCACTGAATTCAAGTCAAGTGAAGAATTTTCATCTTTATTTTTTGAACACTTTTAAAAAAGGGTTGGGCAAATATTTGGAGTCGCCGCCCGCATTGGGTTTAAAAATTTGGCAGTTAAATGATTGTTTGTTTTGATTTTTTGTTCCTGCCAATATGTCTTAAATCCAATACGAGGTAGAAAAAAGATGTAGGCAAGGGGTGGGCAAACTCTTTTTGTCTTGGGTCGCATTAGGTTAAAACAATTAGCTTGTGGGCTGGGTAATGGATACCTTTATTTTTTTGTATATGCCCTACAGTCTTAAATCCGATACCTTGGCAATACATGGGGTAAAAGGCAACTCACTTTTTCATGTTTCCATTTACCTGCAAGGCATTTATTATTGTATGTTTATTAAGGGTCCATCTCTTCCAACTGTTTTTTTAAAGAGTTTACAAATACATGTATCGTAAAAAACTTTAAATAAAAGTAATCGCAAAGTGATATATAATCTCCTATTTTATGCACTAAGATCATTTGCATTGATAAACTCAATGCTTTAAGGCTATTTCTGAAGTGTTATTAAATGCATGACATTTTCAAATCTTGATGAATAAAATTTATGATTAAAAAGGTGAGCAGAGAAAATAGACCCAGCTGTTTTTTTTTGTTGGCAATGAAAAATACAGTTTTTGTGAGGGTAGACAAAAGGATAAGGCACCAATACATCACATTTGTATGAGTAAAACTGTTTTTATTTCATGTTAGCATCATATGTTTACCATTTTCTTTTTGCAGGTCAAATTAAAACTCCTGCTGGGGCGCTGGGGCCATAGTTTGCCCTTCTTTCCATTAAAATATAAACAAAGAAGACACATAGTATTGTACGTAAACTAATAAACACATACAAGCAATGATAAAATTAGTAATAAGAACTAAAATCTGCTTTTTTAATATCTCCAGAGTGCTATTTGAAGTAGCAAGTGTTAGATTTCTTCTTGTTTTTGTTGTTGTCTCATTCAGAGTATGCTCTGCAGTGCAAACTGTCCTGCCTGTCCTACTTGTCAGAATTAACTTATTTTTATCTGGTTATAACACAAAAATAAATGGAAGTCTTCTCCTAGAGGACATATTTATAAAATATTGATAGCCAAGATACTGTCATTGTTATTGGAAAACAACACATTTAAAAATAAGATCCTTCTGAAGTATTTTATTTAAAGTTTTATTATTTTATCATCCTGGATCGTCAGCAAGTCCATCGAGCCTGTACGGTATTCACCGCCTGATAAGTTTATTCTGTATTAAAGTTTGGACTCCTGCTAAATAGATTGCATATGATGCCAGTTCATTATTATGACTATTATTGCGGACTGTTGTTCATTGTTTCCGCAACCAATCATGTTGCTGTTCTTTGTTTCACACACCCTGTACAGTGGATCTGTTTTGTAACCTAGGACATTTAATAAGAAGAACTAGGCTTAGAACTTCTCGGGATTTCTTATGACCTGACTTAACTTAACAAGACTTCTAAAGTTTGGGCTCTCTCCCTGGTTCTCCTTGCAATATTAAAATCTGCTGATGTACTCCCTCCTGATTTTGAGTGTTTACCAAACTTTAAATGTATCACAGCCAAAACTGAGTCTTAACTTTGATAACAAGTAGCCTACTATTTCAAAACAATGTCATGCCCCTTTGATGAATAAATCTTGCTACATCTTGAAAAAGCAGAGTAAGGTGCTTCTTTCTTTTTGCCAATTTGAATTCTGGTACTTGAGTCAGCACATTTGTGGAATTTGTTCAACACTCATAAATTAAAAATGTAATGTAACATAATGCATATGCTTCATCCATGACATCTTGTTTTTTAGGATATGAACGACTTCTCACCAATCTTTAGCCAGCGCCTTTACACAGGCATGGTGGCGCCCAATGCAGAGAAGGGAACGGTCATCACTACGGTGTTTGCAGAGGACCAGGACCCACCAGTGAGTGACTTGTTTTATAAACCAGTGGTTCTTACACTTTTTTTTTTCACGTACCCCTTAAGAAATATTTTGCTCAGCCAAATACATAGCAAAGAGCAAGATTCGTGGGTTTATGAAAAATACATTGAATTATTTTATCTGGTTTATTAAACTCTGCAGCTTTATTTTTTACGTCAGAAATAGAATGGTTATCTAACTTGGTAAACTGTTTTTGTATGGATGGCAGAAGAGTTTTTCCAAATTTAAATTTGGTATTCCTTACTTTACTATGTATCATTTCAAGAAGAAACATGTAATGGAGTGTTCAGTTTGACGTATTAATGACAAAACAAACACAATGAACGAAACAGACTATTATGTGACTCTGAGTACAGAACAAGGCTGTAATAGTTTCAGAAATGCGCTCTCAGAATGGCAACGACCTTTTATATACCGAAGGGGCTGAACACAGAATTTACATTCCGAACTCACACACCACTCCTTCGTCCAGACTGAATCCTGCAGGTGGTATGATAAGACTAGGCTCCCTTATCCCAATAGTAAATCTGAACACCACTTACAAACAATGTAGAAACTTTGTATCCACTACAGCGAGGCTCAGAAACAAGCAGCTCTGGAAAAATCTATGGTTTCTGTAGGTCAGCAAACGTGATCCAAATGTTGTTAACATTTTCAAAGTAATTATATATATATATATATATATATATATATATATATATATATATATATATATATATATATATATATATATATAAAACCTATTAAGATAATTAGGTATCTTAATTCCCACTGTATGATGAACTTTATTAAAATATTTAGGTGGTAATTCAAAATAATAGAAAATATATAACTACAAAACACACAATTATGACTATAATACCTTTTTCTTTTGTCCTCTTCTTTGATGGTAATTCTGATTATAAAAAATATAAGGTGTATGGTTTCTTATTACTCCAATTACATGTACAAGATGGGGTAGTTAAAAATTTGCCCCTCTCCTCTGCCACTCCTTGACAAACCTTTGTATTTTCCTTAGATGTTTATTTCTGACAAACATACACTTATATTTATATTTCAAGCTAATACCGGCCTTTTATTTTTCCTCAATCCCCGTACTGCATGGGAAGTATTACATTTTTTTGGATTTCCCATTACACCCAAGCAAACAATTTACTGATAACTTTCAGGACAAGTACAAGAGGTCTATAAGAAGTGCAGTCCGAATAATAACCACTGAGGTACAATGTATACATGTCCATTTACTGTTACATTTGTAATTAAAGTGTGCTGTTAATACTTAATGGAACAAGGCAGCAGCATGTTTTTTAATGAGGCAGTGTGAAAGATTGTCAAGATCTCTCCTCATGACATGTTGCCCTTTGAACATCAGAAGTTTGCATTTGTTCACCACACATTTTCACTTTTTTTCAGTGTGCATACGCTTCTTACAATGTATCTCAACAGCATAGCTTGCAAGGCTTATGAGTCACTAGGCCTTAGCCTCTGATAATGTTATACTCTTTTTTTTTGGTCCCCGGTGTGTTTTTTCAGGAGATAAGAGCAGTAATTGCATTGTCTATTTCCTTCTGGAGTACTTCAGTCACAAAGAAAAACAAGCTGGTATTTTGGGCTGCAACTAACGACTATTTTAAGTCGACTAGTCAGTGACTATTGAGACTAGTAGTTGACCAATCAGATAATTATTGATTTTTTTCTTAAATTTAGCTTGAAGTGGATTTTAAATCATGAGACAAATGATTATTAACACGGAAAAATGGGTACAATGAAAAATACATATTTTATTTAACCTACTATGGATTTGTTCAAAAAATAAATAAAAATGCCCCATCCAACCCCAACGAGGCGCAGTGCTCGGTCAGTGGAGACATATATAAATGAATAAACATCTGCCCATTTTTAAAAGTAGTCAAATAAATAATACATTAAAATCAAGAAAACATTTTTTTATCCCTTGTAGGGATTTTTGTAGCTTTAATTTTGAAAATCCTTAGGATTGAAACAAAGTATTCTTTACTGCAATCAGTATATGAACTTGCCTCTAGGTGTTGCTGGTGCTCCAACATAAATCTTTTTTTTTCTGAAAGGTGCTAAAATTTATTTCACTGATAAAAATTAAATTACGTCATTACTTTAAGTTCTTTGAGTACTGATATGAATTACTAATTCCAAGAAAATGGATTCAATGAACCAGGCTTGATTGAAATAGGACAAACAATTTATTAACACAGATAATTATGATAGGGGGAAAGAAAAGGGGGGAAAGCGCCGGAGATTAGGGGAGTTTTTAACCGCTAAAAGTCGAAGTTACTTGCACAAAAAGAAAGATTCCCGCTATATTGCTAGTCGAGTTGGGGATATTCCCTTGTACAGAAAACAACAAACAAACATGGTGTTAAATTGGAAACCATCCTCTTACTTGTTGAGAGATTTGGTTTTGTACGGCGAATGGTCAACATATGGCCCATGTGATGAATTCAAGGCTGTAGTGCAGGCTTGTACGGCCGCTCGGTGCGGCTGTCATGCGAGGCAGTGGAAAAGAGGACAAGATATCGATAAACTCCTCTCTCAATGTGGACCAGAGATGCTTGACCATATCATATCTCTTTTGGTGTGGTCTCAGTAAGCTGAGACCACCAGGGTTGGATGACGGTGTTTGAAGTTGCTAAACGTGTTGGAAAGCCGAAGAAGTGATACATTTGTGTAATGTTCTGTACTTGAGAATGCCCCTCCAATCGACATAATTACATACAGTGAGAACATTATTTTATTATTACATATAGCCTTGGATGTTTTATTTACATTCACAACTCCATGTTATCAGATTTCACTATGGTACATGGTGAACTAATACGACCGGGAACTGTCCAAAAGGGGACGCAGTCGTTCCATCCATTCCAAAGCTCTGAGTTTACTTGAAACAAAAAATAAGGGAGTCAATTTGGTGCTGGGCTTATTTGCTCTACACCCTGTAAACCAAGAACAGGCTCAAAAGCCGCAGTAAAAGAGTGTTTCCAACACATTTTATGAGTAGTTTGTGAAGTACTTTCATTGATCAACTGCAAAGTCCGTAAAAAAAAAAAAAAAAAAAAAAAAACTTAACATTTACGATGAACAGTTTGAAATGAAACACTTTCAACAACTGACGTTGGTTGATTTTAACATTTTGCCAAGTGAAATTTGTTCTTGTCAGGCATAACGCTCAGTATCTTTTATATACACGTATAAAAGTTACAATGTATGTCATCAAAACCGTATTGGCTTGGATTTTACTTGAATCTTACTGAGGTGAGTCAGACTGTTTTGTAGGGGTAGGGGGATGGATCTAAATATCAATATAATTGATGGCAGTCAAGTAATTGCATCAAATCAATATGTTTGTCCTGGGATCGATTCTTACAAGTTTCTTCCAAATATCACTTCATTTTGTAGATAGCACTGCCCTTCTCTCTCTCATCCAGCGCCCCACTCGAGTTAACGCCTGAGTGGGTGACTTACAGGCACAGTTTTAATACCTCTCCCTACCCGCCCTGCTTTCGCATCCTTTTTGCAAGGCAGAAGAGAGGGCCAGTAAAGGACAATTAATGCGTCATGTGTGTGATAAAGTGGTCTACTGTGGCTACACCACAAATTGACATAAGCACATGTAAAAAGCTCACCCTGCATAGAGCAACGAGCTGGTAACCAAATTGTTTGCATGTTGATTTTCAAGAACAAAAAAAATTACATGAATTGTCACTTTATCAACAGAGCCAGTGTGAGACAATTGTTACTTTTTTTGCACCACCGACTTTTTTTTTTTCTTTTTTTTTCAAAACATCGTGCAACGGAAAATACTTTGGTCGTCTTGTTGACCTGTTTATACAGTATTTATATTTTCGCTACATTTGACTCTCTCGTTGGTTTGACATATTTTTGGTTAGCTTTTGTTTTGAAAAAAGTTGTAATATAAAAATGTCTATTATTTTTTATAGTTTTACAATTTGCAATACAGTTTTTTCCATTAAAATATAAACATTTTAGCACCTCAAATATTTATTCTGTGTCTAGCAAAAATATGACCTAACTCAATCCGAATACCCTGTATTCACTTGGATCGGATCAATACCACAGTTCCCAATATATCTATCTATCTATCTATCTATCTATATCCCTCCCCTACTGTTTTGCAAACTTTGAAAGAAGTCTTTAAATTTCCCTCCCTCATACTAAAATGCTACCAAACTTGAGAAATTTTTTTTCGCGTACTTGATGTTGACGCCGCTATTTTTGTATGTCTATGTTACCGATCAAGGCAGAGGCGCTTTTGCGCATCATCGACTCTCAGCAGAGATTACAATCATGTAAGATGCCTCACTTGAAAAACAAATGAAAAACGTGTCTAGGACAATAATCAACAAAAAAAATGTATTGTCATTGTTTGTCTACAACGTTGACTAACCCCTGCAGCCCTAACGGGAACAGAAAAAAATGAGTTTTTATTGTCATTTCCTACAACCTCCTTAATGTGACTCATAGTTGTTGTTGGAGGCTTATGAAGGTCATTTCTCACCTTCCCTTGAACATTTTTTTGCTTTATGGTCGGAAACGTTTGTCTGACCTCGCTGTTCTGCCCTCTCTGCTTCTCCCAGGCAGAGGAGCCCCGGCTGGTGCTTCCTTTTATTAATAACAGACCCTTACGCTTGTGGGTTCTCGCAGAGCTGGCTTTGCACCTTGACACTAGGGCAGTCTCAGCTGAGGGTGGTTGAGTACCTCTCATAATCACCATGACTCACTGGACCACTGGATAAACATGGATGTTTTCTTATTCTAAGTCAAGTTAAGCCTTGGCATTCTATACCGCAATTAGATTTCATTTGTTTTGGAGTAAAGCATTACAAAGGAATAATGCCTTTTCTCGGTAGAAAGTACTGTAGCGCATTATCAAACGAGAATAGTAATTCAACTGTCACTATGGTGCATATGCTTCTTTTTGAATAGCAATGTCTGCTATAGCTGAATGTTTCACCTTTGAAGGGTCATTTAACCTTCAATCTGCCAGGACACGATACTGATTAAAATATAAAAAAGGATGGGCGTCTATTTATCTACCTACAAAATACAACTATAAGAGTTACGGTGGTGCCTTTTCAAAAACAAAGTACGAGGGCATGTCATTTCCCCTTACTAATATTCTCCCGACCGTACATACTCACATCTAAGCCTAGAACTAAATAATGAATTACCGAAATCACAGGGTCATTGTATGTGCATATTTGGTTGGGTGTCACCAGTAGCGAATGGTAGGCAGCATGGGGAAGGGGGCGTGACTTATACAGGACAAACCAAATCAACGGGGTAAACGCAAGCATGTTATTCACAATCAAAGAGTGCTTAATTGTTGTTTTTGAATCAAACCGTTGTTTGTTTGGACCCCTTAACCGCTAGGGTCGTAGGGGCACCATTTTCATGTGGTGTGTCTTGGGCAAATACAGCCTGATGGTGTCCATCCCTCTCAAGGCCAACAAATGCTTCCCATACTGCACTACGGAAACATGAATTAAGCTGTACCTGGACAACAACAAAAAAACATCTTGGACATTACTCAGAAATGGAGTAGGAAATATTCACGTGGTTTGAAGACAAATAAAATAGATATGAAGTGTCTCGGCTGTGTTTGTTGCGAGTTCTCAAGATTGCACAAGCCAAGAAATATTGTTTCTATTGTTACCGTTTCTATTCCTCTCTCCTAGGCTAGAATGCTATTGAATATCAACACGATGTTTTTCAGGCAGTCAAGTAAGTCACCTCAGATGTGAAAAATGCCCCAAATACTTCTCATTTTTGGTTTTGCTGACTCAACAGCTGTCCCAGAAAAACATTCTGCTTTCCAAGAACAGAACTAGTTTGGCCAAACCAGAGTCTTTCATAAGCAATCGGATAGGTCTCTCTACAGAAGAAAAATGCCGCCCAAAAACTGATCCAGCACTTTTGTTTTTGCTCAATCAGCAGTTTTTGCTGACAGAAGCTCAAATGGTTTCACATCTCAACGTGGGTGAAGTTCTTATGTTGCACAGTCATTCTAGTGTACGGTGTGGCTATTTTTAATCAGTTTTATGGGGTCAGCTTCAGTTTAAGTACATGCTGTCCTTTTAAACTAGATTGTTACTTTCAGAGTAACACATTACTTTTTTAAAAATGAAGTAACTCGTACCTGTAATGAATTATTGTCTTTCTTTAACGCGCCAAACAATAGTTTTTGTTACGGACCAGGAACGGAGACGGGACCCAACTGCGTTCGTTTACTCAGTTTTATTTAGAAGAGAAAAGAGGACTTGCATCCACGATCCGATGATTGTCGGTCACGGGTAGCGGATAGCAGGAACGCGGAAGTGGCACTTCCGTGTCGAGCGAAGGTAGTCGTTGACAGCGAGGGCAGAGGAGCAAAAACGTAAACGGGTCCACAACACAGGTCGGCAACAGGTATCAGACAGAAAACAGGGCAGGATAGAGTCAGAGAGTCACAAAAGCTTGCCTAGCTGGGAGCATAGGTTCCCAGGGTTATTTTAGGATGACGAGAGTTTAAAAAGAGTCCAACAGCCAATCAGGGTCCGTGGCTGTAATCATGAGAGTTTTTATTGTCCACAAGGAGTAGGCGGGAGTTTTAGACTCTAAAAGCCTAATCAGAACATTCCAACTGTCCATGAGAGGTCAACATGAGCTCAAATTCAGACAGCCGTCGACGGTTGCCTGCTGGGTATATGTACATTTTTAATAGCTCTTGTCCCTATTTAGTTCATTGGACATAAAACTAAATTGGTAACTGACCTTTTTAGTGACTTTCATATAAAAAACACAATCCTGCATTACACAACGTCCCCAATGAACTCAGAGAAAATGTCTTATTCTCTTCTAGGCAGCCTCTGCAGAAGTTCTGCAATATTGAAATGTGCTTTTAAAAGTAAATCAGAGCGTTACATATATTGATTAATACATTTTATCGTTCTTATATATCATACAAAATTACAATGTTAATGATTTGATAATGTATTCTGTTATGTGCAACTCGAACACTTGAGGACTTGATACAACAACTATGCAGACACAATGTTTCACAATTACTGTAAGTAAGGTAAGTTATTTCATACATGCCAACCTTTTTTGGTGTTACGTTAATGGTAGGTTATATTAGGTTCATGATATTCAACATTTCATTGGAACTGGGCTAGCCGGGTTTTTTATTTGTGCCTCCGTCTTCTTGACTATGACACCCCTGCTTCACTTCACATGTCATCCATTTCTTATCATCCTCATTAAGATGGTTCTGCTCCTTTATTTGAGTCCAGTTGTGTTTAATAAAACTAATTGAATTTTATTAGGAAAGGCGCACATATGACCTTTCAGCTCTGAGTGCATGTAATAATCATGAGGAAAGAATTGTGAACAAAAACAGATATGGTTGAGGTTACAAAATACTTTCTCCAGCACTCAAGGTTTATTGAAGTGCAGTTTCCTCAATACTCCTGATATGGAAGAAGTTTGGGAAAAAAAAACCTTAGCCGAGGCCAGGCTGCTAAGCCAAACTGAGCAATCGTGGGAGAATTTCACTATTGTGGGTATATTTTTTAGCTACAGTGACAGTTGGTTGAGATTGATGGAACGGCTGAAAGTCCACCTTTCAACAGGACAATGACCTGAAACACATAGCTGAAATAACAAAGAAGTGGCTTCAGAACAGCACGGTGACCATTATTGACCACCCACAGCCCTGACCGAAGATAAATATAGAATCTTAAAATGGCTGTTCAACAGCGTTTACAAGCCCAACCTGACAGAACTGGAGAGGTTCTGTAAGGAAAAATCGCAGCGGAACCCCAAACCCTGGTGTGAAAAACAAGGATTCCCAACAAGATTCATGCCTGCACTAGCTACAGGGAGGTGTCCAGTCATTACAAAGCGCATGAACATGTTATACTCCAGTTTTTCTCTTTTAATATGTTTGTAATAATCCCTATATTTTCTAAAATAAAATTACTTAATGTTATTTGTCTTTACTTTATTTAAAAGGTTTTTCTGATGAAAATACATAATAAGAACAAAATTAACAAGATAATCTGTTGTGCAGATAATGGTTGTTTTAAAGTAGTATTTCTTTAATTAAAGTAACACTTTTTAAGATGATAACAAACATGCCATACCAAACAATTACTGGCTGCAGCACCAAGCAGGGAGTGGCTGTGGATATAGATGTGGGGCGAGTCAACCAGTTGAACAACTTTTTCAACAGGTTTGACCACTCCGCCTCATCCTCACCCCTGAGTTGTGCAGCTGTCCTTCCCCCTCCCCCTCTGGACACTAGCATGGAAGACATCCCCCCACTAAAAATAACTTCAGCCCAGGTGTGTGGGGAGCTGAGAAGGCTACGAACCAGCAAGGCAGCTGGTCCGGATGGAATATCCCCCCGACTGCTGAAAGCCTGTGCGTCTGAGCTGGGAGACCCTCTACAGCGCATCTTCAACCTGAGCCTTGAACAGGGGAGGGTCCCTCAGCTGTGGAAAACATCCTGCATCATCCCAGTCCCAAAGAAATCAAGACCAGAGGAACTCAACGACTTCAGGCCAGTCGCCCTGACATCACATGTGATGAAGACCATGGAGCGGCTGCTGCTGCACCACCTGAGGCTACAGGTCCGTCACGCCATCGACCCACTGCAATTTGCTTACCAGGAGAAGGTGGGAGTGGAGGATGCTATATTATACATGTTACACCGATCCCTCTCTCACCTGGATAGGGCGAAGGGGGCTGTGAGGATTACATTTTTGGACTTCTCTAGTGCCTTCAATACCATACAGCCTCTGCTACTGAGTAGGAAATTGACAGAGATGGGAGTTAGCTCACACCTTGTAGAATGGATTACTGACTACCTGACAGGCAGACCGCAGCACGTGAAACAGGGGGGCTGTACATCGGACACCGTGGTTAGCAGCACAGGATCTCCGCAGGGGACCGTTCTCTCTCCGTTCCTATTCATTGTATATACATCGGACTTTAAGTACAACTCTGAGTCCTGCCATGTGCAAAAGTTTGCCGACGACACTGCGATCGTGGGATGTATCAGAAACGGGCAGGAGGAGGAGTACAGGAAATTGATTCAGGACTTTGTCCGATGGAGCGACGCAAACCACCTGCACCTAAACACCACCAAGACCAGAGAGATGGTGGTGGACTTCAGGAGAACCAGAACTCACCCGGTTCCTGTAACCATCAAGGGAGAATGTGTAGAATTTGTCCAGACCTACAAATACCTGGGTGTGCAGCTGGACAACAAACTGGACTGGACTGCCAACACAGAAGCTCTATGTAGGAAAGGGCAAAGCCGACTTTACTTCCTCAGAAGGCTGGCCTCCTTCAACATCTGCAAAAAGCTCCTGAAAATATTCTATGAGACAGTAGTGGCAAGCGCCCTCTTCTATGCGGCAGCGTGTTGGGGAGGCAGCGTCAAGAAGAAGGATGCCTCTCGTCTCAATAAACTGGCTAGGAAAGCGAGCTCTGTTGTGGGCAAAGAGCTGGACAGCCTAACAACAGCAGCTGAGAGACAGGCACTGAAAAAGCTGAGGTCAATCATGGACAATCCATCGCATCCGCTTCACAGCATTATCTCCGGACAGAAGAGCAGTTTCAGTGACAGACTGCTGTCACTGTCTTGTACTACGGACAGACTGAAGAGATCTTTTCTTCCTCATGCCATGAGGCTCTTTAACTCCACCCGGCAGAGTAAAGGCCCACATTAAACCACACCACCTACATTGGATCTTACTGCATTATGTGTTCTGTGTAGCACTATTTAGTTAATCTATATAACATGCTAAAGTGGGCATTTGCACGTCACACTGGGTATTTGTATATTGTTTTCTTTTGGCTTTATTATTGTATTGTTCTCAGCTCAGGGATGCTGCTGGAAATGTGAATTTCCCTTAGGGGATGAATAAAGTATCTATCTATCTATCTATCTATCTATTGGTTTACTGACTGAAATAATGTTTTGACTGGACTTTTAAGATTTATCTGTGAAGTATATTCCCTCCAACTAGTGTTTTTTTTCTCTCTTTATTATCAATACTAAAGTCTTATTACATGTTCATTCTGGAGGGCCACATGTAATATTGTTGTGTGTTATCAATACGAATTAACACGATTAAAATGCTTATTCTAATCTACAAATACATACCGTAAATTCTGGACTGTAAGCCGCTACCTTTTTCCCAAATGTTCAGCCCTGCGGCTTATTCAGTGAAGCGGCCAAGAAAGACTGCAACCTCTAAATTTATGCATACATTGTCTGTTAAGTAAAGGTACGTTCCGATAATGAGGAAGCCGCCCTTGATGGCAATAGTTACGAGGAGGAAGTTGAGGACGATCAACCATGAATTTCACAATTGAGGGGTGCTTTTCTTTTGACGGGCACATTTGATGCATTGCGAGCGTGATCCTACTAGCGTGTTGGTACCTTTCAAAAGCACGGTCTGGGATGAAAGTTATATTATTATTATTAAAGCTTTGAAAACTCTCTCGGTGTACTATCTTTCTTCATAAATATGTGTTACCATGTATAATATGTATTTGCAACTGTATATTTTTGTAATGTATTTATTTTAGAGATTTATTCTGTTATGTGTTCTACGAGCCAATCAAAAAGAAGGGGTGGAGCAAACGCGGGCTGATGGGAATTGGGGTAAAGCTGAGTTACCGGTAGATCTGTCTGTTGTCGCAGCGGACAATAGTGGATATATATTTTTCCCACCCTTAACTTTGGAAATAAACATTTTGTTTCCTTGGATTACTTTCAACGGGATCCAGACTTTACAAGTTTGCATCATATGTTTATTACGGGTATCATTTTCCATTTGTGATGCCGACTGTAGTTATACGATTGTGCACTTCTGACTCTTAGATTGTGTTAGCAGGAGGCTAGGAGGTCAGGACTTTGACTCGGCCTTTTAGCTGAGAGTAAGTGTCTCAGCCTATTGGCTTTGTAGTGTACTATGATCTGACAAACAATGGACGATTGATAAAAAAACATATAACAATTAAACTCTGCAAAATCACAATCGTGAAGCTCACACCGTGGTCTGGGTTAAACTTGCGATTATGTCATGAAGCTCACACCCTGGTCTGGGTTAAACTTGTGATTATGTCATAAGTTACAATGCGGGCGAATGTGGCTTATACACAGGTGCGGCTTGTGTAAAAACAAAAGTGGAAAATCACTTAAAAAGCGGTGGGTGCGGCTTATAATCAGGTGTGCTCTATAGTCCGGAATTTACTGTAAATGAAATTCATCATGGCACCTCCACCGATTTCTCCCCTTGTTGCCGATTGATTAATTTCACTGACTTTACCTAAAATTTTAATCCTCTTTCCACTCTCCTCTCCCTAAAGCGTACCACTGTACAAAAAACTTTTCAAAACTATCTGCGACATGAGAACACAAACTACCCGGAGCTTGTCTACGTGGTCAGCATATTGGGTTGGCTTTTTGAGTTTTGACTGACACACCAATTCCATTTCCTAACAGGAGTAGACTAACCCCGTCTTTTATTGACCTGGGGCTTCAAAGCGTTTTATTGACAGAGCGCCCGTCAAAGGCTAATACAATATGTATCACGGCCAGATAGCGTACTACGTCTCTGTCAAAGGTTCCCAACGATTTGGACCGTCCATGTTAGCTTTGTGGGTAGACAAATATCTATCGAGCTTGCACCTCGGGAGAAAGTGACGCTTATGATGTCTAAAAGTGGACGGTGTTTTTCATGTGGTGTTCCATCACTCTGAATGAGATTACCATGGAGACAAATGATCCTGAATGCATTATTACTCATGGCTAGGTTTGAAAGGTCTGTTATTTATATGACTAAGCCCCACCTCTTCACCGTTAAAAAAAGAATAGAAAAAAAAACATTGCAAATGAAAATGTGTCCCTTCAATTTACTCCAGAGGTGCCCAACTTCTTAGCACTTTTTGAAATACATGATGTGATTGATCAGAAGTAAACTAGATTATTATGGTGTTTCACATATAATTTCAAATTCTTTCTGGAGTGACAATGTTTTATGAACAATGGCTGTGACTTTAATGGTAAGAGCAAAATGTGTACCTGCTTAATGTGTGCACCATTGGAACTGATCAATATGGAAGAGTTCAGAGTTGTAGTTTTTTTGTCTTTTTATATTCTTAGGTGATATCAGTTTACAATACAGTGACCCCTGTATTAGCAGTATTGCTCTTTTAGTTATATTGCCACATCTGAAGTTTCAAACATAAAGCTAAAAAATTGAAAACACTTTCTAGGATGTGAGAAAAAATCATGAAGTGAAATAAATGTAAGTAGGTGTAAAAATATTGGCCCCCTGTTCTCTGAGCTCAGCCAACTGACTGCAGATGTTCCCCTTATGATTTCTAAATGATCCAATGTCGAACTAAATGTCTAATTTTGCAGCATGTACACATCTTCCTGAGCACTGTCCGAGCAATGATATCAAAATGGAGAGAGCATAAAATCACTACAAACCTACCAAGACCTGTCCGTCCTTCTAAACTTCTGGCCCAAACAAGGGAAGACTAATCAGAGAAGCAACTAATCGTTGCACACTCTCCCAAACAAGCTGTAGGTTTCTAATGGTCTATTGCAGAGCAAAATGTAGTCACAACTGCAGCAGCTCCGCATTCTGCCCCCAAAGAACGCAAGCATTCGAAGTGATGTTGTAATAGATAAGGGTGCAATTGGCAGCGGTAGCTCTGGAGATAGAGTGCTAGTCTCAGGACTCAGAGGTCGCAGGTTCTGTTCCTGGCTGCTCCAAGTTACTGACTCCCTATCAGTTTGTGAGTGTGTGTGCAAATGGGTACATGTGAAATATATTGTAAAGTGCTTTTGGAGATCTTCGGTGACTTGAAAATCAGTCCATTCATTCATTGGATAACATGCAGGCATACACAGCATAGGTGGGTTGATCTCTGCATAAGACTTAGTTGTACTCTGCATAAATCTCCCTTTATAAACGAGTGGCAAGAAGAAAGCCCTCTCTGAAATAATACCACAGAAAAGCCCGTTTGGAATTTGCAAGAAGCCACATCGGAGACAAAAATAACCTGTGGAACAAGGTGCGAAAAAATGGAATTTTTGAAGGATGAATGCAAAACATAGTGTTTAGTGTTAGAGTAATAAATCCCATCTCCCTGAAAACATCATCCCCACTCTCGGACATGTTGGTCGCAGCATCATACTCTAGGATTGCCTTTCTTCAGCTGGGACTGGGCAGATCGTTGGAGTTGATGGGAAGATAGATGGAGCCAAATTGTGGCAACAGACCTGAGAATGGGGTGCAGGTTCACCTTCCAACAGGACAACAACCCTAAACATAAAGCAAACTCTACAATGTGATGGTTTGAAACTAACAATAAAAAGGTGAAGAAGACTGTCCAAGCCAAAGGCCAGATCCCAATGCTATAGAGCACGGGTGTCAAACAGGCGGCCCGCGGGCCAGAACAGGCCCGCTAAGGGATTGAATCCGGCCCGCGAGACAACACTCAGAAAAGCGCGAGAGAAAAACAAGCTGCAGGTTGAAATATGTCAACTTGATGTTGCCAAAGCCAGGTGCCTCGAACAAAGACACTGTACTTGTATTTATTTCTCTCTCTCTTTCTTTTCCACCCCTTTTCTCCCACTTTGTCTCTGTCTCTTCACTCTCTGTAGCTCTCTCTCTTCCTTTGTTGCTCTTTGTCTCTTTCTCTCTGTGTGTTTTTTAACCTCCTTTGCTCTAAATTCCTTTTTTCCTTTTCTCTTTCTCTCTTCATACCCTTTGCGCTTTCTTTTCTGTTTTCTCTCCTTCTGTCTTTCTATTTGCCTTTGGATTTCTTTACTCCTCTCCCTTTCTTTTCCCCCTCTCTCTCACGACTTTTTATCTCTTTTGTTTCTTACGCTCTCTCCCTCTCTCTCTTTTTCTTTCTTTGTCCCACCCTCTCTCCTTTCCCCTCTCTCTTTCTCTTATTCCTTTATCTCTCTTTTTCTTTCTCTTTAATCTGCTAGTCAGAATGTTTGTTCTATCGTGTGGCCCCCGAGTTAAAACGAGTTTGACACCCCTGCTATAGAGCATAAACATGCAGTGCACAAAAAAATCACTTATAACCTTAAGTAACTTAAGCTGTTTTTTGAGGATGAATGTAAAACTATTTATTTTTCAAGATGTCCAAAATTTAAAGAGACATACCCAAAAGACCCGTGGCTGTGATCACATGAATTCTGAAATATGGCAACATGTCAAAATGTTCTTGGGGGAGGGGAAGGGTTGGAATACTTTTGCAAGACACTGTAAGAGCTACATGAGTTATGAGACATTTGCGATACAAAATGTCTTTTGAACATTTGCCAGAGATAGACACAAAACACAGTTACAAGAAATTCTAGCCATTAGAACTAAAGGACGCTGGAGACTCCTGTGATATTGTGTTGTGTTTCTCCGCCAGGTATGCAGTACCTTCACGAGACGGCTCGAAAAACATTTTATTATCATAATATTTATCTTCTTACTTTATTTTTATGTACGATTACAATTTTGATGTGTGTTCAATGACTAGGAATATGTGCTTCATATCTATTTAGGGTTAACTCGGATGCTTTTGTGTGGCCGAGAATGGATACATTAGTAGCAAGTTATTTTCCATCGGGGTATTCGCTTGAGATACGAGAAATTCTGTAACAATGTACAATTGAGCATGGACACTGTTACATTTTATTATTTTGCTTCAGATTTACATTTTTCATAAACCTGACACAAATTTTCAAGTGTTGAGAAATGCAATGGACTTTTCTGGTGACAAAGACAAAATCAGGCATCAAAACTGGTTTGAATATGCATTGATTATTCTAACAAGAAAACAAGATAGGGGGGCTTTAAGAGTGATTGAAAAGAGGCGTCGGTGAACGACCAATCTGCTGAGCGATGGCGGTTTTTAATCCAAGTGACATCTGGGCTCATTTGACGTTTCATGACACATCTACAACCGTTGCAAAAATGACGGATGGGTCTTTGTAAACAACCATAAAAAACTTTTTTTGTGATTGATTTCGGTAGGAGTAGCTTTAAAAATTGTCATTCTGCACCAGGATAATATTATGTTGATTGTATTGTAATCTAAAAATAGTGCAACTATGTCTAGAACTCATGCATTTCCCTGTCTATGTACACATTTTATAAATTAATTGATTGATTTTCATCTCTAGATGGATACTACAATTATTATGTCTAGAAGGTGGACCCAAGTGGAGAGAAGCAGGAACTGAGGCATGGATCCTCAAAATTAGGATGTTATTAAAGAACAAGCGGTCACCATACAAATAAGATGTTCAAACAAAATCTTACCTGACATGATAGAACCAGAAATGAAGTGCAAGTAACAAACATACAAGGGGTCACAAAACAAACATGTCCAAACAAATTCAAACCTAAAGACATCCAAACCAGAAATAAAGACCAAAAGGAAATGCAATGACCCGACGCAAGAGTGCTGTCCGAGCAGTCAATAAATCGTATTGACACAATAAGGAACAGTTGTGTGGAGATTGGACTCAGGTGTGTCTTGCTTCACACCCAGGTAGCGCCCTCTGGGGGAAGGTGATCTGACAGATCCTTACAAATTTCACCAACGTTTTACCGAGATAGCAATTCTTAGCATTATAAACAATTTTCAAGATTTTTCTTTATATGTTTGCTCTACAAATTAAGATAATACATGTATTGCAACGGGCTGCACTGTGGCGCAGTCGTTAGTGCGTGTGTGGCACAGTTTTGATGTCGTGAAATCAAACCTCTGTGTGGAGTTTACATAATCTCCCCGTGCTCGTGTGGGTTTCCTCCGGGCACTCCGGTTTCCTCCCACATTCCAAAAACATGCATGTCAGGTCAATTGGCTGGTCCGAATTGTCCCTAAGGTGTGAATGAGCGGGTGAATTGTCTGTCCCTGTGTGCCCTGCGACCGGCTGGCAACCAGTTCAGGGTGTCCCCGGCCCACTGGCCAAAGACAGCTGAGATGGGCTCCACGCGAACCTACTGAGGATAAACGGTGCAGATAATGGATGGATGAATGGATGTATTTTACTGTATTTCAGCATTAAAGAGACATTGTGTATTAATCAGCGCCTCCTATTGGTAAAATTTGTTGTAATTCATTAAAAACAATGTTGATTTGAATGATGTCATACACTCACCTTTTTTTAAAAACAGTTGTAGATCGATACATTTGCATTTGTTTCTTAAAATGAGGCACACTTAAAAGGAAGTTGACAGAAAAATGGTGCAGTTTGGTCACTCTGAGTCTCCGGAGATGGTATGCTTCCTTGTGCTTTGAAGCACTGCAGAATACAGTGATCTGGTGGTCAAATAATATTCAGTGTACCATTAACAACAATGAAGGAAAACTCAAGAAAAAACTCTTACCAGGTCATCCTTGTGGGTACTGATCTTGGCTGCCTTCCACTTGCCAGATTATTGTCTTAAACTATATATTGTTTTACTATGCTGCCACACACCTCAGAGTCAATCCTAAATTTTACAGTACAGTAAAGGCTCACAACTTTATTACTTGAAATGACAACTTTCAATATTACATTGCATTTTTTCTTCTCTCTGAAGTGACCTTGATCTACTCATCCCCATGCAGTAGAAGAGAAAATATAAAAGTTCAGCCATACATTTAATCAGAAAGCAAACTATAAAATGCTAGACTGATGAGTTTGCTCAGCCGGCTATAACAATCATGCATAATGTTTACTGACCGAAGCGGCCGCCATTATGCTGGTTATAGGATACAGTGGAAACATTATTCTGGAGTTTTATTGTTGATCCAGTCAGATATATTTTATGTCGCCCTGAAAAATGCCCCAGAGATTTCCCTGAAAATATGCTTAAATGTATCTGAGCAAAAGCCCTGAAGGGACATGTTCATACTTGTGGTTTTATCTCTTGTCTCCAATTCGTCTCCAGACTGGCCAGTCCCCAAGCTCATCTTGCCCCCTTGAAAATGAAAGGGTCACTACAAGATTAATTTCCTCCTAATATTATATATATATATATATATATATATATATATATATATATATATATATATATATATATATATATATATATATATATATATATATATATATATATATATATATATATATATATATATATATATATATATATATATATATATATATATATGGATAGATAGATAGATAGATAGATAGATAGATAGATAGATAGATAGATAGATAGATAGATAGATAGATAGATAGATAGATAAAATATTAATATGTGCTATCAGGAAGAGGGGCTTTCATCCTAATCCAAGTCTTACTGTTGATGTCCAACACCCACTAATTATTACCGCAAGTGATTCATTCCTCAGGCTGTGAGAATGGATTTAATAAATCAGCTCTGACACTTTTTCAATAAGATGGAACTGAAGAAATCTGAATTCATAAATACATAATAATTTAATGTATAAATAATTTATACAAGGCAGTGCAATCAAGGACTCGGTACTAACAGTATTACGAAAGGGAAATCTTTTGCCACATTCATTTTTTAGGGTTTTAATTGTTAAACATATTCAACGGGAATAATGAAATTGTGAGTACAGTTTACAAAAAAGGGAATTTATATTAATCTGTACTAGAGATGATTGACCACCTATTCTCTTACATACAATTTTGGCAATAGAGGTGATATCGGGCCAAAGCATTTGAGCCCAGGTGTATTAAAGCCAGACCATGCCCGAGACCGACCAATTCACTTGATTTGCAGGATGGAGCCTGATATAAACCTGAAATGTCATGTTTTATATGTGAGTCGTTCAAATTAGGAGTGGTGATTTCCGATAATAAATTCAAACCTGTCCTTTGTAACACAAAACTAGCTACCTTATAAACTTTTGCATCTTTTATATTTCCGTGCCTGGGTATATTACATTAACTGACAATTTTCTATCATTGACAGACATTTTTAAGAGTCATTGGGAAAATTTTAAGTCCGTCCATCGATTTGATGGGTTGAAAAATGGGCAAACCACAACAGTGGAACATCCTTAAGAATTTAGCCTGGCTCTATAAGAGTGCAAAGAGGCAGAGAGACAAGGAATAACAATGACAGCCCGTCAAATGTGTTTTCTTTTTTTAGGGTAGTATCCACACATCATTTTAGTATAGATTTTATAAACATATTTATTCAAAAAAAGGTCAGAGAGAGAGAGAGAGCCAAGCCCCACCAGAATATAGTGAAAATTTGGGTTGAACTCAGGCTTATTATTATGATTGGCAATACAATTGTTGTATGTCCGTGCTCGAGGAAAGAGTTATACTCGTTTGAGATCCATGACATTCTTTTTGAAGTAGCTGAATCCAGTTTCTGACTTTTTCCTTCTTTTTCCATTCAGGGAACCCCGGCCAGTTTTGTGCGCTACCGAGTGGACCAGGACAGGTCCCCGTACAGTGGGAGCATCTTCGATGTGGAAGAAGAGACAGGCAGGGTCATCACCAAAGTCAACCTCAATGAGGACCCCAGCCTAACCTTTAAAGTGAGTGGAGGAATGCAAAGAGCAGAGGTGTCCAAACTATGACCAGGGTCCTTATGTAAGCCACAGGCTTCTTTAACCCAAAAACAGATGTTTTAAGCACTATATTATAGTACAGCTTTTTAAAAACAGACAATGATGCAAATTACTGTTTACAATTTTGAAAGTAACATTGTTTTTTAAAGTCAAGTCATGTTTATTAGTCTCAAAGGGCTTCGCAGACCACAGACTACTATCACACCATCCCATGATCTGAAACCTACATGAGGGCAAAGAAAAACTCAAAGCCTCAGCATGAGGAAAATAAGAAACATTAAAGATAAACTTAACTTTTGAACCTAGGTTATTATACAGGTAACTTCCAATTTTACGACCAAGATCGGTCCCAATGAACTGGTCTTAAATCCATACAATGGGCCCATCTGCTGCCAAGTCATTATCAAGTTACTGTAATGAGTGAAGTGGTAGATTGCTGTGAGCCAATTATCGTAGGCACTGCTAGGCTATTACGCATTGCAGTTTGTGACGTTTAATTAAAAAGATGAGCATATGGTGGGGAAAATGAGCAACCACTAGCAGTAGTCGTAAGTACACATTGGACATATATCAAGCAAGTTGCATACCTGTTAATATCAGTCAATTGTTCCCCTTAATGATTGCAATTCCCTTTATTAAGCGATAATAAACCTTACACACACAATGCAGCACCTATTTACTTTACATTTACAATATGACAGACCATACGGAATACCGCGACAATAATATCAATCTAGGATAAAATTGCCGATTGCTATGAGAGACCAAGATTATCTGGATTCAAGCTGAAATACGCGAGACAAGATTGCTCTTAGAAAAAAAACGTTTTTTTAAAATGTTCATACAAAAATTGTCATACAGCTTACACGATTTAAAATGATCGAAAACATATAAAAGGTGAAGTGATGTCGTAAGTCTGATTAAGAGAGAAGCAGGTTCTCCAGGACGTTTTGGTTCTAATACGTATGACTCACAAAAGTTCACTCTCCTTCTGTCCGTTCTTATTTTTGCCTGTAAAATAAATTATGTCGGGCGTTGTAAACAAAGCGTAATGTCTGCCTGACTTGTGTGTCTTTGTGTTTGTGTGCAGTTGTTTGTCATCGCCTTTGATGACGGCGAGCCTGTGAAGACAAACAGCACCTTGGTGGAGATCACCGTCCTTCAGCCCTCGCGTATTCCGATCTTCACTCAGGAAGAGTACAGGTGGGCGACGTAAAAGTTTCAACAGGCGGGGATGAGTATTCTCCCGTTTTATCACATATTTATTGCTTCGAGTCCTCTCGTTTGGGATTAATGACGCTCATCAACTGCTCTGGCCTACATTTGCTTCTTGTGTCATTGTCACGCTCGTTTTTCACCACATTAATCAGTTTGCAGTATAAATATGTGCGCAATCCTCAAGCGCTCGGTGTAAATCACCGCGACTTAGACTTTCCCTCTTAGCCACCGTGCGCAGTGTTGGACGCGTTACTGAAAAAAACTAATTAGTTACAGTTAATAGCAGGGTACATATGGGTTTGAAGTTGTTGTGTTTCTATATGTTTGAAATTGTTGTCATGTTTCTCAAAAACCCTGCTTAAAAATGAAGCCGGCATTGCTTTCTGATGTCTTCCCTTTGACATTACATTTCTCGTGATTAAAAGCTGCTGCCATTAGTTTTTTATGGCATTGCCCTATGAAGCATCATCGCCCCTTACGGGTCGAACCAAAATGATAGGTGCAACACCTACACAAGGCACTAAGACGTGTGTATTAGTGCAAGGATTATGTATCAATTATGAACGTTCATTAAGGGCCATGCAAACATTTTCCCAGTGGTTAAATGCAAAGGGAAAAACTTTTCTAAAACTGAAAATGTAAGCTGCATATTGCATTTTACATGATTTTTTCCCTGAACACATGTGTGAGGACAGATTTGTCTCAAAAACAAATACATCCAGGAATTATTCAAGATCTTGAATTCATGTGTCTTGATAAATGCACACGCAAGATTAAAAATTGCATATGTAAATCGCATAAATATTTTTGACTCCGCGAAATACAAGATTCTCACCGGGTTTTCATTTTCAATGGTCCGTTTTAAATTTCCTTGAGCGTGGCCATGAAAAAGCTATACTAACCCTGTAATAGTTACCTCATTTAAAAAGTAATTGTGTTATCGCTTTGACACAATGAAAAGAAGTATGTAAACAAAGGCCATGACTCAATGGAAATAAATCCTCTGGTCTTATTAGACAAAGATTTTAGATTATTTGTCTCAGATGGTGCAAGGCATGTGTGGTGGCAACATGTTTGTGTTGTGCCTAAAGTAAAGCATAGTGTTGGGAATGTCATGGTTTGGAGCTGCATGTTTTCAAATGGAATTGGGGAGTTGAATTTACTTAGGGGAAACACAAACTCAAGTATGTACTGGGAAAAACTGGAGCAGAAAATGATCCTCTCCCTCCAGAAAATGGGTCACAGGGCAAGGTTCTATTCTGACATTGACCCTAAATACACCTCTAATATGACCAAAGTGTTTCTAAAGGCCCGGTCACACAGCCTTTCACGGGCGTATCGAGGCTGAATCATGGCCAGAAATTTTTGCCCGTGAAGCAGACGCTGTTGGACGCTTTGAGATCGCGATACAGACGAGATACAGCCGTGCTTTACACGCGGTAAGAAATTCACACGCGGTTGGCCGCGCGAAAAAGTTTAGCGCTGCTCAAAACTTTAGACCACGGGTAACCGCGGGCGGCACACGTGGTACACACGAGGTAAAGACGCAGTACGAACGTGCTAGGACGTGCTACGGCCGCGTCCAAGACGTGGTTACACGCGGGTAGGACGCGAAATTTTAGCGTGTAATCGCGGGTGGAGCACGGTCATAGCACGTTTGTTCTGCGCCTGTATCGCGGTGTTATCACGTGCATTAGCGTGTGTACCGCGTGTAAGCACGGTCAAACGAGATGCAGCCGCGGTTACCCGCGTTAAGGACGCGGAACAGTCGCCGGCGTCTGTTTCGCGGGCATACCACGGGTAAACAGCGGGTTTAGCCAATTTTGCACATTTTCCACCGCGTCTACTTCACGGCCAGAAACCTCTGGCCGTGATTCAGCTGCGATACGCCCATGAAAGGCTGTGTGACCGGGCCTTAAAAGGACTAAGTGTAAAGGCGATGGAATGGCCAAGCATGTCTCCAGATCTAAATCCAATAGAACACCAAGCACAGAATGGAGAAGCACAAGACCTTCAATATCCCCCAACTCAGTCATGTTGTCATGGAGGGGTTATTTCCCCCCTCAAAAAATTAAAAATATAGCCATCAGTAATTAAACCCCGGTAACAAAAGTAAGTACACTTTTGAGTAAAAGTTTCTGAAGTTCAGTATTTGTGTGGCAACCATGATTTTGGAGAACCACTTTAACCCTCCTGGCCATGGATTTCAGCAGAGCCTTTTCATATGTGTGTAACAATATTGATGCCAAGGAAATCTTATTGCGAAAATTGGAGTAGGCCTGTTTTGTTCACATTTACATTGTACAATGTATTACTCAAATTAGCATCAGTACACAGAGCTTATTTCGTTTAGGGTGTTGACAGTTGAAATATTGTTTCATGTCAAACGGTTCAATAAAACAAAATATATGAATTGCTGACCTACACCAAACTCTTGAAATGTGATAAGACCTTACCAGTTGACTTTTACAAACATTTTAGATATCTTATAAGACATACTTTATTATAAGTAAGGCAAAAAAAAACCAATGTATTTATTTGATAATAAGCACAAAAAAAAATCATCTTTATTTCCCAAAGTAAATGGATCAATTTGACATTTTGGCACTGAAACATTTTGCTTTCATAATAATACATTTTAAATAAATAAATAAATTAAATAAATAAAACACGTACATGCTTTTTTAAACATGAAGTAGGCATTTTCAACCGTTAGATCCAGATTTGTCATTTTTATAAAATAAAAAAAAAATAACCCCCAGAGATGTGGGTTAACAGCACAGTGTTTATTATTTGAATTGAAAATACAGGAACAGGAACGAACAATTATATAAGCGAGCCATTTCAAAAACATTCGTAGGTTGATAAATGTTGTTATTTTTTTTAACGTTTTTACATAAGATGAGTCTCACCGACATAGTTGTCCTCCATCTTGCTTGATCTTAGCTAATTTATGTTGTTGGTGAAGCTTCTGTTGTCCACGTGAACACAGTATATCTGCATATTTTGCCTGTGTTATGCTGTTTTCTGATGGTGAGGTAATCAAGCTACTAGTCTGGGAGGTGTTGCTACCTTCAAGAGTTTTTTGAGACCCAGAGGTGCCATGGTTAGTCGCAATTGAATTTGAGTTTATTGCTGGCCTTGTATTTGCCATTAAAGTGCTTATTATTGTACCTCGTTCACATCCACCTTTGGCATTTGCAGTGCTAGTTATCCCTTCTGCAGCTTAGCCAATTTGATAATGGATATTTGTCTATTGATCAAGTAGTTGTTTGCTCACCTATTCAGAGGTTTTTATGAATTAACTTTTCATAAAAGCCTAAACTCCCCTGTTTGGCAAAGATGCTGTTAAGCTGCAATGTGATGTGTCCAAGTGTTGTCCGGCAAAAAAGTAACATTGCAGTGACTCAGGAGGAGTCAGACGAGTGATTTATAATTTAACTGTGCATGGATTATTAATGTTCCATCTGAAGAGGCTTTGAAGAACTCGCTCATTATGTGCCGACGCCAGCTTCGGTGACTTGTAATATGCTTCGCTAGGCGCTTGCAGCTTGCACCTGTCTGAGGCGATTCTCAGTCTGCTGTCTCGGACGACAACTGATGGCAGACTTGTCTCCGGCGGGACCTAATAGGAGTGCTCCTTTTAAGTGGATTGATTTACTAGCTGGCGTGTCAGTCAGAATAGGCAGACGCCACAGTGTAAGAAAATTTGACATGCTATTAAGACTTGGATAGCAAGGCTGAGGCGTGACTCAGCTGTCAACACAATAACTGAGTTGCATGTGCTGATGCACCAATAAGTCCAACAGGTTGTATTTGACAGATTTCCTGTATGTTAGCAGAAATGTTGGGTGTGTTAATGAATAAAAAATGTTCCAGTTAGTTGTTTGTTCATTGAAAAAGTAAGTCAGTCCCCTAGATTACTGACATCAAAAAGTGAACTATCGAGTTAAAAATGACTTCAAAATACTTAAAATAGCCAACTAATAACATAAATACAAGAAAATGTGTAAACCAAAATCTGGAAGCAGTAATGCCTATATTTTTACAGACTTGAGATCTTGCAAACAAACACTTGGATGAGACACTCAATTGTCACAGACCAGAAACAGGCACAGGACCCAATAGCGCCCGTTTACTCAGTTTTTATTAATAAAGAGAGTAGGGCTTGCTTCCACGATCCGATGGTTGACGGACACGGGTAGCAGGTGGCTGGAGACGCGGAAGTGGCACTTCCGTGTCAAGCGAGGATGGTCGTAGATATGCAGGAATACTAGTTGTTAGCTGGGATGGGAGAGCAAGGGCGGTATCAAGTTCAGAAACAAGGTCGGCAACAGGTGTCTGGCAGGTAGCATGGAAAAACAGGTCGGATATCGGGAAGGCAGAGGGCAGAGTCAGGTCCGGAAACAGGGTGGCAACGGGTATCAAGCAGAGCAAAACAGGGCAGGAAAAGAATCTGAACGTGAGGGGTTGCCGAGCTGGGAGCAACGGTTCACAATGATCTAACAGGGATCTCTTGAAAGCCGGGGGTTTAAAAGAGTCTATTAGCCAATCAGCTCTCAGGGCTGTTGGCGCCAATTGGGCAGTCACAGGTGCCTTGAATCGGTAATCATGACACTCAATATTATTTTCGTCTCTCTTGGTCCTTATCTAGGTACTTTCCAAGATGTTTTATTTGTTCCTCCAGGCATGGTGTGTTGCAAAAATCATTTTAAAAGCAAAAAGACCAAAATTCAGCACACTTTTACCATCAATTCTGTGCTCATGTTTGCCCCATTGGTTTCCTGTTAGTTTTTTGTCCGTGTATAAGCCATGCACTCCCATGCACTGCCTACCATTCGCTATTGGTGACACACAACCAAAAGTGCACATAAAGCTTACCCCCTCGATTTAATACTATATTCTATAGTTGTACATTTGTCTCAGTTTCAAATCTATATGGTAAGTTTTGTGCGTAAATATAAACACCCTTCAGAGGTTGCCAGATCGAAGAAAGTATGTGAAAACGTAATTGAAGTAGTCGTACAGTCAGAGGCCACAATAATTAATAATCTACATTAAAAAGTAAGATAGTCACGCACCTAGTAGTAATAACGACCGTCGAGTTACTATTTTTTATTGGTAGCGTGTTACAGTACGTATTATAGAGAAAAGTAATGTAGTTCCTTTGTAAAAGTTTGGTCCAAAGCTAACAACACGTGATTTAAATGCATCCAAAATTAGGTGGAATCGGAAAAAAAATCTGCCTCTTTTGATATGTCGTATTGTACAGGCTGATGCGCAGCTCAAAAACCAGTGCCTAAAAACATCCCTTGAGCAAAAGTTCAGTTTTTAAGATAGGCAAACAAAAAAAAAGTGATTTAGTGCTTTAACAGTAAGGATGAAAAACACACAAAAAATCCAGAGCCATTTTCAATCACTGGTGAAAAACGTTTGACAAACTCAGGCTTGCATTGTCCATACAATAACCTCCTTTGTCATACTTAATACCCTTTTGATAGTTTTACCCTTAATGGGCTTTGCCAATGAAGTTGGATTTCTCTTTTTGCTCTAATTCAATTGGATTAGAGGATTTAATAATGTTTGCAAACAGTCGTTGAGGTATATCCAGATGGCATTGTTTAGGACTGCACTACCTATTATCCATGTAAAATTTTGTTTAAAATAATAATAATAATAATAATAATAATAATAACAATAATAATAATAATTAAAAAAATAAAATAATAATAATAATAATAATAATAATAATAATAATAATAATAATAATGAAACATTAATCATCACACTTGTTACATATTACATGAGTAGACTTGTTGGAGAGGATTACATTTTAAATAAGCAAGTGTCAGATCAACGAATGTTTACACGGTATTGATGAATAAGGTTTTTGCTTTCTATTCTATTAGTTTGAACATGTGCAATGTCAGCTATCCAGGTGGCACGTATGTGATAATAATTTTTTTTTTCAGGTCGGGCTAAAGATATTACCTCTAGGCTGAAAGTGGTAGACAAAACCTTTTCCCTCTTGCGAAAGGTTACCTCGCTTCAGAGTTGTCCGACCTTTCTTAATGATGTTGAGCTTTTTTCTCCTCCTTTGGCTATTTGGGGTTTACAAAAATGCTAATAAATCACAACAATGTATTTCCATGTGCAGCCTGTTCTCTTTAAGTTAAACAGCTGTTGGCGCAATGGCTTTGGTGGATTACCACCACCTAGCCAATTATAGTTTGTCAAATCGCTTACGTTTCCTAAGGCCTTGCAAAAGCTCAATTTCCACCAACTTCTGACAGGCTAAAGCCACAGCTTTCTCGAACACTGATGTTACGGTACATGACCTTCATGATTTTAGTGAAGGCCTCCGGGTGGATCTTTGATCCTAGCAATGTATTTGGTAATAAGCTTAAATATGAAAGCAGCGCAACCAGGGAGAAGCAATGAAAAGAATCTGACGGATAATTTGGAACTATTAAATAAGTATTGATGTGCACAAAATAATAACATCATATGATTCAGATATTCTTCCAGGACCTGATGGCCCACCACTGGATAATAATCCAAATTCAAGTTTTGCTTCAGACAACACTGCTTTTTATCATAGTTAAATTTTATCTAAATACATTTTAAACTCATAAATATTACACACGTTACATACTATATTACATAAAAACACCTGTTGGTGATAAGACAAGGTTTGAAATAGTCCATTGAATTTCAGAGAAGCAAGCTCCTTTTAAATGGTTCCCAACATCATCTAGCAATGGCTAGTCGTCTAGTTAACTTCAATTTTCTATTTGTATTATTTATTTAGCTAGTCCTTCAATGAGATAGTCAAGTTTGAGTTTTAACCATACTTATATTTTAATCTGCTGCCTTTTCCAAACAGCTTATTCCACAAAGAAATATCTAGTTTCAGGTGACATTTCTCACGTTCCAATGATAAAATAAGAACGGAAAGCTTTATTTTTCATTTTAGTCATCTCACCTTTTTTTTTTTTTACAATACCTCTGCAAAGTTAAATGTCACGTGAACCTGACATGGAAAAAAATCACCGTCACCAAGATTTGCGTTAAGCTTCCTTATGAAAATGATGATCTTTTCAATGATCCCATATAGCCAACATTATTGTACATCGTTTCACATTTGACAAATATTGATCAATACATAAGACAACCGCCCTTTGAGCTGTTGCTCAAGTTGTTTTGCCAAAGTTCAAAGGGACTATTCAGTTATGATATTTTGGAATCCCAGCCTAATATTACCATCAAATCAATTGATAGAAATGAGCACTGAATTAGATAAATAATTTTATCGATCCACGTAATGGCCGGATGATTACGTATTACTGATTCCAAAGTCAATGACAAAATGTGATATCTGAAAATGTGACAATAATTTCACGTATCTTTCTACTGGACCATAAAGTAAGTGATCCCTGGGATGAAAATGTAATGATAATATGCATTTTGCTAATACTACTTACTACTAAAACTAATAGAACATTGTTATTCTGGTGATATTTATCAATTGAATTGAAATGTCTTTATTGTCATTGAAAACATGGGAGTGAAACGTTGTGTGCAATGAGATTAGCTATTGCCCTCCTAGGTAAACATTTAATAAAGACAGAAAAATAAGACTGTCAGGATGAAAAGGCAAAACATATTTACAACGCAGTGCGTCGACACTGACCTGCGTGATAATAATAGTGCAATGAAAAAGAGTAGTGCATTGTAACAATAGTGCATAAAAAGAAGTGCAATAACATTTTTAGCAGCAACAAAACTCCCCCCAAAAGTCGCAAGGTATATATTTTCAGTTTTGTGCAATGACATCTAGCAGCAAAAAGATAATAAAAAATCGCAAGATATTTATTTTTACAGTTTTGTGCACTCACTGAGGGTGGTGATGGCCCGGGAGAAGAAACTGTCTCCGAGCCTGCAAGTGTTTTAAGGGACCTGTAGTGCATACCAGGGAGCAGGTCCAAGAGATTGTGGCCAAGGTCAAAAGACTACTATCGTGCTATTGTTTGGAGAAAAAGTTGTATTGTGCTATCCCTAGTTTTAATAGTAAAAGAAGGGACATTTGCTTGTAAAGTTGTTGTTGTAAAGATGTTGTCACCCAAAGAAAAAAGTTGATAAATCTTCATCCAGTTTTATTTGCCCATTGATAAGCATTCGCAGCACATCTTGCAAGGTCATCGATCAGTTGGCACTCTGAATAACTGAGTTCCACCATCACGTGAGGTTGAGACCGTAAAACCACCTGTCCTACACCCGCCAGACCTGGTTTCCTAATAAGGCTTCAACTCATGACTACTTTAATAGTGGACTAGTCAATGAATATTAAAAAAAAATAATCAAATAATTATAGTCGAATAATCTGACAATTATTCATCCATTCATCCATTATATATCCATTTTATGCACCTCTTATTCTCAGTAGGGTCGCAGGGGTGCTGGAGCCCATCGCAGCTCTCTTCAGGCTGTGGGCAAGGAACACCCTGACCTGGTTGCCAGCCAGTCGCAGGGTACATCGGGACTGACAACTCACACGCTCATTTACACCTAGGGACAATTTGGACCTGACATAAACCTGACATGCATGTTTTTGGGATAGTGGGAGGAAACCGGAGTGCCCGTAGAGAACATGCAAACTCCACACAGGGGGAGCAAGACTTGAACCCTGAGCTTCTGCGTATGATAATTAATAAAAATGGGTACAATGCATCTTTTACTGAGCATTCTCCGGATTCCAAAATTACAAAAATTAAATAGAAATCTTAAACCACTAAGGCACTTTGCTTGGTCTGTAGTGACATATATGATGAAATGAAATGAAATGATCTGCATTTATATAGCGCTTTTCAAGTCAAGACTTCCCAAAGCGCTTTACAGTGTGCTTCACATTTCCCAATAGCGGCCGTGCAGCCATGAAAGGCGCTAACCTGCATATTGGGGGTCTTAGGGGTTCAGTGTCTTACCCAAGGACACTTCGACATGTAACACGGAGGAGCCGGGATTCGAACTGGGATCCCTTGATCCCAAGACGAGCGCTCTACCTCCTGAGCCACTGCCGCCCCTATATCCAGAAATATAGCTCTGCCCCTTTCTAAGGACAAGAAAAACAAGAAAACATTGAAATGAGGTAAACATATTTCATACCCGTGAACTAAAAGAGGCACATTAGCAGCAGTAGTTGTCACGGTTGCCATGGCTTCCAGTTGGTCCCATCCGGGTGGCGCAGGGTTCTGTTGCGGTTGCCACAGCACCCGATTGGCCCTGCCAATGGACACCGGCTGAGACGCGTTGACTGATTGCTCCCTGGGAGTAATTAAACGCGGTCCTTTGAGCCGTTAGTTGTCTGAGCGTCTGTGAAACTTCTGCAAGACTCCTGATAAACTCTGTGAAATGCTTAGTCTGTGAATTTGCCTGCGTTTGATCCTGTTTTATTTTTTGGCTTGAATTGTTTGATTTTTACCACTCTTTTGGTCGATGCCCGGATCGAGTGTGCGGATTGAGTGTGCGCGCATTCCTCCTCTCCCTGATACATTTTGAGTATGTTACGCTATTGGGTTCTGAATCCTGTTTCCTGCCCTGTTTCGTGACAGTAGTAGTAAATAGTAAATAAAACAAATTTCATGTCCACTTATTATTTTTTTCAAGCTCTCTTTCATGGCAAAATATAGTATAAAATTTACAATAGATTATAGGAAAACTGTATCCACTTGAACATTTCTTGGATATAACCGAGGCGAGTCAGCCTCTGTTTCATTCAAATATCCAACATGCTCTTTAAATTGGCCCATTCTCAAGGTTTATTTTTTCTTGCCCGCATGTTGCCATGTTGGTTTAAGATCAGGCGATGCTGTAATTGTAATCCTGTGCAGTCCTTTTAGACATTTTTTGTGATTGTAATGTAAATGTAAATGCAATGTGTGCGAGTGTGCCCGCATTCCTACTCTGCCTAGTAAACTGTGAGTACGTTACGCTATTGGGTTCTCAATTCTGTTTCCTGCCCTGGTTCGTGACACTATGGGCACAATTCTCAGCAGAGATTATATTGATCTCGAATGGTCTGTTAGAAAAACGTGTCTGTCGACAATAGTTAACAATGAATTCCGTTGTTTACAATATTACCTTGCTTAATAAGAGGCAGAACCCCCTGATGAGTGTGAAAATCCGCAAAGTAAAAACCTTTTTTTTTTATTAATTATTTAATACTCAAGAACAAACCCAATTTACAGGCTCAAATATTTGTTTAACAAATAAGTATTGCACAACTTTATGAGTTAAGGACCCGATCCACTTCACTTTACATGAAAGGTTGCAGCCAGCATGTTGACTTTATGGAAAGCTGTCCTACTGAAACCATGCATATTTTCATTTTAAAACATTTTTAAAAAGCTCCAAGGAGCCACTTTTGGGCCCCAAAGACCCGCACGTGACTCCTGGGCATGTTTAGCGGGTGGAGAGGTCAAACTTTGTTGGTGATCAAAAAGATTTTTCTCTGTTTACCCAATCAGAATGCTGAAGACAGTTCATGATAAACATCCGCAAAGTACCAAAACCACAATAAGTAGACCATGATACAGCAAGAGATTACTGTATTTCTATTATTGATTTTTGTCGATAACGTCGACTAATGTTTAAGTGAAGTCAAGTCATGTTTATTTGTATAGCCCTTTATCACAAGGAGTCTCAAAGGGCTGTGCAGATCACAGATTATTGCAAACTACAGATTATTATTACACCATCCCCTGATCTAAAAAAAACTTAAAACTTCAACATGACTTCACAATGTACAATTCTCCTTTTTTTAAAATAGATTTTTTGTTTGAGCTCAAAAATACAGTTTTAAAGCCCTGCACAGACTTAACAACAATAGCGTGGTTAATTTGGCATCAACGTCATTGGTTGCACATTCGAAGCCGTTTTCATCTCTTCTTCAAGTTGTCTAGGTACTGAGTTTTCCGATCATGTGACCATTCAAGATGCAGTGTCCGATAGCGATTACAAAGACGAGCAGATGTTTCCTACTGCCCCGAAGAAAAAACACGAATGAAGCCCTTGTGCGTAAAACGTGGTGTAAATCCAATGCTTCTTACGGCAGCGTTAGGGCACTTTCCCATAATCAAACACCATAATGAACGATACTGTGGAGGATAGGGGGATTATTTTAACAGACTTGAGGAGTCATCTTTTTTCTGTTGTTGTTGCCACAAAAACTTTGAGTTTTTAAAGGGTGATCCAGCTCATGCTTCACCCTGGCTATTCTCCTCCAAAGAGAAGCAGTCGGCATCACAAATCAAAGCGTAAAGGTTCAGAGAGGCTCATGTCTGTCACTGCGTAGGCAGGGGCTAAGTTATATGAGCAATCAGGTAAGTTATACCCGCGGCTCTGGGGCACGCAATCGAAACGACTCTGCTGGGTTTTGGCCGGCTCAATGATTTCTGCCCGGGCTTTACTGCTGCTCCCGTCCATCTGTCAGAGGGAAATGAGGACCTCCCAGTTGTCGTTAGCCACGACGATTGGTTCAGACGGCTGTTTATGCTGTCGTGCTGCACCTGCCGTTTGTCCCACCGCTTTGGAGATCATCGCAACATGCACTGTTTATGTAAACAGCTCATAAAAGCGAGTGCAAACAATAAAGTGAAATGTATAGTCGTTGTTTGTAATTGTATAACGATTTTTTTAGAGGATGAGCGCACTCGGATGGTAGAGAGGGCTTGGATTTGTTTGCCTGTGTAATTACACAAATACCATTAAAATGTTTTAAGGTTAAATATATAAATAAAGCTAAATATATGTAGTCTTAATATATATTAAATTCTCATTTTTATATTAATTGATTTTCGGGACATACAGCCCACCTAAAAAGCCTACATTTGCTAGAAGTCTGAAATTGCGCCGCATAACCCGATACACCTTATATACCGGAAAAATATTATACTCAACAATTTCTTGTTCAACAGCACAGAATCCCTTAAGAAATACATTTTGACCAATCACAAGATAGAAATAGCGTCTCTAAGGGAACCAGCTCTCGATTAGTGGTTATCCGTAGTCACCAATTCACCTTTTCTTGTCGTTTTAGTATATACTGTATTTGTAATCACTTTTCAACCGTATAAAAGTCACTATGTTGAAAGGTGTCACGATCAGATATACGTCACGTAAAACAACTCGGAGGAGAGCAGAAAAAACACGCTGCTGAAAACAGTGTCAGGTGTGCGAGGACACGTCGACCATGGCGTTCTGACCATCAGTAAGGATAACAGCATTTAAATGACAGAAAAAATAATGATTTCGATTATCTCTGTATTGAAAAAATAACAGCGTTACATTACGGTGCTGTTCCCAACATTGGATATGAAAAAATGCAAAGTCCCTTTCATGATCAGATACACCGAAGAGTTGTGTCCCTCGTCATGCTTTTTTGTGTTATTTATTATTTTGCAGTTCATTGAATTAACAGTGAAATAGTAATTCAATCAAATCACATCGTTTGGTACAAACAGATCTCATATTATCCAGACTATAATCAAACATTTCGTGTAGATGGGATTTTAAATGAGATGGGTTTTCTGGAGATTTTCTACAGTGTGTGTTAGCGCTAAACGCCAGCACCAAATCAGCAGTTGGGGTTTTTTTTTCTCTGTTGCTCACAAGTATCTTGAGAGACATAGTGGCCGTTTGGTCAATTGGAGCTTTCTCTTTGATCAAAAGAACAAAGCGTCTTGAAAAGGACTGTTTTTTGTGGCGCACGAGGCATGAACATCACTGGAAGGTTTTTGCGCGTGTGGCATGAGCATGGGCGCTTGTGGTTCTCGTTTTCCGGGAAAAAAAATAGTGAGGCAGTCCTTGCTACCTGCTTTTAAAAGTGACCTTTTGACGTCAGCGACCCCTGGAAGCATGTCATTCGAAGCAGCATCGTGACCTCTAATTACGAAGCTTTCAATTGAAAAAAAAAAAGTTTTCATCTATATGCCAAAACGGTGCTGAATTAATTCAACACTCCATAATTAGATAATCAGAATTAGAGAGTCTTGCAATTGAAATCATGGTGATGTAGGTATAAATCACAAATCATCACACAAAGACAAATCACAAATCTTTTCATTGAAAGCTAACACGTTGGTTATTTGAATCTTTATTATAAATCTATTTAGGTATACCATTTTCCTCGGACTGGATCTTCGTCGTTTGGGTGCACACTTGTGGATGACTGGTTTGCATTTTTGAAGCTGTCCATTGGGGGCGTGGAGAGAGACGGGTGTGGTTTTGACCATGACGTGGTGTAAAGAGACGGGCGTACTTCTGTCCATCAGGGGTATAGCTAAATTGGCGTCGGTCTATCTATCAGGGGTAGTCCAATAATCCCAGAGATAGGGGTGTCCTGGGGATGATGGTTGTGTCTTTCGAACTTCCTTCTTTTTGACACTGTGTCTGGAGCTGGACCAGGTGGGCGGGGTGTTGTATTCGTAGAAAGGGAATGAACATACAACCCCAACCAATCTGAATTGCAATTTGGATGGAGGTACCCTATTACAAGATCAAAGAATCAATATCAGTATTAGAATGCTTGGGGGAAAAAAACATAACAGACCAGTGCCACCAATTTTTCCCCGCTGTGTCATATTTACTTAATTACTTTTTATTATATTTTTTACTTACTGTTAGATTGTTAAAATAGGTCACTGAATATCTTGTTACCATAACATGAGTTTTCCAGCTATATTAAGTTTATTATTTAACCATCACATCATTACTTTCAGAATTACATCATTCATATAGTTGCCCATCATTTTCATCCACATGTTTTAATGAAATATTTACTTGCTGAATGTATTCTCTCATATCAGTGTACTTTCACAGCAATGGTTTTATCATACCACCTTGAAAACTCAGCAATGTGCAGTACTGATCTTGTTAAGGGAGTTCTTGTTTTTTGCTTTGTTATGTGAGGTCTAAATTCTGAGTCTCCGTTATGCTGCATGTACAACTTTTTCACTAAAAGAGAAGGGCCGAAACATTATTGCATGCCTTTTGGTGGGAGAAGACGTCTCCTTTAATGGGTCCTGAGTGCACTCTGATGTTATATTTATTGTGAAACTTTGTAATAAATGTCCTCAACTGCATTGCTTCTCTCCAGCTCTATATTTTTTATAAGTCCAAATAATCGGTCTGGTCCCGGAGAAGAACACACAGCGAGACATCGGAATGCCCCTTACCTTCATTACTTAAATTATTAACTTTTAATTAATTTGCATTTGTATTTTTTATTTTTTTATAATTCAGCTTCAGATCCATGTGTATATCCAAGGGCTTGCATCATATTAACTTATGTAACACACTGGGCGCTTCAGTTTGATCTTGCAACGCTCATATTCGCCCAGCTATCAAACTAGCACCCTGTGGATGTGTTAAGTCGGTCGCAGCGCTACCCAGGGGAAGCAATGAGTGATTGACTTTTAAATCCCCTCTCTCAGTTCATTGGCAGGATTTAGGTGTACGTTTCAAAGCATTCCCTGAAACAATCTTGTGGCGTAACATGTGTATTTGGTCGCATGGCATCACTGCCCTTTTTAACGATGTTGTTTTTGTTGCTTTATTCCTCCCCAAATATTTGGGAGTTATATAAGTCATAATAAAAAAGTAATTGTGGGCGTCACAGTTGGGCCAGAGGGATGTAAAGTTTGTTTACAAATCATTTTTATTTCTCATTTATTATGAACATTTGCATTAGAACAACGTGTTTCTATTTGATTAATAATACAATAGTTCAAAGTCTACTGAATCCTACCCACTGCCAAAGACAGCAATTAGAATGAGGACCCCCAGGCTAGCACACCCACATACTCAGATGGATAGGAATAGCCAATAATAGTTGGTAATGCAACTGCATGGTATGATGTTGTTTAATGTTTTATTTTTGTTCATCAAATTTTGTTTACAGAGAACCCCTTGTGTATCCCGGCGGGGCCTACATTCCAAAAAGTAGCCGCAATAGGAAAAAATTATCACAAGCCAGGAACGGAGACAGGAACCAATAGTATTTGTTTTACTCGGTTTTCATTAAGAAATAGAGCAGTGTTTGCATCCACAATCCGATGATCGTCGGTCACGGGTAGCAGATGGCAGGAACGCGGAAGTAGCACTTCCGTGTCAAGAGAGGGTAGTCGTTGACAGCGAGAAAACAAGTCGATGGGCAGGACGGGGGAGCAAAACAGAAACCGGTCCAGAAAAGAGGTCGGCAACAGGTATCACGCAGGAAACAAGGCAAAACAGGTCCATGGCCGGGACGAAGGAGCAAAAGCAGAAACGGGTCCAGAAAAAAGTTTGGCAACAGGTATCAGGCAGGAAAACAGGGCAGGATAATGTCGGAGAGTACAAAAGCTTGCCTAGCTGGGAGCATAGGTTTGCAGAAGGTCTGACGCTTCCTTTCGGAAGACGGGAGTTTAAAAAGAGTCCAACAGCCAATCAGGTCCCGTGGCTGTTGGCGCCAACAGGGCAGCTGCAGGTGCCTCGAATCAGTAATCATGACAAAATCTCTGAAGTAGAAATCTTAAGTTGTTTACAATTATCATCCAAATCAATACTATTACACATTGAAATCAGCCCCATGCATCTGTTTAACAACTAAGAGCACCGTGTACCTCTGGTGAGATACCACCAAGCCCCGTACGGGTAACCGGCCTGTGTGGTGTCTGGTACCGGGCTGGACTAAAATAAATAAAAGTTTCCTAATTTTAGAAAAAAAAGTTGCCTTTTACTTAACGTTTCTCGTATATAGCGCACAATTGTACTGCAGTATATTACTGTATTTGAGATCCGACGAAAATAATATCGCTGAACACATTTGCACAACATTGGATGAAAAGGGAAACAAACATGGATTGCAACGGTCAGAGCACATAATCCTAACCTCTTGACGACTACGAATGTAGATGGCATGGAAAAAAGCATGCAATTTTATCACATCAGCATACTATTTTTATGGTATTTCGTTTTTGAATACATAGGGCCATCATTGAAATAATTTGTTGACAACGTAAACGAACCACAATACTAAAATAAAATGTACAATGTTTTTATTTAATGTCCTTCAAAGTTCAAATTCATCATCAGATACATGAAAGAAGTTTTTTTTCAGATACATGAAAGAAGTTTGTTTTCCCATCTCGTGCTTTTTTTTGCATTTATTTACATCTTTCAAGACAACTTTATCATTCCTCCATGCTCTAGTTTAACATTCGTCTCTGGTATTGTGAGTAAAAATAGTGTGATGATGCGATAAAATGAATGTTTTTTTCTTGTGTCATCTACATCCTTAGTTCTCTAGTGATTACACAGTGGATTTGTGTGTATTATTATTATTATTATTATTATTATTATTATTATTATTATTATTATTATTATTATTATTATCATTATCATTATCATTATCATTATCATTATCATTATCATTGTCATTGTCATTGTCACTATCACTATCACTATCTTTATCATTATCATTATCATTATCATTATTATCTCATCTCATTAGCTGCACTGCTTATCCTCAGTAGGGTCGCGGGGGTGCTGGAGCCCATCCCAGCAATCATCGGGCAGTGGGCAGGGGACATCCTGAACTGGTTGCCAGCCAATCGCAGGGCACACAGGGACAGACAACTCACTCGCTCATTCACACCTAGGGACAATTTGGACCGGCCAATCCACCTGAAATGCATGTCTTTGGAATGTGGGAGGAAACGGAGTGCCCGGAGGAAACCCATGCAAGCACGGGGAGAACATACAAACTCAGCACAGTAAGTCCGGTAGCTGGATTTGAACCCACAAAGGAGGTTCCCAAGACCTTAGAACTGTGCCGCACACGCGCTAACCACGCGCTTATTATTATTATTATTATTATGTATTATTTTTATTATTCTTATTATTTGGGATGGGAACATATTACTCTCTCGGTAAAAAATCTTGCCAGTCAGGATGCAGAAAACAATACATGATAAGAATCCCTGAAGCACCAAGACTGTGAAAGGTAAACCGCATTATAGATAGGGATTACAGTACGACATGTTGTTTTATTGTTGCATAATATGACTGCCAAGCAGTGATGTGTTTTTAGGAAGGCTTCAAAAGAAATACATTATTCATTTAGGTTTAATGATTTGAAAGCATTCACGAGTGTTTAAAAAATGTTATTGTCATGTTTTGGTGAAACTGTAAAGACGTTTACACAAAACTTGACTTGAAATTCCTTTTTGGTACAGCAAACTGTGCCAATGCACGTTTGCTCATAACAAAAAGAGCCAGAATTATGCCAAATAGAGTGTACTACATTCTAAAAAATCTGTTACAAATGCATAATTATTATAATTATTATTATATATAAACGAAAATGAACAAATAATTTGAACCAGAAATTATTTTGAGCCGAAGAACTCCACCACAGATTGTTTACAGGTGGCTTGGGAAATATAGCTCCGCTGTTTTTGTTTTACACTTGAAGTTTGAGCGATGTTTCAAGAGAATAGAATAGAATAGAATAGAATAGAATAGAATAGAATAGAATAGAATAAAACAAAGAATAGAATATATTAGAAATTGAAAACTACGTGCACCAAAACCCTTTATCCAACCAAATTTACAATATTGTTCAATGACTTGGGTTTGACACTCGCAACATATGAAAATGGGGGCATTTGAGAGATGAGGGAGAAACATTTTTAGGAGTAAGTCATCTTCTATATGCAACTCATCATTCTTTATGCTGCTTGTGTTTTGTAACTTAAAAATAATAAATGGCCAAGCTGTCAAGCTCCATTTAAGTTGAAACACAATGACGGTATCACTTAAGCATTAAGCAATTAAAGATAGAGACAAACTATGAATTATATTTTTTAAAAAAAGGGTTAATTTCAGCTACTGAAAAGGGAAGGTTTTTTTTTCTTCCTCTGCGTGTCCAAATCAAACATTCGGGTTCAGCAAGACTGTAAGACAAATAAAGCAAAAGCTGGAGAGAACAGTTTCATTGGGGATTTTATTACAATGAAAATACAAAGAAAACAAAAAATATATTTATGTTTAGGTTTTTCATCCCAATTAAAACATAAAAGGATAATATAACATAATGTTCTGGGCTTGTGAGTGCAGAACAAAACTTCAATGGTTTCTCAAGTACACTTTTAAAATGGCTGATAATCATTTATACACAAAAGGGGCGGAAGACAGAAGTTAGTGGAAAACTCCCCAGGCACCAGATTCATACTGAGACCTGTAGGTGGCTTGATTAGAACCAAAGCCTCCCCTCCCAACAGTAAATCAAAACACCACTTAGAACAATGTAGAGACTTTATAAAGACTGGATGAAATAAGATATTATGGTGACAAGTGATTAAACCCAGAAGTAAATAAGTAATCAGTCCAGATGGATGGATATTTATATCTGAAAACAAAAATTTTAATCAAGTTTAGATGTCCACAAATTACTGTTATTAGGTTTTATTTAAATTATCTGTAAATACACTTGACATTAAAGTAAGGTGAAATTATTTTAGTGACTTTTTAAATTAAAGAAAGTACTACATTTGACTAATAACACAAAATTACCAAATGGCAAACAATCATTATCTCTAATTATGACCTCTAAGCTTTAAATTTGTTGCTAAAGAGTCTTAAAAATTCTAGTGCCAATAAACAACTTTTTAAAAACGTATTTAGTGTGCAATCATCATAAACATGTTTTCCCCTTGTTTTACTGCTTCATGATTCATTGTGAGCTGTTAAATTCAATCAATACCTTCTTAAAAAAGATTTGCCATTAACCTGGAGATACTTTCCTTGTTAAAATGGTTTGTTAAGTTTTGATGTAATGTGATCTTTTGCATCTATTTTGGTGAAGTCCTGCACTTGATTCATGCAGGACGTCAACTAAACTAAAGAAAAGAACAAACAAACATAAGTTTACATTAAACGTCCACTTTATTCATGCAGGACTTAAATTAAAAAAAAGAAAATCAGCGGAATCCCTTTGTAAATTCTGCTATTTACTTATGCATTCATTCATCTGTTGTGATTTAGAATAGAGTTGCATACTTCTGCTTTCATGTATTTAACACACATCACATTTGGGTGTTGTGGGGGAGTGGCCTCAGCAAAAGGATGCAAAATATGTTTTTTATCAAATTAGTCTGTATTTCACCCGGTTAGATTGGGAGGACGAGTGAACCGTATATTCTGCACTATAAGGCGCACCGGATTAAAAGGCGCACCCCCCAAAAATGCTCTTTTATCATTTATTTTCCATACATAAGGTGCACCGGACTACAAGGCGCTACAGTAGGAATGTAAACAAAACAGTCAGATGGGGTTTGGGGTTTTTAAGGGTTATTGATCTATCTTCGTTATTCATTATCCATTATCAGTTATCGGTCAGTTCATTATATGCTACAAAACCTAGGAGGCGGGACACTTACTCTCAGCCAAAAGGCTAAGCTAAGGTCCTAGCCCTAAAGCCTTGTTGCGATCATTGCGAATGCACCGTTCCCGGAGGTACTGCAATACCGGGCCGATGCGTGGAGTGGACAGAGCAAGCTCTTATTCCATCTCCGGAATGCAAAAATCAAAAGGCCAAAAGCCAAGCTAAGGTCCTGGCACTAGCCTAGGAGTCGGGACTCTAGGTCATTCAAACTTAATAAACCCCTTACTATCCTGACGGCCCGCCGTCGGACTGTTTGAAGTCAAATATGTGTCTCAGACACATACAAGACACGGGTGTCTGTATGATGTCACCAGTCACTGATACACGTCATGCCACTTATCATTGGGAAGCTTAAATTTGTGGGATTTAGAATATGCTGAACTTTAAAATATACTCATCACAGAAACATCATGATCAGTCTGAAACACGATACGTGTTCACCAAAGACATCGTTTTGCCGCCATCACGTTCGATGACTATACACAACCATGGTCACCTTACATCTGTGAGTGTAATAAATCCAACCGTGTAAAATATTTACGTACTCCAAAACACGTGATAATGCAGACAAATTGCAAATTGCAGGCTTTGTTTAACCCCGCTTTTGCCTATACGAGCCTGTAAATGCTAAAAAGGACCCGCCTCCTTTACCTCTGAAAAACTTTAGCCAATAGTGACCGTTTCAAATGATAATTGACACATTGTTCAGGAAATGAAATGCTGATATATATACTCCAGAATGCACTGCACTCTACTTTTCTCCGGGGGGAAAACCAAGTAGGCCGCTGCTGCCCGTAGTTACGAGACCTGTTGCAACTTGATAATGATTCATATATAAGGCGCACCAGATTATAAGGCACTTGGTCAGCTTTTGAAAAAATTGAGCGATTTTAGGGGCGCCTTATAGAGCGGAAAATAGGGTAATTTACTGATTTGTAGGCACATTAGTTGGCGTAAAACAATAATTGAGTTTTGTCTTTATTCATTTCTTACAAATTTATTTTGTATCTCATTTCCTGTGCTCTATATGAGCTTTCTTGTTCTGAAGGAAAAACGAAGCCCTCCGTTTCCCCGTTGTCATGGTAACTCGTCAAATCCAGGCTCCATTTCTGCTGTCTTTTATGCAGCGCCATTTATCCAGTTGAAACTACACTGGCATGAAATGAACTCACTCAAATCTTTGTCCCTAAAACATGAAAACGTAGTGTTTTTTCTTGCTCGGGTTGGTGCAACTCTAAATTCAGGGTTAGATTCTGCACCCGCTGAACCTCTTAAGTGAAATGGACCGTTGTGTCACAAAATTAAAAAACACATGCTTAATAAACAATCCCAATACCGTTCAAACTGAAATGATGATCTCAGAAACATTTTATTGATCCGGCAAATTTAAGATTCACTTGGTCAGGAACACCCCAAACTATTCATCTACACTACCATTCAAATGTTTGGGGTCACCCAGGCAATGTTGAGTTTTACATTAAAAAACATCCCTTTTAATCACCAACTGAGTTGCCAATTAATTTAAAGTGTAGTCGAGATGTTGTGAAATTTAGAAATAATGATTTTTATTTAAAGATAAATAGATATACCCTTCAAACGTATATTCAATTGCAGACCTTTGGTGTTCTAGCCGTTAATTTTTTTAGGTAATCTGAAAAAATAATCACCCCACACTTGTAGAATCATCTCCAACAAGATGGATTGGCATGTTTGGCATTCATTCCATATCAAATTGCCCAGCCGCTCAACCGGGTTGCGATCTGATGACTGCCCTGGCCTCTCCATTCCAGACAGAATACTAGTTGCTTGCTTCCTTCCTAAATTGTTCTTGTATAATTTGAAGGTGTGCTTTCGATCATTTTCCTTTTTTAGGATGAAATTAGATCCAATCAAACGCTGCCCACAGGGCATGGCATGGCTTTGAAATTAAGTGATAGCCTTCCTTATTCAAAGTCTCTTATACCTTCAACAAATGTCTTTTTTTACCAGCACCGATTTCCAGACCATACAATTACCTTCACCAAGGTTGACAGATGGCTTCAGTATATTTCCAGTTGTCTTGCTTCTCACAAATGTTCTGCTCTGTGATCCAAATACATCAAACTTCAATTCATATGTCCATTACACTTTTATTCAAACCTTCCTCTGTCCAATGTCTGCATTCTGTTGCCCATATTAATCCGTTCCTTTTTGTTGGCAAGTCTCAGATATGGCCGTTTCTTTGCCAATCAGCATCTCAAAGTTACCCCTCATAATAATTAACCGTTTAGTTCCTTCTGAGCCACAAATAATAGGAACAACTTTACACAGTCAATTAAGACAACATTATAATCTAAGCTTGAGAAAAAAAAGAACGGTAATGGAAACATTGCAGGCATTTATTTTTTTCTTTCTGCCTCAAGATTTTTAACGAAAAAGTCTACTGTGACTCATTAAACGGTTGAGAAACACTGCTCAGGATCATGGCATGCATCGAGTCTCTATAGATGGCCTCCATGAGTAGCTTTTTTTGCACACACAACAAAATGCTAGGGCAGCACGGCGGCGCAGTGGTTAGCGCTTGTGCGGCACAGTTCATGTCATGGGAACCTGTCGTGGGTTCAAATCCAGCTCCAGACTTCCTGTGCGGAGTTTGTATGTTCTCCCCGTGCTTGCGTGGGTTTCCTCCGGGCACTCCGGTTTCCTCCCACGTTCCAAAAACATGCATTTCAGGTGAATTGGCCGGTCCAAATTGTCCCTAGGTGTGAATGAGCGAATGAGTTGTCTGTCCCTGTGTGCCCTGCGATTGGCTGGCAACCAGTTCAGGGTGTCCCCTGCCCACTGCCCGGAGATGGCTGGGATGGGCTCCAGCCCCCCCGCGACCCTAATGAGGATAAGCGGTACGGCTGACGAGACGAGATGAACAAAATGCTATCTGTGTTTCTGTAAGTCATTACAATAAAAACAACAACGAAGGTATAATCATGAATTATTCTTAACTCGAAAAATGCACGGCCAAAATTATAAAATAATAGCAAACCTCAATTTTCCGTGGCGCCATTGTTCATTATAATAAGTCATCCTGGTTTTGCGGAGGTTTGCTTCTTCATTTGACTGACCTAAAGAGCCAATTAATAATATTTCATGTTAATAAGTGATGATAATTCACCCGATAAAAAGAAAGTCATATGATTACATTTCCAACTGCTTTTGTCCGGCCCTACTCCATTATTCATCTCCTAACTTGCGCATACTGTATAAGATGAAATTTTATTACAATTATTCGTGTTATTCTCTTTTTCATTTATTTAAAAGGCTGGATTAAACGGTAGATTAGCAGATCCACCTGAACACAGCAACATGATTGACAAATGTTGACAAGGATGTAATAATTAAAGCAACAAACAAGAGTGAGGTATAATAGTCAAAATAACCAACTGACATCCTATGAAATTTCCTTTCCAGATGAAAAAACAAAAAACATAACAACAAGATTTGTGGAGGGGCGAGCATAAAAAAAAAACAACAGAGGTCCTGCTTTTTAATTGAGATTGTCCTTTTCAATCATGATTCTGTGTATTCCGCCGTCTGCCCCGTTCCTCCAAACCCACCTATATCATAATTTTCCTGGTAATTGAGTGTTTTATTTAATTAGTGCCAACACTCCACCATTTTACAAAGGTCACTGTGCTAATTGAGGTGGAAGAGGTTTCGATACTTGTAGTGGCAGATAAGCTGTGGTTGATGAACATTCACTTCTGTATTTTTTCTTACTTGAGCTTCCATTTGTATTCAGAAGTAAGACCATTCAGCATATGAGTGGAATTAGTTCCGTGCTCTTCTAGAACAGACATCTGAAATACCAGAGTGTCAAAAATAAAATAATGCATTTTCAATCCTATTGTTGATATATTGGTAATCATTAGCATGCGAGGACATTTGTTTATTGTGAGGTACAGCCATATTTACAAATAAAATAAATCAATATATTATTTGATTGGCAGAGAAGGAGCGCAATATATAAACTTTTGCATTTGAAAATAAATGATTTGTTGTCTCCACTTATAAATGAATTCTATGCGCTGATCTTTTTTGAAAACAAAAGCATTAATAGATAGGTAATCCTTCGTTATGAAAGAAAGTCCATGCAATGAGCAAAAAAGAACTGAATGGCTTGACTTGCTATTAGCTGGTTAGTATTAACAGAAATTCTTGTGTTTGCATGAAATCAGAAGCCATGAAGCAAGATAATTGTGTGCCTCACTTGGCATAAGCAGATGTTCAGTGATATGTTACATATCAATTGTATTAATAGTTTTCTATTATATAATGTGAAAAATCAGCGATTTTGAAACAGAAAATTCGTAAATTGTGAAGATATAACTTTTATTAAAAATAAAAATCACATGAACAGTATTCGTAAATTAAGGTAAAATTAATTTTCTATTCTGCAGTTTACACATGTCTACAGTATGTTGCTCTGCCAATCAAATGATTATTACAATGTAAGTTCATTAATTTGTAAACCTGACTGTGCCTCACCAGACTTGAATTTCGCTGTGTGTCACTAACTACGGTAACCTACCAAGGACCAGTTACAACCGTACACATAATACCCCCTGCTGGCAAAGATGTTAACACCACAAGAGGTAGCAGAATGTCCACTACATGAATGCAAAAATCAGGCAAATGTAGTCATCCTATATAGTAGCCATTGTGGAAACTTGAAATATTTTCCCTTCCACCTATTTTTTTTTTTTTTTGCCCTTGTTGTTGTTGATTGTTTTTTTTTGTCTGTGCAGCATTTTTTGAATATACACGCTGAGAAATAAAAATGTGCCATACTTTCAAATATTTGCAGCCGAACATAGTTTCAACCAGCGTATTTCATCAGCTAATTACTGTTATTCCTGACTACAAGTTGCTGCTTTTTTCCTATGTTTTAAACACTGCGGCTTTAAAGATGTTGCCACTTGTTCTTTTTGGTCACTAGGTTGTCAGTGGCAACTTTGGACGCACGCTGTTTTTATCTCGAGGATCTCCACAGCTGCGGTCACCATAGCTGGTGCCTAATAGCTGGCTTAGAACTGGAGCGGACCAGAAAATCCCAACCTGTAATATCTTTCTATGTACTGTAACTACTTAAGGAAACGTCAGGCATAAAATTATGCATACAAAACACTGCAGTGATCTCTTGAAACATTGTTTTGAGAGAAACTGGACCATGTTTTTAAACAACATTATTTATATAATACATACACAGAAGCAAAAGGGAGGTTGGACAGTGGTTCGTTTTGCACCCAAAAACCAACTCCTTCATATATAAACCTGAATTGAAACCAGTGAAAGTTATCTATAAAAAACACTTCCATTTCCTTTCCATATTACTGGGGTCAATACGAGGTCGCTGGAGTTTCCTCTTATCCATGAGGAATGATGAAAAGCAAATGCAGTTTGGGTAATTACAGCAGAAACCATCAATGACAAAAACAGAAAGACCTGTATGTGGGATGCAGTCCTATTTCTCGTTTTATTTTCTGCACAGTAGTAAATATGTGCTTGGCTTTGAAGCCACCGTCTTAAAGAGTCACAAAATCTGAAAACATGTGACCTAGAGAAATTACAGAAAGGAGAACGGTGCAGCTACCTCTCTCACCCTGCCCCTAATGTGTCCCACCTAATGAGTTCATCCTGTCCAAAAGGTAAGATCAAAACCTTATAGGAGCGGTCGAGTGTAAGAGCGCTTTGAACTCAGTTGGGCATTTTTAACAGACACATTTAAGGTATGATGCGTCATTTGCGGTGTGCAGAATATTTTTACTAGTATGTTTTAAAATTGCCCAACTGAGTTCAAAGAGCCCTTATAATTGATTTCAACTCCATCTATCTGCTTTCATTTTACTCTTAGCAAAGCTGTTCAGGAAATAATACATTAGGTAGGATGAATGAGGAGGTATATATCATTTTTGTTTATATCCTGCAAAGCGTCAAAGCACCCCGGTGTCAAAGCGACGTGCCGATATATATGTATATCTTTTTTGTGAGTTTAGCATTAAAATAGTGAAAGTAAGGAAAGGCCTGTTTCAGGTACACTTCAAACGCCAACACAGACCCCCAAAAATATCAAAAAAAGAAAAGTTTAAGTGCTTCCTGAAAATGCACGTAATTGTACATGCAACATGAGGAGATTTACAATCTGCAATGATGACACAAGCCAGGAAATAGCGGCAGTAAGTAAAAGAGTTCTGAGTTCCGAACAGTTCCTCTAAAGTGTAACACTTTAAGGACACCTCAAACAATTCGCCCCACCTTTAAGCCTGCAGATTTAAGTCGAGTGCAGCTCGTACAAAGACAAAATTGAGAATTGTTCTTAATTTTGCGCACACATTTTTTTTAAGGTGGGCTCTGCAATCCAAATCTTCCACTACTAAATTCCAAGGATTTCAATCAGGTAGGCCTCATTGTGCACGTTGAAGCTGTGCACGCAAGAGAGGGCTAACACAGTAAAAGCCTCAAATTCCTTGCGGCACACGGCGCGTTTCGTACACCTCTGCCTCATCTCGTAGGCACCATGCTGCCTTTGGGTCTGAAGAGAGCGAGCTGGCTGACACCTGTGTGCCGCCCGCGCTTCTCCCGGCACATCGCTTTGACACCGGGGTGCTTTGACGCTTTGCAGGAACGCTGCACCGCTATTACCTTCCAAGCATGTGTGGTTTCTTTATATATATATATATATATATATATATATATATATATATATATATATATATATATATATACAATTTAGACAGAGACTTGATTACACACAGGTGGATTCCTTTTGTCATCGTTAGTCATTTAGATCAACATTTGAATCATTCAGCACACTTCCTTTTTCGTTTTGTATTTGTTAGAGAAGTTTAAAATATCCAATAAAGTGTGTTCCACTTCATGATTGTGAGAAATGACAGTTTTTTATCTTGATGTTTGAAGTCTGAAATGTGGCAAAAGGTCACAAAGTTCAAGGGGGCCAAATAGTTTCGCAAGCCACTGTATATATTTGAACAGCTTTGCTAAGAGTAAAATGAAAGGAGATAGGTGGGGTGGAAATCAATTATAAGGGCTCTTTGAACTCAGTTGGGGATTATTAGCATATATTTAACAGTGAAAATATTCTCCATTTAACTTTTTATGCACACCCCAAATGAGGACATGATTCATTTATTATTATTTTTATGATCCTTAACAGAAACTAAGTCAACCAACAGTACAGTAAATTGCTTTAAATTATCCATTATCTGCACTGCTAATCCTCACTAGGGTCGGGGAGGTGCTGGAGACCATCACAGATTTCTTCGGGCAGTGGGCAGGGGACACCCTGAACCTGTTGCCAGCCAGTTGCAGGGCACACAGACATAAAACTCACTTGATCATTCACACTTACGGACAATTTGGACCGGCCAATTAAACTGACACACATGTTTTTGGAATGTGAGATGAAACCGGAGTGCCTGGAGTAAAACGACGAATGCACGTGGAGAATATGCAAACTCCGGCTGGTAGCTTAAGCCCATGACCACAGAACCGTATCGCAGTCGCGCTTACGCCTCAGCTGTCGTGCCGTCTGCTTTAGATTGTATTCATTCAATTCAGAATCTAATTCGGTGGTCATTTAATCGGCCAAGGGATAGGGTTAACGATTTCCCAATGATTTAATTTGAGATAGCCTCATATTGTCTCTAACATTTATCATAAAGCAAGCAATACTCTAAACATATTTTAAATTAGCTTTAAATTATTGATTTCGCTGTTCAGTTATATGGATAATGACTGATCAGTCCAGAAGGAAAACAGGCACACAAATCAATAATGCACGTGTTTTAAGTAAAAAACTACATTTTTACCATGACCAGGATAATTGAATCACATGAAAAGATAACAGGACATTGTTGACACAAGCCCTCGCGGTATAAGAAAATGGTAATGGGGAAGTAAATGGAGTTCCAATAATGAAATGATTGATAGATAAACCCATGGTTAAGATAATCAACTTATTTAAATGACTGGGGATGCTTTCATTGAATGTCAGATATGTCATATGATTTGTCCTTGCACCAAAACTGTCCGTTGTGAAATCTATTCTTGGTTTACTTCACCTGAACAAAATGCATCTTGTTGGAAGAGTTTTTTGAGAAGGATGGTGTTGGGTCTAAAACAACCACTGAAGTGTTGGAGAGCTAAAAGATGATTGGCTGACCGTAGAAGAAATTCAGGCCAAGACTTGTTTTGTATTTTTACAACTACAGTTGGAGAAGAAGCGCGAGAAGCGGATAATTTACTCGCTGGCCAAAACTCCTTCTGACTTTCCCCCAGCCTGCCTTTGTGTTTTATTGAGATCACAAGACAAAAGACAAAAGATAAGATTAAAGATCCCATCCCCCTGGAAAGTTACCAACACCTTCAAACAAATGAAATGAAATGATCTGCATTTATATAGCACTTTTCAAGTCAATGACTTCCCAAAGCGCTTTACAGTGTGCTTCACATTTCCCAATAGCGGCCTTGTATTGCAGCCATGTAAGACGCTAACCTGCTTATTGGGGGTATTAGTGGGGGTTCAGTGTCTTACCCAAGGACACTTCGACATGTAACACGGACAAGCCGGGATTCGAACTGGGATCCCTTGATCCCAAGACGAGCGCTCTACCTCCGGAGCTACTGCCGCCCCAAAGACAGGGAGACTAAGAGACACCAAAAGGGAACATCAAACTGATTAGAAATACACACCTTGAGCAAATACGTTTAAGCCTACTTTACAGATGGCAAGCCAGAAGACAGCGACCTTCTGCTTTCAGGTTTGGGCCGCATGGATTCTCGGCCCTTTGAAGAAACAGAAACCAGCACATGCTCTCCCAATGAATATGCCATAAATGAATGATTTTTCCTGTCGTTGACTAAATATTGTGTTCCATCATAAACCTCATCGAATATAGAAAAAGGTTTGCCCACCCTTGGTCTTTATGATTGGTATATTCATAAAACATTTTTCCCCAGAAATTTACCCCGAATATCCATTCTTTTGAATATAAATGTTTCCTGTAAATTTTGACACAAATGAAATCATGTTGGGGAGTTAATAAATTAATGAATATAAAAGAACAAATCCAAGAAGAAATTATTTGGGTATTAGTAATGGGATGATGTGCAGTTACTTTACTGATACTTCAACTGCACTCATCTTTGAAGTGTGCATCAGCTCTTTTTAAACATTTCTGTTCGGCAAGTGCCTTGCTTTTTTCATCCGCCTTCCGCGGAACATCTTAATAGTAATCTTTCTACCTGAACCCGTCCCTTGGTATTTTTCAGCAGCTCAGGCATCCTCTGACAAAATGCCTTTCAGGGCCCGGATAACAGCTCTTCCTGGCAGCGGCGGCACACCAAGGTCCTGCAATACATAGGGGTTCTCATATCCTGTCAAATAATAAGAAATGAAGGAAGGGGGTGTAATTCGGTCAGCCTAGATGATATTATGTCGCTGCTATGATGAGAATGCCTCCTGAGGAGTGATTTCTGGGAACACGGTCATCATTCACTCACTCAGCACCGAATTCCAGAAGGCGAGCGCAACGGCGATCATATCATCATGGCCTTTATTAAAGATGCTTTTTTGTAGCCAATTCAAATGCTTTGCCTTGAATACACAGAGAAATAGAGAAATAATTAGTGTCGGACACATCAGTGATAAGTTACAGTTACTAGTTATTTCATTCTATAGGAATTTTAATCTTGTCTTTTCAAAAATTGGAACATGCTTACAGTCTGGGTGAAGTGCTTGTTAAAGCTTGAAATTGTTGCCATGTTTGTCAGAAAGTCTGTTTAAAATTTTCACCGACACTGCTCTCTGGTGGCTTTGCCTTTTTTTCTTTCTTTGTGATAAATTGTTGCCGGCATTAAATTGTATGGCATGTCTTATGAAGCACATAGCCCCCCGCGGGTTGCGCCCACGAGGACAGGTGCATGCTACACTTAAACAGGGCACTACTAATTGTGTTATAGTGCAATTATCACGTACGTACCCTTACGTACAGAATTTATTATGGGCCATGCTAAATATTAAAGTAGCGTTTCCAAGTGGTAAATAGCAATTGGAAGATATTCATGCAACCTAAAATTTAAGTTACATGTTATTATTTTTAACCCAACACCTAATAATTTTGGTAGCCTAGATGGTAGGATGCCCGCTTAGGAGACTCGGAGGTCGCTGGTTCAAGTCTCGGCCGAGTCATCCCGAAGACTTACAACATTGGTACTCATTGCCTTCCTGCTTGTTCCATTCCATTCCATTCTTCTTCTATTCATACATCCTGATAAATTCACTTACAAGATTAAAAATCGCACATTTAAATCACAGAAAAATAAAAGATTCAAGCCAGATGTTTTATTTTTAGTACTTGATAAAATTGTAAAATTGTCTTTGAAAGTCTTTAAAAAGTGCTTGAGTTTAGTACTAAACCCTGCATTTTTCTTAGCCTGCACAATTTTCAGAGCTTGCAAATGAACACTTAGCTCAGACTCTCAACATGCATTCTTTCTCTGGGCTTTAAATCACTCATTGTCCATTTCAGGGTACAGTCTAAGACATTTTCATTTTTTTTTCTCCGGGCATAGTGTAGTGCAAAAGTAATTTCACAAATGAAAAAAAAATATATATAGCACACTTTTACTGTAAAATCTATCTATCTATCTATCTATCTATCTATCTATCTATCTATCTATCTATCTATCTATCTATCTATCTATCTATCTATCTATCTATCTATCTATCCATCTATCCATCTATCCATCTATCCATCTATCCATCTATCCATCTATCTATTTATCTATCTATCTATCTATCTATCTATCTATCTATCTATCTATCTATCTATCTATCTATCTATCTATCTATCTATCTATCTATCTATCTATCTATCTATCTATCTATCTATCTATCTATCTATCTATCTATCTATCTATCTATCTATCTATCTATCTATCTATCTATCTATCTATCTATCTATCTATCTATCTATCTATCTATCTATCTATCTATCTATCTACCCATCTATCTATTGATCTACCGATCTATCGATCTATGTAGCTATCGATCTATCTAGCTATCGCTCTATCCAGCCTTCAGTCTACTTTGTCTAGCTATCTAGCGACCTAGATATCTAGCTATGTATCTAATCTAATCTAAATCCAAACTACTTTAAAAAGATCACAATTTGTGTGTGTGTGTGTGTGTGTGTGTGTGTGTGTGTGTGTGTGTGTGTGTGTGTGTGTGCGTGTTTGTGTGTCTTTAGATTAGTATGTGACTTAGAGATGTGTGACTTATTTTGTGAAAGTTTACACGGTTGTACTTCAGGCCTCTGCAAGTATCTTTAGCGACCAACAATATTGATTAACACACGCTTTTGTGTATAACCATATTTGGCGCTGCTTGCAGATTTTCGGCGCTCCCTAGTGGCTCCCCGTCGCTTGTTCAACAAACCATGACTAACAAAATAGAATGCCCAGCAACGCCAAGCCCGGCAACGGCCATATTGCTTGTTAACCAAAGAATAGTGTGACATTTGCGTGAAGCGCATGATCCCCTCCGGAGTGCACTTTGCCAACTGCAATTATTTTTAGCTCCGATCAATCAGGTGGATTTAATTGTCATGTCGCCGCCACGCCGCTTTGTCAAGACGGATGGAGTGCATTCAACTTTGAGTTTCTCAGGTTTGTGGGATTTTTTTTCAGGATAAACAGAAAAATCACTATATCAATTTCACAACTGAACATTATACGACCTGTTACGAACTTTTGAAAATATTTCTCTAGGCTTTGTGTGGCCAATCAGAACCTGAACTGCAAACTTAAAAAGAGGCTGTTTGAGCCATGCATAGATGTACATAGTCTCTGATTCCTTTCCTATTTTTGGCAAACGTTTATCAAGGGCAGGAGGGTGATATGTCTTTAGTTTAGTACACATTCTATATAAGGAGAAAAGACATCAACGTATCTTGAATTTGCAAGGAGAACAGCAGAAATCTCAATCCTCAGAAAATAAATTTCAACCTGTTTAAAAAGTCCTCTCCTGAGACCTTCGAATGTTATTATATATCGTAGGTTACGAAAGCAGATCCGACCTAAAAGTTGCAGAATTTAAAGAACAGCAACATGATTGGCCTAAAGATGTCAACAGTGCATAATAGCCAAAATAACAAAATGGCACCCTATGAAACCTCCTTTGCAGGTTTCCAATATTAAAAACACGATAGCCTATACCTATGAGGGGGAAAGGTCATATAGACACAGGTTCAAATACATAAAATGGTTTCAAGCCGAGTGTCACATTTAGTCTGGTGAACCTAATTTAAACGACTGAAATCAAATTGTAAGCATCAAAACATAATCATCTTTTCAACAGGCAAAATAAGCATATTTATTTCATTAAAAATCCTTAGAGTATGGATATTAAATGAAAGAGGGCATCATCAGTAGCCTGCTGTTTTATTTTTGCAAATGTGTGTTACATTTACTTTAAAGAACAAATTAATTAAATTATTCCCTTTCGTTTTATAAACTGAAATACATAATTTTAATACAATGTTATTGAAATACAACAAAGTGTAAAATGTATTTACCAAAAACAACACTTTCTTTAAGGAGATGTTACATACAGCGATACAAAAAGTAAAACAAATGTATTATTTAGTTACATGTCGGAAAATGTTAAATGAAAAAAGCATTTTTTTTTTCTTCTCCATAGATCCGTAAATTGTAAACATAATGGTAATTCAAATTATTATCAGAAATCTTCTATTACACATTTTTCATACCAAAACAAATAGTCAGATATTGGATAATCGGGGATACAGATACCGCATAATCCAACCATGAGTACCGTTTTTTTCTGCACTAGAAGGCGCACTGGATTATAAGGTGCACCCACCTGAAATAGTCTTTTGTGATGTGGGTGGGTGTTTGGGTACCTTAACCACTAGGGTAGTAGGTGCTATTTCCTGTGATGTTTCCTGGGCAATTACAACCTGGTGCCACCCATCTCTCTCCAGGCCATCAGATATCTCAACCTAGACTAAAACGGGAACCTTTCATGTGTTAGGCGATTGTACTAACCAATGCACCACGGATTATTCATTATTTAGGTAGCAAATTTAGATTAAAGTATTTTTTTTTCAAAGAACATAAATTAACATTCAGAAATCTAATGTCACCACAAATCATCATTAATTCATTCATAAATGCTAACTTTACTGTCCTCACTCCAATGTGCAACAACAAAAAGTTGAGGAGAGCTTTCAAACTTTTTAGCAACAAACAATTAGCATTTTAACCAAGAGAAGATACTCCAAGAGCACTCAATATGTTTGTCAAAGGCAGAACGGTGACCTTACACTGGCACAAATGATTGTGAACCAAACATTATCTCTATTTAATAATAACCTATATTTTTTGTTGACAATATCTCTCTACTATTTGTAATTGCAACATCTATTGCAGCCTGGTCATCCTGAAAGGGGGATTACCACATGTGCAGTCCCTTCTCAAGGTTTCTTCATTTTCCTCATGTTGAGGTTTTTGAGTTTTTCCTTGCCCTCATGTAGGTTTCAGATTAGGGGATGGTGTAATAATAGTCTGTGCAATAACCTGTGCAGACTATTAAGACTATTTGTGATTAAGGGCTATACAAATAAAAATGACTTGACTTGACTTGACTATTTGCTTAACCATACACAATTTTTTTTTAAATTAAAATATCTCAAATACTTGACAGAACCCTGCAAATTGGACGAATAAAAAAAAAAAAACTACAGTTGCAGTTTAGTTATTGTAAGAACCCCTTACATTATTGGTTAAAATTAGAAGTAAGATCTTGAGCTCGAGCCCGACCCGAAATTTGGGCTTAAAAATCAAAGTCAATCAGTAAAAGCTGGGTTTCATTCTCGTTTACTTTTGTTCTAAAGTATCCACCATTCTTTGTTATTTGTTTCATTTTCATTGTGGAGGACCCACGCATTGGATTCCGTTCACATATCGCACAGTCTGCGCTGGCTAGTTATTAGCGGTGCCGTCGGACCAAGAGAAGCGGACATGGGCCGCGCGAGAATGGGAGGAAGGAAAAGCCATCTTGCTCCATAGTCTTCACGAATTGAATATGAAAATTCGGGTTAACTTTGAGCTTGGTCACATAGATCAAGTTAATGTGTTTGGCTCGGGCAGGGTCAGGCTTAAATACATGCGGGACTGGTCAGGTTTAGGCCTTATTTTACCTATGGTTGAGATGTAACAATAATGTTTGTACAATTAACAATTTGACCCAAGTGGGCACACAAAGGCCACTTTAAATATTTATCAAAGGCAGAAGAGTTACTGTAAGCATTTCATCTAAGGTTAACTATGCATTTCCAATTGTATCGACTATATAGTTCTGTATATAAGCAGTGTCTGAAATAACGTATGCCCTTTTGCGTCGGGCATACAACTTACAAAGCCGACAACTTTTTCAAGCAAAAAAAAAAAAAAAAGATTTCGGGTTGTTGTTTTTTTTTTTTTGTTTTGTTTGTTTTCCAAATCAAATGTTTGCTTTATCCCGATTTTGAAATGTTCGTTCGGTTTGGAAATTTCTGTTCGTTTTGCAATTTGCATACTGGGCAGCCAATCAGAAGCCTTCGTGCTTCCAGACTCTCCCGAGCGTTATAAGGTCATGCATTTGCAAATCATTTCCCCAAGTAGATGTACAGAGAACACAAGAAAAATCAATAAGTGGTTAGGAATCAAGCCAAAACCTTAGCCCCAGAAGAAATATTGAAAAGAAGCTAGCAAAATTTATGACGCTACAAAATGTAAACGTACATTTAAAGCATCGTGGAAAGAGGAGTTCACTTGGCTTGTAGCAGACCACTCAACGCAAACATTGCATGAATGAAGATGAGTAAATACAGGTACATACTGATGGCAGATGGAAAACAGCGATGTCATATACGTGCAATTAATGTTATAAGTATATTTATAATAAACTTGATTTTAAAGTGTTGTTTTGTTATTTATTCTTATTATCAACCCTTAATACTTTGCAACAATGTTTTTTTTTTTTTTGCGATTAGTTGTCTTATTGTGTTTCAAGTTGGGAAAAATTGGGCAGGCAACTTTATGGCTGGGCAGGCACATTTTCAGTTGTCTACCCTGGTGTCCGGTAACTGTTTGTCATGAGTTTCAGACACTGACAAAAGGCGCACAGGATTTTAGGCACATTTTCAAACTTTTGGCAAATTTGGATTTTTCAGGTGTGCCTCATAATACTTTAAATCACATTTCATTTGATTGGTGATGTATTAAAGGTCAGCTAATGATCAAGAAAGTGTTGCACTGAATCATATTGCTGTTCTCTTTCTTACATCCTGAGACCAAAACTCTATTGTCAGGTTTCAAAAAGGAATCTCTCAGAGGGAAGTGGCATTAGCATTGGCAGAGTTTTTTTAAAAGAGAAACTGAAAAAAAGTCTTAAAAGGAAATGTGAGTCATTGAAAATGCATCCGGAATGCACGTGTCCTGTTTCCCACTGAGTAAAAAATTGTATGCAGAATGATTATGACAACAAAGTAGAATAAAAAAAAGTTGTCTTCAAGCTAGGTAAGGATAAGGTTCGTAAGCTCAAGCCGTATGGGTTTTCGGCGCAACGCAAAGCAATAAAAACGAATAAACAAGCGCAGATTTGAAAGGAGTGTTTTTCCCGTGACGACCGTGAGTCAGCTAATGGCAAGGCTTGACTTTTAGCCGGTGAGGTGTGTAATCAAAGGCCGATGATATGATTGTTGCCGCTCAGCGCACACAAATTACAGGTGCCATAAATAGAGAGGCGGCGACGGTGGGGTAATCTTGCGCGCGTGTGCCTGGAGTGTTGATTTCAAACCGTCGACGTGCGCTCTTGTTGCTACTTTGATTTGCCACCCGTCTTCTTGTAGACGGTTCAAAACCTTCCACAGAGTTTTTGATGTAGCATGTCATGGGGAATTGCCTTTTTGACAAACGGGTGAAGTGTTTGTGCAATCGGTAATTAGTATTAGAATTATCCTTATTCTCATTGACACTTAAGAGACAAAAATACGATAAAAAGCAAGATAAATAGGCGTTATCCTTTTTGTGCAACTCGCAGTGTTACTGAATGCTACAAATCTTCCACACTTTAGCAAATTACGCACTTCGCTTTTTCTGTGAAAATTACAAAAAAAAACGGGAAAAAAGTTAGTATTTTTGTATTGACAATTTTAATTGTTGAGTGGTATTCATGGTGCAATAGTATCTTCTGCCGGACACTTGCAGCAACAGCAACTTTGGCATCTTCTTTTTGAACAAATTTTAACTTAACTTTAAAATGCTACAACAAACAACAGTTCAAGATCTAAAAATTCTATCCGTACATGCTGAAATATGATTTTCAATGTTTGGCAGCTATGAACTCAATAATCACATGCTGGGAGAAAAATTATGGTCATTGATAAGTTTAGTAGTAGTGGATTTTGAACCGGCAAGAAGGACATGGAGAGATGCCATTAGATATAAAGTCCAACCTGTTCTAAAGGCCCTCCCTCAGCCCTTTCTTATGAATTACATCTCCTTGGTTACAAAATAGGTTCCGCCCTCAAGGGTATGCTAAAATGAACAGCAGCAACCTGATTGGCTGTTAGCAACAATGATGTAACAGTCAAAAGCAACGAACGACAGTGCGTAATGATAGTCAGAATAACGAACTGGCATCCTATGAAATCTCCTTTGCTGCAGTCCAATATAAAAAACCTAATAAACTTAGCATTTCGAAAAACCCTTTTTATGCACCTGTGAACTACTAAACTGTCTTTCCAAAAATGTCATATGTCCGAGGTCCATGAGCTTCCTTACTTAGCCAATCCATTACGCCGAATGAATAATGATGAACCGTGAGTCATCTCGAGTTTGCCTTCAGGGCTGATTGGTATTTTACAGCTTAGGCAGTTACGCAAGACTTCGCTGGAAAGCAATTTCCCACGTAAAGGAGTACAGTGCATAAGAAAAAGTCACGAGTGTTAAAAGAGCAGGGAATAAACGACATCACTCAGCGCTCGCCAGAGTGCAAAACGAAATATTTGAGACAGTTGGCAGGTGGAACAGCTGCCGTCTGTGTACCTTCCTCAAAGTTTTCATAACAAAGAAAAACAAAGGTGAAGAAAGTCATCACAAAGTTCCAAAACAATCTTTCCATCCCTCTGCCTCACAAGGCAGAGACAAATACCCCACAAGGACACGACAGTGAATAAATTTGAGAAGCCTGTAAGAATCATCCAGCAAATCGTTTGGATGGGCCCATGCTGCCAAATGACTGATATTGATGTGCTTGCATTATATATTGCACTGCTATCGGCATATGAATAATGTGCTGTTTGGGTAAAATAAATGACTTGCATTTCATGCTCGGCACAGCGCCGTTGAATAATGGCAGCTCGGGTGGGCAACCGGGACGCACTTTTTCGTGATAGCGGCAGTCACTTTATTCACTTTGGCTTGACGTGCAACATGAGGTGGAACGCCGTCAAGAGTAAGGCGGGACATGATTGTGATTGAATACAAGCTTGTCTGCTATTTAAAATATTTGAAATGTTTGGAACGCTAGGATTCAGAATTTTACCTTTAGGGGCCGGTCACACAGACATTTACGGCTGAATCACGGCCAGAAATTTCTGCCTTTGAGGCGGACGCCATTGGACGCACTAAGATCGCCATTCAGACGAGATACAGCGGTGCTTAACACGCAGTCGAAAATTCGCGCGCAGGTGGCAGCGCGTAATTATTTGGCACTGCTCAAATTTTCAGAGCGCGGGCACACAGCCTTTCACGAGCGTACTGAGGCTGAACCACGGACAGAAATTTCTGGCCGTGAAGCAGATGCTGTTGAGCGCTGTAGCACGTTTAGAGACCGCCATATAGACGAGATAGAGCAGTGCTTTACTCGCGGTCGGAAATTTTCACGTGGTTGGCCGCGTTCAAAACTTTTGAGCTGCTCAAAAGTTTGAGCACGTGTTAAACCGCGTGCCGCACACGCGGTCAACACGAGGAAATGACGCGGAAATGACGCGCAAACGACGTGCTCTGGCCGCGGCCAGGGCGTGCTTACACATGGGTAGGACGGGAAATTTCAGCGGGTAATCGTGGGTGGAGCATGGTAATAGCATGTTTTGCGCCTGTATCGCGGTGTTATTACGTGAAATTAGCGTGTTACGCGTGTGACAGTCAAACGCCTTTCTCCGCGTATAAACAGCGCGAATGCCGAGCATCAGTTGTGCTCGTGACGTCAAGGGGGTGAACATGAGCGTAGTTTCTCTTCATTTCGAATAAATCTTTCGGTGCATTCGCAATGATCGCAGCAAGGCTTTAGGGCTAGGACCTTAGCTTGGCCTTTTGGCTGAGAGTAAGAATCCCGGCTCCTAAGCTTTGTAGCGTATTATGAAATGATCGATAATAGATAGTGATTAAAGAAGATAGACCAACAACACTTAAACCCCCCCCCCCCACGTCAGCGTAGTGACCTCGTCTTAATCCAATTTTATTTTTTGACATTTCTTTACAAGATAATAAAATAAAGATGATGCTATTGCTTGAAATCTTGATTTTCACGGGACTGTGTCTTGTGCGATTATGATTTTTACAGCCCGGTGCTGAGATTTGCATACCCTCGCTACTACAAACACATTTACCTCGTCTCATCTCACTTTTAGGGAAAGTAATGGCGAACATAAAACTAAAACCACTTCGTCTTGCATTTGTTGGAAATGAAATACAACTTAAACCATTCCGTTTTTGTTGTGAACGTAATCGAACCGTAAATTCTCCCCCCCTTGCGTGAACGCGCATTCTGCTGCGCTTCCAACGAAAGCGATCGTATTCTATATAAAACGCTTATTAAAACTATAATGCGAGCTAATTATAACAATTGGGAGATCCTTGTCTATATAACGCGTTTATTTAAACAATAAAGTGCGATCGTATTCTACAAAATGCGTTTGTCAACGCGGATGAAAAAGTCACCAACGTCAATGCACGCTTCCAACAGAAGCGATCGCAGCAGAATGCACGTTCACGCGAGGGGGGTGGGGGGTGGATGTGTTGCGTAGGAGTCGGATTTGGGCACAACACCGGCTCGGGAGCTTTTATACCCGTGGTCCACACGAGAAAATGACGCAGAAATGACGCGATGAGGAAGCGGAACAGTCGCCGGCGTCTTTTTTCCGGCCATACCACAGATGAACGGCGGGTTGGCCAAATTTGCGCATTTTCCATCCCGGGCAACCACGGGCAAAAAAAAAACGCAAAATTTTAGCCGTAATTCAGCCGCAAATGTCTGTGTGACCGGCCCCTTACCAAGACCACTCACGGGTGGTTGGTTCGTGTCTAGTGAGCTATAGTCAGATTTATAAACAAATAGACTTGCATCTTATAATTTGATTGGCAGAGCAAGAAAGGAATCAATAAACCAGGGACCACCAACCTTTTTAAAGCTGATTTACATTATTACAAGCTTCACAAACCTGTTCCACTGTCTTTGAATAAGTTGATTTAGGATGGCTTAAGGAGCAAATGTTAAAGAGGATCTACAGAGCATAAGTAAATGGAAGGAGACCAAGAGAAAGGCTGGGATTGACGTGTATGGATGGTGTTATGAGTGCACTGCAGGAAAGAGGTTTAGATATAGTGGAAGCTAGAGATCTTGTTTCTAATAAGAATGAGTGAAGAGGTGTTGTAAAAGTATAGTGGGATGTTTAGACCTAGCCCAAGTAATGGGCAGGGTACCTGTATGATGCGGCAGGGGTAAACCAGTGAAAGCTGTCAGGCCCTGCTGTTGAACAGAAGAGTGTGTTGTGTCACCGTGACCCGACTGACATGGCCGCTTTCTTGTGTCCCGTTTCACCTGGAGGGACGAAAGCATGACCAACTTGGGTGCCGAGGTGCTTAACTTGTTTGGGTGTTTGGGCATTTGGGTTGGCTATGGTTCCAAAAATATTTTGTGTGTTTTTTACTATTTTTTCCCTTTTTCTATTTTATTTTTTTTGTGTGTGTGTGTGTTTTTCTTGCTGTCGGTCACCCCTCTTGAGGGATATGACCAGGGTAGATAGATAGATAGGATTGCTTTAGCAGCCTTTTTCCTTGAAATTTTGGTGCAAAGTCCTGATCTGTTTAGTCGTTGGTGCCTTCTTTGAAAATGTGTAAAGAAGGCACCCTGTACTGTCTTTAGTGACTGAGTCCAAGCATACTTTTAACACGCAAAATGCCCCTTTCTTTTGAAGTGAATGGCATTTTTTAACCTGTAAATATAAAAATGTTAAAAGTAATACACAAAAACGTGAAGCGTGTCTACACGAGATTTTCACAAAATTTAAGGTCATTCCAACTAAAACTGTCCAAATGATCGGCCTACGAAACGTGATCAAACATTTCGGAACACCCTGTAAAATTACAACTTATGGTATTACTATGTTCTCGCTATGTTATTAAAAAGTTCTAATTATTAGACCAACCACAGAAATAACAGGTCAGTTAGAAATCAAATGTACCAGATAATGGCAATGACACATCACTGGTAAGCTATTTTCACAGCATGTGCACAAGCTACATATGTGTTCTCAGGGGGTTAACGGGGGCCTGTGGGCACCACGTTGGAGACCCCTAACATAAACTGTGGGAATGAATAAAATATTTTATTGCCTTACATTTAAAAAAAAATGAAGTCTGTACGCTGCTCCTTTTGAATAAAAATGTCCACAGAGTGGTATTCCTCCATTATAAGAAGTATAAAAAGTCCATCGAACAAAAAAATAAATTATTGAATGGCTTGACTTGCGGTTAGCCTGCTAATACTATCACTAATCCTATGGTATGCTTAAGTCTGTGTCAAATCAGAATCATTGGTCTGACTATGCCTCATTCTGCATATCAAAACACTCAGCACATTAATACATTACGTACTGCTCCTTTTGAATAAAAACATGAGTTGAAACTATACAAAAGTACTTAACATGGCTTGATTTGCTGTTAGCTTGCTAATACTATCACTAATTCTATTGTTTGAGGCTGAGGTGTTTGCCAAATCAGAATCATCAGTCTCACTATTGCTCTCTGCATAGAGAGCAAAGGAATCGAGGGTCTCACCCTGCATCTTCAGACACATTTCTTAAAAAAATACAAAAATGAAACCAAAAACAAATAATTTTACTTGATAAAATATTACGATGCAGTCAAGAAAAACTGTTCTAAAGGAAAAATGTTTTCCATAAAATAAATATGTTCAATCAGCAAAATTATCTGCTATGTACCAGTGCTGGCAATTTTGAAAATTTTAATGATTCTTTTTAACTTATTATAAAAATAAAGTATAGTATAGTATTGCAATGAGCATAATCATTTGGGTCATTTAACACACTATTAGTTACCATGAAACATCATATTAAAATATAATCGGACAAAATGACCACAATATTCATCAAATAGAACAGGAGATGTATTTTTGCAGTGTAATTTCAAATATAATTCACACTAATGCCTGCTAAATAATGATGAAAGTCAGCTTCTTAAAACGATGCATTGTTGTACTGGCTGTCAGTGCCACAAAATGATTTGCCTGAAAAAAGGGGACCAGGCAGTAATTACGATTTAGCAGAACTGTCATGTCTGGCCGGTTGCCATGGCGCCCAGCTGGCCCCGCCAATAGACTCCGGCTTACTCGCATTGACTGATTGCTTCTTGAGAGTATATAAACGCGTCCTTTGAAGGGTGCGTTGCTGGATCGTTTGTTATACTTGTTAAACTTTGGTGAGACTTCTGTGAGATTTCTGCAAGTTCTGTTTAATTCTGAGAAATGCCTAGTCTGTAAATCTGCCTGCATTTGATCCGGTTTTGGTTTTGGTCTGATCCGTTTTGGACAACTTTTCATTTGTTTGGATTTCTAATCCACTCCGCGACCATCGATCCCTGGATCGAGTGTGCGCGCCCTCCTCATCCTCCCCCAATAAATTGTGAGTACATCCACGAGAATGGGTCCTTATTTCCCGTTCCCCGCTCCGCTACGTGACAGAACGATACAGCCAGTTTTGGACCCAGCGGATGCTAGCAGCAGCGCAAATTGGGGAAAGCTAGACACTCCCTACGCTCTCCAGCAGTTGGATCGGATGGAAGGCGACGTCTGGCGATCGCCCAGTGATGTCACCGCCCTTCAACTGCAGGTCGAGCAAACTCAACGGAGCATACAGCGCCAGATGGAGCAATTAGCTCAGCGGACTGAGTTAATGTCCCGTCAGCTGAGTGAGCTCCTGTCGGCAACGGCCCTGCCTCCCGAGGCCCCTTCTCCGGCCGTGTCGTCACCTTTCCTGCCCACTCGAACCACGACCCCGCCCGAAGTGGCAATTGCTGTGCCTCGAATAGGGTCTCCGGAAAGACTTGGCGCCGAGCTGTCCGAGGTCGCCATCGACCTCAACGCCTGCCTGTCCCGACATCCCTCCGTCCGTCTGTCTCGACGTCCGCCCGTCCGCCTGCCTTCCCACCAGTCTCGAGATCCGTCCGTCTGCCTGTCTTGACATCTGCCCGTCCGCCTGCCTTCCCACCGGTCTCGAGATCCGTCTGTCCGCCTGTCTCGACGTCCGTCTGCCCGCCTGTTCCGATCTCCGCCTGCCATGCCTGTTTGTCGACCTGTCTGCCTGTCTGACTCCCCTGCTCGCCTGTCTGACTCTCCTACTCGCCTGTCTGACTCCCCTGCTCGCCTATCTGACTCCGCTTATCCCCAGTCCGACTCCATCGCCAGTCCGACTCCACTGATTGCCAGTCCGACTCCGCTGATCGCCAGCCTGCTCTCCTGATTCACCCGTCCGCCTGTCTGATTCTTCTACCCGCCGGTCCGACTCGTCTGCTCGCCACTCCGATTTGTCCGCCTGCCGGTCCTGCCTCTCCGCGTTCCTGCGTTTTCAGAGGCTGGAGTGGGGCCACCTTCTTCGGGAGCATCGGCCCATTCTGGGGGGCGATGTATTTGGTTTTTTTGGGACCTCAGGGGCTGTCCCTTGAGGGGGGATTCTGTCATGTCTGGCGCGGTTGCCATGGCACCCAGCTGGCCCCGCCCATGGACACTGGCTGACTCACATTGACTGATTGCTTCTTGACAGTATTCAAACGCGTTCCTTTGAAGGGTGCGTTGCTGGATCGTTTGTTATACCTGTTAAACTTTAGTGAGACTTCTGTGAGATTTTTGCAAGTTCTGTTTAAATCTGAGAAATGCTTAGTCCGTTAATCTTCGTGCGTTTGATCCCGTTTTGTTTTTGGTCTGATCCGTTATGGACAACTTTTCTTTTGTTTGGATTTCTAATTTACCCCGCGACCATCGGATCGAGTGTGCGCACCCTCCTCATCCTCCCCTAATAAATTGTGAGTATGTCTATGCGAATGGGTCCTTATTTCCTGTTCCCCGCTCCGCTACGTGACAAGAACTGGCACGCATTAAAATAAAGTGCAGATCATCTTCACAGTGCAGTAAACAAGCAAGTCACTGTATGACTCCGGCTAGCTTTAATGCTAGCACAACACAACCCTCAACGAAATTATGGCTGGACTCTGACTCCGACATATCTTTTTAATCAATCCTCTCTTCTACCATTGGCTGGGACAGAAATCTCAGATTTATGAATCAAGCCTTCCCCACTTTAAATAAAAAAAAACGTTTTCTTCTTCCATTTCATTAAAAAAGAGATGCTATGCCAGCTCTGTATTGCAGGCAGTGCAAACGCAGGGAAGCATTTTCCATATGTTGTCGATGATGAAGCAGGCAGGCCCAATTGTGAACCCCCCCTCTTGTGCATTCTCAGTTGAACACTTGCCATCAGTGTGATTAACATAGAAGCCAATTTTAGATTTCCCTCACACTGAAGACAGTCATTTGGGGATTTAGTGCTGATAAATGTTGGAAAAAGGTGTAATTAGCGTTATTCAAGCTGCTCTGCGAGGAGCTCTGGCCGGGGGATATTTTTCCATGTGTTCTTCCAACCCTTCCTTTTCTCCAACGTCCCCCCTGACCTGCCTTTTATGGCTGCCTATACTCCTTACTAATATATTTTTCTTTCCTTGTTGCAAATCCTTGGAGAGGGCCACACACCTGTATAGCCAAGAGAAATTGCTTTTCTTATAATATCTGTGCAACATATTGTTTTCTCCCCAAAGTGAGTTGTGTTGTATGTTTTAAGAAAACTGAATTAATTTAGCACTACCAAATAGTAAGAGTGTTCTGTAGTCACGTACAACAGTTTGTATACAATTATGAAATATGTGTTTTCTATGAAAACTGCAAAATAATTGAAAAATCAATCCAGCGATGATCATTTTTGAATTGACAATTGGATTGTTCCTTGGTTATTGGTTATTTCTTTTTAATATTTCTTGCAATATCTGAACAATAATTTTAGTTTTCCTTGAGGTAAGTTGTATGGTGTGTATTAAGAAGAAAATTGAATGAATTCAGTGCTACAAAAAAATATGCATCTTCCATGACAGTTTACCATGACAGTTTATGGCAAATAATGAAAAATCAAGGGGGGCGTGGGGGTAATCAAGCAATGTTTATTTTTGTAGTCGAACTGTTTTTTCTTCCTGGGTTATTGATAAGTTTACTGTGTTTTTATTATTGGACACCTGCAAAAGAGATTGCACGTTGTGAACTTTTGTTTATTGTGAACCGTTTACATCATTGTCAATATTGGCCAATCATGTTGATGGTCTTTGATTTCCACACCATTTAGGTCAATTCTGCTTTTGGAACTTAGGGAGATTTGATAAAATGAAAGTGCTCACTGTCAGAGGGACCAGAACGGAACAGGAAACCCCAGAGTGTTCGTTACAGTTCTTTATTTAGGGAAGCATACAGGGCTAGCGGGGGACGCGATTGCTGTCGGACGTCAGCAGCGGAGCAGGGATAGTAGCTTCGGAACACGTAGCCAATCGGAGTGCGGAAGTCTAGCAGGTCAAGTTTACCGGGACTGGAGAGAAAATCGTAGCGTGGGACGGAAGCAGGCAGAATCAGGTAAACATATCAAGACGGAACAGATAATCAGGAGAGTCATACAGGCTACAAACGTAATCCTCAGACGAAGAGGTCTGGGAGTAGCGTGCTTAAGAAGGGAGAATTAGCCAATCAGAGGGCGTCCACGTGATTGCTCCAGGTGACTCGAGTTAGCAATCACGACACTCACAGGAAGAATTTAGAACAGGGTTCTCTACCTTGTCGAATTACAAGTTAAAACTCCATTGATATTCTTACCCCTTATTTTGAGAGATTATTGTAACCTTGAATATGTAATTAAAAGAGGAGGATCAGGGAGGGCATCAGAAACGAGAGATAGAAGTTTCTTATCTGAAGGCTTATCTTCTCTGTTCTCCTTGCAAGAAATCCACTGATGTCCTCTTTCCTTATTTTGAGTGTCTACTATACTTTAAGCTTAACAGTTATTTATTAATGCCATCTGCTGCACACTTGCAAAATCAGAAAATGCTACTGTCTGAATGCTTTTTAATTTTTGACCGTTCTATGAATTGGGGTCATTTTTGGGGGTTTAATATTGTATTATCTTTAAAGTACGTATATATTTTACCCCAAACAAATACTAAATTAAAAACACATCTATTGTAATTTTGCCCCTGATTTCCCCGAAAGGGGTCAAAAACTTGACTAACTATATGTTCAATGTTTTCGGTAAACAACTTCATAGTAAGACATAATATTTAATTAACATCATCAAAAAATGGACATTTATTGTAATGTAGTCCTTGGCTTGGCGCAAAAAGGGTCAAACATTTCTCAAGTGTTTTACATTTTTTTTTTAGAGATACCAATTTTATAAAATATAAGTTCAACGAGATCCTAAGCATTGGTTGTTTTTTTTAACCGTGGCATTTGCAGTTTCGCACTTCAGATTTTAATGAAACGTCTTGGTATCAAAAAGTAGATCCGCCGTAAAAGCATTATGATCAAAATAATGAACTGGCATTCTTTGTTATCTCCTTTGGTGGTGTCACACATTAAAAACCGAATGTACTTATCAAGAAGCAAAACAATCATGTTTATAAAATGTATTCATATTTTTAATGACAGTGAATCCATAAGATCATAATAAAATTCATAGAATACGATAAAATATACGACAAACGCATGCACACAATATAAAATGTCAAATAATTGTTTTTGCTTTTTTGAAAATAATTAGACCAATACCATTTTTCAATGAATGGCATGCAAAGTAATACAAAAAGATTAATAGAAAAACTGAATGGCCGCTGGCAAACCTATAATGATGGCGTATTAATTTGTGGCAAACTTATGCAGAAATAAAAACCGTAGAGAAAAAAAAAGAAAGAAACCAGATTTGGTCCAACTTTTTAATACATACTTCATCTTGTTTACAGCAAATAAATCTAAGCAAGCTTGAACTCTGTTCGTCATGTTTGTGCCAACCGTATCACTGATGCTTTTTGAAATTCTGCCTGAAGTCCCTGGCGGTGTTTTTATTTTTTTTATTTTGCTAACTTCAATTTGGGTTTGCTTTTCAGGAGCATCGTCAATCCCTAATTGATCTCGGCCTTGGCGTTTCTCTGCAGGTTCCCGGCTATTAGCGAGCTGGCCCCGGTCGGCACGCCTGTGGGGACAATTCTGGCCGCCGCCATCAACCAAACCATCTACTACTCCATCGTGGCAGGAAATGAATTAGGTATATTCCATCGGCAGCTTTTTTGCAGTAATCTGCTCCGTGATAAACTGTATGAAGGTTTGATTTTGAAGTATTGAGTGCTAAGTACAGGGTGTCCAACAAATCCATACACATTTTAGCAGCTGAAAACTCACTGAACCCATTGGTTGCAACAAGACTTGAATTTAAAGAAAGACATTTTTTTCTCATTTAGAGCAAATAAGCACAGCACAAAAATGACTTCCACTTTTTTTCGTTTCAGGGGGCTCACTATGAAATAGATGGAATGACGGCGTCCCCTTTTTGACAGTTCCAAAATATACCAATTCACAATTTACCATAATGGAATCTGATAACATGAAGTTTTGAATGTAATTAAAACATTCAATGCGATGTATTGATAAAATAATGTTCTCAGTGTTCGTAATTGTGTCGATTGGAGGGATATTCTCAAGTACAGAACATTACGCAACCTTCTCACTTATTTGGCTTTCTAACAAGTCTAGCAATTTCAAACACAGTCACCTAATACTGCGAGTATCAGATATCTAAAACCATGTCCATAGAGGCATGATCTGGTTAGGCGTCACTGGCCTATATAAAAATATTTGGCTGAGCGATAGCCGGGCTCTCTTTTGTGCTACCTGGCTGGTTGGCTGACTTGTTGATTTAACACAATGTTTGCTGGTTCTTGGGAATAAGCGTTTTTTGTTTATTTGTACTAGGGAATCTCCCCAAATCGACTAGCATTATTGCGGAAACTTTCTTTTTGTGCTAGTAACTTTCAGCAGTCGAAAACTCTTTTTTTTCTCTACCACTGACTGAACTGACTTGTCGATGTATGTTGTCTTTTTTGTTCGGACGTCCTCAACAGTTCCATCAGCTTCGAGCTTATCTCCAATTCGAGTAATGAAAACTCATGTTGATGGTCCTTTGTTAAAATCCCCTATAAATTGTCTCGGTACTTTGATTGTATTTTCCTTTTTCCAGTAGCATTTTAGAATGAATGTCTTTTCTTCAAAGTCAAGTCTGTTTACCAGTCTATAATGAAAGAATAAACAATTGAGTTATCAGCTGCTAAAAGGTGTATATATTTCTGGGACACCCTTTAGATATCCGCCATTGATTGCTTTAAAAAAGTATTTTCAGAAAGCAGTCTTGTGTTAAATGACACACTAGTGGGGTTTAAAAAAAGTGGTGGGTGGTAAATACATACAGTCGATCAGCGGTTTTTAGTGGGTGACAGTCATACTATGTTGTGAACATCTTTCTTCATTTCTGTTTTTTTTTTCCACATGTCTCCTCCTTGCTCTTACGTTTGTTGGAAATAAGAAAAAAAAACAAAGAGAAAGAAAAACAATGCAAAGCAATAGCAAAAGTGTTTTTTATCTAGATGAAAACTGTGATGTCATTTTATGCTGTTATAGGTCAGATCTTCTTGATAATTATCATGAATCACTATTGATAATTATTTTTAGCAACATATGAAAAATATTCTAGAAATGAGCAAATTAGTCTTTTTTTTTCCCATATCCGATCATTTTAAAGATGTGTTCTCTTTACTATAAAAAAGTTGGAAAAACAACTTGAATAAGCAAAATGATCTGTCGATGGAACAAGAATTTATTGTCAAAGTATTACACACAAAAAGACAGAACACATTAAATTATGTTGACACTGTATTATATATTACATAATACCGAATATCAGGTGCAGAGCCACCACAGAGACTAAATAGCAGGACTTGTACGGTGCACTTACAGTAGCAGCAGTTGCAGACAATACTGTGTTGTTTGTCCTTTGCCTGTCCTGCAGTGCAATGACAAGTTCTTGCAAAACCGACTGCTCATCTGTCGCAATCGTTGGCAAACTCAGCCGGTCGTAATTATTCCCTGAGAGAGCAGGCAATGTGGCAGGTATGAATTTAGGTGGGTTCCACTGCTGGAAAGAGTTTCAAGTGAATGTGCAAAGTCAAAACAAGCAGAAAGCAGCCAGTAACTCATTTTTGCATTTAAAGTCCTGAACGTTAGAGAGGGATATCACGCATGTCCCTGCATTTTATTTTGTTTGTTCTTGTTTTTGTAGCATGAAAATACTGAAAGTATTGTTTCAAATACAATCCAAATTACATTCCAAACCCCAAGAAAGATGAGAAAAGAGGAGGTTTTTTTCAAGCGTGTCTAAAAAATGCACATACTTGCATGCACATCACGTAGGAGCTTGACAGAAGCACCATGACACAAGCCAGAGGTGGCGGGCACGAGTAAATAAAAGTTCAAATTCGACCAGCTCCTTTAATTTTTTTACATTCCTTAGAAGTGTTCTGCACTGAATCAACATTTTTATTTTCCCTGTTTATACATCAATACCAAAATAAATTCAGTGTCGATGTCGTTTCAGAGAAAATAAAACAATCAGTAATAACATGTTGTATTTAGCTTTCATTTTTTATTTATTTAACAATGTGTGTATTTCCTTTGCAAGTAAACAGCCGACTTGAAGTTCAGATAATTTTGTTACAGAAAAGTCCACTTGTCAACCAAAAACATTATCTCTCCCCTCGATTTTCCACTGGATTCACATTTTTTGTTATGTTTTTGTTGTGTCTGATTCACTAGAACTCATGGCATGCTCTTTGCTTGTAGGTCATTTCCGTGTAAACAACGGCACAGGCGTCATCTCTACCGCTAAGCCGCTGGACTTCGAAAATGTGACCAGTTACGTTCTTAGGGTGCAGGCCGACTCCATGCTGGTTGTCATGTCCAACTTGCGTGTGCCTTCCAAAAGTAAGAAACGTCCGTTGGGGAATTTTGGATGCTTATATATTCTTGTATTCTTCACATGGTCACGGTTTATGTATCCCTTAATCCACCTGGGTTGTCAAAGCATATCATTCTGTGGTGTGCCTTGAGCAAGTACAGCCTAGCAGTGCCCATGTCTCTCCAGGTCATTTGGTATGGGTTTTCTCCTCCAGATGAAACAGTTCGAGTGTTGGGAATAACTGCACTATAGATAAAACCATTACATAGCATGTATTACAATATTTATAATTGAAGTTTTCATTTAGCTTTGCCCCTTCCCCTTTTAAAGTTAATTATAATATGAGATAATAAATTGTAATACATGGATTAAACAACAACAACAAAAAAAACTGAAGAGCCATTTGTAAGCCGGAAGAGCCGGCTCTTTTTAGTGAGCAAAGCCGAAAATGCAATCTGGCAGTTGGAATTCCCATCTCTACAACGGACCATTTGAGTTAGATTTAATTTATCGAACTCGCTAATTTTATATTGTTTACTGCTGATTGTTAATTTACTGTAATGTTTACTGTTTATTTTGTTGCAATTCAAGTGTACGATAGATCTATTGCTGGTGAGGTGCAACAATTATAACAAGGTTTCATAACACAACTACCTGTTAAGTAACAGAAATAGTTACTTTACTTGGGAACTAATTACTTTTACTATAGCGTAATTCAGTTACTAACTCAGTTTCTTTTTGGAAAAAGTACTAAGTAACTATGACAAATGACTTTTTTATAGTATCGTGCCCAACACTGCTGCTTTCCATGGTTACCAGTGCCTGGATATGTCTCCTGCTCTGACTCAGATAAAGCCCCTTCATTATCTGGTTACTGTTGTTTTTGGTGTAAAGTGTCCTCCCCATTTTGAGAGATGAGCTTGACATTGGCATTTATGGGCAGAGAATACGTCTGCTGCTGCCCATGGCAGCACTATTTGCCCTTTGGTAGGTGTGGGACAATACTGACACTGAAAATATTATGTTACCATTTTGAGATATGTTGTTTATTCATTTTTTGACATAAAAATTGCCAAAAGAGGCCATGTGGCCTAAGTTGATAATACGAAAAATGAATAATGGATAAATAAATGAATACGATTTTTTAACCTATTCTTGCAAAATAAGAAAATATATGCTTGAAATTATAAAAAAGTAATTTGCAAATAGCATATTTTTCAAGTTAATACCTATTTTTAAATAATACTATTTACCAAAATTAATGTAATCTACTTTACATTGTTTATTCTTAAATCCGCTCAAGTTGTGATGAATCCGCAATCGGCTTGAATTAAAAAAACGAATCATTTACTTTCACATAACTATGCTCTAATATTAAATACCCATAGGTTCACTGGGCTTGTACGGGTGCTTGAAATCCTTGAAAATGCTTGAACTTTTGGTGAAGTGCATGTGAATGTCTGAAAGTGTTGCCATGTTGCTCAGCAGTCTGACTCAACAGACCACGTGTTAAACGAAGAGAAATAAAACAAGTCTGTTTAAAAATTAAGCCAAATTGCCTGCTCAATTTTTCTTTAATGTGGTAGGCAAATTCAAGAGGATGAAAAGCAGTAGTCTAATGCGCAAAGTGGAAGAGTTAGCAGATAGGCATCGTTAGTGTTGGTGGGATCAATGATAATTATGATAATGGAAAGGAATACATAATAATTATTAATATTAACAATATAATTTTCATTGTACTTCATAAATTAGAAAAATAGCTTTTAAAACTAATGCTCGAATTTCACCATGAAAAGGTGTCCAAACTCTGGGTTTAAAAAGTTGCAATCATCAGTGACGTACAGTGAGGTTTGTGTCTGGTGAGGCGCTGTCAGATGTATAAATAATTGGAACTACTGTTTATTTACCATTTATATACTATAGAATACAAACAAATAACTGCCCTACTCTTTTTAAATAAAAACATTGGTTATCCTCCAATAAGAAAACAGTCCATGCAACAAGAAAATCAATTTCTGGATGGCTCGACTTGATGCTAGCTTCTTAATGCTAACACTAATTTATTATTTGGGGCCAAGTGTGCTACCATTACAAATCCCTAGTCTCACCTGCCTCCCTCATTACACATCATTGGCTATCATAACAAATCATTTAGAACCCCTTTTCGATATGTTAATGTATTTTTTACAGCATGTTTCTACAACCAAAATGACAATTTTGCGAAACTAATATGTCCACATTCAATCACATTTTATATTCCACTGCTGGGTTCACCATATGGTCGTTGCTGAGTCGCTCATTCAGCCATCTGATGCTTGTTATGTTCTACCTTTTACTGGCCTTTCAGTAGCTTCTCCCACTAGCTGCTCAAGATAGCCATTTGCCTCTATCTTACACCAGCTCTGACAAACCCCTTCTTGGAAATCGTTTCTGCTTATAGGGATTTATACCAGCTTTAATTTCCTATTGCTTGGCAAAATGCTTCTATGCTCCCGAAGAGATTTATTTGGAAGTTGGCTTATGATATTTTCGGATGCTATATTCTTTTGGACCTACTCAAATGCACTCGCTTCAGCTCCTGTATATGATACAGTGACCTCTAGTCTGATTTATTACACTCTCACTTTAAATTGCCGCTGGGATCAAATTTAGATTAGAGGTATTGCCCAATTCATTTCTATGTACTTTCAAAAAACCAAAAACAAGTATGAGTATAGTTTCCTTCATTCAACACCCTATAACATACCTAAACACATGGGAAAATATTGCTTTGATGTTGCCAAAGAATTGCTGATATGGTTGAGGAATTTAATTCATTCCAGATTTTTTTTTTTATGGAACATAGATACAATTGCTGTAGCTTAATGATTATTTTAAGTGTTAGCAAACCGAATGTAAACACATTCAAGCGCTGTGGGTGGGTGTTATACAGTGACAATAAAGGTGTAAAAATTCCTCATTCATTTATAAAAATAACTATCTATTCAAAAGATTATCAAAGAGACAAGTAATATCACATTTTTTAGGTTTAGAATTTTGTAAGTCTATTACATTGCTTTAGACATCGTTTGGACATGCTCAAAAGAAAATTTTGAATACGATTTGAAGTGGTATCCATTGAACTTCCATTATCCGACATCGCACACTTTAGCTCCATTCCTTAAGAATTGTGATTGTCGCAAAAATTATGCAAAAGTTTGGCAATCCAATTGAAGATTAAAAAAAAAATGTTACCGTATGTAAGCCTACATTACATGTAATTCGACCATTAAAACTGCTTAAAACCAGCCACATACTAAAAGAAATAGAAGAAAATGAGTGCAACAGCCTATGTAAGCAGTGAACTATTTCCTGGCTTATGCCTTCTTGAGAGCTTGAAAATGACACTCCATATTTATTTTGTCTCTCGTCTTTAAACCACTCAGAGACATTCTCCATGTTTTGATCCCTTGTTTGCATGTTTAGCCTTAGGTGCAATTTCCAATGATATATCCATTATCGATCGCCCGGCATTGTTTTCATTTACACTAAATGTTCCTGCTGCTTCCAGGTTGCTTGTTATTCAGCGGCCTTTAGCACTTTTATCTTGAAGTCAGCAATATAGGATGGTGTAATGCAGTTCTAATTTTATTTATAAAATTAGCTTTTATGCTAAATTCTGGAGCTGGATGCTAACATTGCCGCATTGATTTCCCGTTGGTTCAATGTTCCTCTATAAAAGCCCAAACCCACGCCCCACCCCACGCGCTGCCTCTGGATTGCTACTGGTGACACACAACAAAACATGCACTTACAAGCCCACGCTCTGATTTCAATATTTCAATATTTTTGGCCAATTTGTGAGTATGTACACCTACTCAAAGTTGTAATCATTTTCTTATGGTCTTCATGTCAGATTAAACGCACATCGCATCATGTTCATGAGTGACAGGTGACAGATTTGCCTTCGGCAATTTAAGCGGAAGGCTAACATAGCCGCCGGACCACTCGCTGAAGATCTAAATTATTTGTTGTTTGCTCACGCACACACCAATGCACACTAACGCAGGTTTTGTTGACATTGTTGGGGAAAAATACTGAAAAACACCGGTAAGCTTGCCTACATTGGAAATATTTTTCTCTGTTTTCGTTTAGTACTTTTGCCATTTTATTTATTTACAATACAAAAATAATGTGTTGGGTAAACAGAGTGTTTGCGATTTATATGGATACATACAGTATGACTGGCATGTCGGTGTCAAGCTGATGGGTGAATTTTATTTATTCATGCAATAATTGACTGTTGTCAGCATTGCAGCCCGTCGGTGTTTATTTTGCAGATTTTAATTTTTATGGAAATGTTCAGTGAACTTAGCGAGGAAAACTTTTTTCACCTGATCGTTCACATCATATTTATGTCACAATTTTTTCCAGCATCCTGCCAAATGCGATGAAGGCTTCTGTCTTACTCCCTGTCAGCTGCAATTACCTATTCTGTTCCTGTTTGCTCCGGACTAACCAGTTTGGGCAAACAAATTGCACGTATGAAGGCTTTTTTTGGGTCGGCTTCTCTCAATCCGCTATTGATGAGCGCCTGTCAGTCAGCTGGCTTTTGTTCGACCGCTATGCATACATATTGGCTAATTTCGAAAGCCGGGTTTGATATTTAAATCATGGATTTTGACTCCTCACAGGGTTGTTTATTTGCTTTTGGGCAACTGTCAGTAGGTCGTCTAAAGGACCTTGAGTGTGTCCTCCCTGACGTCCACATTTCAAGTGGATTCCTTCAGTCAAATTACAATTTCACGATGATAGCTAATAACCAATGACGTCTTCGGAACAACGTTTCCTAATGAATAATTGATGACCTACTGTACGTTGCTTTGCTTCAAATGCTAATCATGGGAATTACACGTGTGATCCACACATCAACTGTTCTACAGATTCAAGCGCATCCATCCCTTTATCTGAGAGAGTCGCACTTGAGATATATCTGATGACATTTCGTCCTCTTTTGGTGAAGTCCCATCAAACGACCGCGTTAATACAATAGAAATCATACTGCGGCTAGCACTTCTTTGCCCTTGTGAATGTCTGAAATGAGCATGTTTTTCTCTTGTCCTCCAAGGAGGCATTCTGTCAATAAACGCAACAGGAGAAGTGGTAGTGGAATTCTAAGACATCTTAGCACATTTGGTGTGCTTTTTAGCAAAATAAAAAATGGAAAAAAAACTGAGAAAAAACATTATTGCGTTCGAAGCGAAATGCTCTGAAGAAGCAGCGAGAGTTTCCTCTTTTATTCAGTCATTCAGTAATCATTCAAAAAGTTTGGAAGACTGTTCGACAGATGTCATAACAAATTCAAACAACAGGTTTTTTTTTTGTCTTTACATCTTGCCATCAGGCTGTGTATCACGGACTTTGGAATATGATAGTACAGCTTAGCTTTTGGCACGAGGAATATACGCTTTAAAACAGTGCTATACTGAATTTGACTCAGGCAAAGAATGATCAGATGTCACGAACCAGAAACGGAGACAGAACCCAGTAGCGTTCGTATACTCAGTTTTATTGATAACGAGGGAGAGCAGGGCTTGCTTCCACGATCAGAGGATTGACGGACACGGGTAGCAGGTGGCTGGAAGCGCGGAAGTGGCACTTCCTTGTCGAGCGAGGATGATCGTGGATTGCAGGAATACTAGTCGTTAGCCAGGACAGTAGAGCAAGGCGTTATCGAGTTCGGAAACAAGGTCGGCAACAGGTGTCAGACAGGCAGCGGGGCTAAACACGTCGGATGTCGGGATGGCAGAACAGGGCAGAATCGAGTCCAGAAACAGGTCGGCAACGGGTATCAGGCAGAGGAAAACAGGGCAGGAAAAATGTCGGACGGAATGAGCTTGCCTAGCTGGGAGCATAGGGTTGCAACGATCTGACGGCGTTTTCTTGAAAGCCGGGGGTTTAAAAGAAGTCTCTAATCCAATCAGCTCTCAGGACTGTTGGCGGCAATTGGGCAGTCACAGGTGCCCTGAATTGGCAAGCATGACATCAGTTGGGTTATCAATTTGAAATAAATCCAGATCCGATCCAAAAACCCCAAAATTGTCCAATTCCGTAATCGACATTTATTCTTGCCATTCTTATTTAGACCTGCCACAATTTTTTCTCATGTATGAAACGTGAACATTTAATTACAGTATATACTCACATATAAGCCAAATTTAGAACTATAAAATACAATATAAAATCAGGGGGTTCAGCTTATTTGTGTATAAAACAAAATGAACACAAGGGCGGAGTAAGATAGGCAAAGCCCGCCAATTCAGGGTGTCAGTTTAGCTCACCAAGCTCAAACTTCGTAAATTGAACAATTTTGCAGACTCAGGTGCTTTCCCTAGCCCCTGATCTCAGCATCCATCTTGTGTCCTCAATTTCCCATGCCAGTGGCCTTTCCTCATGACCCCCTCTCGTGCGATCTCTCCACCTGTCGTGATTGTGTTTGAGAGGGTCAATATCATGTCTTATTGTGATTTAGTGTGTTTTATTGCCTTTTTGCCCATAATAATCGGTCCCATAACAGTGATAAGCGGAAGGAAAAGTAGAACATGGTGACAATGATGATCAACTCAAAGAAATACATTATTGCGAAATACGAAAGGGTCTGCCATCAAAGCGCTGCTTAACGGGACAGTGTGTAATATTTAGTGCCTCTTAGTGGTACCAAAAACCTTCGTTTAGTAAATAAAACAAAAAGGGCAACATCAATAAAGTCCAAAACCTATGGGTGGTAAAATAAAGAAAGTCTTTTTTGGAACAGTATGGGTGTCAAAGAGTGGGGAATCTGGTATGCGGACACGGCATCAGTGTGTAGTGCGACAATTCGACAGAGCAAGCCGTCAGCGCAGTGATTTTATGCTCGTAATGAGAATCAGGTTTGAATGATTTGAGCCAAATGTGGGGATTATTCAGTTCATTTGTCCGTCGGTGGCCTCTAGGGTAACGGTGGTGTGCTGGATCATATCAACTTTCGTTATTCACACATTTAAATAATTATCATAGATTAAGTAGACTTTTGTATGTGGCAGTTATAAAGGGCTGGCGATGTAGTGTATGCTAATATTAATTAATATATATGGTAAGAACTTATTGGTTGACAAAAAAAACTTAATCGGTTAAAGATTGGTATTGAAACAGACACCGTATTGTATGCAGTACAAAAAAGTAGTATCATAACATCTGTAATACTTACATAATGACAAAATTAAAAATGTTGTCAAATCCATCCATGGGCAATTTCATTGAACATTCGTAAAAGTGCACTGTGTTTCAGTTGCCTATAAATCATCACTATTGCAGGAAAATATATACTATACTTGAACTAGTTCCAGTGATGAAGTAGTATGGCACCTATACCATTGTCAGTCACCATAGGGCAAGCAAAAAATTTGAGCATGCCGTTGTAATGTTATTTTTCGACTGTGAAGTCTTTGTTTAAGAATAAGTGCAGTAGATCCCGCGTTGCAAATGCATTATTTCCGAAGCAAATCTGGAAAGCAGAGGAGAGGTCCGGAATAGCAAATTTTGCCAAGAAGAAAAAGCCAGAGAGGAAGTGAATGGACTTCATGTGTATCCCTGAGGGTCCACACTCTCTGTCTCACAGCTTTTGCAGCTGTAATCTGATGTGCAGTCGGTGTGCGTCCAAATCTCCTGGCGCCCTCGCACTCCAATGCAACGTGACTTTACACTTTTGCATGCCATAAGAAGACAAATGGAATATGACAGCTTTTTTTTTTCAGAAAAGCATGATTTTCTTCTTTTGTTCACTGTTTTAGTAAAACATTTTTGTAATTCTACCTTGATTAATGAATGCTTTGTTTAGAAAGCTAAATTTTAAGGCGTAGCCACAATCTCTAATTAGCCTTTTTTGTCTTGATAAAAATAGGTAAAAAACAAGAACAAATAAAATACAAAATAAAATTTGAAAGACATACTGTATGCCACAATTTCCACATACAAAACTGCTAGAGTTAAGATTGTAAGTAAGAGTTTGAGTCCGACCCATATTTAGGTCTGGGTCTGGCCTGGCCTCGGTCAATCATTACGCTTATTTGTTTACCTGGCATTATTCTTCTTTGTCTCTCTGCCTCCCTCTCTCTCTTAAATATTCTTGAGTATCTGCTGCTGTAGTTTATGTACTAATTTATAACTCGTCAAAATGACAGATGGCCTCAAAATTTTTCGTCAACTCTTGAAAGAAAAATTGTCAATGATGGACAATTGATTAATGTAACCTCTGCAGAGACAGAAATATACAAAATGTTAAAGTTTATATAGATGTGTTTAACTTAGATTTGGTTTCAAAAGACAGTTTTTAATTTGTCATCATAACTCTAGAGTCCTCACAAACAAAATTTTGGGTTTGCTCTAGGCTCTGCCCTGCAAATCAATTATATTTGTCAGGCTGTGTCAGGATAGGCCCAATCTTCCCTCTAAAAACGGCCAACCAAACTATAGCACTGTTACCACATACAAGGCAAAAATAGAAGTAACAGGAGAATTTTTCCTTGCTGTACAATCCTGAATTTTATGGGGACAAAAGTAAACTGCAGTTAATGTGATTTATAATGTGCCTCGTTAGACATTATAATAATACAGAAGTTTCTTTTTTTACATACCATGAGCCTCACCTAGAAAGAGATGATGTAATTATCTTCCATATTGCTACTTCAGGTGCCAAAAAAACAAAAATAAAAACACCTGCGTAAAAAAAGGGTGCGTAGTTCATATCCTATACAGCACCATCTCGTGGTTAAATAATACACACTGTCCCTAAAACTTCCATATTAAGGTGGGGGCCTTAAACTATCATCCTGTAAGTTTTAGACCCCTGCTTTAAAGTGCATTTCCCTTGTTTTCATTTAAGACAAAACTCAGTCAGATATAATTCAATGTAGCAGTAAATGATTTGCATTTATATAGCGCTTTTCAAGTCAATGACTTGACAAAGCGCTTTACAATGTGCTCCACATTTCCCAATAGCGCCCTTGAAGCCATGTAAGGCGCTAACCTGCTTATTGGGGGTATTAGGGGTTCAGTGTCTTACCCAAGGACACTTCGACATGTAACACGGACAAGCCGGGATTCGAACTGGGATCCCAAGACAAGCGCTCTACCTCCTGAGCTACTGCCGCCCCGTCGCGTCACGTAAAAAAAAATAAGCAACGAGTATGAATGAATTTAATGTCACTAGATTCGTATTACTTAATTTGGGTGACCTTCAAGAATTATTTCCGGCATTTGCATGTTTTTTTAATGATTGCCAGTACAAAGTTGCCCCTTAATTTGATGAGAGGTAGAGATTCACTTGCCTCAGATGACAGTCCCCGCTGTTCTTACAATTTCACCGAGACTCAGCGTCCCTGCTGTTTGCTCTGCGAATTTCAATGGTTCATTTCCTGATGCGATTATTGGGGGCAATGTGAGCTCGGGCCCCCACTCTCGTAATGTTGCCATTGATCAAAGCAAGTCGGCCTCATTATTGAGTCTAATGCAGTTAGATGAAATAGAACCAGCTTACGGCACCACTGCCGTTAGAAGCAATCTCCAACTAAGATCAGAGTGTCGCTCCTTGCTGTGGGAGGCCACCAATCATTCTAACAACTGGAGAAATATCTTAAGGAATACGGATGAAATTATAGCTAGATAGTGTTAGAATACTGAAATGTGTCACTGCATATAGTCATCTTTATTTGGGTTTCTCTCTTACAGTGGTAGCTCTTTATATCAGGGTTTCTAAACATGAGTATTTTGGTATACAATATGTTTTATCGATCTTGCTTGCTATTCTTGGAAAAATCCAGTTCATGAGCAGTCCCAGAGGCTACCGCTAGAGACTGCTTGAGATTAATCTCCGCTTGTGTAAACAAAACTACCCTCAGATATTGTTGTAAAATTTAATTGAATCAAATGTCTCTGTATATAGTCATAATCGTGTAAGTTTCACAATCACAGTGGTGTCTCTTTATACAAGAACTTCTAAACATGAGATTTTTGGTATACAAGTTTTGTTGACAAAAATCTTGCTCACTATTCCAGTTTGCAAGCAGTTCCAGAGGCTACCACTAGAGACAGCTTGCATACTGCTAATTTCTACTTGGAGAAATTGGAACTTTGCTTACCCTGTGACCTTGTGAGTATTTTGCGTACTTTGACTTCCAAAAGCTGCTTTTGGACTTACAAAATGGGAAACTTGTAAACTTACAAATGGTAAGTTTATTTGTCGCGGTTACAGCAGGCGTACATTGTTTGCTTTCGCCTTATTTTTCATAAGGAGTTAAGGCTTTTCATTTGTGTTTTTGGCCGCGTGTGTCGCGGTTGGTATGATATTGTCCAGCCAGCTCCACGGTAGCACAGGAGCTACTGAGGGGTTCTTGTTTTAATTGCTGCTGGTTATCCCCCATTGGCTGCGCATAGTTTGTCTTTTGGCTGGCTAGTTTGGTGTATTTCCAGTTGAGTTTGCATTTGTCCTCGTAGCCTTTTTCGTTGTTGGTTTCCGGTTAGCCCGGCCCCTTACTTGTCGGCCAGCCTAGCGTTTTTCCTATTGTCGATCTCTCCCGGTTAGCCTCCATTTGCTGGACACAGTTTGAAATCCATCATCTTGAACAATATTTGAGACATTCTGATTAAATATGTAAATATTTAATGCAAAAACATTTGAACATTTCCTCACATTATGCATGTTTTACAAATTGGGAATACATTGAAGTGGTGACACACTTGGTTAGTTTGTGTAAAAGTAATCATGTTCCCTCTTCCACTCCTTTTTATATATTTTTTAAAGTTATAGTATCTCAAAATTACTGCTTTTTTCAGCAATATCACAAGTTAATCTTCATAGCTACATTTTCCAATCACTCATTCCAATGTGGAGATTATCTTTCTGCCACAGCAGATATATTAAGCAAACTATTAGTTTCTCATCAAATAAACGCAAATGAAAAATATAAACAATTTTGATCCGATCAAACGTTGATACAGTGTCATCAGTGATAAGACAGCTGCAGTAGGTAGAGAGAATGATTTCCTGCACATTTTTAATTTAAAGCTAACGTTTGGCTGAGGACCGTGGCTAAACGATAGTGACGCGTCCGTTTCGAGTTCAAATGATCTAAAGTTCGCTCAGTCGTGGTTGTGATTATTTTTCCGAATGTGTTTATTCACTGGCGCTCAATGAGCCCATCACTGAGGAAACTGACGTGCTGTGAAGTCACAAGATCTTCAAGCAAATCTAGAATCCCCAAAAGTTTTGAACCACTTGGACTGTTTGGGAATTATATAAACTAATAAAAAATGTCAACCTCATTATAAAGAAGTCATGATATTGCTTTGAACTGAAGAATTAATAAATTCTATTGGCCTGAAAAGGCACGCAAGAGTGATTTCAAAGACATATTTGTCCGCATTAATAATAGTTTGACAATGGTAAGAATCCATATTTTCCTATTGAATTTGTGGGATCCATATTTATACTTTCAGTAGGAGTCTTGACCTAAAAAAAAAATGATATGATCAAAAACCAAATCGCAATAATTGTGTCTGAAGTAATTGTAATTTTCAATGTTGCAATTTAAATTTGTAAATAATTGTAACATTTCTGAAGCTGCATTTAGCTGCAAATGGTACATGGTGCCAACACAAGTGAAGTTGGCTCTGAGCATCTTTTTTTTTTCCTCTTTAAACCTTAAAGCACAAGTGTGTTATTTCTGACCACTAGAGGGCATTGCTTGCAATCACCTGCAAGAAAGGGCCATAGTCACAGAGCACAAAGTGGTGGCAGGATGTCGGGCAAACATGGCGGCGACCTGAGCGGATATTCCACTGTGAAAAAGTAAACATTTCTTGACCTATGCTTTTTTTTCTTTAAAATTAACATTGGTATGATTTATTTGTGCCTATTATTTAAATTAATGTTTTTTTTCTACTGAATGGAAGTTTTTTATAACAATGGGAGGCATTAAATAGTCTCTATTAATGTTCTCCTAAACATATGTGCGTGTTTTATTTTGGAAGTTTTTGAAAAACGTCAAAAGTTAAATGTTGACGTAATTATTGTAATTCTTATTTGAAAGGGACAGTGTGTATTATTTAACACCTCCTAGTGTAACCAAAAATGTCATTTATAAAGAAAACCTGATATTGATTGTCTGAAAAGCCAAAAACCTTGTGAAAGCCTAGGCGAAAAAATGAGAAGCAAAAGGGTGCAGTTTTGTCTCTGTAGTTTGTGATATTCCTTGTGATTGTTTTCGGTACCACTGGAACGATTACACAGTGACACTTTAAAGCATGACATTGACTGTTTAAAAGTCCCATCTTTTCGTTTTCAAATCTGTGAATCACAAAGAATATTGTATGTTTTTGTGCAGCCAACACAGCAAAAGTGTTCCTGGAGGTTCGTGACGAGAACGATCACCATCCTGTCTTTACCAGGAAGCTCTACATTGGTGGCGTGACAGAGGACACTAAGATCTTTAGTTCTGTGCTCAAGATAGTGGTGAGGACATTTTGCAGCTTTCCTTTCAACATACCCTTGATCACAAACATCCCCCCAGCAACTGTTTTATTCTTACGCCCAACATCACCTATGACAATATCTCTCTTGATTTAATTCCTTCTTAATGTCGTGATCACAGAATTGTTGTATTGTAGTTGTAGATCGTGTGTGCTACTGCATACAGTTCACCGTTTGTGAGTTGTATGTTTGGTAGTGATGATATTTTTCCCAATAGGAAGTTTTGAGAGAAAAAAATGAGAATTTCAAATGTACTGTATACAGCTGGGTGGTAAGCGCAGCCCCACGGTAGAGAGGTTCAGGCTTCAAGTCCAGCTAGTGTAGCCTCCCGTGTGGAGTTTGCATTTCCTCCCTATGCCTACATGGGTTTCCTCTGGGCACTATGGTTTCCTTCCACATTCCAAAAACATGCATGTCAGGTTAATTGGCCAGTCCAAATTGTCCCTGGGTGTGAATTCTCTGTCTATGTGTGGCCTGCAACTAGCTGGCAATCGGTGTCAGGATGTCTCCAGCCCAATGCCCGAAGATAGTTGTGATGGGTTCTAGCACTCCTGTGACCCTACTGAGGATAAGCAGTGCATATATTTATAGGTATATATATATATATATATATATATATATATATATATATATATATATATATATATATATATATACACACACACACAGTGGAACCTCGGTTCTCGATGATAATCCATTCCAGAACCCTGTTCGAAAACCGATTTGTTTGATCACCGAAATCATTTTTCCCAATAAAAATAATGTAAATCGTTTTAATCCGTTCCAACACCCTGAATGCTTACCTTGAATGTTATTGTAATCTTCCGTACGAAAGATTACGCTAACATGAACGTGTAAAAATAAAAATAAAAACAGGTCTTTTACAAGTCATTTAGCACCCGGGTCTCCACAACAAGTGGTAAGCGGTTCATTGGAAAGGGGGCTCCGTTCCAACACCCTGAATGTTGGGCTCAGTTCCAACACCCTGAATGTACCTTGAATGTTTAACGCAAAGCTAACCCAGGCTAATCGTACGTTCGCGTTATCGTAATCTTCCGTACGAAAGATTACGCTAACATGAACGTGTAAAACTAAAAAAAAGAATAAAGAAAATAATTATGAATAAGATTTCTTACCTTTGTGGTGGTAAGCAGAAGGCGCAGGCAAGATCAGACACTCGCACACCTCCTTCATATTTTGCTATTATTTCTTTCTTAAATGCAATAGTTGTGCGCACTACTTTTCTTTTTTTACCTGTAGCAACTTTGCTGCTTACACTGACTTTCTTCTGAAGCATAATTAAGGGCTAAAACACTCCGTACACCGATATTAAAAGCGAAAGCAAAACGAAGCACGTCCGCACGCGATAACAATTGGTCACGAAAAGAGCGTTCTACACCCGTACGTTGCTCAGCATCGCACCCTAGCGTACGCATTCACGCATTACTGACGTTCGAACTCCGATTTTTCGACTGAACAGCGAAGAAAGAATTTCTCAAAGTTTTTGGTCGGACTCCGATTTCTTCGAACTGAGAATATATATATATATATATATATATATATATATATATATATATATATATATATATATATATATATATATATATATATATGTATATTTTTTTTTTTTTTGTAAAATCAAATTAAGTATTGTCATTTTGGAAGAATTAATTCCTGTATTTGTCTTTTACACAAGCCAATACAGAATTGTTTCTCACTTAAAACTATAACTTTTTATGAGGCTGACCAAGATCTGAACATACTGTGTTTCATCATCAATTTAGTTTCTGCCTTTCTCCTCTCATCTCAAAGTCCAAAATCCAATTTTTGAAGAGCATTCTTTCAATGCCACCAATTGGCACACTTTTCCCAGTTGTTCTTATCTGGCCTTCCGGGTGGTCCCTACGCTCCTCCCCATATTCCATCACAAGCAAAAAGGGTTGAAAAGAGGAGATTGCTGCAATTTATCAGCGTCACTTGCGACACGGGCGAGAATTGATGCCTGTGTTTGAGCTCCGTCACCATTCGAATTTGTGCCTCCGAGCTTATTTCTCCGCTTTTACTTTCCATCACATTTAGAAGATAGACTAGCTTAATGGAGTGGAGGCGGGCTATGAATTGTAAGCTTCTTTTCAATACTGTTATAACCCTGGCTTTTTTTTTACTTTTGTTTTTTTATTTTCATACTTAAATGACCAGCAAATCAATGTTTCACAGGTGCCCAGTTTTAAACACGCTTGGTTCCCCCTTTTGGAAGGAGGTGCAACTGACCCTAACATACCAGACGGCCCATAAGAAAAAAAAAATACAGAGGCTGCAGCAACGGGTTGGTTGAAGGTCCTTGCCCCTCTCCACTGAGACATGAAACCAGGCACAGCCGAGGGGCTCTCCCCACATCCCCAGGACAGGAAAACAGTTGTAGCTGAGGCGCTTTTTCCTTGCTGCCAGGACAGGAAAACAAAAAGAGCCGCTCGGACAGGGATGTAAAAGCCTCTCCCCTGGTCCTTTTCCGGTCGCCTTGTTGCGTGGCGTTTTTGTAGGTGAACCCAGGTGGGGCTTCACAAGCAGGAAATGGAGGCAAGGGTGCTCAAAAAAGGGAACAAAGTGACAAACAAGCAAGGGTTCACAAAACAACAACATCTCCAAACAAAACAAAACCTGACAATGTCCAAACCAGAAAAAAGACCAAGACTGGAAATTAAAAGAGCAAGGGACAAAGTAGCAAACTAACAAGCAGGTACTAAACCACTAACACAATGTCCAGACAAGAAACCGTAAACAGAGCTTGCGCGGCAGTCGAGTGAAAATTACCCTACCATATTTGTTGTTCAAAATGTCCTTGTAAAGAGTGAGGATAATTGGAGATAGGGGTGTGGATATTGGACAAACGTGTGCTTAGTTTCAAACCAGCTTGGCTTCCTTTGGTTAAAAGAGGCGCACCAGGCCCTAACACGAAAATGTAATCATTAGGGAGAAGGCGGGCTTGCAAAGGAATCCATTATAAGAAGTCCCAATGGAACAATCTCCAGGAGGCAGGCTGAAGTACATGAGGTGAAGATAGCAAAAGCGCCTTCGGCAGCGACTCTTCTTGTGTCAGCCACTTAATGTATCGCCTCGAAACCTGCATTGGGACAAAAGCAATTATCACCTTCCCATCACTCGAAAGCTGTGGGTTTTATTTTACCAGCTCGCAGTTATATTTGTTAATCATTCCTTTTTTATGCAGCACTCCTTTCCCGATAAAGACATCGAGAAGAAATTATTAATCACAGCCCCTGTCCCCGAACAACTCTCATTGAATTAACGGGCCCTACGCCAATCGAAGGCAATCCGTTCCGCGAGGCTCTGGAGCCTCCCAAATTCCAATCAATTTTCGAGCCAATGAATGTTTTCCGGGCTTTGAACTTTTTACCTCATTATCAAACTCAGAAGTACAGGTAATGGAATGTGGAAGACCAAGGGAAAAAAAGTAAAGGCAGTCAAAGATTTGTCACTTACTTCAGGCATTTCTGAACTATTTGCCAGTTTATCGTTATATTTTAATATTATTTACTTTGAAATGTTAATACATTTTGATTCAATCACACTTTAAAGCAACAGTCTGTATTATTTGACCACTAGTAGTCACTGTATTGTGTAGTACAGCCATAACGAGTCCCAAAAAGCATATGGAAGAAAACAAACTTTGGTGACTCATAGTGATTAAATCTGCGCATTTTTTTCCCAGGCTTTCACATGTCAGACTCCTCTAGGTGAGGCTCCTGTTAAGTAAAATAAATTCAAATGTATTGATAGATATTTAAAAAATATGCACGTCTTTATGAGAGGTTATGTGTTTTTGCTTATTTTTAAAATCAATACAGCTTTGCTTTTGAATGAATTAAGTTTTTACCACTAAAAGGCCCTGTCCCCTTAAAAAGGCGGAATCAAAAAGTTGTGTGTCACGGATAAGTTTAGTAGAATCTCAAAATAAAGAGAGAAGACTTCAATTGAATTTAAACATCTAAGGTGAGCAGGGGAAGCCCAAATGTTAGATAAAAAAAAATCAACCTGTTCTAACAACCCTCCTCCGAGTCCTTTCTGTTTATTAAATCTCCTAGGTTACAAACATATCTGCACTAAAGATATGGAAATTAAAGAACAGACTGTTTGGTACTGTCAAGACGGAGCAGGAGGAGGACCCAGATGAGTAACGTTACTCACAAGTTTATCAAGATATAGAGGACAAACAAAATCCAGCAATCCGGTGCTCGCTGGACGAGGGAAGCAAACCGCTCCCAGGATCGGAGCGTTTTCGGAATGGATCTTCCAGAGCGGGAGATCGTAGCTTGGTCAAACAAGAAAAACGTGTCGTTAGCCGGGATGGGAGATCATAATGTGGTTGGTGGTCAAAAACAGGTCGTTAGCCCGGAGAGGAGAACAGAATCTGGCCGGTGGTCAATTACGGGTCGTAGCCGGAGACAAACTGGGAATCAGGAACAGATAGATGAGTGGGATACGGGTGAAAAAACAGGACCGACAGCAGTCAGAGTCAAAGTGCTTGCCGTGTGTTAACAGAGGTTTTCTGACTGACTGACAAAGAGCGAGTGAGATTACTGAGCCTAAATAGGAGGGGGAACCAATTAGGTAACTAGCATCAGCTGGCACCAAATGAGCAGGCACAGGTGAGTGCAATGAATAATCATGACAGGTACTTCTTCAAAATTAGAATGTAACCATTAAAAGAAACATTTATTTGTTTATTTTGTTTTTATTTTGGACACATGCAAAGAAGATTGCATAGGATATACATATGTTATTTTGACTTGTATACTTTGCTGTTGTTCGCTGTTTTGACTTTTATGAATTGTCTACATTATTTTCACTATTCGCCAATCATGTTGCTGTTCTTTGAAATCCAGCACCCTCAAGGGTGGATCTGCTTTTTTAACCTAGGAAATATGATAAAAAGAAAGGGATCGTGCGAAGACCATTAAGACAGGTTGATATCTCTTACCTCAAGTTTGCACTCCCTTCTTTCCTTAGGGGCCGGTCACACAGACATTTGCGGCTGAATCACGGCCAGAAATTTCTGACTTTGAGGCGGACGCTATTGGACGCATTGAGATCGCCATTCAGACGAGTTACGGCAGTGCATAACACGAGGTCGGAAATTCGCGCGCAGGTGGCAGCGCGAAACAATCTTGCGCTGTTCAATTCTTGAGAGCGCGTGGACACAGCCTTTCACGAGTTTATCAAGGCTGGACCGCGGCCGTAAACTTCTGGCCGTGAAGCAGATGTCGTTGGGCGCTGTTGGATGTTTTGAGACCGCCATATAGACGAGATAGAGCTGTGCTTTACTCGCGGTCGGAAATTTTCATGTGGTTGGCCGCGTTCAAAACTTTTGAGCTGCTCAAAAGTTTGAGCACGTGTTAAACCGCGTGCCGCACACGTGGTCAACACGAGGTAATGACGCGGAAATGACGCGGAACGACGTGCTCTGGCCGCGGCCAGGGCGTAGTTACACATGGGTAGGACGGGAAATTTCAGCGGGTAATCGTGGGCGGAGCATGGTAATAGCATGTTCTGCGCCTGTATCGCGGTGTTATTACGTGAAATTAGCGTGTTACGCGTGTGACAGTCAAACGCCTTTCTCCGCGTATGTACAGCGCGATTTGCCGAGCACACCATTGTGCTCGTGACGTCAAGGGGGTGAAAATGGATCACCGTCAGCGTAGTTTCTCTTCATTTCGAATAAATCTTTCGGTGCATTATCAACGGTCGTAGCAAGGCTTTGATGCTAGGTCCTTAGCTTGGCCTTCGGCCCAAAATTGCAGTATCACGCCCAACAGCCGCCAGCTGTGATTTTTGGACTGTCGCAATGATCGCTTATTGCAGTGAAATAATTAAAGTGTTGGCATGTCGCTTAGCTTTGATTTTTGCAATCCGGGGATGGAATAAGAGCTTGCTCTGTCCACTCCACGCATCGTCCCGGTATTGCAGTACCCCCGGGAACGGTGCATTCGCAATGATCGCAGCAACGCTTTAGGGCTAGGACCTTAGCTTGGCCTTTGGCTGAGAGTAAGTGTACCGGCTCCTAGGCTTTGTAGCGTATTATGAACTGACCGATAACGGATAATGGATAATGAATAACGAAGATAGAACAATAACCCTTAAAAACCCCAAACCCCTTTTGGCCGGGAGTAAGAGTCCCGGCTCCTAAGCTTTGTAACGTGTTATGAACTGATCTATAATGGATAATTAGCAAAATGGATAAAACAATTACCCTCAATAAACCCCTCCCCGTCAGCGTAGTGATCTCGTCGTAACTCAAATTTATTTCTTGACATTTCTTATCAAAATATTAAAATAAATATGATGAAGTCTTGATATTCACGGGACTGTGTTTAAAGCGTTTATGAATTCTACAGCCCGAGAAATACATCCCTGCCGAGATTTGCATTTCCTCGCTTCTCCAACCATTTTTACCTCGTTTTATCTCACTTATAGGGAATGTAATGGCGAACATATAACCAAATCCACTTCGTCTTGCATTCGTTGGGAATGTAATACAACATATTCCATTCCATCTTTAATTTTGTTGTGAACGTAATCGAACGGTAAATCCTTCCCCCCTCGCGTGAACGCGCATTCTGCTGCGCTTTCATCAGAAGCGATCGTATTCTATATTAAACGCTTATTAAAACAATAAAGCGAGCTAATTATAATAATTGGGAGATCCTAGTCTATATAACGCGTTTATTTAAACAATAAAGTGCGATCATATTCTACAAAATGCGTTTGTTAACGCGGATGAAAAGGTCAAAAGCGATCGCAGCAGAATGCGCGTTCACGCGAGGGTGTGGGGGGGTGGGTGTGTTGCGTAGGAGTCGGATTTGGGCACAACACCGGCTCGGGAGCTTTTATACCCGTGGTCTACACGAGAAAATGACGCAGAAATGACGCAATGAGGAAGCGGAACAGTCGCCGGCGTCTTTTTTCCGGCCATACCACAGACGAACGGCGGGTTGTCAAATTTTGCGCATTTTCCATCCCGGGCAACCACGGGCAAAAAAAAAACGCAAAATTTTAGCCGTGATTCAGCCGCAAATGTCTGTGTGACCGGCCCCTTATGTTGAGTTTCTGCAAAATTTTAAACTTATCCATAACTATAATTAAAGTCTTATTACAATAAGAATTCTAGTCCAACCGGTTGGCAATCTAGAAATTCTGTAGGCTACACTAGAGTCACTCCTACTTCCCCGTTTTGTGACCAAAGAAACTGAGACCCAACCAAGTCCAATTTGTCTCATGTTTGTGCCTTATTTGTAGGCCACTGATCAGGACACGGGGAACTTCAGCGCCATGGCATATCGTCTCATCATACCGCCAACCCCAGAGGGACAGGACAGCTTTGTCATTGAGGCCTTCACTGGCATCATCAAGTCGGCCATTATGTTTCGCAACATGCGCCGGTCCTACTTCAGTTTCGAAGTGATCGCTACCGACGACTATGGCGAGGGCCTGAGCAGTCGAGCCGACGTGGTGGTGAGTCCTCAATTTTGGATGTCTGCAAAGGACCATGGGAAGTGTTTGGTAGTGTCTTGAATGCCTGGTCCCCCAAAAAGTCAGCCCTAATATCTGATCATTTTAACCTTATTTTCTGCTACATTTGAATGCTAAACAAGGGGATTTAAACTCAATTCACCTGGGGGCCACTGGAAACAGTGTTGGTCGCATCAGGCTTTTCACAAGAAAAGACCTTCCAATGTTCTCAAATGTCTTTATTTTTCAAAGCAAAAAAGTATGAATGATTTCCCAAGGAAATCAAGCAATCAGTAAAAAGTAAATAAAATATAATACAGAGAAGCCTTGCAACTTGCTGGCAACCGGTTCAGGGTGTCCCCTGCCCACTACCCAAAGCTGGGTGGTATGGGCTCCAGCACGCGCGCAACCCTACTGAGGTTAAGCTGTGCAGATAATTGATGGATGGATAATTGTCTCCCTTAACCACTAAGGTTGTAGGGGCCCCATTTCCTGTGGTGTGTCTTGGGCAAGTACAGGCTGTTGGTGCCCATCCCTCTCCAGGCCAACACATGAGATATAAACAACTGAAGAAACCACAAATAGTTGCTGACTAGAAACATGTTTTTTTTTTTATTTATTTCAATTGCCTGTTCTTCACTTCTTGAACTTTTAACTTTCTATACATGAATGGAGCAAAGAGCATGAACTGTTCTGGACAGAATTTATCTTGCCTACATCTTTTTGCAAGTTATGCCTATGATTCGGGGGGGGGGGTTGGCAGCCCAGATTAAAATAAGATATTTTAACAAAATTCCATGACGTCACGAAGTTTGTGAAAAGGAGCTACCCGAAAAAAGTGTTAAGAAGTCTTGCTTTCGCTTAAGGCCCGGTCACACAGCCTTTTGCGTCTGTATCGCGGGTAAAATTTTGCGATTTTTTTTTGCCCGTGGTTGCCCGCGGTAGAAAATGCGCAAAATTGGCTAACCCGCTGTTTATCCGTGGTATGCCCGCAAAACAGACGCCGGTGACTGTTCCGCTTACTCTTCGCGTCAGTTCCACGTCATTTCCGCGTGTGGGCCACGGGTATAAAAGCTGCCGAGCTGAGCTGTAGAAATCATAACCGCTCAAGACACAGTCCCGTGAAGATCAAGATTTCAAGCTATGGCACCGAAGAAGAAGCCAATATGTTATTATTGTAATAGTTTTTCATTTTTATTTTATTATCTTGTTATAAAATGAAAATAAATGTCAAGAAATAAAAATGGATTAAGACGAGGTCACTACGGTGACGGGGATCCATGTTCACTCCTTGATGTCTCGAGCACAACTGACGTGTGCTCGGCAAATCGCGCTGTATATACGCGGAGAAAGGCATTTGACCGTCACACGCGTTACACACGCTAATTCACGTGATAACACCGCGATACAGGTGCAGAACAAACGTGCTATGACCGTGCTCCACCCGCGATTACCCGCTAAAATTTCGCGTCCTACCCGCGTGAAACCACGCCCTGGCCGCGGCCGTATCACGTCGTTCCGCGTCTGTACCATGTCATTACCTCGTGTGTACCACGTGTGCCGCCCGCGGTTACCCGTGGTCTAAAGTTTTAAGCAGCGCAAAATTTTTTCGCGCGGCCAACCGCGTGTGAATTTCTTGCCGCGTGTAAAGCACTGCTGTATCTCGTCTGTATCGCGATCTCAAAGCGTCCAACAGCGTCTGCTTCACGGGCAGAAATTTCTGGCCGTGATTCAGCCTCGATACGCCCGTGAAAGGCTGTGTGACTGGGCCTTTAGTCTGCCTTGCACATTTCCGACGGATTGTCAAAAGCCAGCAAAAGTAGATATGATTGGATAAATAGTTCAATAAACGTGAGACAAAAAGGGAAATTAATATGTTTATTATTTCCTTTATTGTTTAGATAGATAGATAGATAGATAGATGGATGTACTTTTGCGGGGCTTGGAACGTATTAGCGCATTTACCTTCAAAACGTGTCTCTACTTACAAAGTTCTCAGGTTCGAAGCTACACCCAGAAACATTCCTAACTAGATGTACTACTGTTAGTGTATAATAATTTTACCCCCCAAAAATAAAAAAGTACATGTTTCTATTTCATGAATCACGGGTTGTTTTTGAAACCTAAGCGCCGATATATGAGAGTTCACTGTACATGGTAAAATTGAATGACCTTAGAAACAAAACTCGGGAAGTTGACTGTTCAGGAAAAAGTCCACATCGAATTATATTTCAATGTGACAGATTGGAAATAGTCAACTTGACGACTTAGCGATAACATTTTTATTAGAGCGTCGTCTTTTTATGACAGCAGTTCCAAATGTACATTTGTCATCACCCAATTAGCCTCTTTGATTGGTTGTCACAATGAGTGTTATGGGCCATGATCACTATAAAGGGCATTCAGTGCTCTCATCAGATTCACTCGTGAAAACATAGAAGAATAATGAAAGGTCCTAAAAGTGGTCAAGCACGCATACCAGTCTTATAATACGAGTCATAAAAGATTAGAAAAAGGTTAATAAAAGGTTCCTCATATTTGAACCATTTTAAAATACGATCGTTTACATGATGACATTTGTGCGACCAGTTGCGATTCTCGTTGTATTATCTGTGTAAGATTTTAGGGACAAGCAGGTACCGTACCTGTTATCGGTGTCGATACCGGACTTTTTTAAGGTATCGGTACTGTGTATGGTAGCCAATGTCCGTATTCACTGCCTTCTAGTGGCTATTTAACAATCAGGGACCTGACGTCAAAGAGACACTCTGTATTAATTGACCACTAGATGTTGTATTGTGTGGTGAAAAACAACTACTAAAAGCACAAGGAAGAATACAAACCACTGAAACTCAAACTGACCAAACCCCGCCATTTTTTCTCCTCATTTTTTGGCAAGCCCTTTGCCATATGTTGTTGTTATTTATTTTTATTTTTTTTAGTGACCCGTAGCGGCAATAGTAGTATTCTTTTAATACACATGTAAATAAAAGTCTAAACAAAAATCAATTATTAAAGGGAGATATTTATCGTTGAATATGATTGTGAAATATTTTAGCCTAAAGTCCTATAAAATATGACAAAATCATATTGGCTGACAGGTGATATTTTGCTTGATTTTGCATTTAATTATTGTAATGTATTATTACTCAAATGTATAGTTTCCTCTAGTTAACCGATCACTTGATGGCATCTGATACTGGTATTAGCTACATACTGAGTACCGATGAGTACCGATAGGGCTGCATCAGCACCAATACTGATACCTAGTATTGGTACTTGCCCATACTGATTACTAATGGTTGCACACAATGGTATATAGGGCAGGGGTGAGCAAATGTTTTCAGTAGCCGGGCCACATTGGGTTTAAAAATTTGCCGGGAGGGTCCGGGCTAAGACAAAAAAAAATGAATTTGATTTGTTTCATATCTGCCAAAATTGAGTCTTAATCTGATACTGTGACAATGCATGAATATCAAATATATCTCATTTTCCAATATGCATTTATGAATAAACATACGTTCAAAAAATGACATGTATATGCTAAATTTGATTGGTAGTACTTTTTTTTTTCAACTTATTGTTTAGCGAGCCAGATAAAAATGCCTGATGTATGTGTGCTACGAGCTGCAGTTTTTCTGACCCTGCTTTTTGTAACAATCAAGCCAATATTTAAATAAAAGAGAGTAGCACAAACTCAAAGTCATCCAGAAACAAAATGTAAATTTTCTCATGAATATACTATCCCCCTTTGAAGCGCTATATTTGATCATATGCATTAAAAAGCTCCAAATGCAGAATTTGATAAATATCTTAATAAATAAAATAATTGTATTATATTTTGAGATTGCAAAAGCAGAAAAATGTAACCATGACGTTCACGTAATTGTCTATGTTAGCGCAGTGCACATTGTACGAACGCAAATGGACACTGGTGATTTGAATGGCTCCAAATCAATTACAATTGGTAAACAATGTTCGGTACGTTGTTATTGAAGATAGTATTTTTGTTCAACAGCCCCTATGTGGCCCGAGGGCCATAGCTTGCCCACTCCTGCCATAGGGTAACTACGTCATTTTAGAAATGCTTGTCATTGATGTTTTTCGGTGCCATTACAAGAAAAAAATGTATTTAGCCAATGAAGACTGCTAGTAGAAAGTTGACGAGATATCACTGTATTTTACTTTATTTCTTTTTTGACATTAAACCTTAGCATTTCCGTTTATATAGTGAAAAAGAGGGATCTAGACCAAGGTGAAATAGGAGTCCTTAAAAGCACTTCATGGCGGTTTTGATGTTCATTCTCATTTTCTCTGGAAACTTAAATATTTTTAGACTAACTGGTGTGCACTGTGAGTGTTCTTCTAACGCAATTGCTCCCTGTTTGAACCTGCTTTTGCAGTAAATCCTTGACATTTTAAAAATACTTTATCCTGGCTTCCTTTTATCTCAGCTCAGTGTGCCTGTATAGGTTGGACTGATTTCACCTTGTTTATTTTTGGAAGGATCATATAAGTGAAATTACCTCCTTTCTGTTTAAGGTTGAGTTCATCTAGATTCTAGATGTTCTGGGGTGGGCAAACTACAACCCTTGGGCCACATGTGGTCTGTCAAGCTTTTGAATCTGGCCTGCCAAACAAAAATAGTCAGACGTATGTATATAGTAGTAAATAAAGTAATACTTATAAAAAATGTTTTTCGGGGTGACAAATTTGTCCCCATTAATTATTTGTGTGTCAACAGCTGATTCAAGAAATACTACAGAAATGCTTCAAAATGAATACAAAACTAAATAAAAAAAAAACGTTTTGCTTAAAAACAGGGACCTACTATATTATTTTTCTTTCATTATGAAAAGAAAAAAAAACTCTTTAGAAATACTGAAAAGACACTAGTAGACGATAATACAAAGCAACTACATCAGAAATATTACACCAGAAAAAAAAAAAAAACCTCAACGACCATAATATTGCAAAAATGCTATATGAATACTGCAAAAAAACTACTATAGAAATATGACAAAAATACTACAGAAATACAAAAAAATAACAGTTTGGAAATACTTCAAACATACGACAGAAATACTATAAAATTATTGCTACAGGAATACAAAAATATAAAAATACTACTACAGAGATTTTGGGTCGCAAATAAGACAAAAATACTACTCTGACACTATTATGACAGAAATACTGCAAAAATACAACTATGGAAATACTACAAAAATAAAACTACAGTAATACTACAAAAAATAGTGCAAAAATAATACAAACATCCAACTGCAGAAATACTGCAAAAATAGTGCAAAAAATATTCCAAAAATATGACTGCATAAATACTACAAAAATACTAAAAAAAATCACCTACACTAATACTACTACACTAAATATCAAATGAAGTGCCTAAAACAGGGCCCCGGTGATGTGGAATGCTCTGCTCCCTGAGATTCGATCTGCAACCTCAGTGGAACTGTTTGAATCTAGGCTTAAAAAACTTTTATTCTATAGCTTATGAATGACCTATATTTTATGTTGACAATATCTGTGTATTATTTGTTATTGCAACATCCATTGCAGCCTGGTCATCCTGGAAGGGGGATTACCTAATGTGCGGTCCCTTTTAAAGGTTTCTTCATTTTCCTCATGTTGACATCTTTGAGTTTTCCCTTGCCCTCATGTAGGTTTTAGATCAGGGGATGGTGTAATAATAGTCTATGGTTTACAATAATATGTGGACTCCTTGTGATTAAGGGCTATACAAATAAACATGACTTGACATGACTTGAACCTTATATATTATTTTTGGTTTATTTGTGAGTTTTTTTAAAACCATGATGATGAAACAAATCTTTTTAAAGACAAATATATAAAATACAACACTTATTTGGCACGACGGGTGAGTGGTTAACGTGCTGTCAGCACAACGTTGCAGATGTCCAAGGTTTAATTCCAGCTACTGACCTCCCTATGCAGAGTTTGCATGATCTTCCTTTGCAAGAGTAGGTTTCCTCCAGGCATTTGGGTTTCCTCCAACATTCCAAAAACGTGCATGGCAGGTTTATTGACTTGTATGAGTGAGCGCATGATTATTTTCCTGTCTCTGTGTGCCATGCGACTGGTTGGCAACCAGTTCAGGGTGTTAACTGGGGTAGCTGGAATGGGTTTCAGCACCCATGCGACCCTACTGAGAATGAGCTTTGCTGATGAATAATGGATGGAAGGATAATATGTACTGTAGATGCCTGTGTGAATATTTTTGATGAATGAAAAAAAAAATGGATAGATTTCCAGGACCAGCCACTTGGCCAATTTTTTCAATCCAATGCGGCCCGCAACTCCAAATAGTTGCCCACCCCTGTTCTGGGTGGTGTGTGGGCAGGGTTGGGTAGGGTTACTTTAACTTGATTACTTTCAATTACTTTTGGATTACTCCAATACCAAATATGCTAATAAAAGACAAAAGAAAAAATATATGAATAAAATTACTAAATTCTGTGCAGGCTTGGGGAGTAACGGAATACATGGAACGGCAAAAATGATGTTGGCAAGCTGTTTGGATTTATTTTCATTTTGTTTCTGTTGCATTTTATGTTAGTTTTGCCAGAGATCAAAGAGATCAAAGCCAAGAGAGAAAGCTCACCACGTGTTGTGAGTCATAATTTTATTCATATTTAGTTTCTTTTGTCTTTTATTAGCATATTTGGTATTGGAGTAATCCAAAAGTAATTGAAAGTAATCAAGTAAAAGTAACCCTACCCAACCCTGTCTGTGGGTCTATATAGCCATTTGAAACTCTTTGTGAATAAGGGCTATACAAATAAACATGACTTGACTTGACTTGACTATATGCGTATTTAACGATCTTGTATGTGCGGTATTGATATTGCCAAAACCATAAGCCAGTTTTTCTTTTCTGCTGGGGTCCCCAGGTGTCCGTGGTCAATGCTTTGGACATGCAAGTTATTGTGTCAACCGTCCCGCCTACTTTGGTGGAAGAGAATAAGGACCAACTTATAAGGTAAGGATGTTGTTTCCAGTGATGCCGTTTTGAAAAATGATCTGATTTTTGGGTCCATCGTCTATTTCAATAGTTGTATTAGTGTGTAAATGTGTAAATAAATTAAAAATAACAAATATCATCCACTGTCAAAAAACATTTGTTTGTCTAAAGTGTATTCGTAATTTTAATTTACAGCCAATTTAGGACCTGCATGACATATGTCCCCTTATGAACAGATGCTCATATTTTTTAGTTGTTGGTCGTTTTTAAATTTAATATGTGGCACGGCAGCATTTAGCGGCCCGGAAACTCATACAATATTGGCACCTAGCTGACACAGCAATCTATTCTATTGTGTAATTACAGAACATCTCTGCAGTAGATGGTGCAAACATTGTACTGAAACATGAGATATTTACAAAGAAGGCGGTACACAGAAAGAGTTTCAATCATAAACGATTCCTCAACCATTTAACGTACCTACGGCGGGCTGCTGGACTTTTAATAAACAAATATGCGTCGGTATAATGTCAGCAGTCACTATAATATGTCATGCCACATATCATTGGAAAGCTTAAACTTGAGATTCAATATATGATCACCGTTTCAAAATATACTTATCAAAGAACTATCAAGCCGACGTAACTCACCATTATGTCCCCTGGCTGCCTTCAACTTGAATGTACGTGAAAATGGCTTTGTTACATCAAGGACAATCCATAGAACTCAACTGTGTAAAATATGTAAACACACGGCAGATAAATAGAAATCTGCCTGAAACATTTCTGCTTCGCTGGACTTTGCTTCTTGTAATCTGTTCGTTTCACCACATCATTTACAAATTAACTTACTCGTAACATTTTTCCAAAATGGTCGTTAGCACTCCCCTTTTTATTAACATCTTTCCTATCTTAGTCCTAGACACATTATTTTCTGCTTGTTATGAAGGTTCCTTTTCTCCAACTTAGATGATGCAAATTTTCGGCTTGTTACCAAGTTATGAGGGAGCTTGATAATGATCCAGGTGATTGGAATCACCTGTATTGGAACAGAGAAACTTCAAAAACACTGAGGACATTCTGTTATCGAGGATAGGGTTGGCCACCCCTACAGTAGAGTATGGTCAAATTGCTCTTCAGCGAATTGGTCCTCTGTTATTTTTCACTGCAGCTCAAGAAGTCAAGACCTTTAAGCCATTAATCTCACATTTATAACATACTCTACTCAAGTTGATTTTAATTAACATTATTGAAATGCTCGAGCTAAAATGATTTTTTTCATTTCTCCCTCACCTATGCATATGCACATTAGACATAATAATCCCTTCCAGGAATAACAACGTCCATATCAAATTCAAATGATTGTGTTTACTTCACGTCAGCCCCAATTTTACAAGAAGGTAAGTTAGTGTGTAATTAAGTTGTGAAAGGGACGCCGGATACATTTTGCGTCAGACTGCCGCAGTCGCCCGCACCAATCACTATTTTATTTTCCGGAGCATTCACTTGTGTGACTTCCAGTTTATTGTTTTCAAACAAAAAAAGATATGACAACAGCTCTAGTCGCAAGTATCTAATTCTGCACATGAAATGAAATGAAAATGAAAAACATCATTTTTTTTGTATGAAAAAAATGGCTTAACATAAAGCCAACAGAAACAATTTAGAAATAAAAGAAACACAAGGCAATTGTCCGAGGCGAAGACCCAGATGGGTTTATAATACAGTCACTTATGTCCCTGTCCAAATGAATTAATGATAGCGCTTTGGTAAAACATTCTTTAGCACCTCGGAGAGTGGCTCTTTTGGCCTTCGGTGATTTGAAAGGCAAATTGGTGTTAAAGTTGATTTTCAAGAGCTCACCAGGTCTCCTTTACATGCATTAGTACCAAGATATGTGAGGACAACACAAGGGGACCATCAACTCCTCTGTTTATTAGCAAAGGCTATCCTGCGGGGATTCTTAGTTACTGGAATTCCAGAGTACATGCCGCTACTTGTTCTCTACATCTCAAACACTAAAGCTTACAATACAATATGGCTTATCCCTTTTTTTTTCATGAGGCGGAGGTTCACAAAGATGTCAGTTGGTCGCCCCAGCCGATGCCTAGCAGCTGCCTTAAAACAGTACAGTGGGACCTTGCTACTTCGCGGTTCCACGTTCGAGGATTCAGAGCTTCGCGGGTCTAAAAAAAATAATGATAAAAGAAAATAATCCAATAAAGAAAAAAAAAAAATATATATATATATACTTTTTTTTTAAGCATTTTTGAAGGGGCGGTGCTACTTCGCGGATTTTCACTTTTCACGGGTGGTTTTGGTCCCCATTAACCGCGATAACCGAGGGATTACTGTATAGCTGATTGATGTATTAATTTTTGTATTTGCCGATAAAGGGTCATAAAACTTCGGCAAACATGAGGAAAGAAGATAACATAAGCTGTTTGCATTTACCTGCATAAGTTGTGTTCCATTGTCTATTTGTTTAAAAAGGGACCCTTTCATTAAATGGGATTTGAAATACACAAACTATGGAAATAATTGTTTCAACTTACTAAAAGAAAACCTTAATAGTTGGGGCAAAGTAATATATTCCTTTTTAAGCATTAAATTTGATCGTTTGCATTGAAAAACTAAATGCAAAACTGAAAGGTGTTTCATTGCATGCCTAGGCGACATCCAGTGGACATATTAAAAACTGCAGGTCATTGTTTGATTAGAAGGAGCTCATTTTATTCTTATGCCTTTCTCAGCATCATCTCGTGGGCCAGATTAAATATGTTGGCAGGCCGTAGTATGGTCAATCCTGGTCTGTACACTTGCTGTGCTATGTGATTGATCTTAAGCTCTCCCATCCCTTGCGCACATGATAAAGTGATAGAGAGGAGACCAAGTGTTGCTACTACCACATAAAAAAAAAAACATTATACATGCCAATAGTTACTAACTAATGATAGGTACAAGATAATTATCGGGCTTTTAACACCCTAATAGCAGGAAAGGAATAATACACTTGATAATGAGTCACTTGCTGCCACACTAAATATTCAATCAGCTGACACTATGTATTAGAAATGTTTCACGCATTTGCATATAAGGATTTTTTTTTTTATTAATGTAGTACAGTGGTGGCCAACCCAGTCCTCGAGAGCCGCATGTCCTGCATGATATTCCAATCACCTGGATCATTATCAAGCTCCACCACAGTTTGCTAACAAGCTAAAAATTTGCATCAGCTGCGTTGGAGAAGAAAAACCTCCAAAACACGCAGGACATGCGGCTCTCGAGGACTAGATTGGCCACCCCAGATGTATTAGTATCAAGACTTGGTCTTTGCTCTATCACTTTGTCGTGTGTAAAAGGGATAGCAGAACTTAATATTTGTCACATGGCTCTGCATGTTTACTGACTGTTATGTTGTTTTGTCAGTAGAATACATTGAGTTTTGTTATGAGTATGTTTTTGTCACACCTGTGTACCGTATATGTTAACGACATATTCATTGATACTGATTCTTGCGTTATTTCATTAAGATCGTCACATTCAGATACATTCCGCAGACGTCTGTTTTAATGATAGCACAATGTGTGACTATTCTTTACTAGACATTTACCGATTTATTTTTATTTTTTCAATGTGAGATACAGTTTGTGCGTGGATGGGCTCATTTTTATGGCTGTTTAAGCCAGTGGCTTAAAATTTGGTGCAGCTTGTACTAAAACAAAGTTGAGTTTCTTCCTTAAATATGTGCATGCGGATTTTAATCAGGTGTGCTCTGTAGGAATTATTGTACTCCATCAATCACAAAATCTGTGTCATTGCCCACATTTTCTGAATCAGGCTCTCCATCGAGGTTAATAGTTTGTCCAGTTAATGGGAATCTAATTGACCCTAATCACAGCTTTATTGCCTTCAACTTCATTATGGCAATTTCAGTATCCTGGAGCGACACATCCAGGACCAGATCCCGGGTGCCAAGGTAATTGTGGAGGCCATTGGACCACGTCGCCACGGCGACGGTTTTGAACTGGAGGACTACAGCAAGTCGGACCTGATGGTGTATGCCATTGATCCGCTGACGAATCGGGCCATCTCGCGACAGGAGCTCTTTAAGTAAGCTGCCCAAAATGTCTTGAGCCTTGTGTTGTTTTAAATTACTATATTTTCCGCACTATAAGGTGCATTAATTTAAGTTTAGCTATCGTGATGTCGCTGACCAATTTCTCAAAAAAAACAAAACTGTATGCAATTGAAATTGAACCTGCGTCATAGCAGCGAGAGCACCAAAACCTAACCACTCGATTACCAGATGCCTATGACAATTAAAAAGGCATTTGATTTAATCTCATTATCAAACTATTTTTTATTGTGCCATAGAAAAATGTTTAAAATAGAAAGTTGTCCTAAATAATATAAATGAACGCAAAAAAAAGCACAATAAGGGAAACAACTGTTTGGTGCATCTGATGATGAATCAGACTTTGCGTCTATATCTTTCTGGAGGACTTTTTATTTTCTTCATACGGTATGCATTTCCAATTTTATCCACCATTATTTTTCAGTATATAAGGCACACCGGGTTCTATGGCGCACTTTCAAATTACAGGTCAAATTGCGTTTTTTAGGAAGTTTTACTCACTTGCGTTGCTGACTTTCAGACTTTTCAGGATAACTCTGCCTTCTCCCTGTGCCTAACAATAGATGTCTTCGAGTGTTTGGGAGGACGTTTGATTGTGTATTATTTGTTTAGTTTTTTTTGTTTTTTTAATCTCATGTTCAGACATCCGTACAAACTTTTTAGTTCGAGTAATGTCAAAAAAACGACAACGTCTACTCCCCTTTTGCCATGGTGACCCGTCGAATCGGGTTGCACTTAGGCTGTCTTTTATCACGCCCTGTTGATCCGGTTTAAGTTACACATACTGGAATGAACTCACCAAAATCCGCGGCCCTGGAACCAAAAACCTCGGTGCGTTTTCAGCCCCGGGCCGGCAAAACTCAAAACTCAGTGTTAGATTCAACGCTGGTTAAAACCTCCGTGGTGAAATGAAAGCACGATCCAGCCACTCCAATTATGCTAGGTTTACGTTTAGCTGTTCTCTCAAAATGATTTTCTATACGGCTAATGACTGTCAATTGCTACATTTCTTACCCACAGTATTGGCCCACTAAAATATGCATCCCATTAGTTTCCTACTAACGCTGTTGCAAACAACAAGACCTCCAATTGTTTTGAGGGCTTGGACATAAACCAGCAATATATTTTCAGCGTTGTTTTCAAGTGTGTTTAAATAGAAAGTATGTCGCTGTGTTCCCAGGGTTAGTCTGGCACAGTATGATTGCATTGTTTTTCCTTTTTCTTGAGACCACATTTGCATTCTAGCTTGACGACACGTAGAAAGTGTTTACAAAGACATTGAGTTCCTATGAGGGGAAAACAGGTCTTTGGTTGCCAGTTGGGGTCAATGGTGAACTCCTCTTTTCTTATTCAAATACACTTTCATAATGCAGATTGTATATGTTAACAGGACCAGATTCTGTAAATCAAAGGCAGTATTTCACCAGAATACACCATCGTCAGCAAGTTTAGCTTGTATTATCTTCAAATTTAATTCAAATTGGTACGCTGACAGAAAAAAATTAAGATTACTCATGGATGCGATATATTAACTCATTTTAATATTGTCAAGTGGTCGAACAAAACTGTATTATAACTAAATGTATACTTTACTCTAAAATCGATATGCATCTCAATAATGTTTTGTGCAAACACTTGACATGAAAAATGAGTATTTATTATTATCAGTGTAAAAAGCAAAAACTCCAATGGTATTTGTTTTTAACTAAGTAAAATAATCTGTCAGAACCAGAACAGACAGTGGAGCCAAAAGCGTAATGTTTCACACCAAGCCTTATTGAGGAAGCGGGGAAGTCAGGCGCGGGGAAACAAAGCCAGCGATCCGGTGCTCGTTGGGCAGGAGGAGCAGGAAGCCCTCGAGATCGAAGCGTGGTCAGAGGACGGAAACGAGTTGGGCAGCCAGGACGGGAGATTGGAGCGTGGTCGGTGGAAGGAATCAAGTCAGGTAGCGGGAGACGATCGGGAAGCCAGGAGCAGACGAGCAGGATACAGGGAGGGATACAGGGCACGATACAGACAGGATGGGACAGACGGGAGCCAGGGTCAAAAATTGTGCAGAGGTTCGCTGACGCACTGACCAGGAATGAATGAGAGTGTTGAGTTTAAATAGGAGGGGAACCAATCAGGAAACGAGCAGCAGCTGGGGCCAAACGAGTGGGCACAGGTGAGGGCAATGGGCAAATCATGACACAATCATCTTTTGATTAAAAATGTAATATATGACAAGCCGACAATTTATTTTTTCGAAAAAACAAAGTAATGGTCTGTTATTGTTAAAATTATCTGACATCACATTCGATCATATTGCACATTTTAAGTATTTTCTTTTCCTTTTATTTACAGCAAAAAATGTTCTGAATTTAAAAAAAATGTTAACATATGTCTAATATTTAAAGTTTTACAGTTTGTGTTGTGTGAATAAAAGCTAAAATATGATCAAATAAATTAAAAAAGAGTTAAAAAACATAGTTGGTTTTGATAATTTGGACTATTTTATTTAACACACATACAACGTAAAATATAATAAGATTAGACAATTACTACTCAATAGAAATTGTCAGCAAGTGGTTTACAAAATAGAAGCATTATTATTATTTATTTCTAATTTATCTATTATTTTTATTTGTGAAACTGTCACATGTATGCATCAAATCATAAATAGTGAAAATAAAAACAATACAATTGTGCAATTAAAAGAAGTATAATAACATGTTATACATATTTATATATGTATATGTATATTTTCTTTTTTTTTCCTTTCCCGTTTAGCAAAAAACAAAAACAAACAAACAAAAAAAAAGTCACAAGATATGTTTTCACATTTTTGTGCATTCGTTCAGGTTGGCGATTGCCCTGGGGAAGAGGCTGTCTCTGAGCCTGTTTGACCTAGTTTCGTGAGACCTGTTGCACCTACCAGATACAAAATAAGTTATTAAATATCCTCTGAATTCAGAAATGTCATAAAATAGTTTTTCTCCAGTGATTTAAGATCTATTATCAGGATTGTCACACTAACGCCGTTTCCTCTCATTGCTGAGGTCCGGCTCATCTCTGAGGAGCATTATGAGGCTTTACACCGAACAGATAATAAAGGTGCTATATCTGAGTTAGATCAGGAGGCTACTCCTGGTATTGGTAACCATGGAAACCGGTACTATCCGTTTCAAACCCTTTCCCAAAATAACGGCCTGGAGAGGGATGGGCGCCAGGCTGTACTTGCCCAAGACGCACTGCAGGTAGTTGTGGTCCGATGATCCAGGCAGTTAAGAGATCCCTCAACTGTTTTCTACCTCACAAGCAGATGATTACTATACAAATAGGCAAAAATTAAGAAAAGGCCATGTACTGATATGGATGAATGATGATCACTTGAAGAAAGCAAATATACTCAACTTTTGCATTTTCTTTTTTTTTTTTTTTTTTTTTTTTTTAAAAAAAGGACAATTTTCTGCAGCATACAAGACAAGGTGTACATGAAGTGTTCTGTAAGATCTTGTGTTAGGTTTTGTGGGGTGATAGGACCATGTGGGGGAGGCAGGGACTTGAGGCAGGGGTGCATTTAATGCATTTATTTACAAAAGTATGTACAAAAGTGACAAGCAAACATGGGTGGGACAAAACAATGAAATGTAAAAACAAAACAAAACCTGAAGAAGTCCAAATCCGAAACAAAGACCGTAACTAGAAATTGAAAACTGCAATTCCTCTTTTGAGCACCCCTGCCTCCAGTTCCTGCCTCCCCTACATGGGTCCATCACCCCCCAACCCTAACACAAATGCTGACGGCGCACTAGTTTACCATGGCACACTCGTTGAAAAAAGCTGACATAGACTATTAAAATACGCCACATAGAACTAAAATTAAAAATAATTAAAAACAAAATCATTACACTTTATTTCAATATAAGTGGTATAATGCAGTGCTGTGAAAACACTTGCATAGATTTAGGCCAACACAATTATGTTCAAAAAGTGTTAAAATGCCATCTATCAATTAGTTTTTGACTCCGGCATGTGCTCCTATGTAGATTTCTGGATGGCAATGTTTTGGAAATCAACAAAGAGTTCCAGCCTTACCTGGGCGAAGGCGGCCGAATCCTAGAGATCCGTTCGCCAGACATCGTGGCTAGCGTGAAGAAGGCAGCCCAAGCTGTGGGCTACACGGAAGGGGCTCTCCTTGCTCTTGCCATAATCATCATCCTATGCTGCATCCCTGCCATCCTCATCGTCATGGTGACCTACAAGCAGTGAGTACAGTAGGCCTGATTTTTGCTGGTAAAGAATTAACAGGGACAATATTCAAGTGAGCTTTTGCTTGGATATTTTTTTTTCTTCTTGTTGACTCCTTGCACTGCTTTGCATCGACTGCACGCTCGCGCTTTGGAATGCAAATTAATTAAGGCTCATTTGGAACAAATACATACATTCGGTGGTGACCACCACAGCGCGTCTTCACACCACTTAATCATGTCAGCCCCACGCAGCTACACAATCAACAACCAAGTATTTGAGAGTGCAGTTCACAAAGTAATTATAGGTGCCTTTTTATCTATGAAAACATAAAGGCTGTCAAATTTACCTAGCGTTGCTGGAAGAACAACGTATTTTTCCATGTGTAGTGGTTACAGCTGGCCTCCACACTTGGCCGGGCCCCCTGATCAGTACCAGAGATCATTTTGACGCACATTTATTTTTACCTTAAAAAAAAAACTCAAACCAAACTCAAACTTCAAACCCAAGTCGTCACAGTGAGTTTACCTAATCTTTACCAATGGACTACCCCTCATTATAGAAGGGAAAAATTATGTGGCCCTCACAGGAAAAGTTTTTGCGACACCTGATATGATATAGCAATAAACGAGTACCGTCAATTTTGAACTAGTGTTCAGAAGCAGCATTCTCAAATTTAGGAACGGAACTTAATTATATCTTTGTACAAGCTGCACCAAATTTCAAGGCTCAGGCCAACCACACGGGGAATTTAGCATCAACGCCTTTGGCTGCTGAACACCAGCGGAGCAATGCCCCTGCACACTTGAAGCCATTTTCAGCTTTACTGCAAGTTGTTTACGTCATGTGTTTTCGGATCATGTGACCTCTCCATTTAGACACTACCAGAGTGATTACAAAAACTAACATGTATTTACCATTACACCAAAATGAAATGCAACATCAAATAAAATGTGAGCCCGATATTTCTAGGCGACAGCACCCGGACAACCAAACAGTGTAGAATAGTGCCAAATTGAACACAGACATGTTTTTGTGCTGTTGTCATTGGTGGTTGCCCACAGTAACGGACCAAATTGCATTTGCTTTTCATCGTTTGTCTGGAATTAAAGGAAACTCCAGTGACCTCATGCCAATGATATGGAAAAACAACAGAACCGTTTTTGATGGATAACTTCCACTGCTGTTCAATTTGGATGTATACATTGAGGTCTGGGTGGCATGACAGATGAGTGGTTAGCACGTCTGCTGCACAGTTCTGAGGTCATGGGTTCAAATCCAGCTACAAGCCTCCCTGTGTGGAGTTTGCATGTACTCCCCGTGCTTGCATGGGCTTCCTTCCACTTTCCAAAAACATGCTTAACAGGTTAATTGGCCGGTCCAAATTGTCCCTAAGTATGAATAAGCGAGTGAGTTGTCTGTCTCAGTGTGCCCTGTAACTGGCTGGCAACAAGTTCAGAGTGTCCCACTGCCCAAAGATAGCTGGAATGGGCCCGCGACCCTATTGAGGATATTGGACTGGACTGGATATCGTGTCCTTGATTTGTGGGTGAATACTTTGGTATATTATGAATAAGTAGTTCATATTGAAAAAGTGCTGTCAAACTCCTCATTTACCTCATGTTATGTATTATGAGAATAGATACTTGTCTTTGCTGGTGCCTCCACTTTCTCACCAATGATTAATTCATGCCAAGTTTCAGGCAGCAGCTCAATTTCTTTCTTCAACTATACGATGCATTTTCCGTGTTGACGAGGGTTGGTACGTCAGTATGTGACTGATTTACAACAACGGAAGCTGTGATTAATCATACAATTTAATGGGACCTCTGTTAACTACTCGGTCATTTTATCGATCTACTGTTGCTTGGCAAAATGTTTTTACTACCATAAAGGAAAAAAACACAAGCTGTACCATAGTGAGAGCCTTAGTGTTTAAAATGTAAATAAGTAGCAGCTTGTAGTCCGGAGTGTGTGTGGGTGAGGTGACGTGCCGGATATAATATAGGATTATAGATAATGGACACATATTGCAAATGATCACACAGGAATTAGATTACCATTTTTAATAATATATATATACTGCATTGTGAAAGAAAATGTCACAAATTATAATGAATGTTTTCCCCCTCCTTGTTTTCCTCAATGCTTCCTCTTGCGATCGCCCTTCATCAGGTTCAAAGAGTAAGTAATTATTTGCATCCATAATTTCCATGTTTTTCTGTTTCTTGTGCTGCTGAAATTACAAAATAGAAAAGCTGTCACTCTAGTTTTTGACATTAATGAGCTATTTAAAGAAGACCGTATTTATAATAAAGCGTATGTGCTGTTTTTATAGTTTAAAGATTATTAACAGTTTATCTTACACATTTGTTGTAAAGGGGGGAATTCACTTCATGTCACTTGAGCTCCCTGTTTACTGTTAATACCCAGTCTCTTATGGGTTTTTCACTTTTCAAGTGTTTGCTCAGATAACATTCATTGATGGGGGGGCCATCATTGCTTTTTTCACAGGCGGCAGGCTGAGTGTGCCAAAACGGCCAGGATTCAAATGGCTTTGCCGCCGGGAGGCAAAGCTCCACCTACCAGCGCAGCAGGAGCCAACCTTTACGAAGAGCTTGGGGATAGCAGCATGTGAGTAAAGCAAAAGCTCACGGTTCACAGATTCCTCAACAATGGGGGCATTGGGGGACCACTCCCTGTGGTTTGTGTTGGGCAAGTACAGCCTGGCAGCACCCATCTATTCCCAGGCAATTTTTTGGGGTTGAAACGTATTAAACAGATAGTACTCCTAACTATGCAAACCAGTATCAAGAGTTTCCTGATCTGATTCGGATCCAGCATCTTCATCATCTGGTCTCCATTGTTTTTAGGTGTAGTGTCATACTGCTCCTCAGAAATGAGCTGGACCTTGGCACTGACAGGCAGCGGCGTGTAACAATACTGATACCAGATCCTAAATCACTGGGGAAAAACAATCACATCATACAATATGCATTGCATCACTTAAAACCCTTATATTTTAGGTTAAAAAAAAACTTTGTGGCTATGAAGTTGAAGGTCCTTTGCTTTTGTGATATATAAAAGGCCCTTTGTCCACTACATGACTTTGCATTTCTCTATTTTTTAATATATATTCAAATGATTAATGTATTTAAATGAATAAATAACTAGATGGATAAAACAATTACATGGTTTCTTCAAAAATAAAAATTAAATGATTTAAAATAAGTTACGTAAATACATAAATAAACAATTCAGTAAAAAAGTTAATTTAAAAATCCATAGAAAAGTACATAAATAGATAATTCCATAAAATCGTTCTAATAAAAATACATAGTCAAATAGATAAATATCTAATTAAAAAGATGTATAATGAAAGTGCACCTACAGTGCAGCTGTCTGGTGAAATGAATTCTGAAGTAAAAGCTACACAACTACAAATTTTATATTGATAGGATCAATCAAAACTGAGGATGCTGATGAATAAAAAATTGTACCTCTTGTTTCTGAGCCAAACTAGCATTTTTTTTGGACGAGTGTTATATTAGTGAAGCAATAAAGGTTCCTATATATTTGTTACTTTATATTTGTTATTTGTTATTTTTGTTATTTGTTAGTATGGTTCCACCATACTCGTACGCCTGACCGTCAGGGTAGTCCGCAGGCTCCCTGGTCAACTTTGCTGACATCGGTGGGATGCTAACATTTAAGTCTACTCTCAACTGTCACAAGTGGCCCCGAAGCAACATCACCTCTCTGGCTCTTGACATCGAGACGTGTTCTTAACAGACACCGCGTCTCGCCATCTGTCGTCTTACCATATGTTTGTGTTTTCTCTCCTTGCTATTGTGTTTCTCCCCCGTGTCTTTGGATTCAGACTTCCGTAAGTAATCTCTACAGCAGAAATTCGCAGAACCTATCACAGGATTCTAGAGTCCCCTTGTAGCTGATAGCTTTCAGGTACCCTTTTGATAAGTGCGACCTTTTTCTATTGTCAAGCTGTAGGAAAACCTTTCATCTCACTTATTCACAATTATTCTCCTCGAGCATCTGCTCCATCTTGTCTTTGCCTCCCTCTCACCTTTCCATATTTTGGCCAATGTCACCACACCCCTCAAGTATGGAATGATGCTAAATCTGCAAGGGACCCTCAAATCTGTTGAATGATTAGCCTCTCTAGTAACAAAAGAATTAGACGTTAGCCTTTTCCTTTTTCTTTTTGTCTCAGTATCCCCCTCCCTAAAATCCTCTCTGTCAATTATTTCATAGTCTTTTGTTCTTCTTTTTTATGCACCATCCCTTTTGGCCCAGGGCTAAAAAGTCTGTCATTGAGGATGCAAAGCACCAAAGGATTGTTAGTGCTTTTGCCTGTCGTGCCCTTGCAGCCCAGAGAAACGGAACGCTGCGTGTCAACCTCCCCAAGTCGGAGAGCAACGTGACCTTCCTCTCCGATCGCAACCCGGTCACCACCCACAACCCTGTTTATGACGACAACAGTAATCTGGAAAGCCCCGATGTGTACATCGGACGCAATCACCCCCACAAAAGCGGCTTGTCCTTTTCAGCTCCTTATTCAGAATGGTCGGGATGCGCCTGGACGATGCCGGCTCGCATTCACGCAGAGGGTAACGAAGGGCCTCGTAGGCAAGCCCTCCTGGACCCATCTGACTGGGAACTACGGATGCTCCAAAACAGACAAAACCAACCGGCGGAGGGTTCCGGAGGTCACCCACTAAGCAGGAGCTTCGAAGCCAAAGTATCAGTCCGTGAGCAGGCCAGGCAGTTTGAGCAGCAGGCCACCACGCATAATAGCCGAGGCTCAAACTCACCATTACTCGTCAATGACAATGAAAGCACAGATGTACTGAAGGTGTCCTCAGATGCCCTGATGTCGATTCTGGATTATCCTTCATCCTTTGGCAGGGAAGTGACCCCGAATATTATAGTGACCCAGGGAGGCGATTCGTGGTCCTTGTCCAACCAGACATCGACTCCACCTGTCCTCAGAAAGTTCAGTTCGAGTGTCTCTAATTATATGACGGTGCAGCCATGTCAAATCCATGTGGAAGTCATACCTGATCCACCAGAAAACCCACCGCCTCCAGTCCCGGAGCGGCCAGTCTCTCCATCCTTGCACTCCCCATCCACCTCTTCAAGTCCAGATCTGCCTTCATTCCCACCCTCACCCCCTCAAGTCCATAATTCTGATGCCAACAATCAGGCCTCTTCTCCTAAAACCAACAATCAGGTTACTTCTCCTTCCCCCAAAGAGGTGGCCCCTCCAGCCCCACCACCTCTGCCACCTCCACCCTCACCCTCCATTGAACAAAGTCGCCCAGTCGTTCAGTTTGTACCAACGTCCTTGCCGCCAGTGTCCTCGCTTCGACCTGTTTCAGAACGCAGGCTCCCCTCGCCCGCCATAGGGCAACGGGCCGAGACTGGCAAGCGGGAGCTGAAAGGTATCCTTAAAAACCTCCAGAATCTTGCCGACATAGAACGGTCGGTTGCCAACCTATACAGCCAAGTTGACAAAAATTGTAAGGTGCCCAAGTTTAACAAAAAACCGCAAGTGACTGAGGAATCAGAAGGTGCTGACAAACGGCAAGAGTCTGATCTCGGCATTGAGCAGAACACGGCAAAGCCCGACAGTTGCGGCTCTGCGGTCCAAATCTGCTCAAGCGTGAACGGTGATGAAAGCAGCCCGAACGCAGAGGCAGAGCTTCCCGGCTCAGACGTTGCCGAGCTCAGCGAAGCCACTTCCTCTCAAACCACCGTCTTCTGACTCTCGCTCCTAACTCACATTTTTTCTTTTAAAATTCACATTTTCACTCTTTGTTCTTCTTTACTTTTTTTCTCATTCAAATTTTTGCACCACTCCTAATTTTGCATCAAATCAACAATTTTGGATTGTGTAGGTTTTTCAGACAAACAGTGCTTTTTTCCTGCTATAGGATGTTCTTGCTGCTGCCAAAGAAAGTATACTCAGCTTTGCCACATTGATTGTACGATCCTTTCACAAGCTTGCATTGCTCCATAAAAGTTTACAATTGCCTGTTGTCAAAATGCAGTTTATAGGTAAGAGGTTACTTGTAGTAGTTCAAAGAGGAACATACAGTGCATTTGCTGGGCTTAAAATTTCAGATTATGCGACCTAAAGTTTTACCCACGACTGTGTTTGACCAATAAGCTATGAACAATAAAATCATGCATAGGCCTTTAAAATGATAGTGTGTGTTATTTAGTGCCTCCTAGTGGTTAAAAACACTTTTATTCAGTGAAGAAAAACAGTGTTGATTTGGATAATAAGCAAAAATACATTAACTATTATGTAAAATATTTTTTTTTTGTTTTTTTTAATTCTCATAGGTGGGGAAAATTGTCTTTATTTGACATAAGATGAGGCTTGCCTTGTAGGAACTGACATGCTTGTCTGCCATATTCTTGGTACACAAAAAATAACACTCTTTCTGTTTTGTCTTTCGATTTGTCCTTTTCTAAGTGGTGTTCTTCTTTTTCACTCTTTTTTTATTTGTATTAAATTGTTTTTCTCTCATTATATGTCTTTCTCTTTTTCTTTTTTCACATGTATCCATTATTTTTCTCTCCTTTTACCTTTTTCATTTACAGTTTCATTTACTTTTTTTAGTTCTTTTTTCCTGTCTCTCTAGATTTGTTTCTTTTCATTCTTTTATTCTGATTAATCTTTTTTTTGGCCTTTGGTTCTTTCTTTTCTATTTCTTTGCAAATGGCTAAGCAACAAAAAAAAAAGTGCAGCTTGGTCACTTTGAGATTTCATAATTTGTAGTCTTACTCGTTTGTGCTTGCAAAAGACAATACAGTGATATCTAGTGGTCAATTTTTAACACTTTTCCTTTAAGGAGAAATAGTCTGTTATGTTGAGATCTTTCACTGTAGACTATGGGCGGTTAATGGTTATATCTTTAATTTTAAAAAAGGTAAAAAAAATAAAAATACATAATTTTTAGTGAGAAGATTTTCGCCAGCAAGTAGCACCACTTTGTTCACGAAAAACATTTCTTTCTTAAGCAAGGCACCTACGGGCATTCTCCCCTCCCCTTACGGTGCATTCAAAGACCATGCGTGCTGTCAGAGTTAAAATGTTCACATTTTTAAAGTAGCTAAGGCATTTGAATGTTTTCTTTTAGTTCTAGATGTTTGACATTTAAGTATTTCTTTGAAAATATGTTTTTCGATGAGCTTCACTCGGTAAACATTGATTTATCCCTTTAGTGTAAGCATGGCTGAGAATGTAAATTCCCAGTTGAGGGTTGATTAGGTAAGATATGTCTCCTTTAAACCATGAATTTATGGCAAAAACTTTACTGTATTTTTATAAATGTAATCTATAAAGATAAGAGCTACATAAGTGCAAATGAGACTGCAGTTTCCGTCTGCAAAGCCAACAATAGCCAGAAGGGATTATTATGATTTTATTCCTTTTCTTTCATGAAAAAATGCTCTAGGAATCACCCATAACTCTTAAGCATTTCCCAAAGGCATGCACATTTCTTGGATATGAGCACTTTAATATTTAAGATGTACGGCTGGTATTAAGGGTAAGTAACTCAAAACACATGCATTGCATTTCCATATAAGTTATTTTCCAATATCCATCATGATATCTGCTGCTGTATGCCTCTATGCAACATTAATGGGAGGTGTTGCTTTAGTTGTGTTTTGAGGTTCACACAAAAACACACAGGAAATTGCAGTTATTCCATTCAGTACTGTATTTTCCGCATTATTAAGTGCACTTGATAATAAGATGCACCCGAAAAATCAGTCTTTTTTGATTATTTGTATACATAACATCCACCCGACTCTGAGGTGCATAGAATTACAGCAGGGGTCAGGAACCTATGGCTCACGGGCCATAAATGCCTCTTTCATGAGTACGTATGGCTCAGAGAAAAAATCGTTTTCATTCATATTTTCTCCATGTTTTCAAGATTCTAGTAAGCAAAGTTTACTGTAGTTTACCCGAAGCCATCCAAAGAGCGTGAGCACTTCCTCCTGTTTCTCGCCCTGCACTGTCTGTGCCGAAAGGAAATACGTCAAGATCCTCATTTGCAGAGTATTGTGACGTTTTTACAAAATAACTGTTTGAGCCTTGTTTGAGGGAGACAAGTATAAAGTGGTTTATTAGTTGATATTTTACATTATTCTTATTTCATAAATTGTATCAAATAATCAAATGTCACAGTGAAATTGAATGTTCTGAAGAATAAGCTTTTGTTTGTAGAGCGAGTTTGGCTGTTTTATCGCATTTTATCTCAAAATACATGATTTGGATTTAAACTAAAATGAAATCAAAATATTTTGATGGCTTTTGGGGGCCCCGCCCCTTAAACTAAAATGCAGAGCAACTAAGGGCTAGGGTTTGCACTAAAAATAAATAAGTATCATATGTGTGCATTGATTAATCGTTTGAAATACTGTATATCGTTGTACACAACTACAAAAATTGGATGCAATGGGAATTGAAACCCGGATCACGGCGAGGAGAGCGCCGTATCCTTTCCACAAGACTGCTAGAATTACAGACGACACAAGAAAAAAAAATGGATTTTATATTATACTTATTTTAGTCATGGTAACACATTGTTAAGCCGCAAGAGCATTGCTATATATTAAACCGGTTTGTGGTACAGAAAAGGTTGCCGACCATGGAAATACCGTATTGTTTTGCTGACTCGCAAAGTATTTACAAAGCACAAAAAATTTTGAACTGAATGAAGTGAAAGGCATTATGGGAAGTGAATTGGTCGTCCTGAAGGATATAAATGAATGCATGGCCTCACGCATGTTTATTTACAATGTTCAGTTTTAGCTCATAAACAAAATGTAAAAATGTAAAATATATATTTTTACAAAACTTTAGACCGATTTATAACCTCTTTCTGTTTTCTAATTTTTCTAACATCTGTATCTGGTACTGTGACAAAAAATAGTGTGAAAAAGAGATAACAACCTAGTGGTAAGGGGTTCAGCGCTTTTTTCATTACCATCCGTGTTTAGATCCGAAGATACTTTTTTAATGTGTTATTAGTTATTCATAAATATATATATGGATAAAAAAAAACCTTTAACTTTCTGTACACGAGGTGCACGGGACTATAAGGCGCGAGTTCTAATTTCTGGCCAATTTGAGAATTTTGAGTACATTCTATAGTACTGAAAACACACTCATAGTCTGTGCTTGAAATAGTGCATTTACAATTCTTCAATTGACTGAAACAGACTGACAGCATGTTGCACTAGGGTTAGCGTTTGCTAGAGACCTGCAGTGAATACAATCACGGAGGCCAGTTCCCTCGGAAGGCTCATCTTGAATGAGTACACGTCCAGAGACTTTGTCAATTCTCATGTCTGCAGAGATCCTACCAGCTTGAAAAAGTAGTCACTCTGATGTTGTGCAGCACACTTGAAAAGGCTAATTACAGAACCAATCAATCTATGAACGGGAACTCTGGTTGCTGCCTGTGGGACTGTCAAGTACAGTTACCTTCTCTCTCCCTCAACTCTTCCCCTTCTCCGTTTGGCTCTTTTTCACCCTCCATGTGTCCCATTTATCTGCTTTTTTCATCTTCCCTCAACAGATAGTCCTTTTCAATCTTCTAGTTAATCTCAAAATAATCATTTAACCTTTCACTCCTACTCAAAACTATGGAGGGAATGAGAGGTGGTTAGTTTCCTGAAACCGCCACTAACTGCAGTTGTGATCCACATGACACATGAGAAATGCACCAGTTCAGTTTCAATTGTTCGAAGGAAATAACCATAAAGTTCGCCCGTTGGGCCTGTTTTAGATTTGGTGTCAGCTCAAGGGCAGGCACGTGCCACTGTTGCTAAAATATTTCATTGCATTTTTCCATGAATTACTGATTCCATCATCCACAAATCATACAACCGATTGAGTAGAATCTCATAGCCAATCCCGTTTTATTAGGACTAAATAGGAATCTTCTTCTCATGAGAAAAAGTCGTGCTTGTCTAAAACTGTAAGTGACCAACTTTGACCAAAATGTAATGCGATTATTGGAGCGGTTTATTCATACTTAAAGACTAAGGGTTTCTTCAGATAAAGCAGCGTGTTTTTGTAGTCCAGTGGTTAGCACATTTCACGTAACACGTGAAAAGCTTCCCGGTTTAAGACTGGGTTGAAAAAAATATGTTGGCCATGAGAGGGATGGGTGCCACCAGGCTGTACTTGCCCAAGACACACCACAAGAAATGTTGCCCCTGCGACCCGAGTGGTTAAGAAATCCAACCAACCAAGACTTAAATACTAGTCTCGAGTTGAGATGGTTTTTTGTTGTTTACATTTGAAAAGTAGTAAGCGCTTTTAAGAGGAAAAAAACGATAGTCTAAGGCATTTAGCAGTAGTGTTGGCATGTATGGACCAGTGGTGTCCAAACTACGGCCTGGAGGTCATTTACAATCTACCAACCATATTTCCGGGGCCTGGGATTTAATATTAAAAATGTTACTTGCTCCTAAAATAAGATTGTTTTTTTAATAAAATAAAAACTACCCAAAGATGCAAATAAATGACAAAAAAGCATTTTGTTTATATTCAAACATATATAATAAAGGATGGAAAATATTGTGTAGTCAATTCAGTTAAACCACATAGTAACTGCAAAGAGGTGTATTGGTTAATATATTGATACCAAAAGATTTACTCCCAGAACTGACGGAAATGTGTTTTTCATTTTGCTTCTCCTCTTAAAAGTTTCAAAAATAACTAAACCCCTTAAATTAGATTGTTATTGTGTTGATAAGGAAAAAAAGGGGATTGGGTAGGCTTTTTTACACACAGTAATATATCCACTGCCTTTACACTTTAAAAATATCCTTAAATTGTAAAATACCAGATCCTATATAAGTTTGTGGATTCTCTTTAAATGACTTCATTTATTTTTTAAGTGTTTTTAATGTAATTTAGGAATTGGCTCAGTATTAGTATTAGCTGAGCTTTCCAAAACCTTTGCACAATATGACAGTTGAAGTTATGAGTACAATAGTTCGAGCTCTTCCTTTATGAACTACTATTTGACTTTATGAAGGACAGCCATTTATTTTGCTAATGTTTTTAATATGAAGCGTGCAGCACAATTTACGATGATTGAGGCCCAAAACGTATTTTGATTGTCGATTTCAATACCATTTTATTTCTGGTTTAGATCTTTGCTGGGTTGCAAGGACCTTAACCCTCTTTTCCTAACCCTACTCTATACCCAACCCTAAAATGCATGCAAACAAGACGAATTTCATTATCTTTGACCCAGTACATGTATTATTTAGATTATATATTACTTGGGCTAACTGGGACCGATCTATGAAAGGTGGCCACAGCCTTGGCTGAAAATATGAGGCTGGCTGACGGAAACACGCAGCCAGCTGCCTGGCAAACTGGGAACCAGCAAACAAAATCGACAATGCCTATGTCAATAAACACAAAGCCAGTAAGGAAAAAACAAACCAAGGAACACTACAAAACTAGGTTAGCCGATCAAAAAAAATGCTGGCAGCAGCCAGGCTAACCGGAAACCAAAAGTAGGAAGCAGCAACAGCTGGGAATGAATCAGCAATATAACTAGCAATATATTTGCATAATTGTGGGAAGGAACAATACACGTTCTGTGCCTAAGTGGGAAAAAAAAGTACACTTTTAATCATGTCTGATATAACTTCCAATTTAGTACAGCATTTTTTTTGCAAAGCCAACAGGTCTTCCAACAGAGCCCACTTACACACTCATTACTCACTTTGATTATTGTGGTTTTAAAGTCGGGGAAATGCTTGAATTTTGGGTGAAGTGCTTGAAAATGCTTGAAATTGTTGGCATTGCCATGTTTATTGATAGTCTGACTCTATAAACCACCCATTAAATGCTTTGTTGGCTTTCATTATGGCACTGTCATGTGAAGTGTCACTGCCCCCTACTGGTTGCAATCAAGAGTACAGCTTTATTTAGAACACTGGGTCTGTTGGCTCGGCTTACTGAGAGCCTTATCCCCCTTGTTTTATAACCTTATCTTCTCTGTTCCTTTATCTTCTTGGCTCATACCTCACTGTATATGTGTAAAACTGGAGTGTCATGCCCAATTTCGTTGTCACAATATGTTAACCCATTTTGTAACAATGACAATAAAGGTATATTCTATTCTATTCTATTCTATTCTATTCTATTCTATTCTATTCTATTCTATTCTATATTTTCAATGATAATAAAACATAATGCACCAAAATATTTAGTAATCAGTAGTTTAATATGTTTGGCAGGGGAGGGAATACCTGCCAAACAAATTAAATATAAATCAAAATATTCACAGATGTTCCAAAAAATAATTTGTAAAATACAAAACAATTCTTTCTTTTTACACGCTGAACAACCACACAAAATCCTTTAAAATGCAAAGCAATGAAATATAAAACAAAACAAAATAAAATATTTAGAGCTACAAATAAATGATTAAATGGAAACAAAGAAAATAGAATTCTATTTTAACCAATTTAGACATGGACGATCTAAAAAATCTCGCAAAGGATTTAGATAAAAAAAATAAAAAAATAAAAAGATCAGTAAACATTGAAATATAGAATGCACTCTGCATTTGAGCAATTCATATCAATAAAATGAGTCCAATTTTTTTTCTGCGTTTTATACATACAGTTCTTTCTTTATTTTTTCTTCCGTATTGAACTCAATTATTACCCAACACCTATAGAGCCCGTCCTGTGTTTGTAAACAAGTGTGCGTTGTTGAAGCAGAATGGCAGAATTCATGTCAGTTTATACCACCCCATTGACACAAAAGAAATGATAGAAGATAGATAGGAACAGCTCAAAATAGCACAACGTATGTGCAAGTTAGCCACTTCATTTCAACAACAATAACAAAAACTTTTGATCTGTGCTGGATGTATTCCTTTGAAGGTACTGGGAAAATAAATGTCCTTGACAGTGCTTAAAAGGAGCTTGTTGGAGTTAAGTTTAACTACTTTTGGAAGATGACCTTCAAGAGTTCCTCCTCCGTGGTAGAAGGTGGCCGAAAAAAAGCGATCCAACCATTTTCTCAACAGTATCAAGCTTCCATATTCCACTTTCATTTCAATTGAAACACCTCGCCTCTTCTTTACACTTTACACCAACCATATTGAACAGATGCACGACATACTAAAGAATAAACATGTCAAAGAGATACAGTATCATACCTGTCAACCTGTAAGTTTTTGCCGTACAAAGTATGTTTATTATGCATTTTAAGACGTGTACAACGTACAAGAAAATCTGTACGGAAAAACGCAAATTTGTCAATTATGGGTACCATCCGGTATACACCGACTATCACGAAATGGCAAATCAATCAAGTCAAACGAGTTCGCCGCTATTTTGGTATTGTTTTTTTTTTTTTTTTCGTTGCAAACGAAGCGAGCGGTTTGATGCTACTGTGCGCATGCGTCTGCAGCCTCGGATTTCATGTGGTAGTTATGTAGTGAAAGGAAGTCCGTCTCTTTTTAGAGAACCGGCTTTTTCAGCTCAACTCATTAAAGAGAGCCGGCTCTCAAACTGCTCACTTGCTTTGATGCATTATATTACGAATTATTACGTAGTATAAAGTTAAGAAAAAAAGGAAGTCGAAAAGAAGAAAATGAAAAAAGACAGGTTTGTGGTTATCCCTTTAATCAGTATATTACCAACAATAATTTAATGCGGAAAATAAATTAATAATTTGTATAAGAAAATATATCATTCTACTTAATTATATTTGAATGCATTTTTTCCATCTACGGTGAACGTCCAAGCTACTTAATCTTTAAACCTTTTTTAAAATAAACCTCATTCATGTTGAGCAACTCAATATCTCACAACAAAATGTTAATTAACAATATTTATGATATAACGAAACACATGAAGAATATAACATGTTAAACTACATGAATAAACATGTTTGAAAAAAAATATGGTGTAAGATTGTTTTGTATTTTGTAAGGGAAAATAAAATAAAACATTTTGTAAGGGCATGGAGCCGTGGAGGTTGACAGGTATGCAGTATAGAATGTTTACATACTAACTAGGAAGAGGAAGCGGATTTATTCTTTGGGGTGGATGCCGGGTGACCACTCACAGCGCCACCACATGCCGGTAGTGGCAATAAGAAGCACTACAGTAATGTCCTCTACTGGAAAAAGGTCCACACAAGACAAAATCTAGCTTACAGCAATTTCCAAGTATTTTTTGCTGTTCCGAAAAAAATATTCTACCGTTTTTCGTAAGTCGACCGGTCGTAAGTAGGGAAGCATTTGTAGGTACAAAAAGCATGCATTCATTATAAGTTATATTAGAGGATTTTGTTTTTCTGTGGCTCCGGAAAAATCTTTTTTTTTTTTTTTTTTTTTGGTCCGATATGGCTCTTTCAAGATGTTGAGTTCCCTACCCCTGGCCCACCCGAAATTTACACTTTAGAGTTCCAAGGACAACCCGACCCAAACCTTTGAGGTCAGTTCATTGATCAGCAAATCGGTGAAGTCGTCATCATTTATGTGACAAGTGGGGACTTCTATATGCTTTTGTAGCTTGATTCTGCAGCCTTGCCTCTTTTCCAACGCCGTGCGATAAATGCACTGTGCAGGCAATGTTGCACTCAGCCGCCTTTTTGATGGATTTTGAAGATTTACAGGCTTCATTTTAGTCCAAAACACAAACCTCGCGGCCGCCTGTCGAAAGGACGTGCCGCAATATGCGCGTTGCGATAACGGAGGACACTTTTATTAACTTTGTTTGAGTTATCATCCCTAACGGAATCGCGGCACTCGTTTAATATCTTCCTGGAGATTATCTAGGAATAGCCGTGCACACGTGTTTTTTCTTTTTTGCTTCTCCCTGAATTTCAAACGACTTTCACACTTTGATATTTTTGGCATTCATTGTTGCTTTTTTTTTGCTCTTTTTAAATTAGATAAAGAGAGAATTTTAACGCATACTAATGTGATAAGAGGAGAAGTGTTTTTTTTTTTCTTTTTCCGAAATATTGCAACATTGTCAGTGCATTTTTGAAGACGCAGCCACTATGGGTGGGCGTGCTGGGAATTTTGTTTTTCATCCAATCCAAGTGCAGGGTGATATATATACCGATCCGATGCTGTTATTATTTTCTTGAAGACGTCATGATCAATGAATAATAGATCCCTTCCCCTTGAGTTACCTTATAATTACAATGAACACAGCACAAATATTTTAGACATGTAAGCATTAAATAACTACATTGCAAACTTAAAATATTTCTATTACAATTGTGTCAAAACAAAAGCCAAGAGAGTCAAACCAAAAAGCAGTGATGATAGTAAAATACTAATACTGTATAACAATGTTAACTAGAGCGGGTCGGGACCCAATAGTGGGGTTATTTTCAGAGGCTCGCAGGCCTTTACTTTGGCAAAATAATGATTATAAGAAGAACAAAAACAGAGTGTCAATTATACTCCTTACCAGTAGTTGGCGATAATGCCCTGCTCGATCGCTGCTTCTTGTTCAGTCAGTCGGCCCTGTCTAAATTGTTTTTGTTGGTTTTATTTGCTTTTTATTCCCATAGTAAAAAGTGTAAAAACGCAAAACATCAATCGAGCCAAAGAAGGAAAAGATTGCGAAATACAATAACTTGTACACGAGTGCCATTGAAGTGCTGCTGGGAAGGTACAGTAAATAGTTTTAAAATGTTATATTTTCAACCAGTATAGTAATTTTTATCATCTACATAGTTTAATAATTATCTTTTTTTAGGTACACGTTGTATTAATATTTTAAATTAATTTTATTATGTGGCTAGTTTAAAGCACTTTATGGGGGCACTTATACGCGATGTAGACTTTTATGTCAGTATATATATGGTCCTTTAATTTGTTCTGTTTTTTTAGAAAATTTCAATATATTACACTATATCTGGTTCATACTGTACAACCCTTTCATTCCCAAAAAAATGAGAAGTGGAAACGTGTTCTTCATTTGGGTCATGGCTCGTAATTTGAGTGCTATGGCGGGTCTTGAAGTCAGACCAATTGCAACCTACCTTGCAATTGAGAATTAAAATACATCAATTGCAAGGTATTTTGCGATAAAGTCAGCAATGCACATAAAGTGTCAAATGTTTCTCCTTGGCTCTGTTGATAGTGTCAATGGATGTTTTTTGTTCAGGAGCAGAAACATATTTACATTTTTAGTTGCAACTTGTTGCTTTTTGAAGGGTTAGGGTTAGGGTTGATGTCAATGTGTGGTGTTGCCAGAGAAGCAGACAACTTTACTAGACAAAAGACACATGGCATTGTCCTTTTCAGTAATTAAAAAAAAATCCAAAGAGCTCTTTTCCTCCAGTTTGCCTCTGTCATTTGTAGCCTCTGGTTTGGTCGCCAAATTAATTTGGCCCTCTTCCCTGCCTGGTAGGCAGAATGCAGCAGCAGGCCAGATGGGGGGATGTGTAAAAGTGTGCCTGTCAGTCACTCACTCGGGCATAAATTCGGGCATTCTTTAAGAAGCAACGTTTTGAGGAAATTGTTAGGGAAGTGAAGTATCGATCTCAAGGCAATAATATCGGTCCGATCCTAGTATTTGTTTAGTATCGATAATATGGATATTTAAGTTGATCCACCCACCCCTAGCTACCACAACTTCCTTGATGTTATGCAGGAGAGAAACGTGTCACTGAAGCAGCCCAAAAGATTCATTTTTGCAAAGTTTGAATTTCCTAAAGATTCCCTATTTCTCCTTTCTTTGCGGCCTAGGAGGCGAGGCTACGGCAGGCAGGTGAGTATGTGCATGTTGGGACGCAGCTGCTTTCTCATCCTATTATCCTTATCTTCATCTTTTTTAATGTAAAATGTTGAACAAGCACAAGTTTCAACAGATGGAATAACTCAATGACGCAGTGTAAGATTTCGCTTTTCTGCTGCATTTGTGGTACAATTCCAATGAAACACATACGTGTTTAGTGTTTTATTCTTTGTTCGGAAACAAAGTTATATATTAGATATTAGAAAAATATTGAAAAATTGCTTTTCAATGCAAGTTATCATGTTTTCACAAAACATTCCTCAAGTGTCCAACTTGTTACCTGTCAATATTAAAACATAACATAATTTAAATCCACATTGTGTTGTCTTTAAAGGGATATTGTGTATTCTTAAGTGCCTCCTAGAGGTAAAAATAACTTTTTTCAATAAAAAGAAGGTGTATTATTGAGTGCCCTCTAGTGGTAAAACAAACTGTATTCATTAAAAAAGAAACAATGTAATTAAAATAATAAGCAAAACTACATGAACTCTATTATAAACATGCATTTTTGAATTTAGTTCACATGAGATGAGACTCACCTAGAGGGAGTTGTCCAATATCTTACTGTACAAACAGATATTTTCTTGCTTTTTTTCTTTCTTTTTCTTATTGTTTGCCTCTATTTATCCTTGCCATCTTTTTTATTCCTTTATTGTTATTATTTGTTCTTGTGCTGTTCTATTTTTTCTTTATGTCTTTCTTTTTTTTCTTTGCCTTTTCTCCTGCATTTCTTTCTTACTTTCCTTTTTGTCTTTTTTCTTCACAAAAGGCTGGGCAAAAAAATGAAGAGAAAAATGTTGCTGTTTGGTCTCTTTGACTCTCCGTATTTTGTATTCTTCCTTGCGCTTTGTAGCACTCATTTTTGGTTGGATTACACCATCCAGTGAAATCTATAAAAATAGAACAAATTTTGAATAAGCCACAATACATGAACTATCATATAAACGTGCATGTTCTAAATACTTGTTGGTCAAGTCCTTTGTATTTATTTGGCAAAAGGCTCACCTAGTTGTACGCCATCTTGCTGCCAAGGTGAAACCTTGCAAAAGGCTGGCCAAATAAATGTGAAGATAAATGTTGCCCCTGGTCACTAAAGTCTCCATTGTTTGATTTTCTGTATTGCGCATTCTTCCTTCTGCTTTGTAGCACGTGTTTTCTGTTGTACTCCACCATACAACAACATCTAGTTGTCGAATATTACACAGTGTCCCTTTAAATTATCATATGGGAGTCAAAAGAATGTAAACTCAGTAAAACTTTAATCAGACACGATGTCTTATTATTTAAGATTCTCAGTTTTTATTCATATTCACATGTTAAAAAAATGTATACCCTAAATTAATAGTGAAAGAAAAACTCTATAAATTAGACAGTTTGTAAAACAGTACATAATTGAATGCCTTTATTTTCTCAAATGATAACTATCTTCTAAAGTTTTAAAACAATTAAAAACCAGACTGTTTAGGGGAAATGTATCAGAGGTATAGATGTTCAAAAAGTCTCAATAAAAATGTTTAGAAAGCAAAAACTGTCAGTGATAAAAAAAAACCCTCTTTATATAGCAGTCGAATTTTATCACAACATACTTGATAGTCTGTAAAACAATCCAGAATAGAATATCTTCATTTTATTGAGCTGAAAATTATATTATGAACAATGATAGCAATGATAAAAATTGTTAAATGACCCAATGTGCAAAAATTCACTATTAAATTATTTAATGACCAAACACTTTATCACTAAAAAAGCACGTCTTTGTATTTCAGGGAATTTTTCATCTCAAAATGTCAAAAGAATGTAAATCTCTTATCACTGAGAGCAAGAGAAGAGCCAAAACTGTTTTCAACCAAGTTTTGTGCTTGTCTTTCAACATTTTACCCTTGTCAGTAACTGTCAACAGTATAAGACATCCTGATGTTTCCATGATTTTCCAGTCTGAATTTCTGCTCTTTACCCTTCCGAAAGAACCCAAAATCCACAGTATCTAGGTAGAAAATGTTGAAAAAAAACATCAATGTTTGCTTTGTTTTGATGTCAGGAGTCAATCCAGCTTAACTTGTTCTGAGATTGTGCTGAAATTGCTCGTGTAAAGAGCACGTTTTTTCAATATGAAATTATTAAAAAGTAATTTGCCCATTCCAGACCTCCAAAAAGCACCTCGGTAAACCCTAACTAGCTATGAAACACATATTCTCAATCACTAAAAACACATTAAATTAGAAAATTAACATAACAAACAATAGAATGAATAAGATGGTGTGAATGGAAAACGTGTTTGTTTATTATGAGGACTTATTATATATATATATATATATATATATATATATATATATATATATATATATATATATATATACATATATATATATACATATATATATACCACAGCCATATCCCCCTAGTGGGAGGTTGCTAGAGTCTTTTCTGACTCATTTTGGGAGATTGATTCAGAGGAGGGGATTCCCAGCCTCCTCGCTCAACCCAACTGAGGTGTTGGGAGTCATTAGGTGACCGAATCCCCCAAATCCAACCCCTAATGCAGAACGCCAAACAAGGAGGCAACGGGTACCAATGTTTAAGTCTTAGGTATGACTCGGCCGAGGCTTGAACCACAACCTCCCAGTCTCGGGGCGGGCGCCATACCCCCAAGGCCACCGAGCTCCATGAGCACTTAACTATATGTAAATGGTCTGCATTTATATATAGCGCTGTTCAAGTCAATTAAGACCTCCCAAAGCGCTTTACAATGTGCTTCACATGACACACGCTCACATACCGATAGCAGCATTAGCCATGCAAGGCAACTACCTGAGGGGAGTTGCCAGAGGTGTGGGAAGAGAAGGGAGGGTGTGGGAAGTGTGACATGAGAGATAAGTGATGATACGCAAGCACTTACCGTACACTTAAGATTAAAGTCCCCTATCTTTAAATAAATGAACCCACAAATATTTTCACAGAATTCTGTTTTTATTTTCTTCACTTCTGCACTCGCTGCTTTCTCATGGCGAGTTACAGTCACAGAGCCAGTCGTCTTCTTGAATTTCTCAAACCAGCTATGGCAAGCACTGAAATGTATTCCGGTAGTAGCCGATACTTTCTCAAGATTTTGGTCCCTATAGATGGACAGTGACTTCTGTTCGTATTGTTGCTATCTCGCTAGCTCCTTGTCGCATATCAACAAAAACAAAGGTCTCTCCATCTTGTCATGGTTCACAGTTTTAAAAGAACCGTCACGCCCCTGGTCATTTTAAGAGCCTTGATAAGATATTTTCGTTTCAATAGTGTACAAATCGGAGATGTTGACTGATCAAACTCCTAGGCTAGGTCAATCACATGAATTCACATGAATTGTCTATTGTTTCCGTTGACATCATTCTCCTTTTTTTCCTTGGATAACACTTTACCAAGTCCCTTACCAGAACAAATGGCTATGGTCACAAAAACATACAAGTCAAGTCACATTTCTTTGTATAGCCCCTAATCACCAAATATCTCAACGGACTGCACAGGCCACAATTCCAGCATCCCCTGGTCTCAAACCTGCATGCGCGCAAGGAAAAACTCAAAAACCTCAGCATGATGTAAATAAGAAACCTTAAGAAGGGGCCACACAAAAAGGTAATGCAACAAACTTTCCGAGCAATATAAAAAAGTGGCGTGGGATCAGAAGTATAATGGTGGGGAGTGTATGCGCCTACTGGAATGAGCCAATCCTGACGTTGAGCAGAGTCTAGTCACTAGAGCAGTCCCAGAGGCTACCACTAGACACTAGTGGTAGCCTCTGGGACTGCTCATAGTCTGGATTTACCCTCGTTCGTAAAGAAATACTTTTCTTCCACATAAAACTCTAATATTGGAATGTTTGTGTTTAGAGGTGCTCGTAAAAAGAGGTACCACTGTCAAGTCTGCATGAGTACGGAAAGAAATGCACATTTGAATTCACATAGTTGTGCAAATTTATGATTGCCTAATGAGGTTAACAACCCGCTTGTGTTGCCCAATTCTCACAAAACTTTTAACTCGGGTGTTATATTTTGTCCATGCACACCTTCCTCATCTTTTTATGTCCGTGCTTCCTCACAATGCCGCGGTAGTTAACAAGCAGTCTGCCTTTTCCCGCTTGAAACATTATACTCTTTTTTGTGTGCCTCCGGGCGATCTCATCCTTCCTTCCTTCCGTCGTCCTTTTGCCGCCTTCCTCTTCTGCACTAATCACTGGCAGCATCAGCAACTGCTGAGACCATCTCTGCTGAGACCTGAGGTAGAAAATACTGCCCTCTTTCCTCCATCCTTCACTGTCGCACTCACTCTGCATCTCGTACAGCATTCCTCTATCTTACTGTCCGCAATTTATCTCTCAAACACAGGAACTCTCCATGGAGTCAGGAATCGACCCTGGCCAAGAGTACTACACGCAGGACTACTACAACTATGATCAAGGGTGAGCATGCACGGCCCATCGGTGATCTTGTTTCTCAGAAAAAAAACGAAAGAACTCTTTTGGGGTTAAACTTGGAGGACGCGTCACGATTGAGTCGTTTACCAAAAGCAGAGTAGAAGTAAAAAAGTACTTGGCAAAAAAATTACTCAAGTACTGTGTCACTGCAGCAAGGTCGTATTTATTGATTTAAAAAAAACAAAACACAATTGGATCTTCAAATCATCAAAGTCCATCCAATAAACAAAATCCTAAATTTAATTCAAAAGTAGATTAAAATAATCAAAATAAATTATATCAAACAATAAACTAAAAATAGCATGAATCCAATAAATAAATTAAGCACAAGTAGCACATTTAAAGCCCCAATACTTATCTGACGAGGCTCTGGAAGCAAAACAACAAGCTAGCCCATGAACTCGAACAAAGGAGACATTGCATTTATTCGCAGGTGTTTTCATAGTCGGTACTGCTAAGTGCCTTTTTTGATCTGTTTCATCCGTAAACACCTTTAACCTGCTTAAGATGAATATGATCACTTGACAAGGGTGCTACGTTTGATTGGTTAAATATGGTAGAGCAGAGACAAACAGACGCATTCTTATGTGGAGGGGATTTATTAAGTAACAAAGTAACGACTTCAATGTTGCCTAATGTGGCACAGTAAAAGTAACGTTTTTTTCTTCACAAATTTACTCAAGTAAAAGTAAAAGTATTGAGATTTAAAATTACTCCTGGAAGCACATAATTTCCCAAAACTTACTTTAGTAAATGTACTCCGTTACCACCCACCTCTGACTAAGAGTACACAACTTTGATGAGGAAAAATCAACCGCTCGTTAACCATAACACCTTCCGGTTGTAATAAAACAATAAAGAGACCCAAAGCGAACAAACTGCTGCCAAATTGTTTAGTACCATTCAACACTCTATTTCTTGAACTACAGACGTTAATGTTCTTGTCCTCGTGCTTGTTTGTTCCTCCCACTTCTCCTTCTATGGTTAGAGCATGGGTGTTCTGTTCTCTGAAAGTAGTAAAACGTTGTAGGAGATCTTTCGTTTCTTGGCAATTTCTCGCAAAAAATAGCCTCCAATTATTAGAACAAGAATAGACTGAGTTTCACATGGAAGTTCTCTTTTGCTGTCCATTCTAAAAATTTGATTGCACCCACAAATGTGATGTTTCAGATAATTGACTAGCTCAAAGGAAGGTACGTGTTATAGCTTCTCTAACCAGCTAAACATTTTCACATGTGTTAACATAATTGCACAAGGGTTTTCTAATCATCCATGAACTTTCTAATGTATGTAGCAAACACAATGTACTATTAAAACACAAGAGTGTTTGTTGCTTTGCTTGGGCCTCTATACATGTTCATGTTGATATTGCATTAAAAAAAACGACATGCAGCTACTCATTTACAGCGTTAACAATACGGGTTGTAGTTCTAAATTGGTTTAATGTTATTTTTATTGATTTTTCTTTAAAAAATAATGACATTTCAAACTAGCCACAAATGTTTGAATGGTAGTGTACGTTGTCTTCCAAATGACACGTTGCCTATTCTGTTTGGCTAACAAGATTAACATGTAACTCCCTAGCAGTAATTATATGTATGGTTCACTTAAGATTTTTAAGAAAAAAATCCAGGTCCTTGGAGTGACTGTGACACATTTGGTGGGTGAGTTTCAGTTTACCTTCAATTCAACTTCAGCTAATTAAGGAGCAAGGATAAGAAAAAGATAAGAAAGTAATATATAATGTTCTGAGCATTGGAATGAAAAATCTAATTCAATCTCTTCTCTTCCTTCCATCAAGATAAAAAGTCCCCTGTTAGACCAAATTGCAACAATGTCGAATATATGCGCTTGGGATTAAAGACATACTGTTGGTTTTCATTCCCTGAGTGTATAATGGGCTCTTGGGTATTATTTTTCCGGCACAGCAGCTTCCCACTTCAGGATGATTTATTTGAGTCCTCTTACAACCTTCGAGATATATTAAGTAAAAGGTCGAGAGGCTGCTGAACAAATTTAAATACATTTTCTGTTTTGTCTCAATCTGTTTCCAAGATATGACCTTCCGCAATATGGCAGTAGAAGGAGGTTGATCGCACCCATGTACGATGAATACGGCGAGGTGATTATGGAAGACGACGGTTATTACTACAGTCCGCATGGCCCTGAGGTATAACCTTTCCTAAAATACGTATTTAATGCTCTTTAATGTTCTGCAATATATAAAGTTTTCTTTCATTTAGTTGATGATTGAAATGAATAGCCTCCGTGTGCTTTCCAAAATGATAGCCGGATGTACACAAAAGGATGAATTGAATGTCCATGTCTTAGGGGCGAGCCCGAGGAAGGGGCCGTGGAGTTTCGAGGGGCCGAGGTCTCCCTAAGAGGGTTGCGTTTAGGGATGACGGGGCAGTCGAGGAAGCAGAAGCCGAGCCATCCAAGGCTGCCAAGAAACTCAAATCTGTCATCAAATTGAGCAAACTCCTGGCAGCTGCCAAGACAGTGGAGCAGCCTCCTGCCACCGCTGGTCCGTCTCCGTGGAAAAAGGCCAAAATGTTCAAGATGTTCGGCGTCAAGAGAAAAGATAAGGATTACGCCAAACTGATGTCGGCCCGCCGTATTGACAGCCTGGAGAGTTTGAGCGATGGGCCTTCACCCGCCGGACCTATCGACAGCAAATCGAGAGCTCGCAGCCAACTTGGCAAAGTTTTAAAGAAAATCAACCTCGGCAAAAAGTTGCACGGCCGTAGAAAGTCTCAGAGTAGTGTGAGTGCCACAGGCAGCGAGAGGGATGAAGTGGCCTCGCAAGTAACGAGTGAGGAAGAGAAAAAATCTAAAGTGTCAATTAGTGTGACCGAAAGTGAGCCAGAAGCAGGGACTAGCGGCAGCACTAAGGACAAAAGCTCAGATGATGAGTACTCAGAGAAAAGCAGCGTGGACAGGGAGTACCTGAAAGTGGATTTGGATCGAGATGATGCCAATGAAAGCACTGTTGACTCAGATGAAGAGCCTGACCGAGACCCAGGAGATTCTGATGAAGAAAGCAAATCTGAAGAGGAAGAAACGGAAAAGGAATCAGTCGTCGAGAAAGAATCTGGTACAGAGAGAGAGTCAGGATCAGAAAAAGAATCAGAATCCGAAAAACCCTCAGGGACAGAGAAGGAGTCCGGAACCGAGGATGATTCTGAATCCGAGCATGAGTCTGAAACAGAAAAAGACTCAGAATCAGAATCCACCAAAGTTTCTGACTCACAGAAAAGCACAGCAATGGAAAAGGGCTTCGGATCAGATATGGACTCCGAGGAGGAAGAGGCTACTGAGCGCACAAAAGACAGTGATTCTACGATCCGCTCATCCGTTAGATCATCTGCCACTGACGCTAGCAAGGCAAGCACTGGCAGTGGCAGTGTCAATGGCCAGAGTAGTCTAAGCAGCAGTGTTAGCCAAAATGCAAGCGACAGCAAGAGTACTGTGAGTCGTAGTGAAAGTGCAAAGAGCCCAAGTTTGAGCACCAGCAAGTCCACTACCATATCTGGTTCAAGTCTAAGATCATCGCAAAAGACGAGAAAATCTGCAAGCACGTTACCATCTGAGAAGTCCGGTGAGGAGCTCAGTGAGGCAGAATCAGGAACAGGAACAGTTAGTGAGACAGAGTCAGGCTCAGGTACTGAAGGTTCTTGGTCTAAAGTTTCGGGCCAGAGAAAAATGTCTGCTTCGGACTCTGTCAGTGGGTTGTCCAACGGCAGTCAGATTACAAGTGCTAGTTCATCAGGGAGCAGGCAAAGTTCTTCTGGTAGCAAGTCCAGAAGCTTGCACTCCCGAAAATCCATCCTATCACAAAGATCCGAGGGAACAATCACTGAAGAGAGTGAGGAAGAAGCTCCATCATCTCAGATGGCTGACGAAAGCAAAGAGTCGGCCGACGAAATCCACGAGTCGGCTGACGAAAGCAAAGAGTCAGCCAGTGATGTGAGCAATGATGCAGAGTCAAGAAGGTCCAGCATCTCATCCGGAGGCCCTGGCCCATCCACCCTGTACACAGCCCCCACATATCTTTCCGACATCAGAAGCCTCAGCGGCACATCTGAAGAAACTTATGAAGGACTGTCACCGATCACCGAGGTGGACGAAGATGCCATCTCCACTGACAATTCTTCAGCTGAAGGATCTGGTTCTGAGGCCCGCAAAGACACAGGGGAAACAGAAGCCCCGTCTGAAACTGACTCTGAGTCAGAACGGGACCTAACGGCCTTCTAGCAAAATCTCTCGCCACTATGAAGTAAGAGAGCCTCAATGATCTCTGCATGGAGTGAACAACGTCATTTCTTTTTTCTTCTGAGCGTTTCCAACTGTCACAAAAGCAACTAGTCTCTGTCTTTTTCCCCCTTTTTGAGTGTACATTTGAATCTCATTTTTATTGTTGTCACTTCAAAAATATCAAGGATTACACTTCTGATCGGTATTTTAGCCATCAAACCGCAATCAAAGACCAAAACCACTCTGTTGAGAGTGCTTGGCAATTACTTTTTGCAGCGATAACTTTTACTGCTTTGCAAGATGTGATGGTTTATGGTGCCAAACATTGGAAATTATCATAAAGTATTTATAGTAGCAGGCAAATTGACTGATGCTCATCCCTGAAAAGTGTTGGGCTTAATTACCTGCCGTTCCCTTTACAAAAACAAGTAAACATTGAGTATCCATTATTGATATTTAATATTCAAGTATCAGTACGTGTACTCTGCCTAACATACGAGTGGTTTACCTAATAGTACATTTTCTCATACTTTTTTACCAGTCCAGTCTTTTCATTTTCTGCTTACTATTTAATTGTAAACCTGAAAACCCCAGTATGGCAATGTCCAAAATATCCAACACACTTAATGTCAATCCATTGCTGCCCCACACACTTAATGTATTTATTCTAATTAATTTCCATGTTTGCCCTTTTTTTGTGGGTGGGGGGGATTATTCCTGCAATTGGAACCAATACTTTTCAGTTTGAAGTCTGCAGACCACTGATCAGCTAAAATAACTCTTAATTTAATTTTACACATATTTTTGCTCATTTCCTTGGGTAAATATGTATCAAACAAACAAAACAAAACAAAACTGAACTATATGTAAAATTATTCAATGAAAATTAAAACAGCTGTCCACGTTCTCCTCTTTCTCAATAACCCAGTCATACACACAAGCACAAAAATGCCATGAAGGGATATAATGTGGCACAAATAAACCATTTGAGGAATGAAACAAGGGGAAACTCATCCACACTGTTAGGACGGTCCCAGATGGGTGTCTTTGACGTTAAACTATAACTTTTTTTGGACATATCGCTATTTTTTTGAGTAAAAGTCAAATATACTTTAGATACTTGCGTGAGTTTTATTAATTGTAGTCTTTAAAAAGGATATTACCTCTGCTGTAGTACAAAAAAAGGTATACTTAAGAAATACTTTCATGAAATACATTTTTAATAAGAAGTTACTTGCGAATGTTTTAGTGTTTTTGACTCTTGGGATTTGGTCTAAGCCTTCTTTTCAAATTCAAATACGGACCCTCTTATTGTCTAACTTCAGCTCCCAGGCATACTGAAACATTAAAGCCATCTTACTGACAAGTGTTTTTCTTCGTAGCTGACAAGAAAGAAGCGCACAAAGCCAGGAAGTGAAACCGAAACCACCTCCACTGGAGAGGAAAGCTCTTCAGAGATGCAGCGGTTCCGTCCGCCCAGCATCCACAGCAACATTAACGGGAACATCTACCTCGCCCAGAACGGCACTATAATCAGAACCCGACGGACACCCCACCCCAACAACCTCAAGGTAGGGTCCCAGTTTAAAAAACTGGAGGTAACTCACGAGGAGCCGTCACCCATCGTTAACAACGATGGCTTGGACGGCAGTGCTGAGAACGGGACAGATATGTGTTTCCCACCCCCGCCGCCGGAACTCAATCTGAACACCCTGGGCTCTTGCGGCTCCTTCAGCTCTACCCTGAACGGTCTAAAAAGTTCCGGGTCCAAAACCAGTATAGCCAAATCCCCGGTGGACAGAAACAGCGGCAGTCCATGCAACGAGGACCCGGAAACTGCGGCGGACAACCGCAAGGACAGCAGGGAAACGCTGCCTGTCCACAGCGATCACACTATATCGGACGAGGAAGAGTTGTGGATGGGACCTTGGAACAACCTGCACATACCAATGACCAAACTCTGACTCCTCGATTTGCCTTCATGCGTGATTTTTGTTTTTCTTCGCAAATTACTGTGTGCCTCAACTGTAAATTGTCTTACTTTCACTTTTTTGTATTCACGTTGAGCCAATGACAAATCAACAAAGTGGACAATGACTAACCTATGGAAAATGTATACACTATGTTGAGCACAGATCATTTGCCTTTTACATCAAACTGGTAAAGACCTTAAATATGAAAACAAGTTATGATGAGAGAATTCCTTAAAATGTGATTACAAAGTCTTTGAGGCTAATATTTAAGAATTATTTTCAGAGGCATTTATGGAGATTTTTAAAAATGATATCATATAAACAAAACTATTTTCTGGATTTTATATCTAAGGTTGAAGGCAGCAAATGTCCACGTGATTGTTAATTACTGTATTCCAGCAGCAAGCTTGTGGCACATGGCCTTTTATTGCATATTCATTTTAAACGCAAACAGTGGCCCCTCTACCTACGAACTACTCGGGTTACAAGGGATAAATCGACGAGATGCATTTTGAGTAAAATTCATGAGAAACTCCAAGCTACAAGAATTCCCAGATGCTTCCAATAGAGCCTGCCCACTCCCAGCAACGGTTTGTTCTAGTTTTCCATCACTAGAAACCCCATCCTGTATGTTTGTGTTTGTTTGTTTTTCTGGCATTTTTTAACCATAAGTTCTGAAAAAGGAAATTGCAGAGAGTTTTCTTAGAAAAAAAAAGGATGATGTAAATTGATATGAAGCAGGAATAATAGACAAACATGAGTGTGGAGTGATCTTGTGAAGCAGTATAAGTCACCTACGATTAGTAAAATATTGAAACCGAACGATGCCATCAAAGCTATGAAACTGACAAAGGGCGTGACTATTATTTTTAAATTCAGAACCAGCATTCAGAAGAGATTTCAAGAGGCAGGAGATACCGTTAGAGACAGTGATGAGTTTTAAGTTTAGCAGACACTCAAAACACGAAGGATGAAAATAATGGTTTGTGAACTTGCAAGTAGGACAGGGTGAGAAGTCTTCAAATTTGAAAGTCCAAACTGTTCTAGTGGCTCTCTCCTTAATCCTTTCCTCTCATTACATCGCCTAGGTTACCAAAGCAGATCTGCTCTAAAGGATGTAGAAAATCAAAGAACAGCAAAATGATTGGCGAAACGTTACCATTATGTACTACTCTAAACAGTGCACAACATTAGTCAAAGTAATGAACTGGAATTCATGAAATCTCCTTTGCAGGTGTCCAATAGTGAAAACAGAATACACTTAACAGTTAGCATCATCTCAGAGAAAGCATATTTTGTTTTCCGAATATAATTATGTTCAGCCCGTCACTGTATTTGTATGTTTTATTACTTTTTGCATGTGTTTTTAGTGTTTAGGAATGTGTTGTATTGTTATTTACGGTTTACTTGGATGACTTTGGGAGGCTGGGAACAGATTAATAGGTTTTCTTGGGGAAAAATTGTTCGAGACACGAGAAATTCTCAATATTTTCAGCGAGGCTAAATCTGAAATGTGAAGCCACGGGGCCTTGGCTATTTCCATCGTTTTCACCCCCTTGGATGTGTGCGGATGCATTTTTGTGACAATGTGAAAAACATTTTGTCAAAGTGAATTTCTTTTTCAAAGTAACTTCTTCAATTGCACAATAGAGTGGAACTTGAATAAAAGGTTGCGCATCGCCATGACTCGTTTTTATGGTAAGTCGCCCAATTTGGAATATGAGCAAAGGGGAGTCTTGCTCTGCCATCTTTCGATCAACACCAAAAAACAAACAATGGATCTCTCGAGTGGATTCCCCTTGATTTTCTTCTGTGATGCATCGACATGCGGAGGATGACATGATTCTTTCATTCAGCAGTCAATCGCGAGCAAAAGCTGTGCCAATCAAGCTGCTGGGGAGGTTTTGAAGGCTGGCGTTCACTGAGCGATAGCGGGCGAGCACCAATGTAGAGCTGCTTCAAAGATCAACACTTGCAACTAGGTCAGGAATCGTAAACCACGTTTGACTTTGCAGCCGCCGTTTGCACCTCTTTAAATAACCACAAGAGGAAGAAGTCAACGGGTCTTGGGGTGCCTGTTTTACAAGTTTGGGTTAATAGGAGCGACACATAATACGAGCAAAACAAAACAAACAACCCTGATTTCAAGGAGAAAACACTTGCCCCTCACTCTAGAGCTTTTCTGACGTTCTGAATTGTATTAAAAACCCTCCAAGGTCCATCACAGGATCATATCCTCAATATTGTCATTTAGGGGAGTAAATAAAGGGCAGAAAGCAGACACGTACCTATGCTAATGTTCTTTAGTGAAAAACCTTGAATCCAATGGTACTGTAAAAAAAGATTAATTAAGATAATATTTTACCACTAGATGTCACCGTACTGTATAGTGCAACTGAAAACGAGTCCTACAAAATACAAGGAAAATACAAACTACCCGGACTCAAAGAGACCAAATTGCATTATTTTTCTTCAGCTGATTTTTTGTCCAGCCTTTCACGTGGTCTTTGGGTGTTTGGAGATACCTGTAGCAACAGGATGGCAGACAATAGTATCAACTCTGCCTCGGTGAGCCTCATGCAATGTAAAATAGGGACAACATATTCGACCTTTTAATATTTAAAAAAAAATGGATTCATTGTTTGTATATTTTTGCCTATTATCCAAATGTTTTTCTTTTTTTTTTTTTTTTAATGAACAGTTTATTGACTTCTAAGAGTTACTAAATGATACACAATGTCTCTTTAACATAATATTTCAATTTGTTGTCTCAGAACTGTTAACAACTGTTTCATGCTTTCCAAAACGAAAAATAACAAAACATTTTAGACCCCCTATGATCTGGTCCGGAGCCTTCGCTCTGAAAACGCTTGTCTACTAGTGATCCCAAGAGCCAAGAAGAGATCCGCAAGTTCGAGAGCGTTCTCCATTCGGGCCCCTGTGCTGTGGAATGCTCTTCCCCCTGAGATTCGATCTGCAACCTCAGTGGAAATGTTTAAATCTAAGCTTAAAACACACTTCTATTCTATAGCATATGAACAACCTATAATGACAATATCCGTGTATTATTTGCCCTCATGTAGGTTTTAGATCAGGGGATGTTGTCATAATAGTCCGTGGTTTGCAATAATCTTTGGTCTGTGCAGCCCTTTGAGACTCTTTGTAATTAAGGACTATACAGATAAACATGACTTGACTTGACCCTTTTTAAAATATTAAACCACATTGTCGAAGTGTAGCCGAACTTGAAATCACTGTCAAGTTTAAAAAGATGGTCCCAAATGCAAAAAAGCTGGAATGGAGGTAGGTGTTCTCAACAAAGGATGTATTTATTAAGAAAATCTATGTGCAAAAAAACAAGTCTTGAGTCAACTAACAAAGTGTGAAAAAACAGAAACAAAAAAACAAACTTGATATGATAACTGAAAACAGAATGGAAGTGGCAAGGAAATTACAATGATTATATAGGGTCAGGGTAATCACCGTCAGATGTGTAGATATTGGGCAGAGGTATGTCCAGTTCTAAACCTGGTTGTCACCCTTTGGGGGAGTGTGGTGTAACAGATTGTAACATTATTTCATGCCAGATGAATAGAGGGATCCAGCCCTTGCCGCCAGGACAGGGATGTGGAAGCGGGCCATTAGTTTGACAAATTTACACTACACAGCACAGTGACATCTAATGGTAGAATATTATACTTTGCTCGTTTAAGCATTACTTGGTTTCTGTGTAGACATGTGCCTGCAGGGGACATTCTGAATGGAAGTAAATAATCTTATTTGTGGCATTCTTTTTGATTTATTTTTTGCTAAAAAAAAATTCAATACCACCTTGCAGGGACATACGTTTATTCTTCCAGGCCCGTCTTAATGTCAAGGATATGATCAGAAATCCTCAAATGGAAGCTGGAGGTAAAGCTTTAAGTTCACCATTTGCCAAAGATTGCTGTAAAACATTGGTGGCCACAATTTTTTGGGGAATCTAATAGCATCACTATCTCATCAAAAGCCCATGCTGCATACTTCCTGTGAAGACCATATGTCCCAATATTTTCACATATGGACTCAAGCACTCTTGCTTGGTTTGCTCATGCTCTATTATTAGCAGTAGAGTCACTTCTTAGTAGTGGAACTAAAGAAGCGTGGGGATAAGAGAATATTTGGTTGGTTTGGACACATGGAGAGGATGGATAAGGAGCGAATGTGGAAGAGTATCTACAGAGCAGAAGTAAATGAAAGGAGACCAAGAGAAAGGCTGCGATTGATGTTGATAGATAGATAGATAGATAGATAGATAGATAGATAGATAGATAGATAGATAGATAGATAGATAGATAGATAGATAGATAGATAGATAGATAGATAGATAGATAGATAGATAGATAGATAGATAGATAGATAGATAGATAGATAGATAGATAGATAGATAGATAGATAGATAGATAGATAGATAGATAGATAGATAGATAGATAGATAGATAGATAGATAGATAGATTAGATAGATAGATACTTTATTCATCCCCGTAGGGAAATTCACACTTCCAGCAGTCTACCCCGTTGTTTATTAACAGATGAACATGATGCCCTAGGGGTGCTTGTAGCAAAGTGGATGACGTCACGCCAGTCCAAAAATTCGACATCCCTGCGGCAGATGGAAAACTTTTCTTTGTGAAAATCCAGGGATACACCACCTCGTGTTAGCAAGTCCGCCTCCTCTCCGATTCCCCCCGGCTTTCGTGTCTCTGTTTAGCGGCGTTGAAGCCGGATTGCTCCGGGTAGCTCCGGGTGGCTACACGTTAGCGTCCGGAATGCTAAACGTGAGCCACGTTTCCGCAAAACACAGCAACTGCGCTCCCTGTGCGCTTCGATGTTTTTCACCAGCACTCGATGATCTTATTTGGTCGTGAGTTCGCATTTACCATAATTACGGATGGTACCGAAGACTTATAACGCCGCTAGCCGCTTCGCTAGCTCCGGCTTTTCTTCCAGATAGGCCCCTTCATCACGCCGGCACGAGAATTTTTCAGGGCAAGGAGTTGAAATTCCTTGAATACACGCATTTCTTGTGCGTTAAAACCCATGTCCATAGGATAGAAGTAATCCATAGTGTAGTTGTCAAAACGGGAAGAAAAAACACCGAAGATAGGAGCAGACAATAAAACAATAGGGCAGCTGCTGGAAAAGGCAGCCGCTCGTGGCAGCGCCGCCTTGATCTTGATGGATGGTGTTATGAGAAAGAGGTCTAAATATAATGCAAGCTAGAGCTTTTGTTGGTGATAAGAATGAGTGGAGAGGCATTGTAAAAGGATAGTGGGATGTGTTCCAAGGGATGGGAAAGGCACCTGTATGATGCGGCAGGGGTAAACCAGAAAACTGTCGGGCCCAGCTGTTGAACAGAAGAGTGTGTTGTGTCACCCTGACCTGAGTGACATGGCCGCTTTCTTGTGTCCCTTTTCATCTGGCGGGACGAAAGCATGACCAACTTTGGTGCGGAGGTGCTTAACTTGTTTGGGTATTTGGACGTTTGGGTCCCCAAAAAATGGTGTGTGTTTTTTTCTACTTTTTTTCTTTTTTCTTTTCTTTGTTTTTGTATGGGTTTGTCTTGCTGTCGGTCACCCCTCTCAAGAGATGACCAGGGTAAATAGATAGATAGATCGATAGACTCACTTCTGAAGAGGCAGTAAACGTGTGCTTGCATGCAGGAAGGCTTTTAAAAGTGTTTATCAGAGTTAACCACCAACAATGCATTAGGTACAACTGTACTTATTCATTCAATATAAGAGAAATAGCAGGAAAAAAACGTAACAATAATTTACAAAGCAGCAGCACTAAAATCACAGTGGCACTAACAATAAAGTATAATAAACTATGTGCATGTATTGCTTCCCTGTTTGGTAAGGATGATAACTTGTGATCACTGTTTTAAAGCATTATGAACCCTTCAAAGTCTTTGAAAAACAAATATATACACTGTTGTCTGAGGAAGTTGAAGCAGAAACCAGAGAAGTCACCAAAAGGCACGGACATTAAATTAATCTCGCCATTCACATAATAAAAACATTTTGTTTTAAACTGATCAAAGTTCAAACAGTTTTATCAATTATATATTAAGTGAGCTCGAAAGAATAAAAAAACTCAAACAGTTATTGTTAGACAACAACTGCCATCTAATACAACAGCCTGACAGTGAGTTAAGATATTCAGGACCCCGGTCCAGTACCATAAAAACATTGAAAACTAAGATAAGAAAAAAGGGACATTTTGAATATGCAATTCCAACAGCCAATACATTAGACTTTGAATATGCCAAAAATACTCTATTGTACACATGATTATGTCGTTGTGACACTGATATTTTTGGACTTCAAAACTTTTAAGTGTTTTTTATTTTTTTAAAATGTGTTAAACTAAACAAAACTGGTTGCAAACATCTTAATTTTTTTCAATACATTTTAATGTTTGCATATATATATATATATATATATATATATATATATATATATATATATATATATATATATATATATATATATATATATATATATATATATATATATATATATATATATATATATATATATATATATATATATATATATATATATATATATATATATATATATATATATATATATATATATATATATATATATATATATATATATATATATATATATATATATATATATATATATATAGGGCAGCACGGTGACGCAGTGGTTAGCGCTTGTGCGGCACAGTTCATGTCATGGGAACCTGTCGTGGGTTCAAATCCAGCTCCAGACTTCCTGTGCGGAGTTTGTATGTTCTCCCCGTGCTTGCGTGGGTTTCCTCCGGGCACTCCGGTTTCCTCCCACTTTCCAAAAACATGCATTTCAGGTGAATTGGCCGGTCCAAATTGTCCCTAGGTGTGAATGAGCGAATGATTTGTCTGTCCCTGTGTGACCTGCGATTGGCTGGCAACCAGTTCGGGGTGTCCCCTGCCCACTGCCCGGAGATGGCTGGGATGGGCTGATTCGATCATCTTTGTATCTTTTGATGCAGCTTACATGGAAATTCGGATGAAAACTTTTATTTTTTTCCACCGTTGGGAACGATCTAGAAAACGTAATAACATCAAAAGTTATACAAAATATAAGTTAGGGTGTTTTCGGGGGGGTTTAAACAACACATTGGTGGGTCATTTTGACTACGAGACAACTAAAAGGTTAACAAATAAAAACAAATCTGTGATTCAAGTCATTAAACATTACATTCAGCCATGCTGGAGTTTCCTTAAGAAGACCGCTAGATGGCGCCTGCAACCCACAAGAGCAAGTCAAGAAGTCATGTAAGAAGAGGCAGCGAATGGGGAGCGATTAGAATGATTTAAAAAAAAAACAGAAAGTAGAAAAGTGTGTGCAGCTGTCAGAGCTAAAATGAATATTTGCTGGCACTCTGTTAGGACATTGTAGAATACTTGCATAAGATATATTTTGCGGCTTTTAATAAACCACTAAATAGGGACATGCTGTAAGCAATGATGCCAGTAATGCTTTTGGACCTAAAATAAAGCTATAAATCATATTTAGTATCACACTTCATGATATTTTAGCGAATGCTTTTTGCATCGTTTTTACTTCTGTAAAAATCCTATGATATATTACTTTAATCGGATCCAAGTAAACAAACAGTAGTATCAATAGATGCCGATCTAATACTTTTTTTTTACACTTGGGCATACATTTAGAGAGTTGCCGAGAGCGCTGGGTGACAGAGGGCTGGGATATCTAGATGTGCAGTGCGAGGAAATCAATGACGTATCGATTCAAGGGCATTAGTATCGATCCGATACAAGTACTTGCTTCGTATCTTTATTATCAATATTTGGATCAATCCATTCACACCTTGTGTTGACATGGTCATAGTTTATGTGAGACCTCTGGACTTTACGTAGGTGCACTTGGTCCCAAAAGCTTTTTTTTTCTTTATCCAGATTTAAAAGCTTTTGTTCAGGAACAGTAACTTGTTAATATTTTTGGTTATAGCTCGCTACCCTCTGCAGGGGGAGCTTTTTTCATGTATTTGTGTAAATTTGTGGTGTTGCTACAGTATCAGACCACTTTTCCGCGAATAACACCTGACATTGTCCACACCGCGCTGGGCTTCCTGTTTGCCTCTGTTATTTTTAGCTTTTGATAGGTATGAACTCATTGATTCCAGGATGCAGTGGATGGTCGTCTAAGGAAAGGTGCTAAAAGTGTTCCTGTCAGTCTCAAAACCTAGGGAGCGGTCAAGGGTGAGAGAGAAAAAGCGTAGGCTATCTACATAGAGAAGCGGGACTTTAAAGAATATTGCTCACAGACAATAGTTTGGATCCAATCCAAGTACTTGCTCGGTATCGTTATTATCAATATTTTGATCAATCCAGCCACCCCTAGTAATGACGTCTATTATTTTCTTTTTCATCTATGTCTATTTTATTCAATGTTTCTATTTTGAGTGAGGGTGCTGCTTAAAAAGAAGCTGTACTCGAAAGTTGAGCTCCATCATCATTTGCTCATTTCCTTTGGCTATTTAAAAGCTGCCTGGGTAGAAATAGACACACGGCGGGATGCAGACAAAGCTATATTTGGGGACATGCTGACAAACTCATTTGTGACAAGCCAAAATGGTCGCCATAGTTTTCTTGTTATTTTTTAAAACTCTCGATAAAATCCATGCCAAAAAATGTAGAGTAGCTCAGTGTTTATAGACATTTTTTGAAACCAAGACATCTATTAGAAAAATCTCAAGGCGCACCAATTGTCAAAAATGTTCAAAAATCAATTTCTGGCATTAGTTTAATCTTTCTTAAACTTAAATGATCATGTTGCCAAAATTGACAGTATAACGTTTATATGATCATTTCTGGTTACCATGGCTCATAATGTAAAACAGGTTATTCATTTTGTTTAATCATGTTGCTGTTATTTATTATTTACTACATTTTTTTATCGTTTAAAAAAAAAAGAATATTAAAAAACAAAGTAATATGCGCAGAAATTATAGTCCACTGGAACATTAATTTCCCCATTTTTTTAGTGGATTAAGAAAATAATCATTTAAACAATGTGCAATATTTTACTTTATTTGATTTGAATTTTCTTGAATCTTATATACGCAAGCAATGTATAAACTGAATCCAAAGAACAAACCCTTTTTACAGACTCAAGGATTCTTTAATGTCACGGTTGCCATGGCGCCCAATTGGCCCCGCCCGTGTGGCGTCAGCTGTGGCTCGTTAACAGATTGGTTTTCTGTCTATTTTAAGCTCAGCGCTGTCACACTTCCCTTTTCAGCCCGTCAACGAACTTCTGCCCAGCAAGACGTTGGTTTCGACTCGGTCCTGTCCCTGTTGGTATTTCCGGTACGGTATTGTTCTTCAGTTGAATTTCCTTCTATTTTTGTCCTGTTTATTATTTTCTCCAGTTTTCGTTCCCGTCTAGTTTGTCCTGTTTATTTTTGATATCCTGATTCATTATCAGTCCTATCTGTCCCGTCCAGTCCGATATCGAACCCATCTGTCCGATATCTCATCTCATTAGCTGCACCGCTTATTCTCAGTAGGGTCGCGGGGGTGCTGGAGCCCATGCCAGCAAACATCGGGCAGTAGGCAGGGGACACCCTGAACTGGTTGCCAGCCAATCGCAGGGCACACAGGGACAGACAACTCACTCATTCACACCTAGGGACAATTTGGACCGGCCAATCCACCTGAAATGTGTGTCTTTGGAATGTGGGAGGAAACCCACGCAAGCACGGGGAGAACATAGAAACTCCGCACAGGAAGTCCGGTAGCTGGATTTGAACCCACACAGGAGGTTCCCAAGACCTTAGAACTGTGCCGCACACGCGCTAACCACTGGGCTGCTGTGCTGCCCTGTCCGATATCAACTCGGGCAATTGGAATCAATCTCGTTGGTCTCTGGTTTCCTGTTTTTCCACGGCATACCGCTGTCTAACGTGCATGACTACGCATTTCCCGTAAAATAAAAAACTTGTGTGAGAACGTCACGGGTCCTGATCCTGTTCTGGTTCATGACAATTAGAAATACTGTTTGAATTAATCTTTTTTTACTTTTTACAAATAACGACTGCATAATCAAATAAGAATAAGGATTGGACACTTTTTAACCTGTTGGCACTGATGTCTTCTGTTCGGCTAATTTGTAACTACAGTTTTTTAATCATAGTTTTTTTGTATTGTTAAGTATTCTTGCTCCGCTTACAATGTCACATACAGCCCATCGTTCGATCAAGTGAATTAAAATAATAAGGCGGTTAAAATGACCCTTCGAAATACAGTTATGGCAGTGCCGTCTTTTGTACAAGGGTGCAAAATTTCGTCTTAGTAGATATTATCCCTACCGTATATACTCACATCCAAGCCAATTTATTAAATATCAAATAAAAACATAACTTGTTAGCTTATAAGACCATATTTGGTTGTGTGTCATCAGCAGTGAATGTTGGGTGGTATTTTATTTCTTTTTTTTTTTTTTTTGTCAAATTATTACCCAGAATGGAGAAGAATATTTTCGTGGTGGTTTGAAGCCAAGATACAAAATGGATATGGAGTTTATTGGCTAGGTGTTCATTTGCAAGCCCTCAAGATTGCACAAGCCAAGAAATATAAAAAGTTTACTGCTTCCAAAAGTTTGTGTACACATTTTGCTCTATTAATTTTTTTATGTAGCTATTTTTAAGCAGTTATAAGGGGTAAGCTTCTATGTAATTTGTAATTAGTTATTTTCAGAGTAAAGTGCTACTTTTTGGTGTCAGTCATCAGTAACTGAATTTCTTTTCAATTGAAATAACGATTAACTGTTACTAGTTATTATTATCAAATAATGGGTCCAACACTTTATATACATGTATTAGGGCTGTGTCTTTTTCCAGACATGGGGCCTCGACTTTAATAGGGCACTGATGCTTTTCGCTCCTTGTTTATTTTTACAAGGGCACATTATGAGAGACCCCCACCACCTAGGAAAAAAACCTCTGTGGGTGTGGGTGTCACGCTTGTACGTGGCCAGACCTGCCAGCGTTAACGTGAAATGTCAACCCAGTAGGCAGCCTTGTTAAAAAGCAATTAAGGCAAAATGATTTAAACGTTGTGCGGTTTGGCCGTCGGGTGTAGTCGCGAGGTGTGCGCGTCGCGCCGCTTTCGCCAAATTGAATGAGAACTTTAGCACTTTACTTTAGTACCAGACCAAAGTTTGGTGCCAATGCCACGTAACCGCACGTTCCCACACCCGCATGCCCTCGCCCACTTTAGTGGAGTGTGCCCGCATGTTCATGTACCATGTGAGTATTCTTTGAGTTCAACGTTTTTAGCTATGAGTCAATCATGCTCCTGTTGCTGATGTAAGTAGATTTGCCGAAGACTGCAAATGGGGCTAATGGCACCAAGATATTATTTTAATTAGGGACTGTGAGCACCAATAGAGTGTTCAGGAGAAACAACCTGAAACAGAAGCTGCCTGAAGTGTCCTTCCACACAGTGGAGAGCATTCTGTCACAGTACTGTATGCTGGGAGCAAGGCAGCAGACAGAAAAAAACATCTAGATATCCCAGGAAATCATCAGCTGCCCTCTGCCAGGTCTGGAGGACATTGCCTGCTTGCTTATTATAGAAGAGCCACAACATTCGGTTCCGGTTTCCAACATGGCGGTGCGTGTTTACGTAGCGGCTTGTTGCTATCCGGCTATCCTACTATTTACCACTGTCCTCCTGCTTTCCTTTTTGGATACATGCGTGGCCAATAAGACCTACAGCCGGGAGGAGCTCATCCGACTGGGTGGGCGTCTAAATTTCGACTTTTCGGGCACTTTCTATACCACCCATGACATCCCGAATGAGCTCCAAAGGGACTCGGGTTCGCCCTGCTTTCCCGCTCCACCGAAGAAAAAGAAAAATCGGAGACGAAGACGGCGCAAAGACAGAAAACAGAAGCGAGGATGTCGTGCAGGGAAGCGTGTGAAGTTGAGGGAGCAACGACATGAAGATCTGTCTAATCCAACCATCATTTCTTCGTCGATTCTGCGAGTCCACCAACGCCTGAAGCCCAACGCACACGAACGGCATCTCGTGACGATCTCTACAAAGACTACAGCTAAGTTAAATGATTCAAAGCTAAAATTTGGTCTTTTGAATGTTAGATCGCTTGCTCCTAAAGTTTTACTTGTAGATAATATTATTCGCGATTATTAACTTAACTGTATCGGTCTTTGTGAAACTTGGTTACGCCCGGATGAGTATTTAGCGCTAAATAATGCTTCTCCCCCAGACTATGAGAGTAGCCATATAGCACGCACGTTGAAAAAGGGTGGCGGTGTCGCGCTTATTTCTGAAAAAAACGCTCAAATTCACTCCTCGTACCTCTAATAATCACAAGTCGTTCGAGGCTCTTATTATGAGGTCCTCTCCATTGTCAATTTATGTGATAACTATCTATCACGCACCAGGACCATACACAACTTTCTTAGACGAATTTACTGAACTTTTGTCTGAACTAGTAACCTATGCAGACAAAATTATAATCATGGGGGACTTTAACATTCATATGAACTCCCCACTCAGTACACTCACTGTTGCGTTTCAGTCTATGATTGATGCATTTGGTTTTAATCAACTAGTTGATTTGCCAACCCATAAAGATGGAAACACGCTCGACTTGGTTCTGACTCGAGGAGTTTCAACCTCAAACATGACGGTGCTATCGTGTACTACAGTTATCTCGGATCATTATTTAGTTACATTTGAGGTGCTAGCTAAATGTAGTACCAAAAAAACTGAAGGATTCACTGGACGCAATATAAGCACGGGCACAGTTTCTGAGCTCTCCGATATTCTTCCAGGAGCAGTTGCGTCCTTTCCTTCCTACATAGGCTCCATCGAACCACTCCTAAATGAATTTAACGCTACCTTGGCTAGTGCCCTGGATTCAGTAGCGCCCATCCGGCATAAATCACGACCTAAAAGACGCACAAGTTGGTTTAATGATGAAACTAGATCCCTTAAATGAGAATGCAGGAAATCTGAAAGAAAATGGCGCGCTACCAAGCTTGAAGTTTTCCATCAACTCTGGTGTGATAGTTTGTTGAAGTATAAAGCGGCCCTGGCCTCTGCAAAATCAGCCTACCTTTCGAAGGTGTTTGTGTCACAAAAGAACAATCCCAACGTCCTTTTCGACACTTTAGCATCGCTCACAAGGCAACAGACTATCCCAGATAGCTCCACTCATTCTGCCCACGACATAATGGTCTTCTTTACTAAGAAGATCCAAAAGCATACAGGAAGAAATTGCTAAAGACAGTATTAATTCAACACATACTAAAGCACTCAAATCTATAGATGCACGTCATGGTGGCTGTCCAGGGATTTTGTCCCGTTTTAGTGAACTGTCACTCGATAATCTTAAACAAATGGTGAATACGGCCAAACCGACGACTTGCCAGTTCGACCCGCTTCCAGGTTCACTTATTAAAGGTCTCTTTGGCGTTCTTGCACCTTCAGTTCTAAATATTTTAAACATATCACTCTCCTCAGGTGTAGTTCCAGCTGCTTTTAAGTCCGCAGTCATTAAACCCACACTGAAATGACCCAACCTTGATCCAGAAAACTTATGTAATTATAGACCTGTGTCAAACCTACCGTTTCTTTCTAAAATACTTGAAAAAGTAGTGGCACAGCAGCTGAATGATTTCATGTCCGAGAACAATCTCTTTGAATCAATGCAATCAGGATTCAGGGCTAACCACTCTACTGAGACAGCTCTGATTAAGGTAACCAATGATCTCCTACGGGCAATGGACTCGGGCGCATCATTACTTTTGCTGCTGCTGGACCTTAGTGCTGCATTTGACACAGTGGAAAATCTTGCTAGAACGGTTGGAAAAATGGATTGGTCTCTCAGGATACATCCTATTATGGTTCAGATCCTACCTCTCAGGTAGGACACACTGCGTTAAATATGGCGAATTGACATCTGAGCCATTTAGTGTTACTTGTCGTGTTCCGCAGGGTTCAGTGCTTGGCCCCCTTCTCTTCAGCATTTATATGCTTCCACTAGGTGATATTATTCGCAAGTATAATATCAGTTTCCATTGCTACGCAGATGACACTCAACTCTATCTCCCGATGGAGGAATCTGCCACACTAAACTGTGGAAATTTGGAGGCCTGCCTCACTGAGATAAAAGAGTGGATGTCACTCAATTTCCTGCGTCTTAACCCTGAAAAGACTGAAATGTTAGTTATTGGTCCATCTAAGTCCCGTGACTTATTCTCTAAAACCGCTGTGAACATAGACAATTGCCACATCACACAGAGCGACTCACTTAAAAATGTAGGAGTCATTTTCGACCCCGATCTGTCCTTTCAAACACATGTGAAGAAAATTACTAGAACCGCTTTCTTCCGTCTCCGTAACATTGCTAAAATTCGTCCTATACTTTCTCAGTCGGATGCGGAAATCATAATTCACGCGTTTGTTGCCTCCCGTCTCGACTACTGTAATGCACTACTTTCCGGTCTTCCGATGACCAGACTCAAGAGTCTTAAGCTGGTACAAAATGCTGCAGCGAGGCTTTTAACAAGGACAAAAAAGTATGATCACATCACCCCAATTTTGGCTAACCTGCATTGGCTCCCTGTTAGCCTAAGATGCGATTTTAAGGTTCTCCTATTACTATACAAAATCACACATGGACTTTCCCCCTCATATCTTTCAGATCTGATTTCCCCCTATGTCCCGGCCCGAAGCCTTCGTTCCGAGAGCGCCGGTCTCCTGGTGATCCCAAGAGCCAAGAAGTGTTCCGCTGGTTCGAGAGCGTTCTCCATCCGGGCACCGGTGTTGTGGAATGCTCTTCCCCCTGAGATCCGATCTGCAACCTCAGTGGAAATGTTTAAATCTAAGCTTAAAACTCACTTCTACTCTATAGCATACGAATAACCTAAACTTCTTATATGTAATAACTTGTGAAGCCCTTAGAGACTATTTGTGATTAAGGGCTATACAAATAAAAATGACTTGACTTGACTTGACTTAACATTAAAACGGTCCACTCTTATCCTGGCCACCGCTTCTTTGACCTTCTGGCAGGCGCTACAGGTTCCTTAAAACGGGATCAGAAGGGTCTTCCCCAGGGATAACACCACCGTAGACAAGACTGTAAAACTCTATATCTTGTGTCACGATCCTGAAATCTGAGTTCTGTGTCTCTGTCTCTCTATCAGTCTCTCTATTTGTCTTTCTCTCTCTCTCACTCTCTCTCTTTAATTTTGTTACCTCTTTTCCCTCACCATTGATTCTACCTCAATCGGTCACTCACTTCCGGGGTTCAGTATTCCTCTTCACAGCTCGTGTCACTTGTCTTCATTTCGCCGCAGATTTTCCTTCTATTACGATTCTTTCTCTTTCCTTTTTCTAATGCGCTGTCCCCTTTGTTCCTTGCTAGTTCACTGTCTTTCTTGTCATGTTGTAATCACTCCCGTCACAGCACTTTTGTTTGTTTAGGGAACAGAACCCCTGCCTGACCTCCTGGTATGCCGCCTGTTGAACTAGTGGACACTTGACTTTGCTGTTTAGACTCCTTGGATGACGGAAACCTTTGCAAGCCTGTTACAAACATTTGTTTGACTCTGTGGTTCTGGATACTGTGTCCTCGCTGCCTACCTTTCCATGTGCCAAAGCCTGCCCTGATAAAGCACTATTGTTTAATTGTACTAATCTGGTCTTCTACATTGTGTTTCCGCACTGTCCAGAGTGAGTTCATTACATCTTCCCTATTCATCAAAATTTGGCATTCGTATAATTTTTCTTGACTTACGTTGAAAATATGTTGCTGCTAAATGTCATTGTAATACTTTTAATTGCACTATTGTTTAGATGCATTTACCACCATGACAAAGCAATGTATTCTATATATGTTTGCCTATCCATCCTGACATTAATTTTGTCTTATTTTTTCTATTTTTAGCCTTTTGTTTATCCTAGAGTGCCATCTCTAATCTCATTATAAACCATGTTTACTATGCTCTTATCAATACATATAAAGAAAATTGGAATTATATATAGGTGCAGATATCACTTATGTTCCAGGTACCAGTACTTGTGTCAGTTGCTGGTTGTCATGATTTGCCCATTGCTCTCATCTGCGCTCACTCGTTTAGCCCCAGCTGCCATTCATTTCCTAATGAGTTTTCCTCCTATTTAAACATGTAATTCTCATTCCTTCCTGGTCAGTCCGTCTGCGAACCTCAGCGCATGCAAGGCAAGCACTTTGGACTATGGCTCCCGTTTTGATCCCGACCTGTTTCCTGTATCGATCCCCGATCTAAGCTCTATTCTCCTGTCCCGGCTACCCGTATCCTGATTCTGTTTACTGTATCGATCCCCGATACCTGACTTCCCGCTCGTCCCGGCTACCCGACTTGTTCCGATCACGCTCCGTCTCCCGTCCCTGGTAACCGACTTCTTCCAGTCGCCGACCGCGCTTCGTTCGTGAGGGCTTCCCGCTTCTCCTGCCCAGCGAGCGCCAAATCGCTGTCTTTTTCCTCTCCCCCTGACTTCCCCTTATCCCTTAATAAATCATTGTGTGAAATGTTACGCATTTGGGTCACCTGCTTGTACCAGTTGTGACACTGCCATCCAGTGGCCATTTAAGAATTGGGAAATAGATATTAGCACAACAGTATACTAATATATCCATAAAAAATAGACTTCTACTTTCAATCCAGTCTAAATTAGTGATGTGTTGTTTGGCTTGAATAGCCGGTTCGTTCATGAATTACACTCCCCCCCTAGGGATTCTGTGTTGTTGACTTTAAATTTATTGAGTGCAAAAAGTTAAAATTATTTTGTTTTTGGTATTTTGTACATCTGCTGGTATTTTAATTTATGTTGCCTGGTTTTCATTCAGTGTGTTTTGGATAACAGTCGTCAAGTTAATTCTTGTATTGCATAGTTTATTTGTTGTCACAATGTATTGTCAATATTTTTAAATAGTATTTTTGTAGGTTTTCAGAGATTTTGACTTGCTTGAATTTGTCATTGAAGTTGCTAAGTAGAAAAATGTTTAATGTTTCAATGAGTAACACAACACAGAGACATCTTGTGGTATAGAGGGAAAAAACATCAATGGTACTATAATTTAGAAGAGTGATATATTTTTTTCATAAAACATTTATTCATTTTGTTCATCATGCCATATTCTCATCTCATCTCATTAGCTGCACCGCTTATCCTCAGTAGGGTCGCGGGGGTGCTGGAGCCCATCCTAGCAATCATCGGGCAGTGGGCAGGGGACACCCTGAACTGGTTGCCAGCCAATCACAGGGCACATAGGGACAGACAACTCGCTCGCTCATTCACACCTAGGGACAATTTGGACCGGCCAATTCACCTGAAATGCATGTCTTTGGAATGTGGGAGGAAACCGGAGTGCCCGGAGGAAACCCACGCAAGCACGGGGAGAATATACAAACTCCGCACAGTAAGTCCCATAGCTGGATATCATGCCATATTATTATTCATAATTTACTAATTAAGGGGACTTCCAAAAACTTTCCTTTTCTCGTTTTTGTGAGACCGTTTACATTTCCTACTAAATGTGACTTCTATGCGTCTCCTGTGACTTTTAGTCAACTCTTGTTTAATTGGACGGAAGAGGACGCATGAAGTCAAACGTAATGCATTGTTAGCGGAAGTGCTCATGGATCCTAACGCCATAGCGTATGTAGCAATTTGAAAGTTATTGTGGTACTGAAAGCAGAAAAGAGTCAACCCCCCCCTCCCCTGAAAATATTGAATTAAATCCGAAACCTCACTTTACCCCCAATGAATTCTTTCCCTGTTTCCGTCCGCCGTGTTGTGTTGATTTTTACGCTATGGAAAAGAACATGTAAATCAAGGAGCTGCCACAGGAGAATTGAATATTAATGAATCAAAGGTATGTAAGTTGGAGGAAGCTGAAAAAGTATTCGTGTGTTTTATTTTGCAATCAATACTTAAATAGACTGTGAACAAACTCAGTTTTGCTTCCACTGCTTTTAATACGCACACTTGTATGTTTATCTATGTGCTTGTAAGACGGTCGTGTGGCACTCGCTCCCTATTAGCCGGTGCGGTGTACAAGTTGATAAATACGGAAATAGAACCAGCTACAGAGAGTGCACCTTTTAACATTGTGCATCGTATGGCCGTGAGATTACCGCATTTTAATCTATTCTTAAATAAAGGTTCTTTTATTGTTGATTTGATGACTTAATTAAAAGGTTGTTTTGAAAAAAATCAATTAGACGTTGATACTAATATTCAGTTCACCAAGTCCTTTTTTACTTTCAATCAAGTAATCATTTAGATGACTACTTTTTGCTTCTACTTGAGTCATATTAGTTTGAAGTAACATTAATTTACAATGAATTAACTTAAATTGTATTAATTATTTGATTGGCAGAGTAAGAAAAGTAATATATAAACTGAAGCATAGCAAATTGTTTCATTGGCGTACCTGAACGTATGAATGAAGTCTATGCCCTCTACATTTGACAAAAGCTTTAATGAGTTATGAAAAAAGTCCATGAAACAGGAATAAACAAATACTGGATGACTTGACTTGCTTATAGATTGCTAATACTAAGCAATAATTCTATGGTTTGGGGCTGAGGTGTGTGCCAAATCAGAACCATTGGTTTCACTATAGGCCTCTGCCATGAGGCAAGAGAACTGTTTGATATCTCTGGACGCACAGAAGGGTAATCTGTTACATTCGAATCGTATTAATATAATGTGAGAATTAAGCAATTTTGAAAATCAAAAGATTGAAAACTTAAATATTCAATGTTATATTTTCGATTACGACAGGTGAAGCACAGCCTCCCCTGCCTCCCCTTACTGCACAGAACTGTTTTAGGGTCATTGTTGCGTGGGTTAGAACTAGATGGTTTAGATATACTGTATACTTTTTACGGGTTAATGTTTGTGTTTTTCAGCCTTTCAGGTTAGTGTAATCTGCTTTTGAATTAAAGGACTTTGACATAATTGGGCCGATCGAACCTGCAGCAAAACCATGTGTTCTTCTCATTTGGTTGGCATCAAAACTCCTCTTCCTCGGAAACACTCTCTAGACACTTGCCCTCCGTTGTTCCAAAGCAAGAACTCATTACCAAAAGTCCACGTGACGAGTCACCCTTGCAAGAGAGCCTCCGAGCTGGGTGTCTAAAATTTCCAGAGGCTCCTGTCTTTAAAGATTAGTACTTGGCAATGGCAGACTACGTTTTGTGTTTTGGTGTGTTTGTGTGGGTGTATAAGTAAGAAAGTGTTGGAACCAGCCAGATTGCTTGGATGTGGGTTGGAACCTCTGTGTGGTCCCAACTCCAAAAGAAGACACGCAGAGACAGGGACTGGAAGTGGGGAGGCCAGTAGGGTGGTGTTTTCTAGCCGTGACCCCAGGACCGATTTTCGAGAGACTCCCCTCAACTTTTCCTTTGTCAGTGTTGTTGCCTGATTGCAGCCAGAGGGTGAGAGCGGAAGTCAGGAGTGGATGTGTCGGAGCCCTTAACTTTGGAGAATTAATCCTGGCATACATAGTACCAAAATAAATATTTCCTGTATACATATGAGGTCTTATGGTACATATACAGTATATTACTGTAAAGGCGCAATGAGTAATCAGTCGAAAATATCACAAAACATTGATTGCAACCACATCTCTAGACCCACAAGACACTTACATCTAATTTCAATCACAATATCCAGATCAGTTGCGCGGGCGTTCTACAATAACTACGGTAATGCCCGATGGCCCATGCGAAGAGGCGAGACACCGCTACATTTCTTACCTTGCCTAACCTGCACTGAAGCGTGAATGAAGCATTGCTGTTTTGCCCTATTTCCAATATCTAAAGGTATAGTTAAATGGCTGCAAAGAGGTAACCTTCTGCAACTGACGTTTTTTTCAAACTCAAAGTTACCTATCATGCAGAAATTCACGGAAACAAAGCAGCATGCTTAATATTCACAGTACCAGAGAGTAACGTTAGGGAATGAAAAAGCAAAAAGTCATCCTGAAAAACAAAAAGCACAACAAGCACAATGATGATGATTCCAAGTCTATAGGACATTGAATAAGTATTTTCAATTTTATTTTGTTATTGTGTTTATTTTGTTATTAATCATGGCCGCACATACCGTCACTCAAGTGCCTAGTTTGAGCTAAAAGAAAGCCCAACAACATTTTATACTCATTTTTAATCAGATATAATTTATTTAGGTATTTTGTGATTTTTTTGTTGTCAGGTATTTCGTTGTGTATTTTGTCAAAACAACATGTTATTCAAATGAGGTGTTGAGCTTTTCACCTCCTCCTTACTGTATATACAGCATTATACATGACAAAAGACATGAAAAAATGAGCACTAAATTAAAAAAAATGACAAAATAAATGACAAAACGCATGAATAAATGAATACATTTCAATTATGTCATATATATTTAGTTTAGAGGTAGAATCTTTAGCCCAAGTCCAAGCCTAACCCAACCTGAATTTCGGCCTGGGTCAGGCCTAAAATATTAATCTTTGTGTTTGGGTTGGCATGGGCGTCTCTCTTGCTGCCTTTTTTTTATATATAGGAATAAATGTTGATAAATATGTATACTAAAACGATGTGTGGATAGTGTACTAAACCTTTACAATGCCAATTCAAAAAACACTTTCCTGGTTAGTTATCTACTTGTCATAGTTCTTCTTTGTCTTTCTGACTCCATCCCTCTCTCCTGAAGTGCTGCACTAGATTCTTAAGGATGTACTGATGATGCGGTTCAGAGCCTCAAAATGATGAACAGCCTTAAAATTTTACTGTCAACTCTTGAAAAAAAATGGCAATGATGGAAAATTGTTGGTCAATGTAACCTTTGCAGACGCAGAAATTTAAAACATGTACATTTTTTATGCAGTATTATTTCATTTAGATTTTGCTACAAAATACGGGCTTTAGTCCGTTGTCACAGATCACCTCTAATCATCTCAAGTCCTTACAAGTAAAATAGAAAATTTCTGGTTTATTTTGGGTTCTGTTTTGCAAACAAAGTTAATCGGTCGGGCGTGGGCCGGATCAGGCTTTGATACCCACGGGCCTAAGTCAGATTTTTTAGGCCCTATACCGTAGTTTACCGACCCCTGTACGGCAGGATCACTTCTCCATTCTAAACTGAGTGGGTAGGGGTGGATGGGGAGAAAGGAGGAGGTTGTGGGGGCGTCATTCTGCAGAATGAATTATGAAGCCGGAGCGTCGGGTCTGGCGCTCAGCCTGGGATCGCCTGGCATGGGGCAGGAGGTCCAAAAACCACAACCCCCTACGCTTCTCCTCCAAGCGCATGCGTGTGGTGTGTATTTACGAGGCCGTTTCAACCGCGTCGCGGTCCTTGTGGCGCGCTGACACGAGATGACAGCAACCTTAACGTCTTGGCCCTAAAATCGGGCGTAGAGGCGACTGCAGCGCTGCGGAGACAAGCAATTGCATCGGCGCCTCGGTCGCGGGCCCGACGAGTAACACATCAGCGTACAAATCTGTGGGCCAAGCAAATGGCTTTTTAATATCTGTGTCTGTGGCGTCTGGGACACTTTGGATTGCCACTGTATAGCTGACTGGGCCAAAGAACAGTCATTAAATGTGATGTTTGGGATGTTTACGCTCCACCAGGGACGAATTCTTAATTCCAAACCTGCTATTTGAATTCAAGAGTCGGTTTTTTTTTTGCTTGTTGTTTTTCTTGGTGCATACTTACCAGACTGTAGGCGGGGGGTCTTTGCTGGGAGGGGTGGGGGTATTCTATGCAGGACAAAAACCGACAAAAAAATAAATCACTCAGCTAGGTCGTTTACAGAAAAATAGAGTTTTAGAAATGGGTCACCACAAGCCAGATTTTAAAAAGAATAAAGTTCAGTCTGAATGCTTGTTAGGTCGGGCAATGTCACAATCAAATAGTATGTGTTCATTAAACACTCTTTAAGACTGAAGTGCATTTTAAGGTGCAACAAACCATCAATATACCTGTTTATTGTCTATGACAGGAGGAAAAAAACTCGGCCTTCGAATCTACCAAATTGACCTAAATCAAAATCCCACTAAACTAAACCAAATTAAATCATTCCTCATTCTAATGGAACTATATTTGAACTGTTATGCACCCTGAAAAAATACATCATATAACAATTTGAGTGAATCACTAGTAATTGTGCTACCAAAGAAAGAAACCTCCAAATATGCTCCAACAACAGAATCATCAGGCTCATCTATTTCCCTTTAATTAAACTAATGGATTTTGTGTGGTCCTTTTTACCGTAGGCCAAAATTCAGGAAAAGCCATTTAAATCAATGTTTCATTGTTTTCCTTTTATTAAGTTGTAGCGTAATTACAGGTTTCCAGGTTTGGTTAGCACATTCGCTTAACACGCGAAATGTCTCCAGTTCAAGACCGAGTGGAAAGATATGTTGGCCTGGAGAGAGATGGGTGAAACCAGGCTGTAGCTGCCCAAGACACACCACAAAAAATGTTGGCCCTACCAACCAATTGGCAATGAAGGTGATAGCTTATTTGTTCTTGCTCAAATATGAAAACTATATGAATTATAATGATAGATTAGTTGGTTCTATCCAAAAACATTTCTCTTATAACAGTGTGCAGACGTTTGCAAACATTAGGTTA